>NC_044353.1:23637985-24242485 GCF_007364275.1 Archocentrus centrarchus | reverse complement strand
AATGTTCTGAAAAAGAGAAAATATCCAGTGAGTGGCAGTTTTCTGGGTGAGAATGACTTGTTGATGCCAGAGGTCAAAGGAGAATAGCCAGGCTGCTTTGGAGCTGATTATAGCCACAGCACACAGGAAAGCATCTCTGAATGCACAGCATATCTAACCGTGAAGCAGATGGGCTACAGCAGCAGAAAACACACCAGGTGCCACTCCCGTCAGATAAGAACAGGAAACTGAGGCTACCAAATGGAGTCAATCCCGATATTAGCAAGGTGCACCTAATACAGTGGCCAGTGAGTATATTTATTTTACCAGCTAGGAAAAGTGTGCCTATTCAAAGAGCAGCGTGGGCTTTGACAAATATTAGGCACATGGTGAGGTGAAAGCCTTTCATTTTAAACGATTACATTTTTATTTTAAAGTGTATTCATGCTCATCCACATGATTAATTTAAACCAGTGGTTCTCAAATTTTCCTGGCATGTTTACAGCCCTATCCTTAAGTAAATAAAAGTTAAATTGTATTTAAATAAATGTTCATATGACAGAAAGAGAAAACTCTTGCTTGTTCAGTTTCCCTAAAAAAAAAAAAAAAGCCCAAACATTTTAAATCATCTTATTTTAACTGCATATTTTTCCCTGGTAATCCATGCCCACCGTTTGAGAACCACTAATTTAAACCGTGTGCCAGCATCTCTAATACTGCTGAAAAATAAAGTGTTTCTGGATGGAGGAAAAAAAAAAAATACATAGGGAAGGAAAATATAATGAGCGTAAGAAGCTCATTTGGATCTCAGAATGAAATTCAGTTTAATAATACATTAAAAAGTATATGAAAATTAGAAAAATACCTTGAATCACCATCCTGATCATCAAGACCATCCCCAGCTGTGTTCAGCACATATGGATTCCGCTGTTTTGCTTTTGGACAGATATCAGTGAGAGTTAATCATTATAAAAAAATATATATATTAGTTTCACAACAACATCAAGAACCACTATTAATACAATATCCTATTGATTTCAACTCACTCATCATGAAAAGCGTGTTAGCGAAGTGCATGCTTGATGTGCTTTTACTACATACAGCCATTCATGCCCCTATTCCTGGTAAAGGTCTCTCAGGGCCAGTGTTGTGCCAAAAAGTCACTGCTGTAAATGACTTGATGGCCTATAATCTGTGAAATATGCCTCAAAAATACAGTAACCTGAGTGTGTCCAAACATCTGATGGGTATATCTCTATCTGAAGTGATCAACTCATTTTGAGCCAGAAAGCACTTTCCTATCACAAGGTAGAAGCTGCAATGTGTTTTTGGCAACAAAATTGTTAAATATTCTATATTTATCCTGATAAAAAGTCCAGCTGACATTAAAAATGCATTTTCCATGAGTTATCTTGCCAAGTGGGCAGCTACTGTATAAATATACCAGAACACTTTTATAGAGATATTTTAATTAGCCAAAAAACTGGATTGATTATAAAGTAGAACACAGAGCAGCTGTAATAACGCTGATTCAAAAAGATATTTGCAAAACAGGTCATTTATTTTATATATCAGTATAACCACTTTGTATATTCTATTAACTAACATCCTATTTACCAATATATAAAACATTGGCAATCACTTTTTGGCACAACATCAGCAACACGGGCTATTTGTGACCAAATCCACATTCAATTTTTCAGCCTTTTGCATTTTCATATACTTACCTACATCTGCCATACCAAGCACCAGCACTTCATTCACTCACTATCAGTTTGTAACTGCTTTTTCAGCACATACTGTTATTTGAAATTCAGCAACTGTGACTGCTTTTTGTCTATCCTTCAACGTGTGAACAAAAGTCAAAAGGGCCAGCAAAACTGGCGTGAATAAATAAATAAAATTACATCAAATTAATTAACATGTATCAAAGGTACCAACTACAGTCTGATAATGTCAGAATGAAAGAAAGACCTGACACTCACTGAAACGACATAAACTTTGGCCTTAAAGACGATAACCATAACACAGTGGGGCTGCTGCATTGTATTGAATCATCCTGCTGTTTTATTATCGCCTGTGAATGTATAATTACGGGGAAGTGACAGGGGATTTGTGTGTAGGTAAATCTTTATGTTTCTGCTCAATGCTAATGATACGCCTACCTGACACAGATGATGGACAATCAGGGACTCTTTGGTAAGGATATCGGAAAAGGAGTTTGTTCCCTCGGCTGCCAGAGCTAACCAGTATGACGCTAATGGGGCTGGTTTTGTCGCCGCTTTTGTGTGCGCCACTTTGGGACTGACTGTAAAAGGACTTTCGGTCATCTGGTTGACGGGCTGACGGGTTTAGCATCATGTTAGCATTCTAGCTAACTCCTAAATTAGCTTCGACCACGCAGGCAGATTTAGCCTTTCACTTCACTTCAAGCTGCTGTAAACGTCAGTGTTTGCCATATACACACACACTGACCTAAGACAAATTACAGCCTGACTAAAGTTAAATCTGAGGCCTGGCTATCACGCCCTACCGCACATCCATCCACCACTGTAGGGATTGTTTTGTGTCACCTTGAAAAACGCTCGACTGAAACAAAGAGGATGGCTATGAAATCCGTCCGTTCCTATTGTATCTATCTACTTTGTACTGTATCTACTTTGTACTGTACTCTGTACTGTTTGTTAACACTGACCTATGAAAAAAGGCACCTAACTCACCAGTGTTGTGTCTACGCGTGACAGATAACAGATAACCTAAAAACAAAGCCATTATTAGAAAAAATCATACTGTGAATCTTTTGAAAACATGATTTAAAGGATTCATATGCAAGGTTATCATATCCCAAGAAAGTAAACATTGTTCAAAGAGGATGTTTGTGTGGTACATGTTACCAGTGCTGAGAGGTTTGAAATTTTGGTGTATCCAGCTTACAAAATAAACCCACACAAATGGCTGTGAAGGACAAATATACAATACTTTATTTGTATCCAGTTCTTCCAACTTCCTATGACCTTAAGTTGAGGCTAAGGTTTGTTTTCATTTTTCTTTTTCTTCCTTTTTTTATGTCTTATACAGTTGCATAACCATGTATTCTTTCTGTTGCAACAGCTGTTTAAACTACTACAACTTCTGCTGTGGTTCAGGAGTGATTGATTTATATTTTAATAAAACAAATCCAATCAAAATGTGGACTATTGGCCCAGTATATTGTGACCTTAACTGCTCAAGACAAGTACCTTCAATGTCTGTATCTGCTAGATAATACATTTGGGCAACTGTTGGAGCTTTATATCCCCTGCAACCCTCAATAAGCAAAAGAAGATGGATGGATGGCCCTCACTTTATTCTCTGTTTCAAATATCACTCTAGTATGAGACCTTTGTTTATTCAGTGCACTTGCATGCATTGAAAGCTGCACTATAATCTACTATGGCAAGCATTCCTGAAGTCAAGAGTGCTGTGGCACACTTAAAAATCAGAAAATACCATGGGGCTACCAATCTTAAATCTTCATTTGAATCAAATAAGTAACCTAGTCCGTTGAAATACACACACACACACACACACACACACACACACACATACATATATATATATATATATATATATATATGCACACATATGTGTGTATGTGTGTATACACACACAGACACACCCATATTTGCCCAGCTATACCTATATCCATAGTGTAAATATATGTAAGTAATGTAGCAGTATTTTAATTAGATTTCAATAGTATAATGACATATGGGAAGAAGCTGTCTTTAAATCTACGGCATACTGCAGAAATAAAGCACATTTTAATAATAGTGAATATGTAAAAAAAAAAAAAATACTAACAGGATAAGCCTGAATGGTTTATTTTCAAAACTTTTCAGTCATCAAATACTAAAAGTCACGAGCACCCAGTGTGTATCAGTTCCACAACTTTCAGCCACCGCCCTTATGATATGTGATGTGATGCACTGTTATCAATAATTTCAGAAAACCACTCCCGTTTATATCAAACTCCACATTTTAAAGAAACCAGAATAACCGTTCTCCCTCGCAAAGATAAGGCATGCAATATTGTAAATAACTTACAGCAAATACACATTTTTGCTGACTCTTAAGACGAGTCATGTGAAATTAAGTGCGTACGCACCTTAATCTCACATTTGAGGCAGCAAAATCACATCACCCTGTCACTTTTTCAAATGATGCTACCACAACAAGTTGTAGCCAATCCAATGAATGCAACAGCTTCAAATCAGAAACATTTCGTGAACAGGAAGACTGCTGCACATCATTTTGTTGTAAATGTGAACTGACACTTTAGAAACTCAGTGGTACCATCTGCCCAGGGTGGAGAAGAACTTCTGCCAGACATCTTGCACTTCAGTGGAGAAAACTTAGTACTCACAAATAAAGAGCTGCATTTACCAAGAGGAACACTGATTTTCACATTTGATATGTTAGAATGAATACTGATTGAGCCTCAGAGGTGACAATGCATAAATGGAGTTGAGGACACACACAATCCAAAAATGTAAACAAGCAAAAAGAAAAGTAGAGTTCGCACACCAGCGAAAAGCTCCTGAATTATTTTATGATGCAATCCCATAATATTACATAATACACAGCTGTGCCTGAAATGTTAATATATTATATATTAAAAATCCTTCAGGGGCTTTTGGTGTGTGTGTGTATACTCTACTTTTCTTTTCATCAATACATTGTATAACATTAAATATCACTAAAACATGCTCCAGTATGACAAAGAGATGTGAATAAGCAATGAGTCAGGAAACATTTCATAATTAATAAAGGATTTTAAATTAAGATGACACTTTATTGAGAGGTAAGTTATTATTGAGATAATTGCAGTTACGATTGACTAAATATTCTAAACTTTTCTGAACCTCAATGTTGTATTGTCGGGTAAAAGTTTGGGGCCCTGCTCTTGGCCAGTGCTGGGATGGCAGCCTCTGGAGGTGTTGTTGACTCTGTTTCTCTGGGTCTGTTGTCCTGTGGTTCTGTCTGGGGCATGCAGTTGCCATCAGAATGCGTAGCCTCAGGTCTTCATTGATATTGGGGGACTGCGGATGGCTTGGGTGTCCTGTGTCTCTTTCAAGTGTTGTTTTTTACGTGTTTCATTACAGATACAGCAGATGGTGAGCCTTTGTGCTTTACTTCTTTTTATTTCTTCCTCTGTTTCTTTTCCTTGCCCCTCCCCAGCTATCACCTCTGGTGTTGCAAAAGTATGCATACACTCATGTGAATAAGAAATTGAAATTAAAAAATTCTAGAAAAATTAGTCTATAGAGAGCCTATAGAGCTCATTTTGGCAAAGTAAATGGGATCGTCACAACAGAGCATTCAAACCTTAATTCTGCTTGCTAAAGCTGCTGGATTGAACAGGTATTAAAAAAAATAAACAAATGAATAAAAGTATGAGTTAAATGATCACTCAGAGAATTAATGATTTGAGTTATTTATTGGTGCATTTGGCAAGAGAATCAAAGAGATACATGGCTTTGCAATTACTTTTATGACTGTTGCACATCTCTGATAAACTGCTCCTTCAGAGCCTTAGTGGTACTGTCTACCCAGGGCAGAAACGACCACGGCCAGAAACTTCTGCCAGGCTTCCTGGGCCTCAGCAGTGAAGACAGCGGGGCCAAACTTAGCGGCCACACACAGGCTGATGCACTCAGCAAGCGCCTAAAATGAGAGAAAAAAATCATTAAGACAGATGCATGAACAAATTAATTAATTGTGTCAACTCTATTAGTGATGAATGTTGCTGGGTGCTGGTGGGGACATACCCTGAAGTTATCAGGATCCACATGGAGCTTCTCAGAGTGCATAACACTCAGGCTGGCGTAGGTCTGCTTGATGTTGTCCATGTTCTTCACAGCATTTTCCAGACCACCCATCACGGTCTTTCCGTGCTGGGCCACTTTGGGGTTTCCCATAATGGCAGCATTGGTGGACAGGTCTCCAAAGGCTTTAAAGTATCTCTGACTCCAGGGGTACACAATCAGAAGCCTGGAATAAAACAAGATACATGATAATAATTTTAGTGCACGTAACATTACAAATAATACATTTACGCTAAAAAGACAAACGGACAGATTGGTTTCAGCTGGGTTGCAAGATTACATGAAAAGAAAGTCATACAATACATGAATATGTTTCAGAATTGCATTGAAGCGCAGGTTACCTGGTGATGGCTTGGGGACCAATTTCTCCCACGTCAATCTTTCCCCACAGGCCTGTGATGGCTTTGCGCTCAGCATCTGTCCACTCGACCATTTTGACAGCGTTAAGGTTTTCACGGGCTTTGAAAACACTGTGATCAGAAACCTTTTTGCAAACACCAGTCCTATAGAGCTTTTTATTAATTACCCAGAGCCACACCTCTGGGCCATGGAGGCATCTGATTGGACCATAGTGGATAAGTTTTTGGGTTGTTGCCCAGGAGTAAGATAGGATCTTTACCAGTGCTGGAAAATAAAACTGTTATGCAACTTCATCCAATATATGTAAAATGATATAAATAAGAGAGCAAACATATAAGAATTAAAGGTTCAAATATAATGTAATATAATATGATTAAAAAAACATTTAAATTATGAAGTGACCCTAAATGTAGTAGCTAAATGTTGGACCACGGTTATAAAACTGGTTTCTGGTCTGAATTATTAAGAAATAAATTTACAAAATTACACAGGACACATCTCTGGTATCCACATGAAAAGGAGAGAAACATTTTATTTTGAAAACAATTCCCCAACTTTTTATGCGCATTTGTGGTCGTATTGATGATCTGTGCACACTCGTGTACTCAAATTTTCTGCCACTATAACTGTTAACTTTATTTTTCCTACTTTTCTGTCAAGAATTTTTCTGTGGGTTTCAGTAGGGGTGCATCCGTGGAGCAGCGCACATTTCTTGTGAGAATCCCGTGTTAAAGTTTGTAAACTGCAGCCACTGTGTCAGTATGTGAGACAGGGTGATAAAGGAGGGGACAACTTGGATATGTTTACTTACCAGTGTTTTTCATGTCTAATTTCTTGATTGTTTGGTGTTATTTCCTAGCTATTTATGCTGTCATCTGATTTTCTTTTAAGACCTGACGAACTCTGCGAGGCAAAACTCATTTTTCACTTTTGAGTTTTTGCACTTCAGGCATTTCGTGCTATATTTTTTGGGGGGGGGGAAGGACAAGAGGCCCAGCAACCTCTTGCATTTTGAACCATTCAGAATTCATTCAAGTATTATTAAAAATAATGCACAAAACTATTATTATTTGTTTTAATAAATAAATAAATAAGTGAGGGCTTTAAAACAAGGAAGACTGGTAACTTTTATCTCAAGAAATTCCTCCGAAACTGCTGGATATTTTTTTTTTTTATCTCTGAGGTGTGGTTTAAATTTGATGCTGGGTGTGGTCCAGTTTGGTGTTGTATAAAAACGATAGTGACTAATCATCAACATATTTTCTTTCAGTTCAGTAAACTGAAGAAAACGCAAACATGAGTCTCACTGGAAAAGACAAAACAGTGGTGAAGAACTTCTGGGATAAAGTTGCCCCGAAGTCCGCTGAGATTGGAGGAGAGGCTCTGGGCAGGTTGGATTCAACCTACTTATTTTCATTTTTTTAGCTTCTAAATTTTACATACTTTTAATTAATTAATAATGAGTTGTCCATATTTCCATCTATTGAATCCATGTTTTACAGGATGCTGACTGCATATCCCATGACCAAGACCTACTTTTCTCACTGGGCTGATCTGAGTCCTAACTCTGCGCAGGTGAAAAAGCATGGCGCTACCATCATGGCAGCAGTTGGAGACGCCGTCGGGAAGATTGACGACCTTGTCGGCGGTCTGTCTGCCCTCAGCGAGCTGCATGCTTTCAAGCTCAGAGTGGACCCTGCCAACTTCAAGGTAAGCTCCTCTGGTAGCATCAATGCAGCACATTGTAGACCGAGATCACCGTTACTCAAGAGGCAGAGCAGCTCTTGACCTAACATATTCATTAATATTGTTGCATCACAGATCCTTTCTCACAACATCATCTTGTGCATGGCCATGTTCTTCCCCGGAGAGTTCACTCCCGAAGTCCACGTCGCCTTTGAAAAGTTCCTGCAGAACGTGGCTTGGGCTCTGTCCGAGAGATACCGCTAAGATCCAGGAATGCCGGAGCATCGACTGCAGTATGCTGTCTATCATCTACAACAGTGTCTCTCAAAATGGTAGAGCTCCGTTAATAAATGTAATAAACACTGGAAGTTAGTCTTTTCTTCTTTGTCTGCATTCCTACTCCATCCAGCTTTGACACTCTTGCAAGGGCAGTGCTGGGAAAGTCAAAATGTTAGTGGAAACGAGAAGAGGGTGGGAGCATGGAAAAAGAGATAATTGGGTCATACACACAATACAGTGGCGTTAAATACAAATTTAATCCACATTTAGTATTTTTTTCACACTGTGATGGAAAAAGTACGTCCACCATTTCCATAAATAGCCTATAAATATACTGAAGGGTAAAAATACAGTGCAAGGCCAGCATTAAAAAGGCCAGCTTGGTATGGCTCATGCCAACACTTCTTTATCACCATCAGCACAAAATAGAATTGTTCCAACACTACAAGATACATGAATTTTATTTACCATGATCGGTACAAGTGCAGTTAAATCATTTAATTTGGTATTTTATATACTTGTCTCGTAAGTAATTGCATCCTCGTGCCGCATAAAGGTTTTATTTCTTACCGTGTAAGTAATGAACATTTTAACAAGCTTTCTTATACAGATCCGGTACCTGTTGCTTCTTTATTTTACAGAATACACAGAAAAGCCCCCCCCCTTTTTTTGCCTTCTTTCTTTAAAATAATTTAACACGTAATATTTCGCCACATTCTTCATCAAGGTCCAAAATAAGAGGAATTTCAGCAGTGTTCGGTTTTCCAGCCGTTGCCCTCACGTAACAGTATTTTTGATGTTATCATTAATGTCACAGACAACACCCATTTATATCAAGCTGCACATTTAAAAAGAGGCCAGAACAGCAGGCAAGAGTTATGCCTTTGAAAAGATGAGAAATAAAATGTAGTTAATTTCAGATAGTGAAACGTTTTATTTTTTTCGCTCTCTCACGTTAAAAAAAAAAAAAAAAAAAAAAAAATCACAGCCTGCCTTTGCAAGAAAACCTGTTTGCTTACACTGCGTTGTTATTGTGAACATTTCTCAGTGTTGCATTTAGCACACAATTATGTAAAAGCATGCACACGAGTCCTGTAACTGTTGCCTGATGAGCTGAGGTTGAATCTCACTGACTGACAGATGCATTCTAAAGGGTTTAAATGAGCAATCACTCCGATTACTCTGCAATGATTATCTCAACGTCACTGTTTTTTTTTTAATTGGCGCTGAAATAAAAATCTGCTCTTGGAAGTCTTGAATGAAAAAAAAAATACAGTTAAAATATTTGAAGAGATGTATTTAATTCTAATTTTATTTGTTGCATGCAACAGCTTCACAGCAGTGCACTGAAAAAATGTAGAAATACTACTGCACATCATTTTGTTACGAATGGAAACTTTGATTCCAGTGTTACTGTCCAAAGGTGCAGACGACCACAGCCAGAAATATCTGCCGGGCCATCTGGAGATCAGCGGTGGAGACTTCAGGTCCAAACTTGGCCCCCTAAAAGTGACAATTTCAGAATGGATCAAGTTCAGCCGGAACCTAAAATGAAAGGGGCCGTATATTTATTTATTTAATATATATATATATATATATATATATATATATATATATATATATAGAGAGAGAGAGAGAGAGAGAGAGAGAGAGAGAGAGAGAGAGAGAGAGAGAGAGAGATACATGATTCTGGAATTACTTGTATGGCTGTTGTACATATTTGGTGAACTGCTCCTTAGTGGTACTGTCTACCCAGCGCAGAAACGACCACGGCCAGAAACTTCTGCCAGGCTTCCTGGGCCTCAGCAGTGAAGACAGTGGGACCAAACTTAGCTGCCACACACAGGCTGATGCACTCAGCAAGCGCCTAAAACGAGAAAAAAATCATTAAGACAGATGCATGAACAAATTAATTGCGTCAACTCTATTAGTGATGAATGTTGCTGGGTGCTGGTGGGGACATACCCTGAAGTTATCAGGATCCACATGGAGCTTCTCGGAGTGCATAACGCTCAGGCTGGCGTAGGCCTGCTTGATGTTGTCCATGTTCTTCACAGCATTTTCCAGACCACCCATCACGGTCTTTCCGTGCTGGGCCACTTTGGGGTTTCCCTTAATGGCGGCGCTAGTGGACAGGTTTCCAAAGGCTTGGAAGTGTCTCTTAGTCCAGGGATACACAATCAGAAGCCTCGAATAGAACGATCGAAGCAAAAGAAAAAGTTACATTGCGACGTCTTCAGTTGTTTTCAGTGACAGATTAATAATAAATGACGATCCTGAGATCAATAACGAGGTGAAAAACAAGAAAACAGATCCGAGATAATAAAACATCTTTATGCAATCATATAACACAACTCACCTGCTCAGGGCCTGGGGTCCAATTTCACCCACGTCAATCTTTTCCCACAGGAACGTGATAGCGTTGCGTTCAGCATCTGTCCACTCAACCATGCTGGTGGTGTTAAGCTTTTCTCCAGCTTAGCTGAAAAAAGTCCAACAAATAGGAGGATTTTATTAATTACCTCCTGCTCCACCTCTCAACCCCGGAAGCATCTGATTGGACCAGAACCATGGACAAGCTGAGCTGTTACCTAAAATAAGTCAGATAGGATCTTTGCCAAAAGGTTGGGGGGGGTAACATTCAGTAATAGAATAACACTGAAAGCACTAATTATTCACCATCATTAAGTAAGATGAATAAGCATATCTGTAAATGAATATTATCAGGGTAAGGTAGGACTAAATTAACTTTAAAGGCGCGATTTTTTTTGCATGATTAGAAATGTTCATTAATAACATGCGGACACGGCAGTTTATGGAATAGTATCAAGTGTTTTAATAATCTTCATATATGAGCATATAATACGTTTGTTTGTCCTCTAAATTTTTTTATGTTAAAATTATTCCCATTCACTGGCACTGCTGCGCGAGAATGGTTTAGATTGCATGTCCCCCCTCATTCTCATTTCATTGAATATAATATATGAACATATGAATGTAATATACCGGCCTTCCCTACTTAAGATAATTTTGTGCATCAAAACCTTAACTAAACAGAAATTCTTACGCAGAGGCTAAGTCACAGAGTCCTTTGTTATTTTATGTTTATATTAAATGCAGACTATGCTGCAACATAAAAACCCAAATCCGCAGTATTTTTATAATCTAACTCAGTGGCTAAAATACTTGAGAACAGGGTGCGGTTACTTTTATCTTAAGAAATTGCTTGTGAAACGCTTGTCAGTTTCTTCCGTGGAGGTGTGGTTTAGATTTGATACTAGGTGTGGCGCAATTTAGTTCCATATAAATAAAGATAGTTGAAAATTATTTTCACCGCATTTTTACTGTTTTTTTTTTCTGTTGGGTAAATTCGAAAAGCCAGACATGAGTCTCTCTGGAAAAGACAAGTCTGTGGTTGCGTCCTTCTGGGATAAAGTGGCCCCAAAAGCCCCCGAGATTGGAGCAGAGGCTCTGGGCAGGTAGGTTTTCATTCTTTTCGGTTTTAACACTGACATCATGCTCTTCACTCTCTGCGTTAACATCTTCCTATTGTCATTCATTCTTTTCACGTTTTACAGGATGCTGACTGCATATCCGCAGACCAAGACCTACTTTTCTCACTGGGGTGACCTGAGTCCCGACTCTGCACAGGTGAAGAAGCACGGTGCCACCATCATGGGAGCCGTTGGAGATGCCGTTTCAACGATTGATGACCTTGTTGGCGGTCTGTCCAAACTGAGCGAGCTGCATGCATCCCAGCTCAGAGTGGATCCTGCCAACTTCAGGGTAAGCTTGCTGCAGGAATGATCTATGCATAGGTGTAACACAAGTTATTGAGAAGCAAAATATTACTATGTATATAAAAGTTAATGCATGAATTCATATTGCAACAATTCCCCTTATTCTTATTTGTTGATTAATAACCCAGCATGATCAGGGCAATTAACATGTTTTCCTATGTTACTTACTTACTGACTTACTTTATTTAGCCTATTTAACAATTGCAATTGTCCACTTAGGCTGGACTATTGCAATTCATTAGTCTCAGGTTGTCCTAAAAAAATCCCCCAAAAAGCCTTCAGTTGATCCAAAATGCTGTAGTGAGAGTACTGACAGGGACTAGAAAAAGAGAGCATATCTCTTCCATATTGGCTTCTCTTCACTGACTTCCTGTTAAATCCAGTATCGAAGTTAAAATTGTTCTCCTCAGTTGAATTATCAGGCTCCATCTTATTTTACAGACCTCATAGTACCATACGAGGTACCAATAGAGCACTTTGCTCTCAGACTGCTGTCGTGGTTCCTAGATACCCTAGGAACCAGGAGGAAGAGCCTTCAGCTTTCAGGCTCCTCTTCTGTGGAATCAGTTTAGATTCAGAGACAGACCCCTTCTCTATTTTTAAGACTATGCTTAAAACTTTCATTTTTGATCAAACTTATAGTTAGGGAAATTTAACCCTAACCCTACCTTAGTTATGCTGCAATAGGCCTAGGTTGCTCAGGGCTTCCCATGATGCACTGAGAAGCCTTCTTCACTCACCTCTTTTCATTCTTTATGTGTTTATACATCACTTAATTTAATCATTAGTTATTAATCTGTGGCTGTCTTCTGCACTGCGTCTTTTGTCCTGTCTCCCTCCCCTCACCCCCAATGGGTTGAGGCAGATGGGTGCCCCTCCCTGAGCCTGGTTTTGCCGGGAGTTTCTTCCTATTAAAAAGGGAGTTATTCCTTGCTACAGTCACCAAGTGCTTGCTCATGGAGGTCGTCTGATTGTTGGGGTTTTCTCTGTATTAATGCAGGGTTTTTAACTTAAAATATAAGGTGCTTTTAAGTGGCTGTTCTTGTGATTTGGCACTATATAAATAAAATTGAATTGAACTACTTACTTTTTTCTGCCCTACAGATTCTCGCTCACAACATCATCTTGACCATGGCCATGTTCTTCCCCGAAGACTTCACTCCGGAAGTCCATGTCTCCTTTGAAAAGTTCCTGCAGAACGTGGCTTGGGCTCTGTCCGAGAAATACCGTTAATATAGATTCGGGAGCACTGACTGCTGCAAGCAGCCTGTCATCCACAACACTGCTAATATCCATTTAAAAATCAAATAGCACAGTTAATATATCAAAGAAACATGAAATATCCATGTGTCCATATTTTCTTCTCTCTTGTATTTTCTTGTTAATAAAATAAACTAGTGCATCTTGTGCAGGGGCGTGTCCTGGTGTGTTGTCATCCAGCACACAATTATTTTTAAACTCTAAAATGTACTGATGTTTCTGATTAAACATCCAAATTTCCCATTTGCACACCATTACATCTAAGTTTATTGAATTAATAAAAAAAAAAAGTCAGCAATTAAAGTATTTCTAACCTTCACTGGTTGAAAAGCAATAGCTTTACAATACAGTAGGATCACACGATCAGCAGAGAACATCTGACAGCTCTGAGTTATGCAATTCTTCTTCCAGCTTCTCCCTTCAGGGGTCACCACAGTGGATCATCTGCCTCCATGTCACCCTATCCCTAGTCTGAGGTTCTGCAGCCTTAATTATTTCAGATGTCTACCAAGGAGTAGCACACATCTGACGCCCAGAAACCAAGTAGTCGTGCAAGTTTCTGCATCAATCAAATCTGCTAAATCAGGTCCACATGCTTGACAGCAAGTGCACAAAAGACAAGGAACTTGCCAGAGAACAAGGTTTGGCCTGATTACCACTAGAAGAGGTAGACCATCTAGTGGGGATTGGACAGCACCGTCGGTCCAGCATCACTGGAGTTGATGAAATAGATGAACAGGCGTGTGGCTGAACAGCGAGAATCCATCCAAAAAAGAATCCATAGGTGACCTCTGTGTTTTGTCTCTGTATGAATCCTCCAAAAAGAGTGAAGTGTAGAGATCTCTCTATACTATAAATAGATTCTAAATATCAAGGTTATCTTTGATAATCGTAAGAACGAAATTTCTCCACTGTGTTCATTTAAGAGAAAAAGTATCCAGATTACAAATACAAAGCTCTGGGTCTGCCAGACAAGCCTGTTCAAGGGGCACTTTCAAAAACTCACAATACACCTTCAGGCACTACCATACAAAACAATTAGTTTAGAGTGAGCTCAAAGTTTTTATATACTCTTTAGCATTAAGCCAAAGTAGCACATTACAGAACCCATTCACCCACATTCATTGAAAAGGAACATAAGTTATAGCAATAAAAACATCCAGCTCCATAGGTGGAGAAAAACAGTTCCTTTATAAAGTTGCATGTAGTTGTTACACATGTGTGTGTGTTTGTGTTTTTTTGTTTTTTGTTTTTTTTTTTTTGGGGGGGGGGGGGGGGGGGGGGTCAATGAAATCAGGTTATCTTACATTTCTTACATTTCAGTCCTTCTTCCTCTCTGTTGTTCTCTGCTTTGTTCATCCTTTATAACAGTGACCAGCAGGTGTTGCCCATTCCCCTGATTGGTGTGACAGGAAGTAAAATCCCCACAACAATAAAAGCATGCAATAAACACATTTAAAAACATGCAAATATAAAAACCAATTAAACACAAAACAATAAAATTACTTCTGCCACATCACATCGTGGCCTGAGACCGACCCAGAGCAAGTGCAAAAATCAGCAAAAAAGTGGTTGTGTGGACAGACTTTGCTCTTTTTTATGCTTTATGAAAATAATGGTTGTAATGATTTGATTTCAATTCTTTTGAGTTATTATAACGCCCTTAATGTTGATGTTATGTCTCTTGCTTGTTATATTGTGTTGCAGCTACTGACAGACTGTCTGACCATTGTGTTTGCTAATCAGCTGAGTCAGCAGCTTTTCGGACGTTCCTGGCAGTGTGTTAGCCTCCCTGAGAAGGCAGTACGCGCAGAGGACTGTCACGTTCTCTCTTTTTAAATAGTGTATAAGAGCTTTCAATAAATTAATCGCCAAGAGCATTCTTCAAGCTTTTCTTTTTTCCCCACAGTCTATGTTCATGGTCATTTGAAAGTAAAATACTCATTATTAACACATTTTATTTGAGTATGAAATTATACAGAATGACCAATTTATATAATGTTAGACACACAGGACAGAAGTAAAGAATTGGGGGGGGGGGGGGGGGGGGGGGGGGGGGGGGATGCAAACATTTAAAACGAAACAGCAAACAAACAATTACTTTATTATTATTTTTTTTCATTTATTTCTTTTTAAACATCGGATGCTCTTCCAAAGAGATTTGCGTCTTTTGGTTGCTGGTAAATATGTGAACCACTACACTACAGAGCCATATTACAAAACTATACAACACAATAAATACATTTAAACGCCGTTTACCGTGTCCCTTATGCTCTTTGAAATGTTTACGGATCAGAGTTTGCTGATGAAGTCTGATTTTCCAGATTTGTTCTGTATGCAAAGAAAAAAGTGTAATGTATCTGAGCGCGTGACTGACTGATCAGCTGGTGCATTATTGTGGATGAACTCGCACAGTTCATGATGCGTTAAAGTGTAGTTTTAAATTTCACATTAAACTGCTCTCCAGTTTACACTGTCCCACTTCATTCAGCCCATCAGTGTGACCCCAACACTTGGACGCTTCTTTAAACCATTTATTTCATTTTGTTCTCAATAAAATATTATTTTCACCACACAAACGACCACGAGAGTTTAATTGCATTTGATGATTTATTAAAAGTCAGATTGGTAGTGAGGATTCGAGCCCACGATGCAGTCCTCCGCTCCTGTGTGCAGTTTATCGGTATTTCTCAGACAGGGCGAGAGCCACGGCAGCCAGGAACTTGTCCATGGCCACATGGACCTCAGGGCTGAAGTCGTCGGGGAACATGGAGGACAGGACCACAAGGACGTTGTGAGAGAGAACCTGTGAAAAGATGATCTCATTAAAAAACAGTCTTTTACTTTCTTTGTAAGCAGAGAGCATCAGTTCAGATTAAACAGGGATGAAATGAAAGCAGAGTTAGGCTGAAATTCATTTCTGGTCCAATCAATCTTCACAGTAAACACAAAAATACATTTGAGAAACACTGACATGATTTAATATTTGTCAGTACCTTGAAGTTTGCAGGGTCCACTCTCAGAGTGAAGGCATGCAGCTCACTGAGGCTCAGCAGACCTCCGGTCAGATCGTCCATTTTGCTCACAGCATCAGCAACTGCAGCTATGATTGTTGCTCCGTGCTTCCTCACCGGGTCAGAACCGGGGCTCAGGTCCTTCCAGTGGGAGAAGTAAGTCTTGGTCTGGGGGTACACTGTCAGCATCCTGGGGAAAATCAAATGTAAGTGAATAAGCCGGTGAGTAAGAGAGAAATGCAGCTGCAGGTTTTTGCAGGCAGCGTGGGCTCATATTTACCTGGACAGAGCTTCGCAGCCGATTTGCTCCTCCCTGCCAGCGACTTTAGCCCAGAAGTCTTTGACTATGTTCTTGTCTTTAGCAGAAAGAGTCGTCATCTTGCCTGTTGATGTCTGTTCGGAGTTGCTGCGTTCAGCTCAAACTGTGGAGCTTTTATACACGAAACAGGAAATGGGCGCACCCGACCCACCTCAGAGATAAGGTGCTGGCGTTTGGACGGGTCCACAATGACGTGCAACAGCTCCCACGAGACAAATACGGAATAAAAAATTATTAATGGCTCCGAAGAGCTTATAATGAAAGGTGACTCAACGAGACGATCACAAGTCATTTCTTACTTTTGGCTTCGCTAATGAAATGTCATCTTAATTAAATGAATGTGCGAAATTATATTAATTCCCATTCAGATATATTAATAAATTAATGGTAATTTAATGGTTCTAAATAGAAAGTCATTAAAGTGCGCCTTATAAGACAAATAAGTTGATCCCAGTCCAAATTGTAATGTAAGCAGCTACCGCAGAAATGACTGAACTTAAATCTGCATGATGTAATATGCAGATTTAATTGTCTTTTCCGAAAAACTTGAAAAAATAGTCCAGAGATGTTCCTATAATGTCAAAGTTAAAATTTAAAGGGCAGGTGAAGTTTTTTTTTTTTATTTTTATTTTCCAGCAGCTGTTTGTCCTCATCGATTTGTGCAGAAAGGAGCTCAAATGTAGTTGAAAGTGAAGAGTTGCCATTTAGATCAAGGCGAGCGTGGAAAGCAAAGAGGTTCGAAAATATTCTCATGAATGAAATATTGAAAATATTTATCAGAATGGTAGAAAAGGTCTACCAGAAAGAGAGTTTATTTTTTTCTTTTTCTTTCTTTTTTCTTCTTCTTTTTTTTTAAAACTGCGTCTCACTAACTCCCATGTGTGGGTATCCCACGTTTTCTTGTCATCTTCCTTATTAAGCAATGACCCGAACATGAACACTATTAGTCTGTAAGATAATCGATAATAAAAGTTTCAGACTCATTTTTGGGTCATTTTGATGGTTAATCTAAAACGAACAAAGAATCGTTAAACTGAACCGGGTTAGCCAACTCCCACTGTCCAACTCCACCCAATTTCATATCTTTGGGTGGAGCGAAAATGACCCTTTAAAAGATGCCTTTGTTGGTGAGCTGACCAGCAGGACAAGTGCAAAAATCAACGAGGCAACATGGTTGTGTGGACAGACTTTGAACGCGCCACGATCCAGGACATCTTCTCCAAGATCGACTATGGGGTCGTTGGCCAAGCAGCTATTTCCAGGTGAAACATCTTTTCTTTTTCTTTTTTTTGTATAAATGTACATTTATTTCTGGACATTTGGGTTATTCAAGTAGCCTATTTATGTGCAAGGAAAAAAAGCAGACATAATTTATTCATCACACAGTGTAGATTTTTCTTTTAGAGCTGAGAGTGATTCAGATATTTATACATGTTTCCTCAGGTGTCTGATTGTCTACCCCTGGACTCAGAGGTATTTCGGCAGCTTTGGAAACCTCTACAACGCCGCTGCTATCACATCAAATCCGAAGGTTGCCGCTCACGGAAAAGTGGTCATGGAAGGTCTGGAGAAAGCTGTGAAGAACCTGGAAAACATCAAGGCCACATTCGCAGAGCTGAGCACGCTGCACTCCGAGAAACTGCAGGTGGACCCTGATAATTTCAAGGTACGCAGTGCTGACCTGATGGTACTGATTTCCAGTGATTTGTGTGCGCGCGCGGGCGTCTCTGTATGTGTGCGTTGCTGATTTTTCATGCATGTTGTGTTGCAGCTCCTGGGCGACTGTCTGACCATCGTGGTTGCTGCTCAGTTGGGTAAAAACTTCACTCCTGAGGTCCACGCAGCTTTTCAGAAGTTCCTGGCAGTGGTGGTGTCCTCCCTGAGAAGGCAGTACTACTAGAGAGCTGCAGAGGACGTGCTCTGTGTTTGAATCGTGTCTCAATGAGCTTTAAAAAAATAAATATTTAAGCAACTTCAAAGAGTTCCGTTTTCTTTTTCCACTTTGTTTATGATCAAACCAGAATGTTGGTGATGGTAATGTAAAAATTAATATCTAACTTTTAAGCATAATAAACTTCAGTATCAAAAGTAAAACAATAGTACATAAATTAGTCATTGAATGACCAACTGAAAAATATATAGTAAATTGTGTAGAATGAAAGTATAATGTTACAGCTGTGCTCAGCAACTACAATTCAAAATGGAGAATGACTCCAGACTTTGTAGAAACTTTGGTTTTATTTTAAATTTCTTAATATTCTCCGCTAAAAATGACAGCCAAAAGAAGATGACAAGATCCAGGACGAAGTGATATCTCCCCTACAATCTGACCTCACAAATGCCTTTATCCACAGCAGGTGTGGAGTTAAGCCCAGGCAGAGAGGCATAACAATAAAAGCATTAAAAAGCACATTAAAACCAGAAGCATGGTATTGCACATATCGGTGTACTCCATAATGTTTGGGACAAGAACAAAATTCTTGTAGTTTTCCCTCTGTACACCACAACAGGGGATTGTAAATCATAAGTGCAGACCTTCAGCTTTATTTCAAAGGAAATTTTGCATATTGCACTTTTGTAAAACCCCTCGAATTAAAGCTGCACTTTAATCACATATTGATTGTTTGATATACAGTCCAATATGGTGTTGAACAGAGGTAAAACTACAAAAATTATTTCTCTGTCCCAAATCTTGTGGAAGACACTGCACCTGTTTCAGTCTTTGCTTCAGGGCCTGATCTAGCCAATTAGGAAAGATGGCCATTTGCTGCTCCTCTCCAGCTACTACAGAGAAAAAAAAGTTATTGTTTTGTTTTATCAAAAAAAAAAAATGGTGTTGTTGTCTAAGGAACGCAACTTAGTGGTCACTATTACTGTGCGTAAATGCTCATATTTCTTTATGAATTTCCAGGAGAAGTCACTTAATTGAAAATTGTTATGCACACAATAATCACACATTCAGAACTACTTAACTAACTAATAGCAACCTTAATAACTACTAATATTAGACCAAGCAATAAAATTTGACGAGAGAAATATTTTTGTGCTCACTGCAAAGTTTGACAATAAAATAAAAATGTCACATCTCGCCTGTCTGAGGTGTCCAGGAATTCAGATCTTATTTTACCCTCAGGCTTTCAGTGAACATATTTATCTATGCATGGGAAATAAATAATAGTTGGATGGCTATTTGCCTCATTTTGGTAAACATATAAAGCTTCAAGTATGTTATAATCTCAGAGGACAGATTGTAAGTCACTTGCAGGCCGCACCTGGTTTGTTTTGGTCAAGTCTCCTGACTAACCTCTCATGGACAGCTCCTTGTTTGCAGTAAACTGAGAGCGAGCTTTATTGTCATTCAGCCTATGAGACATTGTGTGAACAAAATGTAGTTTCTCAGTGTATATGGTAGGTCAAACATAGGATTAGAGTAATAGGTAGTACTACTAATAACAGTAATACTATTCCTAATAGGAAAAATAGCACCAAAGAGTGAGACCACTGCCCTTATTCTTCATGTGAAAGATGTCTTTAAAAAGAAAAAATAATGGACCCATGTGCTGTTGACCTTGAACTCCTTTAAATCAACACCAGAGAAATCTACTGCACCACACAAACAAATAGTCACAACAGTTTGATTAGATTTGATTCTTTTTTATTTTTTTTTTATGGAATGAGTACACAAGCCCACGCTGCTTTCAGTCCTCTGCTCCTGTGTGCAGTTTATCGGTATTTCTCAGACAAGGCACGAGCCACAGCAGCCAGGAACTTGTCCATGGCCACATGGACCTCAGGAGTGAAGTCGTTGGGAAACATGGTGGACAGGACCACAAGGACGTTGTGAGCAAGAACCTGTGAAAAGGTGATTACATTTAAATGAAAAGCCACACCAGGGTTAACATGCTCATCCTTCTATGTCTATTTTGAATAAATATAAACAATAATTAATCAGTGAACACTGCAGATTTTCATTTTTCAAATGTGCAACTTGTTCACATAGCACAACTGATCAAGTAAATTTCACAGTCTGTCCTGTCATCTTTTAATGCTACAACTAGGGTCATTATTTAAACATGGATGTCATGGAAGCAAATCAATAAACGGTAAACTCAGAGACAGAAACTTAGAATCTGCAGCTGAACCTTCATAGTAAACACAAACAAACCTGAAACACTTTCATAATTTATTATACGTCAGTACCTTGAAGTTTGCAGGGTCCACTCTCAGAGTGAAGGCATGCAGCTCACTGAGACTCAGAAGACCCCCGACCAGCTCGTCCATTTTGCTCACAGCATCAGTACCCGCAGCCATCACGACTCCTCCGTGCTTCCTCACCGGGGCAGAGCCGGGGCTCAGGTCCTTCCAGTGGGAGAAGTAAGTCTTGGTCTGGGGGTACACTGTCAGCATCCTGGGTAAAAATGTAAGATAAGTGAGTAGTACAAAGAAAATACAGGAGCAGGTTCAATCAGCCCGTTTGGGGTAATAACTTATCAGTAATAAGCCATATTAACCTGGAGATAGCCTCACAGCCGATGTCCTCCTCTCTGCCAGCCACTTTAGCCCAGAAGGCTTTGACTGTGGTCTTGTCTTTAGCGGAAAGGCTCGTCATTGTTATTGCTTCTTTGGTTTGAAGTTGTCCTGATCGGCTCAAAGTCTGGGGGCTTTTATACATGAAACAGGAAAAGGGCACACCCGGCCCACCTCAGAGCTAGGAACAGGCATTTGGACGGGCCCACAGATATGTAACAGCTCAGATAAACAGAAAAACAGCTGTTATGGTAGCTTGAAAAAAAGAGTCAATCATTAGAGATGTTTAAATGTGTTCGCTTATAAAACTTAAAGTTAGCCTAATTAAATTCAAAGTGCAAACAAAACAATGGTTAATAGTTAATATTAACGAATCAAAATAAGATTCTGACTTTGATTTGATTATCAGAAATGATCAACTTTAATGTTTTTAAGGGGAGATATTAGTGAAGTATTTATTAGTATTTATTTTACCCACATATAAAAACAAACAAAAACAAATTTAAATAGTTTGTTATTAAATATTTGGTTAGGCAATTATTTACCAGCACAATGCCATCTATGGCGTTGGAGTTTGCTGCAAACAAACTGTTGTTTAAGGTATATCTAAATTTCAGAGGGCAGGTACAGTTTTTTAAATATTGAAAATATTTATCAGATTGGCAGAAAAGGTCTACCAGTAAAAAAGGGACAAAGTTTTCTCCTTTTTTAAACAGCTATCACTAACACCCTACAGGATGTGTTGGTGTCCCATATTTTCCTCGTCATCTTCCTTATTAAGAAAAGACTGCATGAAAACCTTAAATTTTTAATAACATGTACAAATGGCAAACTGAAGAAACTGATATGAACTGTAAAAAAATAATTACTCTGAATCAATAAAAGAAAAATCTACTTCTTTTTAAATAATCCTGTCCTTTAAAAAAAAAAAAAAAAAATCTTTCACATGTGGGACTCATTATTTTCCAAGAATATACTCATCTTATTTCACCCAGTTATTCATTCTTATCCAGGTCCTATCAACATTTTTGATCATTTTACTTCCATCCATCAATTTTCTTAACTGCTTATTAACAGAGTCTCCCACAGGTTGGAGGCTATCCCAACAATATAGGGTCTGTAAGATAATCGATAATAAAAGTTTCAGACTCATTTTTGGGTCATTTTTACGGTTAATCTAAAATGAACAAAGAATCGTTAAACTGAACCGGGTTAGCCAACTCCCACTTAGCCAACGCCACCCAACTTCATATCTTTGGGTGGAGCGAAAATGACCCTTTAAAAGATGCCTTTGTTGGTGAGCTGACCAGCAGGACAAGTGCAAAAATCAACGAGGCAACATGGTTGTGTGGACAGACTTTGAACGCGCCACGATCCAGGACATCTTCTCCAAGATCGACTATGGGGTCGTTGGCCAAGCAGCTATTTCCAGGTGAAACATCTTTCTTTTCTCTTTCTCTTTCTTTTTCTTTTTTCTTTCTTTCTTTTTTTTTTTATAAATGTACATTTATTTCTGGACATTTGGGTTATTTGTGTTCAAGAAAAAAACAGACATAATTTATTCATCACATAATGTAGATTTCTCTTTTAGAGCTGAGAGTGATTCAGATATTTATACATGTTTCCTCAGGTGTCTGATTGTCTACCCCTGGACTCAGAGGTATTTCGGCAGCTTTGGAAACCTCTACAACGCCGCTGCTATCACATCAAATCCGAAGGTTGCCGCTCACGGAAAAGTGGTCATTGAAGGTCTGGAAAAAGCTGTGAAGAACCTGGAAAACATCAAGGCCACATTCGCAGAGCTGAGCACGCTGCACTCCGAGAAACTGCAGGTGGACCCTGATAATTTCAAGGTACGCAGTGCTGACCTGATGGTACTGATTTCCAGTGATTTGTGTGCGCGCGCGGGCGTCTCTGTATGTGTGCGTTGCTGATTTTTCATGCATGTTGTGTTGCAGCTCCTGGGCGACTGTCTGACCATCGTGGTTGCTGCTCAGTTGGGTAAAAACTTCACTCCTGAGGTCCACGCAGCTTTTCAGAAGTTCCTGGCAGTGGTGGTGTCCTCCCTGAGAAGGCAGTACTACTAGAGAGCTGCAGAGGACGTGCTCTGTGTTTGAATCGTGTCTCAATGAGCTTTAAAAAAAATAAATTATTAAGCAACTTCAAAAAGTTCCGTTTTCTTTTTCCACTTTGTTTATGATCAAACCAGAATGTTGGTGATGGTAATGTAAAAATTAATATCTAACTTTTAAGCATAATAAACTTCAGTATCAAAAGTAAAACAATAGTACATAAATTAGTCATTGAATGACCAACTGAAAAATATATAGTAAATTGTGTAGAATGAAAGTATATGTAATGTTACAGCTGTGCTCAGCAACTACAATTCAAAATGGAGAAGGACTCCAGACTTTGTAGAAACTTTGGTTTTATTTTAAATTTCTTAATATTCTCCGCTAAAAATGACAGCCAAAAGAGGATGACAAGATCCAGGACGAAGTGATATCTCCCCTACAATCTGACCTCACAAATGCCTTTATCCACAGCAGGTGTGGAGTTAAGCCCAGGCAGAGAGGCATAACAATAAAAGCATTAAAAAGCACATTAAAAACCAGAAGCATGGTATTGCACATATCGGTGTACTCCATAATGTTTGGGACAAGAACAAAATTCTTGTAGTTTTCCCTCTGTACACCACAACAGGGGATTGTAAATCATAAGTGCAGACCTTCAGCTTTATTTCAAAGGAAATTTTGCATTTTGCACTTTTGTAAAACCCCTCGAATTAAAGCTGCACTTTAATCACATATTGATTGTTTGATATACAGTCCAATATGGTGTTGAACAGAGGTAAAACTACAAAAATTATTTCTCTGTCCCAAATCTTGTGGAAGACACTGCACCTGTTTCAGTCTTTGCTTCAGGGCCTGATCTAGCCAATTAGGAAAGATGGCCATTTGCTGCTCCTCTCCAGCTACTACAGAGAAAAAAAAAGTTATTGTTTTGTTTTATCAAAAAAAAAAAATGGTGTTGTTGTCTAAGGAACGCAACTTAGTGGTCACTATTACTGTGCGTAAATGCTCATATTTCTTTATGAATTTCCAGGAGAAGTCACTTAATTGAAAATTGTTATGCACACAATAATCACACATTCAGAACTACTTAACTAACTAATAGCAACCTTAATAACTACTAATATTAGACCAAGCAATAAAATTTGACGAGAGAAATATTTTTGTGTTCACTGCAAAGTTTGACAATAAAATAAAAATGTCACATCTCGCCTGTCTGAGGTGTCCAGGAATTCAGATCTTATTTTACCCTCAGGCTTTCAGTGAACATATTTATCTATGCATGGGAAATAAATAATAGTTGGATGGCTATTTGCCTCATTTTGGTAAACATATAAAGCTTCAAGTATGTTATAATCTCAGAGGACAGATTGTAAGTCACTTGCAGGCCGCACCTGGTTTGTTTTGGTCAAGTCTCCTGACTAACCTCTCATGGACAGCTCCTTGTTTGCAGTAAACTGAGAGCGAGCTTTATTGTCATTCAGCCTATGAGACATTGTGTGAACAAAATGTAGTTTTTCAGTGTATATGGTAGATCAAACATAGGATTAGAGTAATAGGTAGTACTACTAATAACAGTAATACTATTACTAAAAGGAATAATAGCACCAAAAGGTGAGACCACTGCCCTTATTCTTCATGTGAAAGATGTCTTTAAAAAGAAAAAATAATGGACCCATGTGCTGTTGACCTTGAACTCCTTTAAATCAACACCAGAGAAATCTACTGCACCACACAAACAAATAGTCACAACAGTTTGATCAGAGTTTTTTTTTTTTTTTACTTTATTTTTTTTAATTCAAATTCACTTTGGGAATGAGCATGCAAGCCCACGCTGCTGTCAGTCCTCTGCTCCTGTGTGCAGTTTATCGGTATTTCTCAGACAAGGCACGAGCCACAGCAGCCAGGAACTTGTCCATGGCCACATGGACCTCAGGAGTGAAGTCGTTGGGGAACATGGTGGACAGGACCACAAGGACGTTGTGAGCAAGAACCTGTGAAAAGGTGATTACATTTAAATGAAAAGCCACACCAGGGTTAACATGCTCATCCTTCTATGTCTATTTTGCATAAATATAAACAATAATTAAGCAGTGAACACTGCAGATTTTCATTTTTCAAATGTGCAACTTGTTCACATAGCACAACTGATCAAGTAAATTTCACAGTCTGTCCTGTCATCTTTTAATGCTACAACTAGGGTCATTATTTAAACATGGATGTCATGGAAGCAAATCAATAAACGGTAAACTCAGAGACAGAAACTTAGAATCTGCAGCTGAACCTTCATAGTAAACACAAACAAACCTGAAACACTTTCATAATTTATTATACGTCAGTACCTTGAAGTTTGCAGGGTCCACTCTCAGAGTGAAGGCATGCAGCTCACTGAGACTCAGAAGACCCCCGACCAGATCGTCCATTTTGCTCACAGCATCAGTAACCGCAGCCATCACGACTCCTCCGTGCTTCCTCACCGGGGCAGAGCCGGGGCTCAGGTCCTTCCAGTGGGAGAAGTAAGTCTTGGTCTGGGGGTACACTGTCAGCATCCTGGGTAAAAATGTGAGATAAGTGAGTAGTACAAAGAAAATACAGGAGCAGGTTCAATCAGCCCGTTTGGGGTAATAACTTATCAGTAATAAGCCATATTAACCTGGAGATAGCCTCACAGCCGATGTCCTCCTCTCTGCCAGCCACTTTAGCCCAGAAGGCTTTGACTGTGGTCTTGTCTTTAGCGGAAAGGCTCGTCATTGTTATTGCTTCTTTGGTTTGAAGTTGTCCTGATCGGCTCAAAGTCTGGGGGCTTTTATACATGAAACAGGAAAAGGGCACACCCGGCCCACCTCAGAGATAGGAACAGGCATTTGGACGGGCCCACAGATATGCAACAGCTCAGATAAACAGAAAAACAGCTGTTATGGTAGCTTGAAAAAAAGAGTCAATCATTAGAGATGTTTAAATGTGTTCGCTTATAAAACTTAAAGTTAGACTAATTAAATTCAAAGTGCAAACATAACAATGGTTAATAGTTAATATTAACGAATCAAAATAAGATTCTGACTTTGATTTGATTATCAGAAATGATCAACTTTAATGTTTTTAAGGGGAGATATTAGTGAAGTATTTATTAGTATTTATTTTACCCACATATAAAAACAAACAAAAACAAATTTAAATAGTTTGTTATTAAATATTTGGTTAGGCAATTATTTACCAGCACAATGACATCTATGGCGTTGGAGTTTGCTGCAAACAAACTGTTGTTTAAGGTATATCTAAATTTCAGAGGGCAGGTACAGTTTTTTAAATATTGAAAATATTTATCAGATTGGCAGAAAAGGTCTGCCAGTAAAAAAGGGACAAAGTTTTCTCCTTTTTTAAACAGCTATCACTAACACCCTACAGGATGTGTTGGTGTCCCATATTTTCCTCGTCATCTTCCTTATTAAGAAAAGACTGCATGAAAACCTTAAATTATTAATAACATGTACAAATGGCAAACTGAAGAAACTGATATGAACTGTAAAAAAATAATTACTCTGAATCAATAAAAGAAAAATCTACTTCTTTTTAAATAATCCTGTCCTTTAAAAAAAAAAAAAAAAAAATCTTTCACATGTGGGACTCATTATTTTCCAAGAATATACTCATCTTATTTCACCCAGTTATTCATTCTTATCCAGGTCCTATCAACATTTTTGATCATTTTACTTCCATCCATCAATTTTCTTAACTGCTTATTAACAGAGTCTCCCACAGGTTGGAGGCTATCCCAACAATATAGGGTCTGTAAGATAATCGATAATAAAAGTTTCAGACTCATTTTTGGGTCATTTTTACGGTTAATCTAAAATGAACAAAGAATCGTTAAACTGAACCGGGTTAGCCAACTCCCACTTAGCCAACGCCACCCAACTTCATATCTTTGGGTGGAGCGAAAATGACCCTTTAAAAGATGCCTTTGTTGGTGAGCTGACCAGCAGGACAAGTGCAAAAATCAACGAGGCAAAATGGTTGTGTGGACAGACTTTGAACGCGCCACGATCCAGGACATCTTCTCCAAGATCGACTATGGGGTCGTTGGCCAAGCAGCTATTTCCAGGTGAAACATCTTTCTTTTCTCTTTCTCTTTCTTTTTCTTTTTTTCTTTCTTTTTTTTTTTTTTTATAAATGTACATTTATTTCTGGAAATTTGGGTTATTTGTGTTCAAGAAAAAAACAGACATAATTTATGCATTGCACAGTGTAGATTTCTCTTTTAGAGCTGAGAGTGATTCAGATATTTATACGTTTCCTCAGGTGTCTGATTGTCTACCCCTGGACTCAGAGGTATTTCGGCAGCTTTGGAAACCTCTACAACGCCGCTGCTATCACATCAAATCCGAAGGTTGCCGCTCACGGAAAAGTGGTCATGGAAGGTCTGGAAAAAGCTGTGAAGAACCTGGAAAACATCAAGGCCACATTCGCAGAGCTGAGCACGCTGCACTCCGAGAAACTGCAGGTGGACCCTGATAATTTCAAGGTACGCAGTGCTGACCTGATGGTACTGATTTCCAGTGATTTGTGTGCGCGCGCGGGCGTCTCTGTATGTGTGCGTTGCTGATTTTTCATGCATGTTGTGTTGCAGCTCCTGGGCGACTGTCTGACCATCGTGGTTGCTGCTCAGTTGGGTAAAAACTTCACTCCTGAGGTCCACGCAGCTTTTCAGAAGTTCCTGGCAGTGGTGGTGTCCTCCCTGAGAAGGCAGTACTACTAGAGAGCTGCAGAGGACGTGCTCTGTGTTTGAATCGTGTCTCAATGAGCTTTAAAAAAATAAATTATTAAGCAACTTCAAAAAGTTCCGTTTTCTTTTTCCACTTTGTTTATGATCAAACCAGAATGTTGGTGATGGTAATGTAAAAATTAATATCTAACTTTTAAGCATAATAAACTTCAGTATCAAAAGTAAAACAATAGTACATAAATTAGTCATTGAATGACCAACTGAAAAATATATAGTAAATTGTGTAGAATGAAAGTATAATGTTACAGCTGTGCTCAACAACTACAATTCAAAATGGAGAATGACTCCAGACTTTGTAGAAACTTTGGTTTTATTTTAAATTTCTTAATATTTCCCGCTAAAAATGACAGCCAAAAGAAGATGACAAGATCCAGGACGAAGTGATATCTCCCCTACAATCTGACCTCACAAATGCCTTTATCCACAGCAGGTGTGGGCCATCAGGAGTTAAGCTCAGGCAAAAAAAAAACCCCAAAAACAAAGACTCTTGCACTCCCATTGAAAGGAGAGTGAGGGGTGCAGAAAGACATAACAATAAAAGCATTAAAAAACACACACACACAACCAGAAGCATGGTATTGCAAATAGTTGCATTCCATACTTTTTAGACAACAAGTCCTCCAATCCAAACGACAGTATCAATCGTTATTTTTAAAATAATATTTAGCGTGTCATGTTTAAGCTTTTGTAAGTGTAAGTTCACACAGCAGGTAAACATTAAAATTAGACTCATTGTAATGTACAGCAGGGCACATTTGTACCTGTAATAACAGCAGAATTCAAGTTATTGTTTTTGTGAATTATGAACTTCGCTGCATTCGCAGATAAAAAATCACCACACATAATGATATTCATAATGGCTTTATTACAGTTACATGTTTGCATTATGATCAAAGAAAAGATTATCTCCACAGTCTCAGCCATGCAGCTTTAATGATGAAGAGAATTCATGTCAGCTGCTCACACTGTAGGAACATTATGTAAAACATGCAGTACATGAAAACATTTCCAGGGTCAAGATTCATTTCAGTCATCATCATGTTAGGATATGATGTTATATTAGGTTAAGCAGCAGGTCATAACCAAACACACATTCAGAAGTCTGGAAGCACCACCAACAGCATTTTCTCTGCTAACATGATAACTCGTGTCTTTAGCTGATGTCATAGGCAGCCATGCTGTCACAGTTTTTTCTTTACATGCTTGGCCCAGAATATAAAAGACTTAAATAGTTCATATCCTGTATGGTAGCAGGAAGACAGAAGCTCATCTGTACTCACATGATGGAGAAGGTGACACCAACTCTAAAGCAGCAACAAATCTCAGACAGTTGCTGACTGCTGCTGATGGTCTAACTTTAAAGAATAAACTTCAGTTCCTGCAAAGGGTGACCACTCTTTGAAATCCACAGACAGTGAAAAGAGCACTCCGATGTTCGGAGCAGCTGAAGCCACAGGCTCAGTGAATCACCATGTTTGTGTCTTACTGCCAGCTCCAGGACTGAATCCACACATTGCACACACCTAATATAGAGCTGGAGGACAGTGAGGAGCAAATGGCTATATTTGACCAAAGGAGTGGTGGTTTCATCTGAGGACTTTACATTTAACTGATTTAACAAATGAAGCTCAACACAACAGTCAGCTGTGATTGTCAGGGATGGAGGGAGGAGGCAGCAGGTGGGGTCACAGCAGAAGTCTTGCCAGCAGAGAGCAGTTGTGCTGATGGACATCATCCCTGACCCACTAACAGAAAACGCAAATCAAAGTTACTCTACCATTAAATATGGGAAAAGTTTAGAGAATAATCAGAGAATCAGATTCACATCTCTGCTGGTGTCACACAGTTGCACATCCTTATCATCAGAACTGCTTTCTGAAGTGCTCTCTTCCCTCTGCCATCTTCATTGTGAAGCCCCTTCAGTGGTTCTGCATGAGTCCCAGGAGTCTGGAAGATCCTGAGGTTTTCCTCTCCGACACCTTCAGCTGCATCTGCAGTTTAGCTTTGAGATCAATGTTCCCACAGACCTGAATCGCAAATCACAGCACAGCAGGTCAATCGGGAATCTTTAATTACTTTTCTCATAATAAAACTGTTACATAAATGAAGCTGGAGAAAGTCAGGATTTTGGCACCTGTAGAAAAGTCAAACCTTTTTCATTTTCAGCAGGCCAAGTAAACCACAATAGCCTCCTAACAACCAATCAAAAAAGACCATAACTGGCTCCAACTTTTTCAAAGTTCAGTGAGCCAGAAGGAACAGACACTTAAGGAATTATACAAGAACAAATCAAACCATCCTTTCTCTGTTCCTACCTTCCTCCACAGCAGCGTCCTGCAGACTCAGCTCCCTTTGCCTGACAGATTTCCGGTGTTGCCTCATTTCTTTCAGGAGGATCGCGTCCTCTTCCTCAGTCCTTCTTTATGGACAGAATTCAACCAATCCTTAAATTAAAAGAACACAGGACACTTTTTTTTTTTTCAAATTATCTCCCCTGATAGAAAACCTAACTAAAACCAAAGGAAAGTCAATCGTATCATCGAAGGGCAGCAGCCAGAGGAGAGCACAGCTCTCAGTGAAGACATCCACTCTGCTGCTGCTTCTACCGTGGCAGCGATTCATGCAGCAGAGAAGACTGCTGTTTGCTGGTCTGTTAAGGAAAAATATACAAACCAACAACACACAGAGACAGACACACATCTGCAAATAAAGAGTTAAAACAAAACAGCGACATAATACTGCAATAAAAATGATTATACTGCATGAGTACCTGTTTACTTGTGAAGACTCTGGGCTGCTAACACACAAATGAAGGAGCTCCGTCTTTGTCTGGAAATCCATCAGGGAGCTCTGACCTCCTGATCCTTTAAAAACAAAATATATATACTGTTAATGATGTGCCAGGTAAGCAGATTGAACACAAACTTTATGGACACAAAATCAGCGTCCACTCTGTCATGAACTCACTGGTGTGTCTGTGTGTCATCAGACACAGCTATGACTAAAGGACTTTCAGGCTTTCAAAACTATTTAACTAACTAATAGCAACCTTAATAACTACTAATATTAGACCAAGCAATAAAATTTGATGAGGGAAATACTTTTGTGTTCACTGCAGAGTTTGAATGTAAAATAAAAATGTCACAGCTGCTGTGGTGCAGGACACAACCTGAGGATAGCAGCTGTGACTGTGACAGCTCGCCTGTCTGAGGTGTCCAAAAATTCAGATCTTATTTTACCCTCAAGTTTTCAGTGGATTTATTTATCTATGCATGGGAAATAAGTAGTTGGATGGCTATTTGCCTCATTTTGGTAAACATGTAAAGCTTCAAGTATGTTATAATCTCAGAGGACAGATTGTAAGTCACTTGCAGGCCGCACCTGGTTTGTTTTGGTCAAGTCTCCTGACTAACCTCTCATGGACAGCTCCTTGTTTGCAGTAGACTGAGAGCGAGCTTTATTGTCATTCAGCCTATGAGACATTGTGTGAACAAAATGTAGTTTCTCAGTGTATATGGTAGGTCAAACATAGGATTAGAGTAATAGGTAGTACTACTAATAACAGCAATACTATTACTAAAAGGAATAATAGCACCAAAGGGTGAGACCACTGCCCTTATTCTTCATGTGAAAGATGTCTTTAAAAAGAAAAAATAATGGACCCATGTGCTGTTGACCTTGAACTCCTTTAAATCAACACCAGAGAAATCTACTGCACCACACAAACAAATAGTCACAACAGTTTGATCAGATTTTTTTTTTTTTTTTTACTTTATTTTTTTTAATTCAAATTCACTTTGGGAATGAGCATGCAAGCCCACGCTGCTTTCAGTCCTCTGCTCCTGTGTGAAGTTTATCGGTATTTCTCAGACAAGGCACGAGCCACAGCAGCCAGGAACTTGTCCATGGCCACATGGACCTCAGGAGTGAAGTCGTTGGGGAACATGGTGGACAGGACCACAAGGACGTTGTGAGCAAGAACCTGTGAAAAGATGATTACATTTAAATGAAAAGCCACACCAGGGTTAACATGCTCATCCTTCTATGTCTATTTTGCATAAATAATAACAATAATTAAGCAGTGAACACTGCAGATTTTCATTTTTCAAATGTGCAACTTGTGACACCGTACAGCTGTTCAGTGGACAACACTCATATCTTGTTACTATGTTTGTGCCAGATCCATCCAAAAGATCAGCTCAAAGATGCTAAACAATAAACGGTAAACTCAGAGACAGAAACTTAGAATCTGCAGCTGAACCTTCATAGTAAACACAAACAAACCTGAAACACTTTCATAATTTATTATACGTCAGTACCTTGAAGTTTGCAGGGTCCACTCTCAGAGTGAAGGCATGCAGCTCACTGAGACACAGAAGACCCCCGACCAGATCGTCCATTTTGCTCACAGCATCAGTAACCGCAGCCATCACGACTCCTCCGTGCTTCCTCACCGGGGCAGAGCCGGGGCTCAGGTCCTTCCAGTGGGAGAAGTAAGTCTTGGTCTGGGGGTACACTGTCAGCATCCTGGGTAAAAATGTAAGATAAGTGAGTAGTACAAAGAAAATACAGGAGCAGGTTCAATCAGCCCGTTTGGGGTAATAACTTATCAGTAATAAGCCATATTAACCTGGAGATAGCCTCACAGCCGATGTCCTCCTCTCTGCCAGCCACTTTAGCCCAGAAGGCTTTGACTGTGGTCTTGTCTTTAGCGGAAAGGCTCGTCATTGTTATTGCTTCTTTGGTTTGAAGTTGTCCTGATCGGCTCAAAGTCTGGGGGCTTTTATACATGAAACAGGAAAAGGGCACACCCGGCCCACCTCAGAGATAGGAACAGGCATTTGGACGGGCCCACAGATATGTAACAGCTCAGATAAACAGAAAAACAGCTGTTATGGTAGCTTGAAAAAAAAGGAGTCAATCATTAGAGATGTTTAAATGTGTTCGCTTATAAAACTTAAAGTTAGCTTAATTAAATTCAAAGTGCAAACATAACAATGGTTAATAGTTAATATTAACGAATCAAAATAAGATTCTGACTTTGATTTGATTATCAACTTTAATGTTTTTAAGGGGAGATATTAGTGACCTGGTATTTATTTTACAAACATATAAAAAACAAACAAAAACAAAACAAAACCAATTAAATAATTGTATAAGACATTTTCATAATGAGGCATTTTCTTTTCAAGCATGCTCTAATTTCAAGACAAAAGTTCAACAAGGATCAAATATGTGCCCAAGCTTCTGACTGGTACTCTCTATTTTCTTTACACTAGTCTGAAGGAAACTGTTGAAGCAATGTAGCACAAAATCTCAAAATTGACCTGTGCATGCAAATGAATGAGTGAAATGGTTTAACAAATTTATCAGACCAACTGTAATAAAAACATGGTATTTGCCTACTTGAGCAATGTATACCTTTCCTAAAAAAACTAAATAAAAAAGTCAAAAATCAAACAAGCATAAAATTCAACCACTAAAACAAATTTCTCTGTTCAGCAATGCAAGTAAATAACTCTAATTTGAGCTCTTAATAAAAAAAAAAAAAGTTTTACTATTTTTTTTAGGTTTTTTTGTAAAAGTTAATTTTAAAAGTCATAGATAACTGTTAATAATTATATTTTAGCAAAAAAATTTATTTTAATTCAAGAGCTTGTGGTTTCTGGTGGATTAATCATTATAGAAACATAACAAATTATTCTGGTAATTACCAATACTGTTACTTTTTAGGCAGCTGTGGCATAAACTTTGCACTGGGTGGTGGTCTAATAAAAAACCTTGAGGTCATTTCAACTCAAAGTTGCAATTTAAATATACACATGACGAACATATGGATGAATTTCAATCTGTACATGGTTTTCACAGGTAAGGAGGAATTCTGATTCAAACATTTAATTCTGCAGTTAACTCACATTTGGTCAGGCAGTTATGATTATGATAACTAAGGTTTCAGGATGACGTTTGTTTCTGCCTTATCTAAACTTCCAACAGGTGGAGCCGCCCTGAGAGCAATAAATGTTTCCTGGATATCTGTGTGCTCAGCCAATATCTTCTAGGGGTTTTTGGGTTTTTTTGTTGTTTTTTTTGTTTTTTTTGTGCACAGAAGAGCTCACACATAGCTTAGAGTTAAGGCAGTGAAGGGTGAAAATGGGAGAGCAATCGACTGTTTAAAACTGTGTCAGGAAGGCAGATAGAGTTAAAGCTGTGAATACTTGTGAATGACTTGTAAATTATTTGCACAGTGAAGCAAAGAACATTCAAACTTGCGTAGATCTAAAACAAATTTCTCTTGATATGAAGCAAAACTTAAATCAGAGGTGTACAACTAATTTGTATATTTAACATGTAAAATTAATATTGTAGAAGAAAAAATGATTTATTAGCCGACTGAGAATACACATTTCTTTAGCATCATGTACTGCATCAGTCTATTTCTTGTTTGAAATTCCAGATGTTGTAATGATTACTAGGCATAAATTCTTCACGACATCATGGTGTTTTTGGCCCTTCAGATAAAGCACTGACTGGGTTGTTCTCTGATAACTAAAGCTCACCATGGCTTTTATAGAACAGCTGCATCTTCAGCAAGCATATACTGTATAAAAAAACAAAAAACAAACTATGTCTTGACTGGATGTTTAAAGCTCAAAGGTCATTCTTTTACATGCGCTTGCACCAGAAGTCCAGAGTTTACATAATTAAGTACAACAATTGGGTCTGGAAGCTGCCTGTTGCTGGATTTGGACACCATGTGCAAAGAAAGATAACTGAGTGACTGAGTGAGTGATTATCACCATTATAATTTAAATTTTCATCAAGAAATTTCAGTTTTACTATTTTACTGCAAACCCAGGTTCCTCTAAATAAAATAATATACATCTGTGTATTCTTTGGAGGAACTTTTGATAATATTTTATTTTATGATATTAAATCATAATTTGCTATGAATATTATGTATTTTTGTAAATCATGCGTGCTTAGTGTCACCGTCAGTTAAAGAAGAGTGAAGTTATTGCTTAATCTAGCTAATGTAGCCCAAATTAAGTCATAAAGAAATTCTGTGATATAATTATATATTAATTTATCAGATTCAGCTGTACACACATTCACTGGCTTTACTGCAGTCCGATGAATTGAAGACTTGATTTGTCACAGTTCTTTTTTCTGTTGCACTGACTTACAATATGGAGCCAGCTGTTCACTGCTCCTAAATATTTACATCTATATTAACGACTGATTACACGCAGAGAATGAGTTTTCATATGGGATTAAAAAAAATCTACATCAAAGCCTGAGGCAGCTACTATTAATTTATGTGTGCTCTAGATTCATGAGCTTTTACATTATATGAATTTTAGACAATCAATGCTTTTTCAAAGTGATGAAGACGAGCACAGAAGTGCAAAATTAGAGCAATAACTTTCGTTTCTTTAATCTCATGATTCATTAGTCAATTATTGTCTGCAAAGTAAATGAAAAATATATGTATCTTTGATTCAGTTTGATGGTGAATTGGATGAAGTAATTAAAAAAACCCTGATTGGCACAACCCACTGTCCAACTCCACCCAACTGCATATCTTTGGGTGGAGCGAAACGATTCCTTTAAAAGCTGCATGTGGCGACTTGCTAACCAACGCAAGCCAAGTGCAAAAATCATCAAGGCAACATGGTTGTGTGGACAGACTTCGAGCGCGCCACGATCCAGGACATCTTCTCCAAGATCGACTATGGGGTCGCTGGCCAAGCAGCTCTTTCCAGGTAAGACCTCGTTTCTGTTATTTATTCCCTTAAAGAATGTGCAAAATTATATGACACCAATTTGTGCAAAAGCATTTTTAACATTGTGAATATTTCCTCAGGTGTCTGATTGTCTACCCCTGGACTCAGAGGTATTTTGGTGGATTTGGAAACCTCTACAACGCCGCTGCTATCACATCAAATCCGAAGGTTGCAGCTCACGGAAAAGTCGTTGTTGAGGCTTTGGAAAAAGCTGTGAAGAACCTGGACAACATCAAGGCCACATTCGCAGAGCTGAGCACGCTGCACTCAGAGAAGCTGCAGGTGGACCCTGATAATTTCAAGGTACGCAGTGCTGAACTGATGGTACTGATTTCCAGTGATTTTTGTTTGTTTATTTGTTTGTTTGTTTGATTGTTTGTTTGTTTGCTTGTTTTTGAGTGTAATTGTGCGCGGTGTTGATGGTCTCATGCATATTGTGTTGTGTTGCAGCTCCTGGGCGACTGTCTGACCATCGTGGTTGCTGCTCAGCTGGGTAAAAAGTTCACTCCTGAGGTCCACGCAGCTTTTCAGAAGTTCCTGGCAGTGGTGGTGTCCTCCCTGAGAAGGCAGTACTACTAGAGAGCTGCAGAGAAGCGTCAGATGCGTTTTCAAATGCTTTTAAATAAAAAAGACATATGAAGCATATTCTTCAAGTTGTTTGGTTTCCTTTTCATTCAGAATATATGGTCACATTAAGATGTATTAAGATGAATGAAAGAAGTGTTATACAGAAAATAATATAAACACATTTTCTTTTCATACAGTAACTGCACACAATCGCAAAAAAACGTGAGAACTGCCCTAATTGTGTCTTCATCAGGGGCCCCCCACCGTACCTACTACAGCCAGTACGCCTGCTTCATTTATTAAAACTGGTGAACGTGGCGGGACAAGGTTTCTCAGCCAATATCTCCTCTTTGTGTTATTCACAATATCGGGTGGCCTTTTTTTTTCTTTCTTTTTTTTTCCGCGAATGGAGAAACAAACCCAGCTTCAACTAATGTACTTCTATTACATTGGATAAACCGGCGGGTGCGTCAGCACCTTCTCGGAAATGAAAATTCTGTCCATATCTCATAATAACGGAATAAACGCAAGTGCAAACAGACCGAAAATTTTAGCAGGTAAGCTTGAGAGGGAAATAATCAGCAGTTGTGCCTTAATGCTAGTACTCATTGGGTTTATTGGGCTCCAGGACCAACCAGTGGCCTCACAGGGCGTTTTCATAAATGCTTCACTGAACCGATCCTGACTGAAGGTGCACATCCGTTCTTCCAGTGGACCGTCCAACCGAGGGTGGGTTTTTCCTGCCATAATTAGTCACCTTGAGCTACAATATTGCGTTTTATATATATGCATGCATGTATGTATGTATGTATATAAATATATATTTATAGTAGTTCTAGCAGTTCTAGTTTATGATCATTTTCATTGAATGCGTGTGTGAATGTGTGCATTAAAACGTTTCTGAAATCGCTTCATTAGTCTGTCAAAAATATTTGCATTAACAGTCTTGTTAAATTCGTCCCAGATGATCACATGCAAATTTTACATTAAACGAAGGTACCCAACATCTGAGGGCTTCCGGTGATAAAACGCGTTTTGTTTGCTTGTTTGTTTGTTATGTTCATTTACAGGAGCTTGATTGGCAAAAGTAAACAATTAATACTAGAGAATGACTGCAATTTACAAAGATCTGTGGCCCCACAACCTCTCTAAGGAGGTTAGTTATTATATCGCCCCCCTCTCCAGCAAAATCAAATCATCTACAAAGAACCTTGGTGTCATTTTTGACCAACGCTTTGAATTTTAAATCTCACATGTCGAAGCTCACCTTCATTTGAAAAACATCACAAAAATCAAACTTTTACTGACACCCAGTAATTCTGAACTTTTAGTACACAATTCAATTTTCTCTCGTCCTGATCATTGTAATGATGTCATAGCAGTTAAAAAGTCGAAATTTCAAATTGATAAACCTATAATTCAGTTCAGTTTTATTTTATTTGTCTGGTGCCCAATCACACCAAATTGTCGCCTCAAGGCGCTTTGTATTGTAAGGTAAAGACCCCCAGAATAATTACAGAGAAAACCCAACAATCAAAACGACCCTCGATTGACCGAGCACATGGCGACAGTGGGAAGGAAAAACTGCCATTTAACAGGATCACGGGCTCTGTGTGAGCTTAATATCTGCAAATGTCTGCAGAACTGGAGAGGAAGCGCATAAGGTAATCTGTTATAAATGCCATTCAGTTTGGATTAAATCAGGCCTCTCATGCCAAAATTAATAAATTCAGTCATTATTGTTTTTAATTTAACTGATTATGGAAGCTTATCCCCAGTGTTCTGCCTTATTTATTTGTTAATATAGCAAAAATACTAATAATAATACCAATACTACTAGTAAACGAGCTATTACTACTGCTATTGCTACTAATACTGTTACTAATGATAAAATAACATAAAATTAAGTAGCGTACAACTCAATACTGGAATTCAAGAAAACAAATATAGTAAACCTCTGCAACCAGAATTAAATATGTTCAGCATGATACTGATTCAAGTTCTAAATCCCGCAGTTAATTGGTATATTAATAGTTCGTAAGGCTATCAGTTACCAACATGATGACTAACGCCATTTGTGGTGCGGTTAGTAGCCAACATCTCACTGAAACTTATCTAATCTTCAAGAGGCGAGCCCACACTGAGCCGTTAGTGTTTTTTTGCCATATCTGCACAAAAGAGTTCACACTTGGCTCTGAGCGTTTCTGCTTAGACTGACACACACACACACACACACACACACACACACACACACACACACACACACACACACACACAAAATCAGTCATGCCAATTACATAATTTCATTGCCCGAATAAACTCGTGGTCATGGCAGCCTACTAGTCCAACCAGAGGTGCAAGAAATATGTACCAATGAAAATTAAATTAAATTAAATATACATGAGCTGTCTCATACTTATTGCTAATTAAATTAATCTAGAATGGGGAAACTTCTACGCATCAGTTTAATGAGGCTACTGGCTTCACCAGGTATTCTATAATATTCTGAATATTCTTAACTTAAAAACCTTGCCCAGTAGGAGACCCTAACATTGAAATAATAATAAAAATTTAAAATGCTGAAACTAAAAGCTAAACTAACAGCCCCTGTACATTATTAATCGAATAATGTGTTTCCTCGGCTGTCCGATCGTCTACCCCTGGACTCAGCGCTGCTGCTCTCACAACAAATCCGAAGGTTGCAGCTCATTCTCTGCTCATAGTTGAGCACGCTGCAACCGGGAAACCGCAGGTGAACTCTGGCAATTTCAAAGTACGCAATGCTGAACTGATGGTACTAATTCTCAGTAGTTTTTTTTTAAGTTTGTCTCAATGAGGCTTAAGTAAATAAAACAGCGAGCATATTCCAAACTTCTTTGTTTTTCCTTTTCCAGTGTTTACGATTATAACAGAGTGGTGCAGAATTAAGTTGTGTGACATATTAAACACCCTGCATTCTTTCACAGTAGCAGAGTTGGTCTCTGCTCATCACCTGTAAAAGAAGAAGCTCAAGTAGGCAGACTGTTCTCTCCTTCTCTTTGACACTTTCTAATTTTGCGCATGATGCATTCTGCCATTCACAACTGTACTGTACTGTGTTGCGTCATGATAGCAGGCGGTGTTTCTGTTTTTTGAGCTTGTGACGGATAATTCAGGGTTCATAGTTTTGTTTGTTTTTGTTTTTTGTTTGTTTTGTTTTGTTTGGGGGTTTTTTGGTCATTTGTTTTTGTTGTTATTTTATCCTTTTCCTGTTGCACTTCTGTGTAGTGGTTACCAGTGTTATTCGTCGGCTAAGTATAAACCCAACCCCTCACAGTCCCAAGACATCCACGGCAAGTTCACCGACTGCTTGCCGTACCCCTTATCCCCAGTTACAGATGGATGTTACTTGTACATGCAACTCATTAAAGTACTCATTTTCATCAGTGAGAATTCTTAAAATAGTGTTTGCGTTTAGTCTGGTATTTTAATGCTTTTTATGCTCCTTCAGTACTTTAACTTTAATGTTTCTTCTCATGCTGACCTTTAGATGTTGACCCTGCTTGATTTTATTTTATGTGCTACCAGCATGACATAATCTTTACACCACACAGAAGCCAGACATGACCGTTTCATTGCATTTGATTTATTCAGACTAACAGTGAATTTCCGACACTAGCTCTTGTCCATCATCTGCGCCACTGCGCAAGTTCATCGGTATTTCTCAGACAGGGCACGAGCCACAGCAGTCAGGAACTTGTCCACAGCCATATGGACCTCAGGGGTGAAGTCGCTGGAGAACACGGTGGCCAGGACCACAATGAGGCTGTGAGCGAGAATCTGTGAAAAGATCATGATGACATTTATTTTTGCAGCTTACGTGATCATGAAGTAGTTACTTGAATCATAATTCGATCTATCCTGTGTTTGCTCATCTTCCATGACAGGGCTGCGCATTGACCTGCTGACAACATTCAGGCAACTTTCCTGTTTCAGAATTCATATTGTTGCGCCACAGCAGCTCAAACACATTTCATTTATCCTAACCTTAAGTTTAGCTCGATAACATGAATTGGGCTGCAATTTATAAATTATTGGGAAAGTGGGGGGAAAAAAAACGAGATAATTTCAGTAAAGTTGCCTCATAATATTTTCATTGTGGTCTCAACACCAAACTGGCAAAAGATCTGACAATCTCCTCACCCTGCATGAAGGTCCACCCTCTTTTCATCTTTTAAACCAAAGTTTTCAGGTAACAAACTCCATTTTGCAAACCTATGTCCCCTAAGAGTCCTGCCATTAATCTGTAGTTTAGAAAATCCCGAGGAAAAAAACATAGCCTGCAGAAGAAGAATAGTGGTGACACCGTTTGGTTGGTTCATTCCAGCACATGTTATTTTATATTCAATGATGGACTTTTAGTTCCTGACTCAGTTTAAGACTGTTTCGATGTGAAAAAGTTAGACAGTTAATGCATTCAGCCAGTAGCTCCTGGGTGGATGCAGATTTAAATAAAAGCTACTAAACCCAGTGTTTGACCCAGTGTTTAAGTTCTAGTCATCTTCAAAGCAAACACAAAGGTGATTTTTAGAAAACTCATTATTTAAGAGTTGCCTGTACCTTGAAGTTAGCAGGGTCCACTCTCAGAGTGAAAGCATGCAGCTCACTGAGTTTTAAAAGACCTCCTTTCAGGTCGTCCATTTTGCTCACAGCATCAGTAACTGCAGCCATCACGATTCCTCCGTGCTTTCTCACCGGGGCAGAGCCGGGGCTCAGGTCCTTCCAGTGGGAGAAATAAGTCTTGGTCTGGGGGTACACTGTCAGCATCCTGGGTAAAAACATAGAAAAAATAAGCAAGTAAGCAATTAAAAAAAAAAAAAAATCAGCAACAGGGTAAATCAGTGAGTTTGGGATCTTATTTTTCTTATTTACCTGGCGACAGCCTCACTGCCAATGTCTTGCTCCCTGCCAGACACTTTAGCCCAGAAGGCCTTAACTATGTCCTTTTCCTTAGCAGAAAGACTCATCTTACCTCTTGATCTTTTTTTAAACAAATGAATTAATTTTGGAGGAGTTGAAGTTGAATGCTGCGTTCGGCGCAAGCAGAGGAGGGTTTTTATAAATAAAGCAGGGCATGGGCACACCCAGCTCCCCTCAGAGATAGTGCCATAGGCGTTTGGAGTTGTTCCAAGTGATATGAAACAGCCTGCATGGGATACACAAAGCAAAATTCTCATGCTGCGTCCGTATAGAGTAGCTTATATAATGCAAGATGAAACAGTTATAAGTATTTCACACGGGCGTCGCTTCTTGGTGATAAAGGTCTATAAATGATCCAGTTTGGATCAAATCCAAACATTTTTGGCTCACACCATTAGAATAATTAATCTAAACAGGAGTTTTTAATTGATTGATAAAAACAGTTTTGTTGTCAGAAATTATACCTGCAATTTTCGCACCAGTTAAAGCGTTCATCTATTATTTTCACACAATTTACCAAAATATAAGAGAATATAAGAAATTTAATTTATAACTCAGTCCGACTGTTATTACAGTATTTTACTATTTATTTGTATTTATTTAAATTAAATTAATTAATTATCTATCTATTTACTTAATTACCTAATTGCTTACTTACTTATTTTTATAATCGCAATTTTACTGGCAAACATAAATCAGTACGGTTCAACAAGTAGTCCGGATATACTGATTTAAAATCTATGTTCTACAATTAATTAATTCATAGGCCCACTGGCTATGCTATCAGTTGCAAACATGATGATCAGGTCATTCGTGGTGGGTGGATCCGCTTAAAAAGAAAGATAATGCAGCAGCAGCCTCGCTGACTGCAGCACGACAAGTTAAAGCTGGATAATCACTACTGGGACGATTTTATTTCATTGCGTTGCATCAAGTTACAGTTTGGGCATTTTTAGCCATTTTTTACACTATAGCTTCTCTTTTTCGACCACTAAAAACTGCTTTGAGTATCGATCAAAGACTTGTGCTGGTCACCATCTCACTGATTCCCTTCAGTTAAATGTAGGGACTCGTGCAGTGAGGAAAATCAAGGATGAATGATCAGATTCAGAGGTCGAGAGGGCGGGTAATATTTGCCAGGTGAAATACAAAGTCTGCTTAACAGTAACAAATTAACTGAACCCACAACATCTCTCCTATCATCTTCTTATTGAGCGTCACACAGCCTCAAATCTTTCTTTGTAAATCATATAACTCCTCTCTCAGTCATACTGGCCCGACCAGGTCTGATATGCACAGGATCTCCTTCTGTCGATATGTTTGGACTTCCAGCGCTCATCCACTCGCAGGTGCCTTTTGTGCCATACGCTTTTCCGACAGTGACATCTTGTGGCAAACAGGTGAATTGCACTCATATGATCGGTTCATCTGACGCTACATTCAGAAGGAGTTCAATGGGCAATAAAGGGGACAATTAGCCACTCAGCCCATATTTTCTACTCTGCGTTTATGAACAAAATATGAGCATAAATCCTTCCTTTATGTTTGTTTACATCATCTATGACATATGTTGATTTTGAGCCTTCTGTGTGGGCTTAAGCAGCCTATCGATGCGTCTGCGTTCCCCATCAGATACTGTTTCCCCACCGTCTACTCGCCGCTCCGCGCTGCCCAAGCGCCGCCCACGCGGCAAAAAGCGGTATCTGATGGCTGTCATTCGGTTATCAATTACCGTTCCCCCAGTTTATTATAGGGGGAACGGTATCTGATGGGTGACATAAAGCCATCACATACCGTTCCCCCGGTAATAAACTGGGGGATACCGCTTTATGGCGCATGGGCGGCGCGGAGCGGCGAGGAGACGGTAGGGAAACAGTATCTGATGGGGAAACGCGACTCGACGGAACACCTGCTTCGTGTTAAATCTATGCCACGAAGAATACAGGCTATTCTCACTCTATGGTGCCGCTTTCATTCCTATAAAGAAATAAACCTTTTAAAGGACATCCCAAGCCTGATTCTCTAACACGACTCTAGGTCCATATAGTTCCAACCAACTTTGTTCACAAATATGTGAAAAGAGGTTTGACTTTCAACATAATATGAATTTAGTGTATGCAAATTCATATCGAGAAGTTCTTTGAGCTTTTGACAAAAACAAAAATAACATTTTAATATTTTGATTTAAGTTTTTTTTAAGTTTTTCAGGTTCTTATATAGTCTGATTTATCTACCCAAAGGGCAGGCCAAAGACTATCTCAACTTACGATGTTGGAGCGCCCTCCAGTGCCCATCTCATGCCGCCATTTATTGTGTTACCTTCTTAAAAAAAAACAAAAAAAGACTGCAACGCACACTGCAAAAAAATTATGTGTGAAAATATTCAAAAGAACTGAAATTCTTTGTCATCCAAACGCTAATGTTACAACATCAAACAAAGACATAAATTTAATCTGAATAGAAAACACTTTGTTTATAGCTGAGAAAAAAACAAACAAATAAGCACAAACCATTTACTATAAGAACCCCTTTGAATATTTAAGAAATGATATCACATCAGAGCTTTATAATCTATTCATCTGAGTTCACATTATAAGATCAGTGCATGACAGAAAGAAATCCTCTTATTTTGTAAATCAGTGTAACTCAAACAGTAGAGATGCCCAATATGTATATATATATATATATATATATATATATATATATATATATATATATATATATATATATATATATATATATATATATATATATATATATATATATATATATATATATATATATATATATATATATATACATATTGTTTAAAATCAGTAATTTGAAGTTTTAGTTATGAGACCACACAATCCAGTTCCTGCATCTTTTTGCTGTCAGAATCCACATGGGAACTGTTTGAAGTCCACTCGGCCCTGTTGGTGCCTGTGTAAAATCCAAACCTCAGAGGCAACTCCAGACTCGACTTTAAAGATTAAAACCAAATTTTTAAACGTAACCTCCACTGACTCTTTAAGCCAATTTGCTGTCTCCATCAGTATGGTGTCTCTCTCACAAATGTTCAAACAAATAAAAGTTCAAGTGTCAAATGTTTTTGTCTTCATTAACTGCAGTTATACTAACCATACTGTTTTGTTGATCAACATTTTTCCTTAAAAAGGCGTGAAAAGAGCTGTGCATATACTACTCGATATATTTTATATTTCTGGATGTATCTATATTTTCCTTGGACATTTAATCAAAGTCAGATCACTGGAGACAAATCCACCCTCTGCTCTGCACACACAAAGATCTGCTTATGCAGAATACAGATTTACATATTCTTCATCAAAAGTTGTCATATGTTAGTTTAACAAAGGAAAAAAGTTGTCTCTTCTTGATGTCAATGAAAACATCATAAAATTACTAGCAAATTATTTAAAGCCTATATAACTGAAAAATGTAAAAAAATGGTGCATCACATTTTGAACACGGGATTTCTTTATTGATTTTAAATACATACCCTCTTTCTAAATTGAAGCCAGCACATTTAGGACATTGCCGTGCTTACGTATTTCAGCAGCTTGCCTCTTATTAACACTATGTAAGCCTGTTGCAAGTGAGCAGATATATTTGTGTGATACAGGATTTTAATAGCCTTAACAGTTTTGGGCCTCCTTTCTCATATTTTTCATTTCATAATGCAAATCTAAAGTTTTTAATGGATGACAACTGCGGACTGCAGGCAGGACATTTTAGCAAAACCCTCCTGTATGAACAGAATGTGGTTAGGGGATTGTCTCTGAAAAAGTAAGGCCTTCCCTGAAAAAAGCCCTCATCTATAAGGGAAGAAGAGCACACTGCTGTTAGAATTTGTCTGAATTTTTGTATCAAAGTGTAAACCTGTTGTACAGGTTGATCACTCATAGTATAAAGAAACAGGAGGACAGAGACACAAAACCTTCTTAAGGTGCACTACATTCACCTATAATTTTGCATCTGTACACTCCCGCAGTGGATTTTAAATCAAACAGTAAATGTGTGATTCAAGGACAGACTTTCAGCCTTAAGTTAAGGGGATTAACAAGAGAGCATTAACATTAAGAATTACAGCCATTTTAATACAGCGACCCCATTTTCAGAGGCTCAAAGTAATTGGACAAACTGACATAATGTTACATATAAGGATTGTTTTTATGTTTTCTGAACTTTTCATGGACTCCCTTAGCCCTGCCAGCCTTTACTGCAGTTAGCTTCACTAGCTGCTTGTTCTGGTCTCTCTGCCTTCAGCTTTAGCTTCAATAACTGAACGAATCTTCTGCTGGTTTGAGATGAGATGACCGACTTGGTCATTGAAGAATATACAATTTCTTTGCCTCCGGCAGCTCTTGGGTTGCCTTTGCAGCATACTTTGGGTCATTATCAATTTGCACTGTGGCATGCCGTCTGATCAGTTTGATAGTTTGGCTGAATCTGAGCAGAGAGTACATCTCTGTACACTTCAGAATTCATCCAGCTACTTCTACCAGCAGTCACGTCATACTGGCCCAGTTCCACTGGCAGCCATACGTTCCCATGCCATAAATTATATAAACGTTGTCACTGTACCTATGGGCCAAACTTCACACTTCACATGTGACTTAACTAACAAATCAGAAGCCAGAAAGTCTCAAAATGGTGCAAATCTGGGATAAATGCAGAGGTAGATTCAACAAATTATTTCAGTAGTTAATATCAACATCCTCTTAAAATAATGGCTGAAGTCATTTTTTTCCCAGGGTTTACCAAAAACACAAAAAACTGAAGCAAATATTGAAAATAATGATGATGATTTAGGCAAAAACATCATTTTAGTCAAAAAATTACTTAGGCGATTATTTTAAGAAGGTGACAATATTTAAACATATAAGAAAAACCAATGACTGTAAGCACAAATATGCAACTAGAAAGCTTGCTTACAAAGCTTTCTAGTTGCATATCCTGAAGTCATTTTAGTAAATTAACTCAAATATGAATTTACTTCTAAATCTTACAAAACCAGAGCAAATAGCACAACAGATTATTTTCCAATAACTTGTAATCCAGTCAAGGACCTATGGGACTCACCAAACTCCAATTTAAGAACAATTAAAATAAACACTGAAATATACTCCTGTCAAACTCACATCAAAGCTGAAGCTGTTATTGACTTGTGAAGAAATACTTTGGCATTATATTACATGATTAAAAGGACACTGAGACACCCACACATGCTTTAAAAATAAAGTGTTTTTATCTCCAAGTTGTTTTCAGTAGTACTGACTGCTCATAGCCTCGACCACAGCAGCTAGAAATTTCTGCCAGGTAGCTTGAACCTGAGGGGTCAGGGCTGACTTGAGTTTGCATGCGATTGCAATGGTGATACAGTCTGCCAACAGCTGTGGAAAAGAAAAGAAAAAAACATCATAAATCTACGATAAAGCCAGGCTGTATAGATGTATAAAGTACTACTAACATATTTTTCTTTCTTTTTTTTATGTGGGTTTGAGGAAACTTATTGCATACTCTGAAGTTATCGGGATCCACCTCGAGTTTCTGAAAATGCAAAAGGCTCAAAGCAGCATACATGCGCTTCATGTTGTCCATGTTCTTCACTGCTTTGTCCAGAGCCTCCAGCACCACCTTACCATGAGCCGCCACTTTGGTATTATTCAAAATAGCGGTTGTGGTGAAGATATCTCCAAAAGAACCAAAATATCGCTCAGTCCAGGGGTAAACAACCAAAACTCTGTCGATGCAAGAAAGGGGGTGACAGGTTATTATAAACTACTTTAAAAATGATAATATGCTCGCAGAAAATTACCAGGAGGTTGTCCTTTTTTTTTTAAGGATTATGTCAGTGTGTTCGTGGACAGTGAAAACTTTAAAGTCACATACCTTGCCCAAATTTGCGGCCCAATCTCATCAATATCAACTTTTTCCCAGACAGCTCTGACAGTGCTGCGCTCCAGGTCCGTCCACTTAACCATGACGTGAGTGAATTCAGGAGCTCTACCACCACTTTAAGCTGATGCGTGATCAGCTTTTCTGCTTAATGACCCGCAAAGATGAACCAGCAGGGTTCGTCCAGCACACTAAAAGTGGATGGCTGATTCTGGTATTGATACACAGGCTACCTGTCCGCGATCACTGCAAAACACAGTGGAAATGTACAGAGACGGTATGGTATGGCATCAAAACATCTTCACAGAAACGCAGAAACGTCCTGTCGTATCATGTTATTCGCCCACAGCAGTTAAACTTAGATTACGCAATGCTATCATTATCTTAAAATTCAGGCTTTCCCCGCCCAAATAAATGGTCCGCATGTCCACCTTATATCAGAAACCCACGTCATGCTTTTGGCAGCATAAACTTTGATTCCTTGGCCTTAAATGACCCGATTCAACTAAATTTGATTTAAGACCAGGAATCATCATCTTGGCTTCTCCGATCATGATACTTAGGCTACTTTTGTTATTATGTCTTCACAACACCCATTTTCGTTGCACGTCATCTCTGCGTTCAGGTAGGTCCAAAACTATCGGAAGGAAACTTGTAGTTTTTGTAGTATTTCCGCTGTACCCCACTACATTCAAATGAATGTGATAATCAGGATCACTCCCGAGAATACCACCATGAAGGTGTTTTGCGTTGGGCTGATGAAGGACCTTTTCTACACCGAGGAAGAAATTCTGCGATCTCTCGCTTTCTTCTGCTTTCGCCTGTTGATTCTTTGTTAACGTCATGCAGTTAAATGTATTAAAGTTTCTGGTAGCTGGTAAGTTTGTGTGCAGTTTCACTTCACTTGCATCCACCGTGTACTTCACAGCCCGCAGCTAGAAAATGTACTTTTAGCATCAGTTTCAGACCTTTTTTGCTGTTTGTAAAAAAAAAAAAAAAAGGTCGTGAAAGTGCTTATCAGTGATGTATGCTTGTATTATTGACATACTTAAATGTATAGGCTACCTCTAATGAAGATTAAACACAATGATGATTGACTGTAAATATTCCGAGCGCTTCTGAACCCTGATGTTGTATTGTCAGGTTAAACCAGAGGTGGCAAAAGTACTGACATTCTGTACTTAAGTAGAAGTACAAGCACTTATGTTAAAAAATACTTTAGTAAAAGTCGAAGTACTGGTTCAACTTCTCTACTTAAGTAAAAGTAAAAAAGTACAGGCTCTGAAATGTACTCAAAGTAAGAAAGTAAAAGTAGTTCTTTGGAGGATGTTTCTACCTGCTATTTTTGTGTAAAACTAACCGAACCTCATTATATATTATTGTAATAATATAAAATAATATTACATGAGAATACAAACGTTATTCCAATCTAAATTTTAATCCTAATGAATGCACTCAGCTTGAAACTGTTATGTAGGACACAAACTGTGAAAGGGAATTTAAACACAGCTCTATTCTCTGTGTCCTCCATAGTAGAGGGTGACTGTGCCTCCACCTAAACACCAACATGAGGATACTCAGGGGTTACAGTGGGATTCAGAAGGTGGAGGAACCCTAAGATCAGCTGTAGTGGCTCTGCATGGGGAGAAGAATCACAGCTTTCTATTGTGAGCTGCAGTAAATGATGTTGGTGTGCAGGCTGTGATCAGCTGACCTGCTGCTGCTGCTCTGAGGTTTACTGCTCTGTGTGGATGAACTGAACTCACAAAGATGTAACCCAGTATTTCACAGCTATCTGTGCTGATCTCCATCCCCTACACTGACAGCATACAGTGAATGAATCTCAGCATCAGCAGCTTTGATTCAGACTCATCTCTGCTGCACTGATGTAACCTGTAACTCTGACCATAAACACAAACACTGTGCTCCAGTCCAACACAGAGCTTTACTGTAAATACAGTACAACAAGCTAACCTAAACTGCAGTATTTTCATACAATCTTTGAATTACACAAAGTCAGCATACTTCAGTTTATTTTCCAGTCCTTACCTTTAATTCTAACCTCTCTTCTTCCTCTTCTGTCCTCTTTCTCCATCTCTGAGTGAACTTCTCTCTCTTTGCTCTCCCTGAAATACAGCAGCTCTTCTTTTAGCTAGCTGTGTAACAAACTGCACACACTTTGTGTGTTTGCTGATATTTGTTGAGCATTTAGAAACTTTGCATTTATCTGCCACACGTTACTTCCTTCATGCTCGCTCCTCTTCAGTAGCGCTAGCTAAGCTGTTTATGTGCCGCGAGCATAACTTACGGACTCGGTCCGGCCCGCTGTAACCCCTGATTATAGCGCTATAAATGAGACATTAATTATATGGGTTTGCGTATTTAATCCCTTTGTACGAGATAAGCCCCGATGATGGAGGATACGCCAGTACGACTGTCTCTTATGTGTTATTATTCCTCCGTTTAGGCTCAGATCGTTTTATGTTTGAAGGCGCACTGACCGGAAATGCAAACTTCTCTCTGACGTGTTAAAAAGTAACGAGTCTGTTTGAAAATGTAAGAAGTAGAAAGTACAGATACTTGTGTAAAAATGTAGGGAGTAAAAGTAAAAAGTAGTCAGAAAAATAAATACTTAAGTAAAGTACAGATACCTAAAAAATCTACTTAAGTACAGTAACGAAGTATTTGTACTTCGTTACTTCCCACCTCTGGGTTAAACACGTTAAATGATCGGACAAAGAATGAATATGATTTGAGGTTTTGTTTATTGGTTCATTTGGCAACAGAGTCCAAGAGATACACGGTTTCACAATCACTTGTATGACTGCTGCACATCTAACTGCTCTTCCAGAGCCTTAGTGGTACTGTCTACCCAGGGCAGAAACGACCACGGCCAGAAACTTCTGCCAGGCTTCCTGGGCCTCAGCAGTGAAGACAGTGGGGCCAAACTTAGCGGCCACACACAGGCTGATGCACTCAGCAAGCACCTAAAATGAGAGAAAAAAAAAAAAGATTAAGAGTTATAAACGAATCGCTTCAGATTCATTAGAGATGGTTGCTGGGTGCTGGTGGGGACATACCCTGAAGTTATCAGGATCCACATGGAGCTTCTCGGAGTGCATAACGCTCAGGCTGGCGTAGGTCTGCTTGATGTTGTCCATGTTTTTCACAGCTCTGTCCAGACCACCCATCACGGTCTTTCCGTGCTGGGCCACTTTGGGGTTTCCCATAATGGCAGCATTGGTGGACAGGTCTCCAAAGGCTTGGAAGTATCTCTGACTCCAGGGATACACAATCAGGAGCCTGGAATAAAACAAGAGAAATAATCATTTTAGTGCATTACAAAATAGCCCGATACATATACAAACATGTGTTAATATATTTGCTTAAGCCAAGTATCCAGATTATACGAAAAGAAAATCACATGGCGCATGAATATGTTTCTGAAATTAAATGAGTTGATAGGTTACCTGGTGATGGCCTGGGGACCAATTTCTCCCACATCAATCTTTGACCACAGGCCTGCGATGGCGCTGCGCTCAGCATCTGTCCACTCGACCATTTTGAGGAGGTGCAAGTCTTCTTCGACTGTTCACGAATAAGTTGTCTGTTCACAAGTGTTCTTGTGACAATTTTACTTGCGATACCCGTTTTTATTCGTTACCGCGCGCCCTGTCCTTCAGCCAACGAAGCATCTGATTGGACGAGCTGCGTCCGCGAAATGAATGACGTCCGTTTTTGCGTAGGCAAATTTTGATTTGGCTCAAACATCTACAACATATCTGTTTAGATATTGCTGTCATTTTAACGTGACTCAGCAGGAAATTATCCATACAATTAGCCAGTCAAAACATATAAAACTAGGTTAGTAATATATTAGTCCTTTAATCTCTGCCTTTAAATGAACTAAGAAGCAATCAAATTTATTTATCCAAAAGATATATGTCTAATTTTCGTTAAGGGGGTGTTTGTGGTCCTTGTTGGCTGTAAAATAATGTTTTTTCATTAAAAAAAAAAATCTGATTAAAATATTATTAATTCTGCTAAATGCCTTTTTTTACTTAAGAGTTTTTTTTTTTTTTAAAGGATTGCTTTCCCCACCCAAAACATTTGCCAGTTTATAGATTTTCGCTCATTGCAGCCTTTCGGTATTTCTTTTTACAGACATGGAGTAATTACGTTATATATTGGGAGTGGCCACTTTTATCAAAACCAACTGGCAATGGAAATTTCTAGCAGTTTGTTTATCAAATATGTGGTTTGGATATGATAAATGGGCGTGGCACCATTTGGGTTGCTATAAAGACGCTATGACAGATCCAGCAAAGCAGCATTTTTTGATCAGCATTTTTCCTTGTATCCCGAAAACTCAAAGGCAGCCATGAGTCTCTCACAGAAAGACAAGAACGTGGTGAAGGGCTTCTGGGCCAAAGTCGAGTCCAAGAGCGCCGAGATGGGTGGAGAAGCTCTGGGCAGGTATGTTCAGGTCGCTCCATCAGGTTTGCCTTGATTTTTTTTTTTTTTTTTTTGAATAATGTATTTCTATTTAAATTTCTCAAATTTCGTCATCCATGTTTTACAGGATGCTCACGGCGTATCCGATGACTAAGACCTACTTTTCTCACTGGGGCGATCTGAGCCCTAATGCTCCGCAGGTGAAGAAGCATGGTGCAGTCATCATGGCAGCTGTGGGAAAAGCTGTCAAAAACATTGATGATCTCACCAGCCACCTTAGCAAGCTCAGTGAGCTGCATGCCTTCCAGCTCCGCGTGGATCCTGCCAATTTCAAGGTAATGGAAATGTAGCGATCTTTGAAGCTGCTAAAAATAAGAATCATTAATTAATTAATTTATTTATTTTTGCATGGAATGAAAGTTCATTATTGAGTGTTTTAAAAATAAAACCTAGGCATTATAGGAAGACAGATGTTTTCGGTGCCTGATTTAATCTAATCTGGTCACAACCACAGATCCTCGCCCACAACATCATCTTGGTCCTGGGCATGTACTTCCCCGCGGACTTCACTCCGGAGGTTCACGTCTCCGTTGAGAAGTTCTTCCAGAACGTCGCCTGGGCTCTGTCCGAGAGATACCGCTAAGCTTCAACAAGACAGAAGCTCCCAGCGTTCGGCATGTCACGCCTGAATGTCAGCAACCCTCTTCATATGTTGGGGCTTGTTCAATAAAAAATCACAAACATACTAATGTCTGTGTGTCAATTTCTTTTAACCTCTGTTGCACTGTAAAATCCAATAGCTATCCTGACTTATATATTAGTTAACTTTACTAGATTATCAAAATATGCTCTCATAACTTGTACTTATGAAGTAACATTTTCTTCCAATATGAAAAGTGCAAAACGCTTAGTGTTTAGAGTGAACATTACTTAATTTAGAGTTAAGCTCACTTGCAACAATAAGTAGCCAGCGTCACTCCCACTTTGCATGAGCAGTTTAGTCTCTCCCGTTCAGAAACTGAACAGTCCAGCCCATAGACCAGTGGCATGGTGATCAGCACTGCTGCCTCACAGTTAGAATAACATCTAGAAGGCCTGGGTTCAGTTCCGCCCAGGCCTCTCTGTCTGTGCGGAGTTTGCATGTTCTCCTCGTGTCTGCGTGGGTTTCCTCCCACAGTCCAAAGACATGCAGTTACTGGGGTTAGGTTAATTGGCTACTCTAAATTGCCCATAGGTGTGAATGGTTGTCTATCTGTGTTAGCCCTGCGACAGGCTGGCGACCTGTACAGGGTGTACCCTGCCTCTCGCCCTATGTCAGCTGGTATAGGCTCCCCCGACCCAAACACAACCATAAACAGGAGAGAATGGATGGATGACTTACTTGCTTTTTTTTTAAGTGCAATCGGTTTGCATGGTTTTAGCAAGTAAGTCAGACTGCTGTTCAAGTAAATAAATAATAAATAATTAGTATTTAAACTTTATATTTTGGTCGAGAAACGTCATCAACCAGCGCTTTGGTTCTGTTTACTGTATGATCGTTTTCAAAACTCAGAACAATGCGCTTTGAAGATCCTAGTCCTTCCAGCATGTGAAGAGCAGAGGAGTACGTGCTTTCAGTATGAAATCATGTCGTATAGCATATTCTACTTGGACCGCATCACCAGTGACTGATCGCTCCGCCATGAGCAGAGAGCTCAACGAACAGGAGGTGGCGGAGATATCAGAATCCAGAGAGCGTGGCAACACTACGACGTGCGCTAATGCAGCCAAAAAAAAAAGCATACAAGCGACAGAAGAACCTAAACGAGTAGTCAAAAACACTAGTTAAAACAAACACATTCGGCCTGTTTGTTATGGTCAAGCTTGTCTTCAGTTTCACTAAATGTGTGGAAGTGGGATTTTTTCCTTTTACTGTATATTTGTGCTTGATGTTTAAATGTGAAATATGCATTTGAAATTTTAAGCTCAGTCTGTTTATTCGTTTAAAATGTTATGTCTGCCTTGTGCATTTGTCTGAGACTGGTTTATTCCCAACGCATTTAAGAGGGAAAACTCTGCTGAGAGTTGGTTAGTTAGTCCCAAAGTTTTGTTTTTTAAGTGGGTGGGGGAATGGCAGGTTGCAGTTTGTCTTAAAAGTACGTTTTATTATAATTTAAAGTAATAATAATAAAAAGAACTTTACTGATTCCTCTGTTGCTCACGTTATTCCAACCGGTTATTCGGGGCACATGACAGTTTAAAACAATCCCACCATAAACACTTATAATTAATAAAAAGCTTAAATGTTGCAAATAAAATTCTGAAGTTCGAACTGACAATGAAGTAATTATATCATAACCCAAATATGCATTCATATTGCACATCCTAATATACAACATAATGGCCTCATACAGTACCAAGCTTAGGCCAAAAATAAACACGAGTGAAGGTTCCGTGAGGGGTAGTTGGGGGTTAGGGCAAAAAGAAGAGAGCAGAGCGAGAGAGGACATAAGATGGGAGAATCTCAGAAACTCAGCCAATTGTTACTACTGACCCAAAAACGGAACCAGCAAGTTTTTATAGTCTTTATTTTGCACAAGGTGAGAAAATGTCAGCCATAGGAGCGCAAGAGAAACTCGGAGATTCTTTCTGTGTCTCGGGGGTGAGAGCCCACAGGGAAGAGACCCATGGTCCAATAGTCCAAGATTTTCCAAAGGGATATTAACACAGTGAAGTGGAAGGCTCGTCAGCCAGCGAGAATTCACTGAGAATAGTGAAAGAGTTGTTAACACAGGAAATCAATACCAACTGCTATTGGATGTGCGGAGGACACAGCGGAGGCTCCGGGCTTTTGCGTGACAAATCCCCTATGAGCAAGCACTTGTGCACAGTGGGAAGGGAAAAACTCAATTTTAACAGGAAGATACCACCGGCAGAACTAGGCTCAGGGAGGGGCAGTCCTTTGCCGCCACCGAGTGGGGCTGAAGTGGGGGAGCATGTTTAATTGTGTCTTGTATGTTATTGACATATTTATTTTGTGTTGTCAATTTAATTCTATTTATTTTGGGTTTATTTTAATTTCTCTTATTTTAATCTGTTTCATTTCAATGCCCAGCACTTTGCAAAGTGGTTGCTTTTTTTTTTACATACTTTAAAAATGAAACTGGCCTGGCATGGCTACAAAACTTTGAGGCTAGTTTTATATTGGTTCCATAAAAACTTACAAGAATAACTTAAATACTTCTGCCACAGCAGGCGACAGTGGGATACCAGTAACACGGGTACGAATTATTACCAACTGACTCTCACCATAATAATTTGTCATTATTTAAATGATAATTTTTACATCTTTGATATGACAATTAAAGCAAATTAAAGAAAGAAAGAAATAACTTGAATAGTAATTACTTTATTTAAAGCTCATTGAGACACTGTTTAAAAACGGAGCAGGTGACGCTTCTCTGCAGCTCTCTAGTAGTACTGCCTTCTCAGGGAGGACACCACCACTGCCAGGAACTTCTGAAAAGCTGCGTGGACCTCAGGAGTGAAGTTTTTACCCAACTGAGCAGCAACCACGATGGTCAGACAGTCGCCCAGGAGCTGCAACACAACACAGCATGCACGAGACCATCAACATACACACACATATCACTGGAAATCAGTACCATAAGGTCAGCACTGCGTACCTTGAAATTATCAGGATCCACCTGCAGTTTCTCGGAGTGCAGCGTGCTCAGCTCTGCGAATGTGGCCTTGATGTTGTCCAGGTTCTTCACAGCTTTTTCCAGACCTTCCATGACCACTTTTCCGTGAGCCGCAACCTTCGGATTTGATGTGATAGCAGCGGCGTTGTAGAGGTTTCCAAAGCTGCCGAAATACCTCTGAGTCCAGGGGTAGACAATCAGACACCTGAGGAAACATGTAAATATTTGCATAACTCACAGTTTTGCAAATAAATTATATGTTAATGCACCATCTTACCTGGAAATAGCTGCTTGGCCAACGACCCCATAGTCGATCTTGGAGAAGATGTCCTGGATCGTGGCGCGTTCAAAGTCTGTCCACACAACCATGTTGCCTCGTTGATTTGTGCGTCTGTTCTGCGTTGGTCAGTAGGTCACTGCAGGCCGCTTTTAAAGAAGCCCTTTTCGCTCCACCCAGAGATATGCAGGTGGGTGGAGGTGGGCAGTGGGTTTGGCTCGTAACGTTTCTTTGTTAACTATCAAAAGACAATAAATTAAAGTCGGTATTAGACTTTTATTATCCTTTATGACTGAATTATCCGCAACTGGCTGTCAGCGTGGGTTAGCAGCAAATGTGTAACGTCTTGATTTTCTTTTTAGTTTCCACCATCACGATAATTTTTATTTATTTTTTGCCATCAAATTTTTCTTTTCTTTTATATTTCACCGTGATCATTTCTAGTTTTTTGTTCACTTTGTTGTAAAGCGCTTTGTGGCCTCATGTCTGTGAAACATGCTCTAATTTGCACTTAGTGATGATTTCAATGAATCATCACTAAGTGCTTTCTTCAAGTTTATCGTGCCCTCCTCTGTCTTATGGTTATGTCAATGTAAAATCCATGTAGTGGAAGCCTTGTTCTTTATGTGCCTGAAGAAGCAATTAAAAGCCTCTAAGAGATTCCTTATTACACACTAAGAACACATGCAAAACAAAAAGATTAAACTAAAAATCGTACATTAAAAAAATCATATACAGAACATTAATTATCATTTATTGTAGTGTTTATATTTGACTGCCAAAGATCTTAAATAATGAGTGCATAATGACCCGTTAAAAGTGTAGATATATGATTAAAGAAAATATGAAAAAGAAGAGAGAAAAATGGAGGTAGGTCTGTGCATCAAGCCTTTAAGTGTGCTGATAACTTATCACAGTACAACTTAGAGTAAAATAAAACATGACCACGTGGTTGTGTTTTTTACTTTATAAATTTATTTCATATATTTAAAAGGCCACTGAGAGGCCTCACATCGTAATAATAAGCTATGTCATTTTAGAAGAAGAAATAAAATTAAGGAAAAAATGTCTGATGCCCAGATTTCAGTCTATCTAACAACACTGTCCAGTGCAAAAAAAAAAAATCAGCATCATAAAATGTAACAGAGTAAACAACCAAATAAAAGTTTACTATGGAAACCGTGTAAAACACGAACTAACTGGTCAAACTGTGACAGTCCCTAATAAAAGGAAAGATTTGTCTCATGGGAGCTGTTGCACATCATTGTGGACCCGTCCAAACGCCAGCACCTTATCTCTGAGGTGGGTCGGGTGCGCCCATTTCCTGTTTCGTGTATAAAAGCTCCACAGTTTGAGCTGAACGCAGCAACTCCGAACAGACATCAACAGGCAAGATGACGACTCTTTCTGCTAAAGACAAGAACATAGTCAAAGACTTCTGGGCTAAAGTCGCTGGCAGGGAGGAGCAAATCGGCTGCGAAGCTCTGTCCAGGTAAATATGAGCCCACGCTGCCTGCAAAAACCTGCAGCTGCATTTCTCTCTTACTCACCGGCTTATTCACTTACATTTGATTTTCCCCAGGATGCTGACAGTGTACCCCCAGACCAAGACTTACTTCTCCCACTGGAAGGATCTGAGCCCCGGTTCTGACCCGGTGAGGAAGCACGGAGCAACAATCATAGCTGCAGTTGCTGATGCTGTGAGCAAAATGGACGATCTGACCGGAGGTCTGCTGAGCCTCAGTGAGCTGCATGCCTTCACTCTGAGAGTGGACCCTGCAAACTTCAAGGTACTGACAAATATTAAATCATGACAGTGTTTCTCAAATGTATTTTTGTGTTTACTGTGAAGATTGATTGGACCAGAAATGAATTTCAGCCTAACTCTGCTTTCATTTCATCCCTGTTTAATCTGAACTGATGCTCTCTGCTTACAAAGAAAGTAAAAGACTGTTTTTTAATGAGATCATCTTTTCACAGGTTCTCTCTCACAACATCCTTGTGGTCCTGTCCACCATGTTCCCCGACGACTTCAGCCCTGAGGTCCATGTGGCCATGGACAAGTTCCTGGCTGCCGTGGCTCTCGCCCTGTCTGAGAAATACCGATAAACTGCACACAGGAGCGGAGGACTGCATCGTGGGCTCGAATCCTCACTACCAATCTGACTTTTAATAAATCATCAAATGCAATTAAACTCTCGTGGTCGTTTGTGTGGTGAAAATACTATTTTATTGAGAACAAAATGAAATAAATGGTTTAAAGAAGCGTCTAAGTGTTGGGGTCACCTGAAGGGCTGAATGAAGTGGAACAACTGGAGAGCAGTTTAATGCGATGAATTTTAAAACTACTTTAGCCACAACTTTGGCTGGAAAATAGACATCAGGTTTGAACAGCTAGTTTCACTTAGTTTTCCCTCCTGTCTAACATTTTCTTTTGTGTTGTTTAGGCACCAAAATACTTGGTTAGGTTTATGCCCCTTCATCACATTAACTCTGTACACTGAAACCCATTTAACTATAGCCAAAACCAGTCTATCACCAATTCAAAGCATACCTTTGGTGTTGCTCATGTTTTATTTTGCTCTAAGTTGCATTTGGTAAATTGTCATCACACACTTGAAGGCTGACCCTGATGCACATACCTACACACAACATGTACAACAAGTCCTCCAATCCAAACGACAGTATCAGTCGTTTCTGCACAGGAGAACAGAAAAGAAGTTGAGAAAAAGTTGTGGGTTGGGTCAGAGCTGAGGCCTGTACGAAGCGAGATTAATGGCTCTGTGAGCTATTGTGGAGTTCAGAGTGAGAGTTAACTTGGCCAAATCACCGTGGTGACTTAAAATGAACACATAACCAGCAGGTTATATTCAGAGCTGCACTCTGAAATTGTCTGGAAGCACCACATTCAAGCTGTTTTTTTTTTTTAAATTTATTTTCAGCACGTTTAAAGTGCAGGACGTGTCATTATGTACACAGCATCGCGGAGGAAATGCTGGCTTCATGTGTAGTTTTCTTTGTTGCGGTGACTGTGCAGAGGCGTATCCAGGATTTTTCTTTTTATGTCAAAGCACCCGGTGCACCCCGAAACGGGGTTTCAGTTTCAGTTTTATGCATTCATATTTTCTTGTTGTTAAATAAAGCACATTGCATGATCATCGGGTGATTGTGAAAGTTTAAAGAGCAACAGAATTGCTTCCTGCTGCCTATTAGAAGATTTTCCATTGTGTTAAAAATCATTCATGTGTTTTGTTCTAATGAAGCTCTTAAGTTATGAAAAAAATAGGTAGAAATAACTAAACACCTGACTAAATTCTCTTTTCTTTCTCTACGGATGAATAGTCAACCTGTGTTTGATGGGTGCAGTTACTGCAGCGTGAAGCAGGCTGATGTTCAGGCCAGCTTTGGAGACATTTCTTGATACCTGCTTTTGTACAGTTCCTGGGAACTGTACAAAAGCGGTCCTGTCACTCAGTCAGGCTTCATGCTTTACTTTCAGTGGAGATTATAGATATCGTGAACTTAGCTCTGAGTCATAGTACAATGGAGACATCTGTACATTCGCTAGTATGCTCACCAGATTTTGAGTTGGAACAATGTGATCAGTGATCAGAATTGACGAATGCATGGCCACCAAGCATGCTCCAGTTTGTCCTCAGGGCATCCAGGGTAGCAATGGCAAGAGTCTTGGCTGTCGACAGCTTCCTAAGTGTTTAATTGATGAGAACTTTCTCAGGGTCTGTCTTACAAATTTAATCGATCACATTGCTGACAAAACCCATACATCAATTGCAAACTTGGATTTCGATCTGATAGTGACTCGTGTGACAGAGAGCCTTGTGGGAGAAGGGAGTTACACTGCACCACAAAGTGTTAAAAACTTCCACATCACCATCTACAAAGAACTCTTTTGCAAATTTAGATGCAAATATGTGCTTCAATATTTGATGGAAAAGTGTAGCTTTTGTAGCTGCCTTTGTGAAGACGTTAAAAGGACAGCTTAAAAAAATCCATGGGAAAAAAAAAGCATATTTAAGAAGATGTGGAGAAAATTTAGAGGGAACAACAGTGTTTCTGAGGCCTGTGAGACTACAGCAGTAGTCTCACAGTGCAGAAAATGAAAAGAAGAACAGACAGCGCAGCAGTACCACGAGGACCTGCGCTTCCATACTTAGTAGTTTGAGGAATGCATTCACTTGCTGCCAAGCAAGCAGTCAGTAACAAAAACAAGTGAATAATGATCTTGAAAAATGATCACAAGTTCATTTTACAAGATAAATAATATGCAAAATGTCTAAAAGTTTGTATAAAAATGTGCTAGCTAGAGAAAGTAGGATTGAGCCCCAGCTCTATTTGGTCAAGCTCTTAATTAAAAAAAACAAACATCTATATAAGGTGATGTTACAACCCTCTTTTCAAATCTGACTCTGTCCACCATAGATTGATTTTGAATGAAAGGAGGGTTGTAAAAGCAGCATGGTGGTTCTGTGGGCCCTCCCACAGTACAAACATGCACCTTAATTGGACACTCAATTGTTCACATAATTTGTCTCTTATTTGACAATAAAATTAATCAGAAAATTAAATAAATGCATGTTTGTGTCTTTTTCCAGAATGTTTGACTTTTTGTAGTAAATCTAATCAACCACAATATGGAGACAAACCCACAGAAACTGAAACACACCTGTCACTGGTTTTGTTGTTGTAGGTTAGATGTAATAATAAATGCATTACTAAATATTTGACTCAAAGGAACACTAAATCCAGTAATGGACAAATTTTGGCTCAGAATGAAAATATCCTGATGCACCAACTCAGTAGTTTTGATTTTAGCCTAAATGATGAAGGTGTGTTTAGTCCCATTAGCAGGTTTTCACTGTTTTCACACTGTAAGCCTATCCCAGCTGACATAGGGCCAGAGGCAGGGTACACCCTGTACAGGTTGCCAGCCTGTCGCAGGGCCAACACAGAGAGACAGGCAAGCTTTCACACTCACATTCATACTTATACCTGTCCTATATATTTAGGATATTTTCAGTGCTTCACCTTGATAATGTTTGGTGTAATATGATACACAGCAGGCCCACCTTTGCTCATGTATAAGAAAACAGAAGCTCTGTAGATGAAAAAGTTCCTGTCAAAAACAAGGGCTGCCTGACAATAAAGTAAAGCACTGCAAAAATAAATAAATAAATATGGTGTACACTTAAACAGTTTGTTTTCAGGTGGAGTTTCTTTTACAGGTTTAATGCATCTTTTGTTGTTGGCCTCATTCACAACAGTTTTTATTGCTTTGTTTCTGGGCCGTTTATGCTCTGTTTCTGCAAACTGGGAGTGTGTGTGTGTCAGGGTATACATTCACAAAACAGAAGAGCATCATATGACCCCACTTTAAAAAACTGAACTATTCACTAAAGTGTCAAGGCATACAGGTTGTTAAACCACAGTATAGCATCCAACAACTTGTAATATAAAGCTACCTTGGAGTAATGGAATTCGGCCTCCTGATAGCCTGTGAAGGTGGTGAACGGGGTGCCATTCCACACACGAGGTCTTCGATGTGGCAGTTGTGGTGGAGGAGACCATTGTGCTTCACAACATGAAAGATGTGGCACAGAGCTTTGCCATGCTTATGGGTGTCATCTACTGTGTCAATCTCAAGTATCCAGATGACAGGAAGTATTCCTTTGAGTTTCTTCAGAGTGGTGATGAAGATCAGACCAGAGCAGGCTTCGGCTCGAGTACATGGATTGAGAAACAGAATACTGAGGTACAAACTGTAACATTTATGTTTTAAGTTTCATTGTCACTTCTAGAAAGTGCTCTTGTAAGAATTTGTTCAGTTCATTTTCTATAAACAAAAACTTTCAGTATTGTGTTGAAATGGTGTTCTTTATAGAAAACATCCCTCTCATCACTGTCATTGTGAGATTGCTAAGACATTGATCTTGTAGTACTTTATTATATTGGACTGTTTATGAAGGCTGATTTTATTGAGTTTGCGCTGCAACTGTTTAATGTTAATGTTTACAGCACTTTAAGCAAACTTCTGTTAAATGTGCTTTATGAATATATTGGATTTAGATAGTGTGGTTAGAATGCTCTCATTTAATATAGTCGAACTTCCATACATGTTGTCTTGGAGATAAATGTTACACTCACTTTAAGTCTTGTCAAACCTCTGTATTTGACGGAGAAAAATTCTGGAAAATAAATGTTTTTGAACATGTGAGTTGTATTCAGTGTATTTTTTTTATTTTTTTTAGGAAACTGGTGAACTTGCTGTTATTAGTGGAGAAAGAGGATTAAATTTGAAAGTATTTGTTAGCTTAAATTGCAATTTTAAGTTTTATTGCTGCCTTAAAAACATGAGTTAACTTAACTCGAAAAGGCAAGTGATATAAATATAGCTAGTTACATTTTAAAATGTAAGCTGAAAGGATATATGAATGTATTTTACTTTGACAAGAAAAAGCTAGTTTTCTTGGATTCATAATGTAACTTTGTGAGCTGTTCTAACTCAGAGTATGAAGTTCAAATAACAAGTAGTCATTAATAATACAAATTATATAACTTAACTATGTGAGTTCAAACGGCATATAATTATAAGTTACCTTAGCAAAGATAATCAATTTTTTGGAATGGATAATGTTCTATAGTGAATCATATTAACTCATAGTATCAAGTTGACCCAATAAATTATCATCAGTTGGACAGCTTTTACAACTTATCTTTCAAAGTTGAAAGAAAGCTTCTTCTTTAGTTGAGTTCACTTATGTTTTTAAAGCAGCAATTGAACTTAAGTTTTTAAGTTAAACCACCCTAATAATTTTTACAGTGAAAAGAAGCAATGCATCAACAAATAAGTCTGTAAGTAAAGTTAAGATCCTAATATCCTCCCAGGTCATGTTTGTAAATGAGAACTGGCAAACATTTTACCTGGTATAATAAAGGTTTAAAAAATAAATAAATAAAAATAGAAATTATCTGTGACCTCAAAGACAAACGTAAATGATGTCGTCATGAATATAGGTTGACAACAGCAATGTTTCACTCTGTTCCTGTTTTGTTCTTGTTGAGGTCTCAGGAGGTTAAGGATGCTTACAGCTCTATTCTCATCATTACCGAAAGTTTCAGCGAAAGTTTCTTTGTTTTATTTGAAGTATCTGAGTTATTATTTCCGATAAATTTGCCGTTTCACTCGTACTGGGATTTCTACATTTGAGCAGGTTGTGCAGTTTGGTTTTGATAAGGAACATGACAAGGAAAACATGTACACCCACATCCTGAGGGGAGGTCTTAACTCGTTGTGGAGTCATAAAGTGTTTTTATCTTAACAAAGAATTATCGGCTCACCCGCAAATCTTGAACTCCCGTTTAGTCCCACCCTGTGCGCATAAACCAACTTTGCCTTTGCGGTTTTTATTTTTTAATCATATTTATTTTAAGCTGACTCAGCTGCCACGGACAGTCAGTCAAACTGCCCCTTCTCTCACTATCTTGACTATAGTAACACTCATTAACATGATACGCCACCTCACATCATAATGGTAACTCTCAGCTCTGAACTAATTAAAGTATTGCGTTTTACGGGTGTAGCTTACGTCCTTCATCACTCATCAACGTAACCTATCACCGCCAAAATAATAATGCCATATGAGGTTTTACGCACGTCTCTCTCTCCGGAAACAACTTGTCACATAAGATCAATGAGAGGCGGCTGAAGGAGAACCGATATTTGTTAGACTTAAGGGCGAACCCTTCTGTTAAAAATCGTTGGATAAACGTAAGTGTGTGACCTTTTGATAAAACTGACAGCTCAGGAGGAGCGAGACTTTAGGACGTGAGTTTATCATCAAGTAGGGTGCCAAGTTACTGATGCTGATTAACCACCTCAACTAACTGTTATTGAAAGTTACGGGAGAAATGATGACGGGGCCATGGTCAGAGTCTCCATGGCTCGACAGCAGAGTCATCAGCAAGTCAGTATGTGATGCCCAACATACCATACAACCATACATAAAACGAGGTGATAAAACACAACGTTGAGGGGATCCAGTGCAGGAGAAAAGAATATTTAATAAAACATCATTGACCCTCACACAGTGTTTGACTATTTGTTAAAAAATCAGCATCCCACATTTTAGTCTGGGACTGATGTTATGGGTCTTCAGCCTCTGTGCTAAAATACGAGGCTGGGTACAATTAAAACCAGATGAAAAATGGTCTACTATTGGATTATTTATCCATTAAAACATAAGCAGCCTTCAAATTCTGTGGGTGACTTTATCTGCCTGGAGGAGCAATTTACATACTTTGATGTAGCATATAGTTTTTTATATAGGTGTATACCATTCTTTATTTCATGATCTGTTTGAAAGTCTAAAACTGATGCAAAATAAAAACGATCTGCCAGTGTCAGACAAATGTAGTGGAGTCAAAGTAGAAAGCAATATGAAAATAAAATGTTTGAATAAGGAAGAGGTACTTAATTACTTTACACCACTTTTTTTAAATTGGCATTTGAGTTAAAGAATCTGGATGGAGTTGTCCAGAGGCCAGTGTTACAAGGTGGGTCTTTCTATATAAATCTTTTGTTTTGTTTTGTTGCAACAATCAAAGCACTCCTTTGGATTAAAGACGCATTTTTGTGTTTTTGGAAAAGGGAAATCATTCTGTTATAAACCTACACAATTCATTAAATACAATACAAAAGGATTGTAATGTCACTCAAACTGTATTAGTCTGCACTTTAATCAGCAATATTAACGATGAACTAAAAAAAACTATTGTTTTTCCATACTGACATTTTTTTCCCTGCTATAATAGGTTAGTTTTAGTTTTAGGTGGATGGCACCACTGTCCTCATAAGCATGTTTACTGTGTCACGTGTTGCTGGTTGACATGTGGAGAGAGTCAGATTTTCCAGATCAGATTTTCCAGATTTGTCCGGTATACAAAGAAAAAAAAATGTTCAACGTATCTGAGCTCGTGACTGACTGATCAGCTGGTGGATGAACTCACACAGTTCATGATATGATGCGTTAATGTGTCCGAACCTGTCCGATTAATTTCCAGCCAAAGATGTTGCTAAAATAGTTTTAAAAGTCATCACATTAAACTGCTCTACAATTTACACTTGAAATTGTTCCACTTCATTCAGCCCTTCAATGTGACCCCAACACTTGGACGCTTCTTTAGTTTAAACCATTTATTTCATTTTATTGTCAATAAAATATTATTTTCACCACACAAACGACCACGAGAGTTTAATTGCATTTGATGATTTATTAAAAGTCAGATTGGTAGTGAGGATTCGAGCCCACGATGCAGTCCTCCGCTCCTGTGTGCAGTTTATCGGTATTTCTCAGACAGGGCGAGAGCCACGGCAGCCAGGAACTTGTCCATGGCCACATGGACCTCAGGGCTGAAGTCGTCGGGGAACATGGAGGACAGGACCACAAGGACGTTGTGAGAGAGAACCTGTGAAAAGATGATCTCATTAAAAAACAGTCTTTTACTTTCTTTGTAAGCAGAGAGCATCAGTTCAGATTAAACAGGGATGAAATGAAAGCAGAGTTAGGCTGAAATTCATTTCTGGTCCAATCAATCTTCACAGTAAACACAAAAATACATTTGAGAAACACTGACATGATTTAATATTTGTCAGTACCTTGAAGTTTGCAGGGTCCACTCTCAGAGTGAAGGCATGCAGCTCACTGAGGCTCAGCAGACCTCCGGTCAGATCGTCCATTTTGCTCACAGCATCAGCAACTGCAGCTATGATTGTTGCTCCGTGCTTTCTCACCGGGTCAGAACCGGGGCTCAGGTCCTTCCAGTGGGAGAAGTAAGTCTTGGTCTGGGGGTACACTGTCAGCATCCTGGGGAAAATCAAATGTAAGTGAATAAGCCGGTGAGTAAGAGAGAAATGCAGCTGCAGGTTTTTGCAGGCAGCGTGGGCTCATATTTACCTGGACAGAGCGTCGCAGCCGATTTGCTCCTCCCTGCCAGCGACTTTAGCCCAGAAGTCTTTGACTATGTTCTTGTCTTTAGCAGAAAGAGTCGTCATCTTGCCTGTTGATGTCTGTTCGGAGTTGCTGCGTTCAGCTCAAACTGTGGAGCTTTTATACACGAAACAGGAAATGGGCGCACCCGACCCACCTCAGAGATAAGGTGCTGGCGTTTGGACGGGTCCACAATGACGTGAAACAGCTCCCACGAGACAAATACGGAATAAAAAATTATTAATGGCTCCGAAGAGCTTATAATGAAAGATTTATGTGTGCACATATTTATGTCTAATTTGACAAACAGTGATTTTTTGAATATCTGTTATTTGTTACCAAGTGCTGTATTAGAGCGGGCTTGAGGATGATAACTTATTTACATTTTTTAATTTATTGGCCAAAGGCGGCACAGAGTCATGTTTGCAAGTTAAATGACCTATTGGTTTAAAATGTTGGCTAAACCGGAAGAAACTTTAAATTAAATACAAACTTTCATGGATCATATTATTAGAGCAACAAACAGGATTTCTGTCAAGTTATCGTCAGAAATTGTACTTTTTTTATATTCCCAAAAGCAGTTTTGAACAAAACATGACTAAATTGTGCCATAAAATGTAAGAAGAAATCATCTTAACCACTTTGATTTCACTTTGTTTTCAAAATTAAACTTTTCATTTTGAGATGAAACTGATTTATATATATATATATATATATATATATATATATATATATATATATATATATATATATATATATATATATATATATATATATATATATATATATATATATTCACAGTATGAAATATAAAAGTCATTATGCAAGCTTGTTTTTAAAATGCTCACCCATTAGAAAGAGTTCAAACAGACTGCATCTACTTCCCTCTGTTGAAAATCCTCTATTTAGTTTAATCTAGGAAACAAATAAGCCAGCACGTAAACTGTATTTATAGAGCGATGAAGCCGCAACAGCGCTGTAAAAAAAAGTAAGGGAAATGCTAAAAATGATCACAGTGAAATATGAAAGAAATAAAAACAGCTGATAGCAATGAATAAATAACAAATTTAAAAAATTATTTTGACAGTGAAAATGAAATAGAACTGCAAGGCGTTACACAGATCTGAATGTTAGCTAGTTGTGAATGCTTCCATCATAATGGATAATAAAAGTCTAAGACCATATTCATTTTCTTTTCTTTTGATAGTTAACAAAGAAACGTTACGAGCCAAACCCACTGCCCACCTCCACCCACCTGCATATCTCTGGGTGGAGCGAAAAGGGCTTCTTTAAAAGCGGCCTGCAGTGACCTACTGACCAACGCAGAACAGACGCACAAATCAACGAGGCAACATGGTTGTGTGGACAGACTTTGAACGCGCCACGATCCAGGACATCTTCTCCAAGATCGACTATGGGGTCGTTGGCCAAGCAGCTATTTCCAGGTAAGATGGTGCATTAACATATAATTTATTTGTAAAACTGTGAGTGATTCAAATATTTACATGTTTCCTCAGGTGTCTGATTGTCTACCCCTGGACTCAGAGGTATTTCGGCAGCTTTGGAAACCTCTACAACGCCGCTGCTATCACATCAAATCCGAAGGTTGCTGCTCACGGAAAAGTGGTCATGGAAGGTCTGGAAAAAGCTGTGAAGAACCTGGACAACATCAAGGCCACATTCGCAGAGCTGAGCACGCTGCACTCCGAGAAACTGCAGGTGGATCCTGATAATTTCAAGGTACGCAGTGCTGACCTGATGGTACTGATTTCCAGTGATATGTGTGTGTATGTTGATGGTCTCATGCATGCTGTGTTGTGTTGCAGCTCCTGGGCGACTGTCTGACCATCGTGGTTGCTGCTCAGTTGGGTAAAAACTTCACTCCTGAGGTCCACGCAGCTTTTCAGAAGTTCCTGGCAGTGGTGGTGTCCTCCCTGAGAAGGCAGTACTACTAGAGAGCTGCAGAGAAGCGTCACCTGCTCCGTTTTTAAATAATGTAAATGAGCTTTCAATAAATCATCACTAAGCGCCAAATTCAAGTTTTTTGTTTCTTTCCTTCCCAGTCTGTCTTTATGGTTATATCTATGTAAAATCAATGTAGAGAAAGCCTTAAAGTAATCAACATAGGCATGATCACATACTCCTAAAACATCCAAAACCAAGATTAAACTAAAAATCCTGCTTTAAAAAACGATATAGAGCACTTATTATTATTTATCATAGCAGGTATATGAAAAAGTTTAAATAATGAGTACAGAATGACCCTTTAATTGGCAGGAGTACAGAAGTTATGGGACAGGAGAGAGAGGAAAATGGAGCCATACAACATGAAAAGCACAGGAAACCACGAACGTTTGCACAGGCTTATAGGTTGTGCATAGGTCTGTGTATCAGGGCCACGTGGTCCCTGGCCTACACACACACACACACACACACACACACACACACACACACACACACACACACACACACACACACACACACACACACACACACACACACACACACACAGTTACTGAGCTTAGGTCTGTGAGAGTTACCACTAAGACTCATTTATACTACACCCCAGTCCTCTAGATTATTGCTTCAGTTTACGTAGTTGTTCAGAGTGCTGTCCTTAAGCGTTTGTTTAAACTTGTTGTTCATATTTCCATGCCTTTCTTGCCTTGCTGTAGTTTCTGCATCAATTTACGTTTCTTACTGCAGTGCAGTTTTGCAGAGGCATTGACTAATTTTAACAGTTACACCTCAACATGATGCTTAATACTAAAAAAGAACAAAATTATAGAGATGATTTTGGTGCATCAAAGCAGTTATTGTTCATTATGTTTTTTGGGTTTTTTTTTTAGTGATATCCAGCCCCAGCCCCAGTGAGGTCAGAGGTCAAATGTGACATGATATTCAGATGCAATGCTATAATGTGATATTTAGAATCCCCATATACCAGTATCATTTCATAAATGTTGCCAATACAAACAAAGGCAGTCAATTTTTAAGCTGTTGTGAAGATAAAAGACATTTTATTAAAGTTTGGCTTTATTTGACCTGGAAGAAGAGGTCAGTTGTCCAAAGTAATTCCCTATATGCCTATATGTTGTCAATACAAACAATGGCAGTAAGAAAGATACTTTTAAATACTGTTGCTCTATATAACATTATTAACACTGTGAATTTCAGATTAATCTATTGATCTTGAAGGAGAGGTCAGACATATATTAAATATATATACTTTATTTTCTATTTGTTAATAATAACTATCACACTTGTAAAAATCATAGTTTCTCATTTTTTTCTAAGACTTTTTGTCAATTTTCAACCAACAACAGACCTTGGTTAATGTAAGCTAAATTTTAATGGATTGTTAACCTGACCCCACTCTATACCCCTATAAAGTTTTAGCAGAATTCATTGAAAACATTTCCAGCTATTGGGTTTACAGAGGTTATGTGTGCAAACACTACTAAAAACACAGGAGGTAATAACCGCTTTACATTAGTTAGCAGTGCCAGTGTTGCTGTGCACCAGGGATGGGATGCAGTCTGAGGGAAAACACAGCTATTTGTGTTGGAACTCCCTCTAGTGGAACTTTTGGGGTAAACCATCCAAAGCAACGGAGAGTACACAAGAGGCCTGAAGAAGAGAGTGCAGACAGGGTGGAGCGGGTGGAGACGGGTGTCAGGGGTGACTTGTGACATAAGGACAGCAGTGAGAGGGAAGGTTTAAAAGATGGTAGCGAGACCTGCTATTTTGTGTGGTTTGGAAATGGTGGCACAGACAAGAGGCTGAGCTAAAGATGGTAAGGGTTTCACTGGGAGGGACCGGGATGGACAAGATAAAAATGAGTTTATCAGAGAGAGCAAGAGAGGCGAGATGGTTTGGACCAGATAAAAGATAGTGAATATACTGGACAGAGGATGTTGAAGAGAGTCCCTGAAAGAAGAAGACTGTATATTATGGTTTCAATAGCAAAACTAAACCACTTTAATGTCTGTGATGCAGAGTAAGAGAAACAAGCACTGGTAACAAATATCTGCATGATTTTATAAGGAATAAATACATCACTGAAGGGAACTCAAAAGAAAACAATAAATTTGAAGGAAAACACATGTGGTCCACATTTATTTATTATTTTCCAAAATGCACAAATTAGAAGAGTAGACACAATCTAGCATTTTACATAAACCATCATAAAACATAAACTACAGAGCTGTGTGATTACATAATGCAGGCGTGAGCTTAAAAACTCCAAATGTATAAAAGATAGATAGTTAAATTAAAAAAATTGAAAGTTTATAAAAGATTTGCTGAAAAGAGAATATGAAAATTGGTAAAACATCTTTAAAAAGTAATAGAAATTTTGACATCAATAGCCTACGCACTTCAGTTCAAGGAGTTAGATTTTAGGTATAATTACCAGTTTACACTGACATATATTATTTTAATATTCCTATCTTACATGGCACGTCCTTTTAAGACCAAAATCCCTTACTTTCTGGTTCCCTGACGAATCTCACTGGCTTCACCAGTGCTTTCAGTCACTTCTCTACAAAGTCTTGTTAAATTTTATGAGCACACATCACAAACATAGATACCTTCCAATCAACCATCCAAAAAAACCTTCACATATAAAAATACAGAGACCATAGTACCGCAGCCATCAGAGAATAATGGCGACCTCTTTTTCACGCTCCGTGTGTTAATATTATTACCACAATAAGCAGTGCCAAAGAGGTGATGGGAGGCAGACATCTTTGGGTTTAATTTGGGGAATGTGGTCAACACATTAAATTAATTTCTGGTTAAAAAGGTGTAAAAGTTAACCAACACCTGGGAAATAAAACCATGAGGTCCTGAATTAAGTCGGAATTTAAAAAAAAATCAATATCAAAAATACTCTCAAGTAAATAAATCTTGTGTATAAATATTGACATACTATTGAAGTGTTTGAAATATTTTGTAGCACCAATGAGCTAGTTGATGCAAGGACACTTATCTATGAGAGGAGTGGCTTCTGTTATTCCAAATGACTGTGATGGTCACACAAAACAATGCTACTGTGGAACGCCTATGGTACAATGAAAACACACTGCTCTATGAGCCAACTAATATAAGATTGCTATGGAATCAAATAACGAGTGCATAACAATGTAACGTATAGTGAAATGCCGTGAACAGTTTGGATTTGTAAAAGTAATGCTGACAACTAGAATGACATCCATTATAGGTTCAGTTTCAAACTTTTCCAACCACCACTGGGATTAAAGTAAGACCACGGTGTACAAAATGCAACAGATAACAATGGTGCAAGCTCTCATGTAATTATCTGCACATTATGGTGTACTTAAATTATTCAGGGTGAAAAACAAATGCACAAACAAACTTAATGTTTCTTCTAATTACATGGATGAATAAACATCCGTGGATTGGCTGTGTAGCTGAGCTGTAGGCGTGTGGTTTATTTTGGTTCACCAGCAGGAGGAGAGGAACCCAAGAGGGGAGACTTGGGCGAAACCTGGAAAAAGTAAATAATATTATAGTTTAGAACTTTTTTATCAAATCCATTATGGTTAGTCCATCCATCCATCCATCCATCCATCCATGGAGCCTCCTCCCACTAGAACATGCTCAAAATACCTTGTGAGATATAGCAGCTCTACTCTGAGCCCCTCCCAAATGACCAAGCACCTCACCCTATCTGTGACAGAGACCCCACCACCCTTCAGAGGAAACCCATTTCTACTGCTTGTATCTGCTTCATTTGTTTAGTCACTTCCCACAGCTCTTAACCATAGGTGAGGGAAGGAATGTAGACTGATTGGTAAACTGACAGCTTTGTTTTCATGCTCAGCTCTCTCTTCACCACGACAGACCGGTACAGCGGTACAATATATTTGCAATATATTGTCTCTTCCAGGAGATGCTTTTATTCATGTAAAGGACCTCTTGATCACTACATTTACATGCACATTAATATTACACTCTTATTTAAAATATGAAACATATTCTAAATTTGATAAGGGGTCATTGAAACAAGCACATTCTGTTTGGATATTCAGAATGAATCCTAATGAAGCGCTTTATGGTTAAGACATTGTTGTGTTAGAAGGGTTCTTTACACATTGCCATGACCCCTTTGTTTTGTTGTGCTGTGCCTTGTCCCAAAGGAGCTGACTGAGGATAATAAGCTGGAGGAGCAACACCTGGGCCAGGTGTGCTCAGCTATAAAGGCTCTGACTGACTGGCTCTCCTACAGCTTGGGCCTTGAGTTTCCTTCTCCTGCTTTCAGCATACATGACCACTCATCCATACATACTTTACTCCACTGACTTGCTGATAATTACACATTCCTGTTAGTTAATTACAGTTTTTCTAAATGCTTTCTTTGTTAGCATCTCGTGTCTCCCATTCCTTGATGCCGTTCATTAGCCAGGCTGTAGGGGGGAAAAAAATGTATAAAGCACATCTGCAGTCTGTGCCTCAGTTGGGGTTTGTACTGCAGTTTGTGTCACATCTTGCCCATTTACACTCAGCTACATGCTATACACAAACCAGCTTAGCCAGCTGAAAGGCTGGGATAGTCATGCATGTCTGAAAGAAGGTAGGACAGAGAAACACATCAGTGGAACCAAAAAATAAATAAATTTGATGAATATCCCTCACTCTCTGTCTAATCAAAGAGCTACACAAGCAAACACCATACAGCCTGTTTGTGACACTCTCACCATAGGTGAAAATTTTGTATGTATTCTAGACAGTGACTGGTAGGACAACTGCCAGCTTGCAAATAACTGCTTTCTAGCTTAGACAGATTTTCTTATTTTTTATTTTTGCTCAACTCAATGCCAACTTTGATTTCTGCAGATGTGTTGTAAACCATACATAACTCTTGCATAACAACAGATTTTTGGAAACACACAAACACTGTAACACCACCCAGATCATCCAGGGAGGCTTTTCAAGAGGGCGGTTGAAGGAATGACTAAGGGTGAGTGTGCGTGCATGGTTGTATAAGTGATGGAAAAAATGTTATCTGGATGGGCTGCATGCAAACAGGAGTACTACTATTACTATTCATGTGTTATTAGCCATGGAAAGAGCTTAGAATTAATAATGTTGTTTCTCAAAATAAAAGCAAAACACTGTGTGCGTGTAAATGTTGTTATTGAGGGATTTCCTACAACTCCTCAGCTTAACAATAAAGTCCATATTGAGATTTTAGACAATTCCATGACACATTTCTTGGATAGATGAATGTTGGTGGGAAGGGGCTACTTTCTGCATTAGCGGTGTAGTTAGTTACTCACAGGGGAAGGAGGTTTTGCAAAGTTGAGGTGAGCGTACAGAAGTACAGCAATGTCATTCTGACTGGCTTCAAGGGCAATGGACAGAGCAGTACTGCCATCCTGTTTAATACAATTAGGAAAAAATGGTGAAACATTGTGTTTGAGTAGACTTGTCATAATCACAGATAGAACTGAAATGCTTACATTATCGGTGAGAGTGGCATCACATCCCGGCACTGACAGCAGCTGACGCACAATGTCCACATGACCGTGTTCACAGGCACACATGAGTGCAGTGGAGCCGTCGTCATCACGGACGTTAACTTGTGCCCCGCATGACAGCAGTGCTCGCACCATGTCCCCTCTACCGTGACTGACTGCCAGCATCAGCGCCGTCTGTCCAGCCTACAAACACACATTGTTTAAAATCATAATTACTCTCATTAGTTACCTCGATTTCCAAAATGTGGACACATCAAGACTGCATTTGTGTACATGCTGCAGTGGATACATTTTAAGCAAAGACAGGCACTAGAAGGTGCAGTTTCTGGAGAAATTATAATGTGATTGCTGAGCAGATGAGAACTGGTAGCCTGTTTTTGTCTACAACTTTTTATCCCTTGTCCTCCTGTCCCACAGTGTTCCACATTTTTATCAGTTCTAGTTTACACAAATCAAATACTTTTCTGAATTGTGGCTTTTACCGAATGGCTGTATTTCCACAAAGTCACAAGCTATGTGGATTTTTTTGTGGGATATGTGTAAAACTAACACATGCAGTGTACTATGAGTAAAACTACCACAAATGAAAAAAATTCCAGCTATAATAAAGACTGAAAAATTCTAATAACTGAGTGGAACTGGTGTAAGGAGTTTTGTAATTTTTTCCCAGTAAACCTGTAGCTCAGAAAGAAATGTCTCAGTTGACGCATCCCCTCTGAAACCCACTCTTAGATGCTTACAGAGATAAAGGTTTATGGGATAAATGGAAGAATAAATTTAATGCTTTTAATGCTCATTGTATTTCCTTGAGAAGGTTGGATTCAAATAAAATATGGCCTTCACATGCTAAAAGCCTCCCAGAGTTATTATCATGTCCCACATTGTTCCTCACATAAACACATTCTTCCCTAAATCCCACATTTAGTTTGCTAGGATCTGGTCACTTTTTCCCTGAAAGCATGCAGCAGGCGACAGGGAAAGTTTTACAGGAGTGCAACTTTCTAACTGACCACAAAGTGTCGCTATTGTGACAGCTTTTGACAGTGTGAAACATTTGGCCAGCTGTCTGCAAAATTTTACTTGTGCAACAATTACAGCTTTTGAAACATAACCCATTTTATGCTGTCGTTGCCATGTCCAAATGTGTAACATGGGTTTTGTTGGGTGTAGGATGCAGTAAAACCAAATGAACAGCAGAGGGTGCACCTGGCTGGCCTTGGCATTGACATCCCCTGTGCGCAGCAGCTGCAGGACGGTTTGAAGGTCACTGTCGGAGTGGAAGGCAGCCAGAGCCGTCAGCATGATGGCCGTGTAGCCCGCCTTGTTCTGCTTGTCAGCGTTACACAAGCCTGTCGGGTAAAGAGGTCAATCAATGTGACAGGTGATACAACAGCAGCACAACACAATACCAGGGATTGCTGCCATATATGAGACAGGAATAGCTCAGGAAGGGGTTCATATTTTAATGGACTAACAGTAATAATTTAATATAACTGCTTACTGTGCCTTAATTGAGATTATCACATTTAAATTATAGTAAACACTAAAATTCAGTGTTTTAGTAAATAATCTTAACACTTGACTACCTTGAGTCTTGTGAGATTTTCCCTCTCTTATTATCCAATATCTTTCTAGATACTCTTGTGTTTTCTCAAAAAAAAAAGGACATAACTCACCAGTGTCCAGCAGAAGTTTCACCACAGGGAAGTTGGAGTGGGAAACAGTGTAGTGAAGTGCTGTATTCCCATTGCCGTCAGCCATATTTATGACAAACTCCAGCAGCTGAGGGGAGATTGAGGCAAAGGTGTCCATGTAGGCCTTGACGACAGCTGTGTCGGCTGTTTTGTGGCAGGACACACGCAGCCACTCTTGCAGCACTGTGGTGTAAGCTGCCCTCTGAGATCAGACACAATGAGGACAGTTAAGGCAAATAAACATTTGACAGATGTCTGGAGAAATGCAAGAGCATGGGTTGGAAGAACGACATCAAAAATCTGAAAAGGGTTCACTGGAAACCAAACCTCAGGACAAGCCTCGAGTTAATGTGTTGTTTGTGATTTCAGTACTTGCAAAACTTATGAAACCAATGTTAAGAGTTTTAATTTAGTATTTTATATTACAGCCATGGGGAGGGGGGAGCACAAGCCAGTGTACGCCTGTCTCAAGCCCAGATATATCGGAAGGGTTTCATCAGGAAGGGCATCTGGCATAAATCAAAAATTAATATTACAACATCTTCATGGACTTCCTAGAAAGAAGTAATGACAGTGAGCTGATTTTCCTGGTGGAGAAATGTGAATTATATTTAAAACGTACTGCTGCTTGTTGGCTGAAGGCATTGGGTTCCCCCAGGGCTTTCTGCAGGGCATGCAGAGCTGAAATCAGGCTGTCACTCAGCTCCAGTCTGTGACAGACAAGGAGACAACATCACTCTCAGATGTTCATAGATCCTTTAATCCTTACAGACAGACTGTGTGTACACTTACCTGACTTGTTTTGAAGGTGCGGTGGCAGTGTCATTTGAAATATGTTCAGTTGCTGGCTTGGTCTCTGACTGGATGGTGTAATGATGCTGGGTGTTCTCACTGGTTTTAGGGATGTCTGGCGATGAAGAACATGTGAGTGAAGACTTTTGCTCAGGAGTGGATTCAGTGCTAACTGGTGTGGAGGTGACCTTTTGTTTGTGCTTTTCTGATGACTGTTTGACGGTCTCAGAATAATTTGATGAACATGGAGGAGTTATGGTGTGGTCTGGTGCTGTTGGCTGTGAGGTGCATTTTTGCACCACAGTGTCTGTTGCTGGTGACTGGGGCACTTTGTTTGATGGTATTATGTCTACAGTTGCAGAGTGGCTGGGACTTGAGTCTGGAATGGCAACTGGCAGTTTGATGGCATTTTGCTGAGGTACACTGGTGCTTTCTTCTTGCTGGGAATCCTTGTTGTGTGTTGTCTGCTGGTGCTGGACTGTAGACTCTGGTAGTTTCTCTCTGGCTTCATGATATTCGCTAGAGTCACTCCCCTCATCTGAGCTCTCACTGCTGCTATCTTCTGAGGATGTGGACTCATAGCTGTAAGACAAGAACACTTTTCACTCAGCTCAAACAGCTCAGAGTCTTTGCAGGGAATAGAACAGCTTTTCTACTTTTTTACTTTTTACACTGACAGTATTCCCTTGACACAGTGCTCAGTGGATGAAAAGGTCTGACTGCTGCTATGCAGTGGCCAACACTTACCCTCCATTGACTCCAATGAACTGTAAGTTTTTCTTTGTAGAGGGTGAACCTGGTTCACCTTCTGCTTTCCGCTTCATAATTGATCTCAGAGACGATTGGGGAGAGGCTAGAAAAGATGCCAGTGATTACACATACAGTATGAATATGATTTGGTCAGAAGAAGCTAGTTTAAACCACATACCTGTCTTAGGTAAGTCTTCTTGTGGCTGGATAGACTCGTTGGCTTCTTCTTTATGCACAGTCCGATCATCAGATGCTACAGCGATGGCAGGATTAGCTACAGGTACTGATGTGGACAACCTGCTCTTCAGGACATCGCGTACCTGCTTGGAGCTGACTGCAATTGGCAACTCAACTAAAGCATCTGAGAGGCAAGAAAAGAAAACGTTTAAAAGCTAACTAATCAATCATTTTGCAGAGTAATGCAATTAATAAATTCTACTGTAAAGCTGAATCTCATGCAATCCAATCCAGGAGCAATACAATAAATCATTGGCATTTTCAAATGCTGCAATTTGTAATAGTGTTGTATTAGAATTTAAATTCAGATGTGTTTCTGATGCTTTGTGAATTGTGTTTGCAGATTAAATGATCTAATGGTGACATTCAAACAGACAACAAAAAGGGTTCCAGGATGGACCCTTGGGGAACACCACAGGTCAGCTGAACAGCAGGTGTTATCAATGATTACTGAGTTGAACATTAATTAATTCTATCTATATTTTGAAGAAAGACTAATACCAAGCTAAATGTACTAACAAACACAACAACAATATAACAAACAACAATTATTTGGACAGAGATTATTGACCACTCAATAAGCATAGTAAACCTGTTTTCAACTTTAACTACAAACATAGATTGAAGGGTGACAGACTTTTCTAGGAACTCATATCGTCTCTGAAAAAAGTCACCAAATAATGAACAATATGTTTCGGTTTCCCAGACATGGATTAAGTCTAGCCTTGGACCAAAAACTTTGGTCTTTGATCTTCACTAAATTTTTCTTTTTAGTTTAGGACTTGGCTTAATCCATATCTGGGAAAATTTCTGCATACACTTCACAAATTGCTCTTTCATTGGACTGCATCAGACTGTTCCTGTAAAACTAATAAGCCAGTAGTTGGTGTCACTGAAACAGACCTTCAGTTCTTTCTCTGTGGTGACACTCCACGCCTCCAGCAGGTGCATGACGGGTGGGGGAGCTGCAGGTCTCTGCTCGGAGCAGTGTTCCCACCTCCACCACAGTCGGCTGCTCCAGTGTGTACACCTGGATTCCTACAGTTCTCTGGTCCCTCTGTTGCCGCTGCTGTGTGAAGCTGACCAGTGTATGCAGGCTGCAGCCTTGAGGCTCCTGCCAGCCCATGCTGGTTGCTATGACTGGATGCTCTGCCTGAGGGACCTTCTGGACCGCTGCCACCTGCTGCTGTGCAGCCTGTAGTTCCTGCATTGTCCTCTTTAGTTGGCCCTCAAGCTGACCCACTTGATTTTTAAGGGCATCTGTCTCAGGCAGCAGCCCCAGATCCTTCTCTTGAACCCAGACCCCCACATGGCGACTTCCTCTTGAGTCCTCTGGTCCCACTCCAATGGTGCGCAGTTCCCGCTTTGCATCTGGTCGTGCTCCACCCACAATCACTGTGTCCTCAATCTCACATCCTGAGTCTTGCTTGGACCCATCAGGTGTGGTGGGGGACAGTGACCCTGCTGGCTTGCTGTTGCTCTTAGCTCCAGTATTAATTTCTTCTTCAGGGATGTCAATATAGAGCTCCCCTCGAGGGCGGCCTCGGTTGAACCCCAGAGTGTGGCCCAGGAATTTTTGGCTCTTCAACTGGACACTGAGCTGCCGTTTTTCTTCCTGCAGCACTGAGATTTTAACCTGGAGCACAGGGATTGTCTTCACTTGCTCTTCTAGCTCCCTTATCTTTCTCAGGGCTGCAGCCATCTGCTCCCTGACATGCTGCAAGTGAGCAGGGGTTGGAGTCACTGGGGTGGACAGGCCAGAGCTCAGGGGAGTGAAAGATCCACCTCCACTCTGTGACCGGTTGAAGCTGTGCGCACTGCTTATAGAGGTGTTAGAGCCTGCTACACTGCTGTGCATGCTGCCGAGGTTGGAGAATCTCCGCCCCTCTTTTTCTTCTTCCAGCTTCCTGCGAGCATCTAACAGAGTCTTCTCCACCCGGGCAGTACTGAAGCTGGGTCTTTGTGATGTGTGGTAGCCTGGGGCACAGTAGGAGTAGGAGGAATGCCGGCTGTCCACGCTGGCATTGGAGCAGAGAGACTCTGTGGAGGTCCACCAGGAGCCAGCGTAGCCATAGCCACGGGGCAAAGAGCCATAGCGTGGCCGGCGTTGGACAGGCACCTTCTTGATAGTGTTTCCCTTCTCTATGTCGTTAACATATTTAAGGAAGTCTAGGTCCAGACGGTAGCCATAGGGGGTCTCCACTGAGTAGGGCGCCTCCTGTTCTTTGGCGTGCAGGGAAGGGGGAGCAGGCGGGTTGAGTTTCCCTGCAGGGGAAGGAAATAAACTTTAAACAAATGGAAATCTGCATCTAATCTTGGGTTCAGACTTTAGAAAAAGCATCAACTTGGAGCTACTACATATTTATAAACGTACCAAATTAGGTACAAAGTGGACTGGTGGAGTTCATAATGGCATGACCTTACAGTTAAATTACATGCAAGTTGTGTGATAGTTTAAATCCTAACAAAATCACTGACTTATCTCCATCTTTATATATTATAAGGAATAATAAAACATAGAGTGCACCTGGGAAGCCGGGGTCCATATGCAGCACCTGAGCCATAATGATCCTGTGGCTGCTTTTTAAACAGTCACGCACACTCTCTCACCTGTGGAGAGACCGAATTGTTGAAGTTACACATGTGCATACTAAACATTTTTATAAATAAAAAAAAAAGTATTTTCTTGCAGTAATAATAAGATGCAGTTAATGCTGTAATACAAAACTGTCCATGCCCGACTGAAACCTAACAACATCAGTGTTTTAAATGACATCCTATAGGTTTACTGTAAAGTATAAGTAATGCATGACATTGTGTTTCCAGAAATAAATTATTACTATTGTTGACTGCATTGTTTTCTGTATGATGGTTAGAAATAGCACTACCCTTTCTTCCACTGCATCACCCGCCTGCCTCCATTCCTTATTTTATCCCTTCATTTTTTTGAACATATTGGGTCACAGTTGATTGTGCATTTGTTTCTGTTCCTAGCATTCAGTGAAGAGAAGTTACAGGGGGAAAGTTTCCTGGCAGCTAATTCCAGGACAGAGATTTGCCAGTTACAGCCTTATTAGGAATCATCTGTGTGCACTTACTTCGCCTCTCACATTAGGATTTACAGACTCTCTCTCCACTTTCCCTCCTGTACTTCTTCCATCTCTGGTTCCTTCTCTATTTGTCCTTTCTTTATGCTCTTCTGCTCCTGTTTTACCCCTCTAAGCATCAGCTGATGATCAGGAGGTTTCAGCAAGTCACTTTCTTTCACTCCGCACACTGAGATGCTATTTAATTTAGCACAAAAAAGCACAGTGAAGAGAACTAAGCTAATAACTCACTTCAATGCATTTCCAAAAGTAACACACATATTTTGACTCTTTATAAACAAAACACTGTGCCTTCCCCTCCCACAGAGAGCAGCACAGTGCCAGCAAAAATGTAGAACCCTAATGCCATGCCTCTGAGTTTGTGTCTGCTTGGAAAAGATTAACTTTCTAGGTCATCAGTTTGTGGGAACCGGGGAACTAACGTTTAAGCCATCTTAGGCATTAGTCAGTTGAACATCGTTATATTACTTTGGCTTTGACGAGCCAAGAACAGAAGTCTGCAAACTACTTTGTTTCTAAGGGCAAACTGTATTTGCCTCAGTCTAAGGCTATTTTTTGTTTCTTCTCTTCTCTAAGTTGAGCCCTCTCTCTCCCTCCATCTATCTTGTGACCGTAGCCTGTGCTTGCTCGTTTGTGAAAAGTAGGACACTTGGAAACACTGACTAAATTGACATGGTATTTTTGAAGTGCTTTAGTCAGTTTAATTTCTCGGTGTGATTCTCCTTATCTGTACCCTTTCATCACCCTCTCATTCCAAGATTACCACAGACTTTTGAGCCGTGAAATACGGCATGCATGAACACCCAGACCCATTTTAAGATTGGCACCATGGTGGTAAAAAAGAACCACACTGGTTAATTTAATTTAAACTATCTTTCAGCTTACACACGGGGACATTATGCCCTAGATATAAAGTTTTAGTCGGACTTACATAGCAGATAACGAGAGAGAAAAACAAAATTTAACTGATATTGCAGAGCATTTAAAAAAAGGAAAAAAAAATGGTTCTCTTGCTTCACCCTACAGTTTGAGTGCCTGTTTATCTCCATTGAAAGTGTCAGAATGATTATGTGCTGTCTGGTGTACAGTGTGGTCTGGGAATGACTACATGTGTGAGAAAGTGAGTGTAGGACAAGGAGGAAGTGTGGCTGCAGAGGAGACAGACTGTGTGAGAGAATATGCGTACAGGAGGGTGGAGGACAGCACTGACAGGGGACAGTTGATGAGATATAATTAGAGTATGTAGTTTCGCAACTGAACACGCCTGCCAAGCAGACTGGCTGATGTCGTCCTTTTGGTTTCTTTCCAAAATACTAGTTGACACTCAATTAGTATTTCTAGACAAAAAAAAAAAAAAACTGTAATGCTGAACAATGAGACAGTAATCAGCTTTTGTGTTATTACATTGTCTCCAGCAATGTCCACACTCAGATCTGCTGTTTTGTAGGGATTTTTTTTTTCATCGGGCATTCGTCACGTAGTACGGATTGCAGGGGGACACCCAAGTGGCTTAGATCTAGATCTTTCCATTTTGCATCATATCCACTGTTGCACCAGTGGACTGAATACTGTAACTGTGCTGCTTTATAACAGTCGTCTGACCATGGGAGGGACATTCCACCTTTATCTTTCTGCTAGCTGTAGTGGTTTAAGTTGTACCCATGTTTTTTGTTTTTTTTACCCTGCCATATAAATTGGGAAGTCATTCACTTCCATTCATGAAATTGTTTAACTGGTACCTCCACTGAAAAAGGAACAGGGTAAGAAGTAAAATGTTGTTTAGTGACAAATAGTTCTAATATATTATTTATATTACATTTTTATATATATTTTCTTTTGATGAATAAATATAAGACAGAGTTTGGGTGTAGATTTAATCTGTGTCCTGAATAAAAACTTATTTTCTATCCTATAACTAAATTTCTGGTAATTTTAATATTTTCTCTAATTACTTGAGCAAGAGGCTCTATAAATAATGCATATGAAGTGGGGCTTAAGGGATACCCTCGGCATCCTCGTTTCATAATAATCCCCCCGACTAAATTCCAAATTCTTAAATCTTATTTAAACCGATTATTTTCCACTACAGGCTCCCACAACAGCAGCAGCTCAGAGTGCTTCATATGTGCTAACGTGTACACGTACTCCCCTGGGTGTGTGAGTAAGGCTGGGGTGGAGTGGCTGACCTTCCTCCCTGTCTCTCGGGTTTAAACAGAGTTCCTTTGAGATGACATCTAAACAGAAACCAGCGTTCGCCCTTCCCCAGCACGGCAACTCTCCCCAGCCAGCCTACATCCAGGACAAATGCCTTGCTTCCATTACTCCCCCACCCCACCTTCTTTATAGACCTGCAGACCATGCTAGAGGAAGCTAGCATGGTCTGGCCTACTCCCTCCATTCCCTGCTATTAAGATTAAGACAGCCCCTGGGGGGTAAGATGCAGGTCATCCAGCACAAATTACGCGTCTGTGGTATGTCCTGTAGGATATCACGAGAGTAACTAGATAATGCTGCAGCTTAATTGACTTCTCATACTCGCCATTGAAAAAGATTTGTTCCCCCGTGTGCAGGAAAGTTTCGGGATTATTCATTTTCAACCAAACTCCAGCATCCCACTGAAGGGTTAAAAACTGGATTTGATTTACAGTATGGATAAACATTCCTGTCTCTTTGGTGTATCAGAGGACTGAGACCACCCTGATGAGTAATTTTAAAATGCCAGGCTTCATTTCAAAGTCCACTCTCCCTAGTTTATCAAACTTATTGCTTCCTTTCATTGAGTCACCTTATTATTGCCATTACAAAGGATTAAACCTCAGTACTGCTAAGTCAAACATACTGCCGCTTTTTCTACCACCCAGAGAAGACCTTTATGGATTTTTCCACTGCACTGCTGACTCTCAGTCTTCGGTGATTGCTATATTGCTCAAGCTTGGGAATGGTTTGTGAATTAGGAAAAGAGGGATTTATTTTCTGCTTCATACCAGCTGCTTGCGCTGCGAGGACGGGATCTCTCCTCCCCAGGCTCCTTGCCTCTCCCTTCCTTTTCTTGCTCTCTTACAGTCAGCACCTGCGGGGAATAAGAATAGAGGAAACTTGAACTTTGCCTGTCACTGCCTTTGACTGTATCAGTTAGTAGCCCAGAAAAATGAAAATAACTGGGATATCTAGAAGAATAGCTTTCAGGGGATGTCAGTAAAATCCCATTAAGGGTGTGCTGCTCTGCTGACACAAGAGATAAAAACAGACTCATAACAGGTTACAAAAGAGTGGGCCTGACATGAGGGTAAACACAAGTTGCAAACCTGGAAAAAAGCATTCCAAAACATTCCAGTGGTTTTGACTGATACACTGGATGTGAATAATATACCCCCATAAGATGCAAATCACTCTTTGACCTTCTCGTAGTGCAATGTAGATGAAGCTTGATTCATGTGCAAGTGCTCCTCTCCTAGCTTTCTAGAAATACTTTTTCCCCCACCCCATTCCTCTCTCCAGTTCAAGGCTCTCTAATCAATTCAAGGCTGGAAGCGGGAGCCTCCCTGCCATGTGATTGGGTAATGTGTCAGTTTTCTAACGCTCCCAAATCCAGTGCCACACACAAACACCCCCACCCACTGGATTAGTGGGAACTGCCATCACCTGCACATATCACCTAAGGCTAGACTGATTTCATAAGCCTTATGATGCATTTCCTTCAACACAGACTTAACTGCTGTGTGAGTGTCCACCAGACGTGCTGCATGACAACATCTGCTGATTCTCTTACAACAGCACAGCTCAGAGTCAGGCTGCTGTGAGAGTGCGGTCGACATTTTGTCTGAAGGTCTAGGAGCCTAAAAAACACCGCTGGGTGACCTTTGCGTCATATCATAACAAGGCCTGCTGTTGTTCTGTCCATTGTTTCATAGTGTTGCCATGCCAATACCACAGAGGGTAGGGGTGGGAGAGAAACATCTTTTAAACTGGAACTACAGCCAAATCACAAAGAGCCATTCATTCAGCCTCTAGTTCCACAGCTGGTTCTAATAGAAAGCAAGGAGGGGCATCAGAGAGAAAAAGAGAGGGAGCGGGAGACAGAGTGTGGATAAGTGTGTGGCAAGGAAATCTCCCTCAAAACAAACAAACAGTTGATGAAGAGCTGTTATGGACCCACACACTGACAGAAAGTGGAAACGCAAGATGCAGGACATACACTGAGTGACTGATATCTAACTCCAGAAGGGCTCCAAAGCTGACAAAACTCACGATATGTGCTGATGAGAGTGAAACATACTGAAGTAAAAACATACTGTAGTATGAATACATGGCCACCTGAGTTATCAAATCCAAAAGCTACTCTCAATGAGATCAAAGACAGTGGACTATGTAGGGCTGTTATAACTGTGCGTTGGCGTGGATGGCAAATACCAAACATTACAGAGGAGACAAGCTGAACTCCCATGGACTCCCACAGAACATGGATGAAAACACCCACCACCACCACCACCACACGCCAACATTGTCTGAAGCCTGTCAACTCCCACAGATCAACAAACACGGCTGTAGATATTAAGTTGATTTATTCAGGTGAGGGGACAGATGATAAGAAAGCCCAGTGATTTAGCTGTTTTTAATCTATCTGAAAAGTTTCAGCTCTCAAAGAAAGGCTCTCAGATTTCCAGTTTATGTGCCCACTGTCATCATACCAGGCTAATTGTCTGTTTCCAAACGGAGACCATATTTGAGGTCTGACGAAGAAAGGGTTACAGGAAAGGGAGCTTCATCTTTCTATTCCCCAAGGACGCAGAAACAACCCAGTCACTTCCTCCCAGCCCAGGAGAAAGAGTAACAAGGAGAAGGAGAGCATAAACGAAAAAGGGGGGAAAAAGTAGCAGGGGTAGGAGAGGGAGAAAGGAGTACAGTGAGAGAGGGAGGGTGGGACAGAAAGAGGGGGGATGTGAGGAAAGACAGGCTAAACTGCAAAAGGAGGGGAAAGAAAGTTTTAGATGGAAACTTCTGAAATGAGAAGAACATGCCTGTTCTCGGATTTGGACTCCACCAGAATGAATCACGCTGACACCAGAATGAGTGCTTCTGCTAATGCAGGACAAACATCTGAAAGATCAGACAAAGGGACCGCAGAGCGTTTCTCACAACAAGTAAATAAAGTTTCAAGAGGACCTCTCCTCACAATCCCACATGGCTCCACCTAGAAGATTACAATCATTTGTGCATTCCTCTCCTAAAATAGAGAGAAAATAGAGAATCCTAAAGACAAGTAGCACTTTGTCACACTAAATAAAGCTTATTGTTGTTCAGAGTTGTTTTTTTCTCAGAGTAACAGGCTGCAGACCTCAAAAAAGATGTGCTGAAGACTTTTAAATGTCACATAATGACGCTTCTGTATCTACTGAGACTTCTTTGTCTTCCTCCTCACTCTGCAGCACAGATGGCTTCATTCAGTCAACTGGCCCTGAATGAATAATAAATCAGAAAAATTACAACAAATCTCTCCTGAAGAGCTAAAGAATAATAACTGCAGAAGCAGCAACAGCCATTTGTCACCAAGCTTAATGTGGCTGAGGAGCATATGTCACCCCTTGACAGAAAGGGCCTTCACCAAGTGTAACGAGGCCAGATGATCTCACATCATACAGTGTGTTCTCATGCTGCTGGTGGGACATGTGGTTTTTGACTAATGCGGCCATTAAATTTAGGACAGTGAAATCATAATCCAATGGGATGTCACCTCCAGGACTTTCTGCCCTTTAGCAAAAAGGCCTGTTTTTTACATTAAGGCGTGGTGATGAGGAGGAGCAGACGGCACTGAGCTGAAGCAGTCTGGTGTTAGAGAGACTACGGCCAAAAGGAGAGGCCGGCCAGCTCACATTACTTCTGGAACAGGAGCAGAGTAAACACCCGCCTCCCCGCTATTGGTCATTGTGCTGACCTCCAACAGGAAACTGAGCAAGGGTGGGGCTGAGCGGCAAGGAGCGGCACCGGAAAAAAGACAAAAAAGAAACAAAAAACAAAAAAAAAAGCAGTTTGGGAGAAAATTCCTGAGCAGTTGTGGCGGTGGGGATTAAGACGGATGCCGAGTGGAGACGCAGAGGGCTGCTCTGTTTAAGAGAAACTGTGGGGGTCTGGAGGGGAGGAAACCCAAACAGCAGCCAGAGGGGTGATGGAGAGCCAGTCAGAGCAGTTTAAGGTTAAAAGATCAGGTCAGCATGTATTGTGGTGCTGAACGGATGGCACAGCAGAACACAGGAAGTCATATCACTGAAGTTTCCATTTTAAGTAAAGCACTTCCTTCTCAGGAATCTTATCAATTACTTCCTGATTTGATGAAGCTGTTGATGCACTGGTTGTACAGACATAAATAAAACAAAACAGACCAGAAAAAAAAAAAAAATCCACTGCACTTTACACATGTTAATGTTGCTTACTGGACAGTACAGTCCATCTGGCTTCTCTGAGCGATTAATGCAATAAAGGAGATCAGCCAGCTTATTCAGCAGGATAATGAATTACTTAGAAAAAAAAGCCAGATTTTCACCATATGTTCACTACACTGCTTTCCCTAATCAACAGAGTTAAGTAGGAGTATTAACTTGCTGTCTTGACCACAGTAGCCTCATGCTGGGCTGTATGTTTATCAAACTCTAGTGCAAAAACTTCCTGTTTAATAGTCACGTTGTTATGGTGCATATTCATATGCTGCTTTTGTAGAGATGAAGACTAACACACTAAAAACAAACTGCCTGCATAAAATGAAGACGGCCCATTACCAAGAGCTTCTTTCACGTGATAAAAGACTTAATAAAGATTGTCTATTGTCTTAATATAACAGGTGATTCATTATGCAGTAAAACTGTTCTGAAAGGCTCATCTGTAGTAAAAACCAAAGACAGTGACAGACAGTCTCACGCAGGCTCATGGTGTAATTTCATTAGCCTTGCTAAACCATTTAAATGCCCGGCGTGTGGCCCAGTGTGCAAATGGGGTTTATGGGCCGTGCATTCCTCCACTGCACCCCCGGATCTGAACGCTGTAATGAGACAATCACATTCCAGCTTGGTGAAAAAAATCAGCTGAAGGAAACTCCAGCTGCAGACCAACCTGGACACAGATCCTCAAACTGCAATCGGGGGGGGGGGGGGGGGGGGGGGGGGGGGGACTCCCTTTTACTACACTTGATTCACCAGATCTCAAATTAACAAGCAAACATTTAATTAGCAGTCCCCTTAAAACAAAGGCAGTTTAATAAAACAGCCCTACAATAAATCCTACAATCACAAGGGCTGACTTACATGGAAAGTCTGTCTGGCCTTATTGCTGTTTAATTATACTACAATATGTGGGTTCTATATGACACACCACGTTCTATGTGACATACCACCATTTTTTCCGTGTAAAGGCATGAGGGACAGGACAGAGACCATGTGAGCCCCATGCAGCTGCTGGTAGGTGATTTAATACAGCCAGCAACCCATTACACAACAGCAGGACAGTGGTGTATTGTATGATGTAGTGTAACAGGCTGATGACTAAACTCCCACATCCTGCCAAATTTTGCATGCCCACCATGAAAACAACATCTGATTAAACTAGACTGTGCCTTCAATGAAGGTTCTCAGAAAATCACTGCATTCATAAACAAATAATATAGTCATGCAAAACTAACAGGAAGATTCTAGATAGTCTATTTGAGAAATCAACAAGGTTTAGAAATGTCTTTCAAGAGAGAGAGAGAGAGAGAAAGTAATGGCAATGAATGTGGTCCACCTGCCCTGCTAATATAATATAACTCATTTACACACACACACCCCATCTGACCACTGGCCAGCTACAGCCGGGGAGACCAGCGAATCTTGAGGGCAAGAAGCAGCGCCGAAGAACATCTGGAAATAATGAAAACTTGCAGCATGCGTGGGACCCACCCTCTCCCACGAGCCCTTACAGACTTAAACGAGATTTTCGTTTTTTAATTAAATTATAAACTGGTTGGCTTGTTGCAACATTTTATGAATTGTGCTTGAGAGAAAAAAAAAAGTTTCAAAGCGAAGAGCAAACACACCCAAATATTTTATTTATTTATATTTTTTTTGCCATTTTGGAAATGACGTCGTACTTAGAGGAGTTGGATGCTGCAAGATTTATGAGACTAAAAGTTGAGGTAACGAGGCAACCCCCCCCCTTCCACCCCCCCACACACACACACACACACACACACACACACACACACACACACACACACACACACACACAAGCCCACCACAACAATAACAGAGCCTATCTAATGAATTAATGCTGCCCTATGGAAAATGCAAGGCTTTAAAATAAATAAATGATAAGAAACCAAAGGTTATGAGACCAGGGTTAGTGTGGCAGACGCGCTTTCAGTTCCTGTAGAAATATTACGACGTAAACGTGTTTTATTGATAAATCTGGTTAACGCCGCGCAGTGACCCTCCAGTGATGCGCTGAACAAAAAAAAAAAGAAAAAAACGCACGCACCGGAGGAGCAACCACGAGACTCAAACATTCCTCCAAAGGCAGACAAATTCTGATATGAAATTATAAAATCTAATTAGTCAGAATCCTTAGATGGAAATATGCAACCAGCCATAAGCGACGCTAGGTGTTGGTTTTTGAGGATAAAGGACCCATTACTTCGGAGAAGGAGTACCGGAGGGGGAACGGGCAGGACCGACGCTTCACAAAAGAAGTCATACTGAAGCACCTCGTCTGAAGCCATTTAAAATACAGCCTGACAAAGAGAGGCCGAGGTGTTTTTTTTTAAACGGAGGAAACGCAACTTATCGTCTGCTCTTACCTGCTCTCTGCAAACCCTTCCAGCCGCCTCGGCCCAGGAGGAGCGCTCACTGACAGAGAGACAAAAACACCGCAGCCAAGATGCTCCGCGTCCCCTCCCGCTCCTCTTAAAGGGCACGCAGCCACGAGGCCAAGCGGTGGGCTCTCGCACTGCACGTCGGTCATCTCACTGGAGTCTGAGTATAAATACATGGACATGTAGAGGCTGTGGTCTCCAATCATTTGACCCTCTTTGACTTAGAAAGTCATATATTATTTTAGAAGTGAGGTCATTTATGACCCCATTAGCCTATATTTCTTTTAATTATAATCAGATTTCTGTTAAATGCCTCTATTTGTGTTTATCATGCCTATATTGTTTCCTTTATCTGTGATATTCTAAAATTTTCCAATGTAATTAATTGTTTTCAATCAATTTTATGAAACAAAGAAATAAAATACAAACTGTAAAAAAAACAAAAAAAAAAAACATTTATAACATGTTAATCGATTCTAAAAATAATGAATATATTAGTTTCAGTAATAATAAAAAGAAAACATCTTAAAACTAAGGGTTATTTAAAGTGCAGGCTGTTGGATGAACTGAACTCCTGTAACAAAACACAATGAAGTCATCATACTCGTTTTTAATCCTTTGTTACTTCCATGTTTCTGTTTAAAATAAAAACTAAACAAACATATTCTTAATGCGTAATATTTAAATAATTTGTGCAAAAACACTTTAAAATATTTGGATTGCTGAATTCTCAAAATATGACGCCTAGTTATGAAATAATAACCAATGTTAAATATCCGCACACAACTTCCTCTTGTGTTTGCCACACCAACAGGCCACTTTCTTTAAGAAAAAAAAAAAAACTATGAAAAGTTGTATATATGGTTGGATCCCACTGGAAGGTTAGAAGAGGTTCAAGGGCCAACCAGGATTCCAGTGTAGACGGCTGTAAATAAAAGGAACAATTACTACTTATAAAAAGTATCATAAGTACACATTACACAGAGAGGAAATCTGCCAGAATGATACAAGCTATTTAAAGTATTACTACAGATTCATGGTTTTGGTTCATACTTGTGAGAAAAAAAACATGTTTTTACCAGAAGCCTGATCAGTTTCTCATGAGCATAAACATTATTTTCATGCATTTCCACTCAAATCATTACTGCTTTCACACACCCATACTTTAACCACGGCTCCACACAGGTATCAATGTAAGGGATGACGGAACCTCGATATCAAACTGTGGACATTTGTATCGTGATTTTGGTCTCATTTTCATAATTGTTACTTATTTACCTATTTTATATGCAACGATCATGTTGTCACTGGTGACATTAACGTTTATACACTGTACAGTATAATAACATGTTTTTTAATAACGCGAGCTGTGCACTAACAGCACCTGTCAAACCAATACAACAGCATAAAAAGTGCATTTACAGCTAGAAATATAACAGAAAAATCTAAAATATGTTAAATCAAAGTAATTAAATCATCAAATTAAGGACCTCTGAGGCATCTCAATGAAATCCAAAAACCTCAAAGATTCGTGCGCATCAAAAATCCTCAGTGGAAGCACACCAAGTGCCTTCAAGAAATTTAATTCCCCACTAAGGACTTACAGGGACCACCATAAAAAAAATCCCTGCATGAGTCTTTTAGAAACTACAAGAACATTCAAGGGCATTTCAAAAACCAGTAATGTACCTGCAAGAACCTCCAAGCATCCCCAAGTAAAGACAGAGAGAGGGTAGATGGGGAGGGGTGACCTAAAATACATATATACAATATAAAAATCGTAATGGTTCAATAACCACATGTGAATGTGCTGGAACTATGAGATGAATACAGAACTACTATTCAGGTCATGTAATTTCAGTAAAGACCAGTCTACAACATTCAAAAGTGTTGAGATTCATAGTTTCAAGCTTAATATTTACAACTGTAGTAATAATTAGTTGCAAATCTATGTATGTTGAGACTGAATCTATCATAGCTTTGCTGATTTTTGTTTCCTTAAATCCCAAAAGCATGTAACAAAATGGAACTTTGGACTATGACAATAATATAATAAATTTCTAGTAAGTTTAAACTTCTTTTGTAATACCAGTGTGATCGACTGGCATTAAAGATGCTCAACCATACCACAATGTGATACTGACTGCTGAAGAATGGAGAAACCATATCTGAAAAGTAATAATTTCCAGTAACAAACCAGTTGATGTGAAATTGTGTTTCTCCGTGCATTTACATTGTAAGACCCACAAATAAAAGGTGACCAGCAGTGTAGGAAGAGATATTTAATAGAAAGTAGTGTAAATAAATAAAAAAAATTGCCTATCTGGTAAAAAAAAACAGTTTCCAGCTTTGTAAAATAACAAAAGCACAGATATTTTAGTAGTTACAGAGTTAATGTGCCACAGGTTGTTTACAATAGTGCAATTTCATAGATACAGTAGATGAAAATGTCTACAATAAATGAAAATCTTCTACAGCCACAGTGCTATACGCATACAAAACATTTGGTTTCCACAGAAGTTCACAACAGTCAAAAAAGGACTTGCTTACACAGCCATAACGTCTTCAGTTATCTGTGTATACTGTAGTATGATACACAGTTTGAACATGTCCATGAGGGTGAGCTGCACGGCCTGTCTGAAGGCAGCGCTCTGATAAACATCTGATTCGCCTGCAGTGCATTACAGGAGTTCACAGTTTAAAAAACATCCCATCGATTCGCTCTCCCCGCACATTACGAGCCCTCGAGCCTGGATGTCCTCAAAAAAAAAAAACAGCCCACCAACTCTCTTTATTAAATTCTTATAACGAGAGATGGACAGAAAAATGTCATGACTTGAGAAGGAATGTCAGTTATTTGGTCTGTTGATAACAAAAGAAAACTCCCTGGGACTATTTAATAACAAAGCATGGCAGTGATTACTACCAGGGATAACAATAAAAAAAGAAAAATCTTACAAATTAAATAAGTCCATGACACCAAACAGAGAAGCAACAGCCTCTTGGAAAGCAAACACTCAAAGCTAAAGAAAAACAAACTCCAAACTGTCTGCGCTAAAAAACTAAAGTTAAAGTCAGATCAGGCTTTGAGAGATTACTTTGGGTGGATTACTTTAAAAGGCTTTCTTTAAACGCTGCCATCTTAGAGCCTTGCTCCAAATGACAATGTTTACAGAGCAGATAACCTTCCTGCATAAACATGAGCCCCCCCCCCCGCCAAAAAAAAGGTGTGAGAGTGGTGGGGATGGTAGGACAGGGACAGAGGTGACAACTTATTGTGTGTGCATGGAAGGGTTTTGGGGGGAGGGAGGGTGTTAAGGCATGACTGGGTGGCTGGAGGGTGGTGAGGGTAAAATAACTAGCTAGATGAGGAAGAGGATGGTGTGTGTGTGTGTGTGTTCCTACGACAGTTGGTGTGCAGCGCAGTGGGGGAAGGGGGACCAGACGGGATGAGATGGTGCTAATTTTAAAAGCTTGTTGCTCTGCGTTGTTTTCCAGTTTTCTGTGGCTCAACAGTCGACTTTGCGGAGACTCGACCTACTGTAGGAGTTCCTGTGAGAGAGGGGGGGAAAAAAATACTGAAAATAACATGACTGGAAATCTGGAAAACATTATATTTTAGCCTAGATTTGAAAGATCTGGTCCAATTTTATTTAATTTGAGGCAAAAAAATGTCACCCAAGAAGCATGGAAGTTGTACCTAATGTCTTTTAGTGTTTCACTAAAAGCTTACGTGGCTTTGAATCAACATCCTGGTTCCAAGATTAATAATATAAACCCCCTAATTTAATATAACAGAGCAATGGAGCTCAGTGTTTGTGTTAATATTTAAAATATCTGGGATTTAACATTTCACTCAGTGCTGCAGCACTGGTCTGGCAGGTGCTGTTGACTGTAGCTGTTTCTGATTAGGAATCAGTCCACAGACCCTCACATGAAAACACAGAGCTGCAGCCAGAAGATGATGAAAAGCAAAAAAAAAAAAAAGGAGAAACATATGGTGATAGTTTCCATAGTCAAACAGGCTACAGTGCTTCAAGAAGTGCACCCATCTTTTAGTAAAGACGAGAATAAAACGTGACAGATCTGAAATCACTGAAATGTGTTTGAATGTCTGCTCGCTGGTGACAGACAGGCTGTTTGAGCCTATAGCCCGGACATTACACAGTTGTAGCTCTTATGTTAGTTTGATGTATTTGAAGACGGCGCATGAGATCATTTTGTGCGTCTCTGTGCGTAGGCGTGTGTGTCTGTTATTAATGTCTCGAGTTACCGTTGTGTTTGCACAGTCAGAGCTGGCAGGGTTCTGTATAGCTGGGGGATCTTGCGGTTGATGAGAGGACCCAGAGCTTCTTTCAGTTTATGGTAATTCCTTTCCAGCTCTCTGTGGTACTCCTTCTGATCTGGTCCAATCAGGGCTTTATTCTTCCTCAGGGCATCCTCACACCTGCACAAATGAAAAAAAAAAAAAATGAAGACACAGGGAGCTGGGATTTGTTTTTACTGGATGCACAACAGTCTGTGTCTGAGGCAGAGAGTGTGTCAGCACCTCTTAGCGAAGTCTTTAAAACAGAGGCGCAGTTTGTTGTGATGGCGAAACAGCTTGGGGTCATCAGGAATGTCGGCGAGAAAGACCTGCGCCACCTCAAGGGGGCCCTGTTAGGGGGAGAAAGGGTTACATATCTGCTGAGGAATTTCTGCTTCAAACACTGACCCAGACTTAAGGCTCTGCTTTGATGGGACTATTATTCAAATATATTATCACCTGGTTGACAGTGGTGCCCACGCAGCCCTGGAGCACCATTTGCAGCATCTTAGGGTCTGCTGGGTCTTGGTTTGTGGCGAAAGCGAGCTCCTGAGTCTTCTTCTGCATGTCCTCAATCGCCACCTCGATGGGGACGAGAATAATCTGGAAAGCCGGAGATGGAAGAATGAACACACGCTGCGCTCATATAAAATCTGATCCCTCCAGAACAGACACCCACCTCCTCCTTGTGAATAACATTGATGCGAGTCTTGATGTACGGGAAGGCGTGAGATGTTGTCAGGATGGTTTTGCGTTTGTACTGTTCGTGCAGGTCGCCGTGAGCGCGGCCGTCCAGAGTGAAGGGGGTGCAGTACATGAAGGTACGCAAGTTGTAGTTCTTGTCAAAGTAGGTGATTCTTTCCTTCAGCTCATATGTGTCAAAGTAGGGCTCGACGTAGGTGATCTGGAGGTACGCCTGAAAGAGTCGTCAGTACATTCAGACTTTTTAAACCCTTTCTTAAATCTTTTTTTTAAAACTTTAATTAAAAAAAAAAGTCACATATCCCTTTACCTTGTTGGGATCCAGTTTGTTTTTGTCCACTGGATTGGAGTCTTTGATAATTTCAACTGCTTCATCCCCAAATTTCTCTGAGTAGAACTCCTGTGTGCCAGAAGGACTCATTTTTAGACATAAGTTTCTAATAAATCATTAAGGACACCTTTACTAGCATCAGGAGGAGTTAACGTGCCTCAAGTCTGTGCGAGATCTCAGCTAACTTTGTGATCGATGGCTCCTTGTAGACAAATTCTTGCTCATCCAGATCTCCAAAGCGACACCCATAGAAACCCACTCTGAAGTAGGTCCCAAACATTCGCTGAACACTAAAAACAAGATAGAAAACTTAAATGATTAGAGTGCAGAGGCTGAGTGAATTAAAAGCAGCTGACACAGAGCTTACAGACAAAAATTATCCCATGTTTTGAATTTGTGGACTCATTACCTAATACTCCAAAGACTTTTATACCTTTTTGTTTTTTGTTGTTTTTTTGTTTTTTTTCCCACAAAATAAAATGTTTATTGAGAATTTAATGGTCCTGAAACCAAGAGACCAAATCTGCGATACAAGTATTAAATCAGCATTTTTTTTTTCCACCAGCTCAAAAAATAAACAGAAACACCGAAACAAGAGGAGGAGGATTATGTGATAGCTGCAGAAAGAAGTACTTGGTAAAAGTACAATGACAAAGTGCTGGTGAGGATGAGGCTTGGTAAATATGAAGTGATATGCTAATTAGCTATGTGCTCGTAGCAGGCAGCCACTTTGTGCTGTTAACCCCCTGGTTAAAGAACCCAAGTCTTATAATAATGTCTGCAGCCCATAATGTTTAACAATCCTCCAGGTGAAGTAAATAATAAACAGTTTATTTTGATCCATGGTTTTTATGACTGCTGTCATCCTGTGTAGCTGGTGTGTTTTATTTGAATGAATATGCTACCTTGGCTCACCCTGACACTAATTTATACTCCTGTGTTTGTAATGCTGTTGATTAATAAATGCAACGTTTACTCTTTGTTATCACATTCTTTCAGTTCCTAACTGCATCTTGTGTCTCCACCAACACACAGAAAGGTCATAACAGCAGTTTTGTTTTTTGTTTTTTTTAAAAAGTCATCATTCTGCTCTCCCTACACCCCTCCAATCAAAAAAAATCAAAAATTACGTGTGAATAAATAAAATGTCTACACATTTCTGCTGCATATATGCTGCCGGGAGTTTCATTTTTGGAAGAACAACGGTTTGTAGGACCAAATGGAAATATTAATTCAGGCTGAAAAGTACTTTTGTTACAGCAGGACTGCAGCAGAAATGGATGAATATTTGTTTTAATTCTACTCGTCCAAGTGTGAAAGGAAGCTTTGCATCACTCACCAGTAACATTTCATTCACACAGGAGCGGAGAAGAAAACAAACCACGGGGAAGAAGAAAAACACTGTCAATACCAAATGCTTTTACTTTAAATGGGATACTCTTAATGTCAGATTACTTTGTTACCTCCCATCCTGAACTCTGGAAAAGATGAGAAAAGAAATAAAGCACATAAGAAGGGAATCAGGATAAACGTATTTGGCTACTACACTAATTCCCTTGTAGATTGCTGGTGATTTCAGGATTAAGTTGTCAACTCACTTGGTTGTAGACTTTATTGAAGGCATCTTGTAGCTTTCCGTGGACAGTAGCCAGCTTTTTAAAGTCTCTGTTGGCTTCGTGGATTGGCAGAAGAATCTTGTACACTTCATTTATGGCCTCATACATGCCAGCCTGTGGTTACAGCACAATTGAATGCAGATTTTACATATGACGCATGATAACATGTCAATATCACAACCCTGTGCTGTTTGTCAGTGAATGAGAGCCATACCATGTTAAAAGAGGCAGCAGCTTGCTCCAGAAGGCCTACCAGCCCAGACTCGCTGAAATACTTCCCAGCACAAATGCCCTCCTCCTCTGGTGACAGAACATCATCGGATACTGCCGACTCCTCTAACACGTTGGATGAAATATTCTGCAGTAAAAACAGAGAAGTCACAATTGGGAAAAAAAGTGGGTATATATGGTTATATGCCCACATTGTAAATGGCTGCTAGAAGTTTCTGACAAAATCTGTTGCTAAAAGCCCATTTGCGCAGGTGTAGAGACTACTCAGCCATCCCCTGCAAACCACAGGAGAAAATTTATTACTCTCCAACCAGTTGATGACTGGTTGCTGGAGGTTTCTGGCAGCCGCAAAGTGAAATTGGTGATATAAACATATACAATGCTGCACTGAAAACCTCCTTACAGTTGCTTGGGCTGCTAGCAGATTGTCATGTTTGCCCATAATTTGCATAGAAGACGTCACCTTATCTGCAAACTCTGGCCAGTAAAACTGTGAAAACTGCAACACAAACCAGAAATGGAGACTGTTTGACTCCAAAGTTAAAGTTGCGCCTTTTGAAGCATGTTGCCTGCAGTGGAAAGGCACAACCTTTACTTTAAGGCAACTGTTTTGTGTCACACTATTTCATGCTTTACTACTGCTTGGTTACTTTGCAGACAAGTCGGCATCTTCCATGCAAACTATGGGCAATCGGAAGTGGGTGGTTTGTTTGATTTCCACTAGTAACTGCCAGTAACCTCTCACAAACCAGTCAGGGAATATACATCGGACTGGAGGTTGACAGGGGGTCGCTGACCAGTCTCTAGGCCTGTGTGATAGAGGCCTTAGATTACAATCCTTGAGGCTGTTTTTGAGCAGAAATGATTTCTAAGTTAAACATTAAGCACTGACCTGAAATGTGACACAACCGATTGGCAGATAGCGGCAATCCTCCAGCATGTTGAGATACTCTGCCACCAGAGCAGCGCTATGGACCAGACAGTGGGCTGCCTCAGCATGGTTCCCTCTCTCTGAGTGTTTACCCGCCATGTTTTGAAGCCAAGTTAGGCGCAAATCGGGGGAGTTCTGGTAGCCTTTGGCAATTCTGAAAATGGGAAATGAGAAAATATCTTAGGTTATATTTTATTTTTGATTGACAGACACCCTGATGGTCACTCATGTACCTGTACATTAGGTCGATAAGCATCTCTGGATCATGCTGATGTTCCTTCATCTTCACAGTGTCAGTAAGAATCATGTGCAGGTTGAACACCAGATCCTGGACCTGCAGTTTCAAACACGCATACACCAAATGAAAAAAATGTTTCTTCTACCAGCTCCAGCTGCAACGTTGTAATCAGGATGATCACTGCTGTGTACCTGCTCTGGGAAAGGTGTGTCACGCAGCTCTAGGTCCTCTTCAGCATATGTCAAGATTGTCTTGAGAGACCGACGAAGATGCTCTTCATTAAAGTTCTGTGATGTTCCCACCAGTGAGGAAAGAGACATGGTGACCTGCATCTTTACTCGTGCAAAGTTCTAGAAAAACCAAAACAGAGTCCATTGTGACTTACATCATTACAGCCTTGAATTGCTGTATAGATATAGTTTACTGACATGTGCCCAGCTACAAAAGAGCATCAAAATATTTTACAGCCAATGCAACATCTTCAACATACATTTCCAATTTCAAAGTTCTGCCTCATGAGCAGGTAAAGAGATGCCGAGGCGTGACTTCTGACAGAGCCGACACTGCTGCTGCAGTGACGCAGGAGACGCAGGCACAGGTCTGCACAAAGCTCCGTGTCCTCTTCAAACAGCATCTCTGGGAACTATACACAAAAACACAAAGGTTCACGTCATATAGTTCACCCCCTGCACAGACATTAAATACGATTTAATTTGTTTTAATTTTAAATTAGTTTTGCACAAAAATAAAACACAGAAACAGTCAAAAAATAAGACAAAAAAAAATACAGACAAGAAATTTTCTCGTTTCCTGTGAAAATGTGTAAGCTGTGATTACAACTAGGTACAAACAATTAAGTTACTAATGTTTCAGGATTGATTTGTTTTTTTATTGCTGGAAATTACCAAAAAAAAACTCATAAAAACCTGTGTAGTTACTAAAGAAAACTGCACTTACCTTGAAAACCAGAGCTCTCTGTGTATTGAAGCAATGCTGCAGAAAGAGGGCGCTCTGGTTGCCTGCCATGCTGTGGAGAAGTACTCTCAGCACTCCACCTAAAACACTTTCTTTCAACTCTGATGCAACCACAGTCTGAAAGAGGACAGGGACACAAGAATCAAAGGATGTTTACATAAAAGGACAGCACTGCGGGTTAACCACCGGAAAGATCATCTAAATGGTGTTATTTACTCCTCTGTTTTACCTTGACTATAATTTCCAGTGTGTCCAGTACTATGAGAGAGGCCTCAGTAGCTAGGTTACCATCCACCACAGACTCCTGCTCCACCTCAGCCTTAGTCCTAAAAAGAGTTATTTTACAGTCATGTTAGAGAGAAACCCACATTTGCATTATATTCTAATCCAGAAATATTTTTAATTTTCACAACAGGAACGGGAGAGATAAATCTATAAGTCTGTAAAGCACATACTTGTCGACTCTGTCTGCATTCGTTCTCCAGTGAGTGACATTTTTTTTCCATCTAACGTTCTCCTGGCTGCCATAAGGGCTCCTTTCTGTAAGAGTAAATAATTTCCATAAGCGCCACTCATTAAACTGCTACAGACACACACACAATGCAACACTGTGTTGCTCTCATGCTTCTAACCTCTGTGGCGGCGGACCATCTCTTGACGGGCTCCAATTGTGCCCAGTATGGCTTCCTCGAGTCGTGCCTTCATGTCCTGAGACTTTTTAAATGTCAGGCTGTTGATCCGCTCCAGAGTCTTCTTCCCCTACAATGTCCAACAAACATCATATGACAAATAAATCAATAAAAATTAGGCAAATTTACCTAAAACAACATTAAAAGTCCATGTAAATGAAGTAACAAGAGTGGATTACAAAAAAATAAATAAATAACTGGGGTGGAAAATAAAACCTGTAAAAAATGAACTTTAGAAAAGCAAACAATAAATTAAAAAAAAAGCTTCCTGTACTATTGATCATTAATAGAGTAAACACTGCTGAACAGACTACTGACTGATGTTGCAGTATTATGCAAACAGTAATGCAAAATACAGTAGTAACCCTGGACATGATGTCTGAAGTCCAAGTGCCTCAGTGTACAATGCATTATGCATGATGGATCATATCAAACACACTTTTCAGAGGCAGAAATGAAGGCGATCTCAGCCAGCAGTAACTGATCAGCACAGCTCTGCTATGAACTGCCAGAGACATCATTCTTTTTGCAGTGCTGACTAAATAAAATTTATACAACAGCTAATTAAACTGTAACTTTTTACCTTCATAAAAAGCCCATCAACCAGGATGAAAAGAAGAAAAAATTAAATATAATAAATATCTGCTCTGAAGAAACTTTGCGTAGAAAATGAATTTGGGAATTTTCTGTCTCCCTGAAGGAACTGCGGATATGGATGGTGCCCGTTTATTATACCTTGTATTCAAAGCAGGACACACAAAGATGCAGCAGATCTAGCAAGCGGTTGATTTGCAGTACAGACAAATCTGACACCCAGCGCTCCAGGAGAGCTGCATCTGCATTCTTCAGCACCCACAGGAAACACACCAGCAGAGTCCTGCTGCACTCGGCAGACAGAGAGCCGGACTGGCGTCCCGCCTGGTAAAGAAAAACACGCAGAAACTCAGTGCCAATCTTGTAAACCGCTTCAGTATAGAACAAAATGGCTGTTTAGACAAAGTTATGAAGAAGGACAGAGAGACACCTACAGGTAAAGAGAAGCAGTTGTACTTCAGTTAAAGAACAACATGGAAAGAATGCAAATGACATTTAAATGAGTGTTTGTGTGGTGTGACTGTCTGTCAAAGTGAAGCAGCAGGCGCCCACACAGAGGATGCCCTGTGACCTGTCAGTCTGTAAGGCCCAGGGGGAACACTGTGACCCTTGCTGCTATCACTTACCACTGTGGGCAGTGCAAATGGGTTAGCTTTGGCATGCTGCAATGGGGAGCCAGCAATTGCCATGGCAACAGACTGACTGATAGTGTTGCCACTGTCTGGGTCAGCATCGTCAATGTGGGCGGAGGCATGGCGGACCCGGCAAGGCGAGGAGTCTGCAAGGCAATAAGAAAAGCACTCTCAGGTATAATAACGCTGGAAAAAAAACAACAACAATGAAAAAATCCCAACAGCATCTTGAGGAGGTGGAAAACAATATTTATGGCCTGCGCATGTTGTTCTGCTGACCAGAGAAGTCGTGGAGCTGATGCAACGTCTCCATGACGATCGGGATGAGGGGCAGGTAGAGCTGAGCTATGTGGGCTCTGACCTGAGGGTCCTTGTAGCGAGGGTCTGCATCATGGCTACACAACAGGGAGTGAACAGCACTAATGGCCTTTTTATGAAGGAAGAAAACCCTGTGGGTGATAAACAAATTCATGTCATCCTTGCCATGTCTCTCACTTTATTTCATGTTAAAGATTCACTCTATGCAAAGTCTCGATCAGCCTATGTGCAGACGCTAAAAACCCACCCTTCACCATCAGGGTCGAGGATGAGTGAGAGCTCTGACAGCAGCAGGCCGGACAAGAAGTGCTGCTGGCGAAAAGGGATGGAGAGCTCAAACATGGTGGCCACGCCCTGGTCTTGAACCATACTGGAAAATGCTGAACTCTGTATACAGAAGAAGAGAGGGTTAAGATGACAAAGAATGATGCAGAAATGAAATACAAGTGTGGGTTGCATTAATGTTGTATAATGGTGTGTGTATGAACACAATATGAGAGTTATTCTCAAAGTTTTAAGGACTGCAAATTTAGAAAGCCAGCACAGCTTTACTCAGTGTTAGCACTGTATCTGTTCAGACGATGGTGGCATTCTAGGTATTTCTTCATTTTGTTCCATCTCTCTGTGCTGGTTTCTGTATTTTTTTAACCATGAGGGAGGTGGCTGTTACATTCCTTGACAGCAGCTGTATTTGTGTTAAGAAACTTCAGTGAGCTATGATTGCCAGAACAGAAGACTTGGAATTGCTCCCAAAATGAGACGTACAGTAAAGCATTCTTTCCTCGGCAGACTCGAGGGCTGTAAAAAACATCACCAAGGGTCACGACTGGAACTATGAGGACACTGATGATATGAGTATGCACTTGCGCGTGAGTTTGTGTGTCTGGGCTGACTGTATTTAACCAATAATATTTTGTGTCTACTTGCAATTGGACTGCAGAGAGAAATTAGCCACAATTCAATATATCCATTCTCTTTCTGTGAGATTAACATTTTCTTATAAACGGTCTGTGACAGAGAAATATAATTTGCTGTAGTACCTGTGATGTAGTGGAAGATGTGGAAGGAGAGGGGGAGGCTGGGGGGCTCAGGATTGAGCAGGGCAAGTTGAGGATGACATAATGCTCATGGCTGCAGACAATACGAGTGAAGTCCATCCTCAGGGCATTCAGAGAGCTGGGATTCTGAGCTGTGTGCAACTTGTTGGCAATCTGTTTACGAAGAAAACGGTAAAAAAATACAATAGTGTGTGTGGGAGACTCAGAGGGTATCAGATTACAGGAAAATAGGCAGAAGCGTAATGGGGACCTGTTTGTAGTAGGAACGGATGAGGTTGAAGACAAAGCCCCGGTCCATGAGAGACAACAGGTCATTCAGGAAGAAAGCCAGACTGCTATTTAGCCTCTCCACAAGCTCCACATCCTGGAAGAGGAAAAGTCATGTGAGAGAAAGAGGAAAAGCCTTGGTTTATATTATATTAGTTTGTATACTAAGTTTGAATCAACTCGCAATGTTCAAGCTATGTATAAAAGATAAGGCAGGAAAAATAAATAAAGAAGCCACTACAAATTTCTTGAATATGAGGCAGCTTTGAGGATCCTGCACCTTGTGGAATCGGCTGACGATGTCTGCACTGATGGCACACACAAGTGCAGCGATATCATCCACAAAGCGGTCTGGGAACCGCTGTCGCCTGGGAATATCCAATTTTGAGGTCAGGAATAAGTGATGGGCCATGCTCTTTGTCTGTAGGTGGGGACAAATAAGAAGACAATATTTTTTTCTGCTCTAATAATAGGCCTGATAGTTTGTAGACCTTATGTCTTGTTTTACTTAAAGAGGCATACTGACCATCAGTTGGAAGAAAAACCAAGCTTGGTGCAGCGCTGCTTCCCTCACTGTGCTGGTGCTGACCACCCACTGTAAAGCCAGCTCCTCATGGAGCAGCTAGACATGAACCAACAACAAGCAAGCTTTAGCCTACATGAAGAAACTCTTTCAGATATGATAGTGTGCTATGTGTCTAGGCGAGCTACCAAGATTAAAATAAAATGTTTTTATTTTCTATTAAGACTAATTCATCAACTGTAACTGTGGTTTATGAAGGTTTAAGAGTAAAATCTGATAGTTATTCAGTCCAAAAAAAACCTGTAAGTTTTCACATCAATTCCATGTAGACGAGTGTTAAAATGACACAAATGTTGATGAATGATAATGATATTGGAAATCGGTGAATGTTATGACATCAAAATGTGTTAGTTTGTCACTTTTATTATTAGTTAGATGCCAGTTTTACCTTCTTTGCAATCTGCCTTGAAGGAACTGAAAACAAAGCCACGCTGTCCAGAAAGGCAGACATGCGATTGCAGCTGCGGTCGTTTGCCTGACATGGAGTGATGGTGAGGTGGACACACAGAGATGACGTGAAAATGGGTGAATGGAAATAGGTGGGTGGCCAGAGAACTTTCTATGAACTCCTAACAAGCCCCAGGCAGAACTTGTGCCTGTTAGGCAGCAGAGAGGATGTACTGGGAGTAGATAAAAAGGTGTGACAGGTGGGCAGAGAGAGAGCCAGACAGACACAGATGCAGTGGAGGTAAGAAATGACCCGCGAGAGTTGATGAGCGGCAGTGCGGGATGGAGGTGGAGGAGGTAAAGGTGAGGATGAGGTGAAAGGATTTGGCACCTGCTTGAGCTCACAGCTGGAGTTGGGGTTCCGGCGTAGCACAGATCTGGAGCCCCCGGGGGCATAAGCAGAGTTTACCCAGGAGTGGGAGCGGTCAATGCCCTGCCATAAGCCACCAGACACACACAAAAAACACACACACAGAGTGTGGCAAGAGGCAAGAGCACAGTAAGTGAATAGAGGGTAATTACTACACAAAAGATTATTTAGAGGAGAAAATCAGGGACAAAATAAAAGGAGATAAAAGTGATGAAGAAAAGAAAGCTGGGAGGGGAGAATAAAAGACTGAAGGTACTGCATGAAACACAAGGGACAGAGGCACAGAGAATTACTGCATTGTTGTCTAAGCAGTTTGATACACTGTTGGCACAGAGCTCTCAGTCGACCTGAGCTTATTGAATCAGCTATGAAGAGGCCAGAAACTATCATTACAACAAAATAACAAAGTGATATTGGCTCAACAGAAACTGGAAATATGGCACAAGGGGTTTCATAAAAACAGAAAACACAAGCTTGCTTTTCTGTGTAGCCAGACTGCAACAGCATTCATATATTCTATTTAACAGCATCCACTTCAGTGCTAGCCAAAAAATATGAGACATTTGGCAAATGAAATGAAGCACATGAAGCAACAGCTGGTTATGAGAATACAACTTTGAACCAATTGGCACACCTTTCCAAACAAAGCCCAACAAAGTGCATACTGCAGCTATTAAAACTGAAATAAATTCAAGATTTTAACCACTTTACTCTCTTTCAAACAGATTTGGACTGGAGAGGTGCATCTCACCTTGCCCCCCATGATCCTTTGCACCTCTTCATCAGGAGAAACTGGTGTGCTAGCCAGGTCTGGGTTGGAGTTGCTAATGCTTTTGGAACGGGAGAGCTGCAGACTGCTCGGTCGGGCTGTTGCCCTTGATAAGGTAGCATACTGCATTGGCATCTCATAGGCCTGGGTGCCTGCTGCTCAAGGAGAAGGAAAGAGCAGAGATGGTAGCAAATAAAAAATATCCCAAAAAAACCTGACAGCCTATGGTCTAGCAAAAGCAAGTTTTGTTTCTTCCAGCATAACTACGGGTTTTACAGCTAAGTCTGGAGACTCACCGGTCGGTGGCAAAGTAGGCTCGGCCGTGGGCAGGCGGAAGCAGTAATGAATGTAAGATGTTAGCAGATTGTTGCGGCCGTGTTGATCTTGGTTCCCTTCCAGGTTTTTGTGGATCTGATTGACCAACAGAGCCATGGCTTCGAAGGCAGCCCGACCCAGGTTCACTGCAGATAAATTCAAAGTGAGTGTTTTAAAAGGCAATCAATAATTACCACTAATCATCATATTATTTACTCTTTAAAAAAAAAAAAAAGAATTTGCATTTCAGTGTAGTTTGCAAAACAACAACTCCTATCTCCAACACCAGAATTGATGTAAAATAGCGTAAACAGCCTACTTACCAATTTGGCCTGCAATGACTGGAGGGTAGACGATGAGCTGAATGAGTTTGTTGAGCAGCTGATGCAAAAACCTAACACAGGTATCCAGCAGAGCCCCTTTCAGTGCAGCCATGCTGGCTTTCAGCTCCCCCTCCATGTTTGCCTCGGTTATGATAACGTCCTTCAGGCGGAAAGGGAAGGAGTACTCCTCCAGAACATACACTAAAGTAAAAAATTTATCCAGGTGGGGGTCCTAGGAGTACAACCACAATGAATAATAAGTAACAGCTGATGCCGGTGCACTCTGATTTGGAGGAACACTTGAAATTCTAGGAGACTGGAGTGATCAGGGGTGTCTGTGACCTTCCTTTTCTAAAGAGATATGAAATTACATGTCTTGATGACTTGCATACGCATAGTGCAAAACTAACCATAAAATACACTTAAAATTTCTCCACTTTGAGTAATATGCTCACAATATGCACCATACTTCTAAGACTTCCTCCCAATTATGGCCATTTGCATTCATATTACATGAAACCAAAAACTTTGGTTTTATATATTTTCGAGGTTCTATAAATATAAGAAAGTTACATCTAAGACTTTTTAACATCAGTTAATATGTGAGGCTGACTGGCCAGTCACCAGTCCAGGCCAAGAATGCTGGAATTCATCTGATTCTGGTCCCTGGCCAGTTGATCAGTAGATCTGTTTTTAACTTTAACCACTAAAAGTAACTGCTATGTTCCCATCTCTGTAGATAAACATCTCTAAGGGTTCCACCAATGGACTGCAAATCAACACCCCTAAAGCGAGCCCCTTAAGGATCTGGGATTTTGTTTGTTTGTTTGTTTTTTTGTTTTATTTTGTGGCACTGCCTTAAAGGGTTAGTTAAACTACAAAGCATGATGTAGTTGTAAATATGCCGTTTACATGACTGAGAATGTTTAAGATAATTTAATGCTTTTTAAGATCATTTTAATAGTACATCTATGATATTTATAGAATATTTTTAAGCACCCACAGACACCCAGTAATACCAACTGGGTACAGAAACGTCAGTATAAGAAACATATTTGTGTACCTGAGTGTGAACCGAGGAGGCCGCTTTCACCTCAACATTGAAGACACCTTTGTGATTATCCACCCACTTCATGCCTGGGAGCTGAACCTGCCAGAGTGACATCCAACTCATTTAACACTCAGTCACACTACAAAGGAATAGGTGCTGGAAGAAGAACTAATATTCACACAATCTCTTCAACCACACTCACGTCAGGGGTGAGCACAGAGTAGCTAGCCGGGGGCTTTTCCACAGAGACGGGCAGACTGAAGGAGCCGGTGCGTAGTCTGCCATGCTGCATCAGAGGGATCCACTGCAGGCGGAAAGAAAGACACGCGATCTCTTACAGATGGCAAGACAATAGACAGAGCTATCGAACAAGTGAGTGTGTGTGGGTGAAAGTATTCAACGAGAGCCAGCTGAAGGAGTGCACTCACAGTGTAGCCCACAGGGGTCTCCAGAGGAGTGTTTTGTTTGGGCTGGCAGCTGATGTGGTAGAAGGTGAACAGCAGGTGGTGGTTGTCTGTCAGATTGGCAGGAATCTTCATCTTCATCTCCTCATAGAACTCAGGAGACCTTCCGAGCAAGAGTTAAACAAGATATTCAGAATAGAAAGAAAAGTTGGACAGACTGAAGCAGGGGGTCCGCAGGTGAGGGAGCCTTACTTGTTATGGTAAATGACAGGAGTGTATGCCTCCTTCATGTACTCAGCACAACTTGACTTTCCAAAGATGACCTAGTTAAAAAAGCAGAGTATAAATGCAGTTCATCAATAAGAGATCCACCATCATCACCATAATTGTTTTCAAGCTCAAACTGAGCATAGTTCACTCTGGAACTTCTACTGTTAGTGGCAGATTACATTTACAAAAACTTTTCACTCAAAAGTCCTCTGAAACCTAAAAGATTAAATCACTCACGTAGCCCTTAACCAATGTAATAAATATATATATATATATATATATATATATATATATATATATATATATATATATATATATATATATATATTTTTTTTTTTTTTTTCCAATTATAATGCCATTTGAATTTGTGAATTCAGAATGGGTTACATGGGACAATATCTTTATAGTGAGGAGCCACTAAATTCTACATTTGATTATGAAACACTCATCATCAAAGCATACCAGCAAACCAATGAGCATCTGGAATAAATGAAAGAATGAGTGAATTTCAACCAATGCTGGATGAGTAGTTTGAGTAATCTATTGGAGTAACTGTCTCAGCCACAACCATGTTACGTAATAAGCAAAGTATATCTTTTTTCTACCCTCTGGATCTACATGGGATTAATGTTTGATATGCAAAAGAAATATTCTGAGTGGAGTGTCCCTTATAGTAAACACTATATAGTTGCATCATCCATTTGATACTAAATAAATATATAAAACAAAGAAAATCTGAGTGATAACATGAAAGATATGCTGCAGGTCATGAAACATAACTAAATTCTCCTTCCTTTGCTGCTCACAAATGTGTTCCTTTGAAGTTCACTCTAGCAAAAAGACATCATATAGTATTTCACTCCCTCAAGCTTTTCTTTGCGCCTGGGATTTCATTTTCCAGAGAACATCGCAGTCGTGTTGCTTGATTATCCTCGAGTGTAACTCACCGGTAAAGCTTGACTGGGGTCCTCTCCTGCCATGAACTGTACTTTCACAGCAATGTTCCTCACTGAGCCCTGACGGCTACTGAAGTTCAGACTTTGCGGGTAAACATAGAGCAGGTTCCTTAGAGGCAAAATAATGCAAGGCAGAGAGGGAGAAAGAGAAAAATAGAAGAATTTCAAAAAATCCTGTTATGATGTCAGCATGTGGCAATAAGATCATGCCTCATTTGTATTAATCACTTCCCACTATATACATATATATATATGTAACAATCTTATTCACAGAAAAAACAACATCATGAGTGTGCACATGTCAGGAGTGTGACCCAGTCCTGGCCACACTTGGTCCAAGTCACCTTAACTCCTGTCCAAGTTAAACATTAGCGGTAACTCCTGTACATATTTGAAACAGCTGATTTTAGCCACTTGTAAAGAGGCACTGACTCGCCACACAATCACGTGTGATCAACATAATCAACTAAACTTACTGCACAGAATATATTATTCATTGTTAAGATCATATTTTCTGTGTAAAAAAAAAAAGCTGCCTACATTGTTATAATGATGCATGTATTTCTGACCTAAATGACAAAATTAGTATCTCTGCAGTTAAACTTCAAGGCAAGGTCACTGTGACAAAGGCCATGGACAAGACCTGTGATCATACCAAAACTGAGCTAATGTTTTACTCTGGTACTGCACGTACACATCCAATATAAGGTGCAGCAGTCACCCTCCAGATTCATCACAGAAGGGCTGATGCTACTGCTATGACAGACAAATGCCTGCTTATAGCTTTCATTTTTAATTTACACATCCAACAGGCTTTATTCTGCACAGGCTCTACTGCTGAAAGATAAATCAGAAAATCTTTTGAACCGCTGAGAAAACTGAGGAGGCAACATTTATTATCACAATGATCTGGAGCCTGTGTTTGCTTTTTGTGGCCGGGGCAATCCGTGCAAGCCCGGTCAGGAAGGCCGGCAAGACGGAATACAAGATTGTGCCACAAGAAGAAGTCAATGTGCTTATGTTTGGGGTCATACAGTTCAGCGAATCCCTAAACTATGCTTATGAAACGACTGAGGCAAAGATAGCAAGAATCAGCCGGTCTTTGAAGAATCATGAGAGAACTCTCCAAAAGCTGGGGAAGCAGACTGAGCAGGCTGCAGAGGTGGAGAAACAGATGAAAGAAGTGCTACAGATGCTACAGGTAAGAAAACATGGAAATATGTAAACAACAGATTCCCCAGGTGAAGCTGAATGGTCGTGGTATTTGAGGAGAGATAATGACTCAGAATTACAATCAGGGTTCAATCTAAGTACAACACGCAGGAGCAGAGGAAACCTGAGACAGAGTACATAAGTTGCCATCAGATTAAGGGGGAGGAGCCAGAGAGAAAGGGAGACAGACAGCAGTTCTTTTCCTTTATAATGCCTACATAAAATCCTGTGTTGCTGTTAACGTTTGGGCACTCCCAGCCAAGACATATGATCATATTATTATTCACTTAAATTACCAGCTGCATATGGTTAAACCACACTCTTAATACCTAAGACAGAGGGAGGAAAGTGTGTGTGAAAGCTGCATGTAAGACTCTGGGAAAGCAGCTGCCAGCTGCACTGGGGCTTTTGTTGGGGGAAGAGGATAATATAGGCAGATGCTCTTTTGATAGGCCCAGATGGCCCAGCAAGAGGCTCAGACCAAGATGACTAAAGACTGGCTGACCGGTGTGGAGAAGGAAGAGCAGGAGCTGAGGGCAAAAGTGAACATGTTGGAGATGTACCTCAACAACTCTCTACCTCCCAGCATCAAGGAGCTGCAGGTAACGGAAAGCTGAACTAGTTACAACTCACCATAGCTTCTGTCACTCTCACATCAGCTGGCAAACAGCTGCTTCTGTTGGTTATTGCTTCATATTTGAACACCAGTCACAAATTCACTGACAGGTTATTTTAATGTCACTCCTGTTTGTAGGAGAGAGCAGAGGAACACGCCAATGTCCTGGAAGGCATCCAGCTTTTGACTCAGCTCCAAAGAGAGAATATTGCGAGTCAGAATGAGCAGCTCTCCAAACTGCAGAAGATGGTAAATAATTTGTTCGAACTATCTGATGTTCTTGGTAAACATTTGATTAAATTTGCTGATTAGCTCTCTTCTTCCAGAGTGAAGTGCTGACATGATCCAGATCTCAACTCCAGAAATTCACTGCACTCCCTTCCAGCCTTGCTATGGACGCTATAGGTCGACTGTACTGGCAGAAAACATACATTTTAGAGCCCTCATGATTATGTCCTTGTCATTATAGCTCTAATCTCTTTCTTGTGTATTATTTTTGTATATTTCAGCCTTTACTTCAGTTTGCTTTGTAAAGTTTGCTTTTAAAATAAGCTGTTAAATTATTAATGATTATGTTTGGCAAACTAATCTTACTAGTCTTATGTATATAGGAAAAAAGCTATTTTAGCTTGTTTTTGTATTTATGTACTTATCAAAAAAGTGTCATCAGTAAAAATCTGTTTCAGAAAAAAAAAATCATGGTGTTTCTTTTTCTCTTTTAACTACAAACTTAAAGGCTGAACAAAGTCTGGCTCTGTCAAAAATCAATAATCAAATAGACACAAGAAGCAAGCCCAAACTAGGTCAACGTATATTTGCTTTATAGACCAACAGTCTGCGTGTCCATGCGTGTGCCTTTGTAAGGTGACCGCTCACCTATAGGTGGTATGTGGTGTGTACACGTGGCGGGCAGGGAACTCCAGCACCTCTTTGGTTGGCCGAACCCGCGGGTCTGGATACGGCTTCACATGAAGCAGCTCTGGTGAGAGGCAGTAATGAGGCAAGTCTGGAGCTGGAGAAATATCGATCTTCAACTGGGCTGAGAGTCAAAATATGTCGGGGATTAACAACAAGGCAGATAAACAGTTCACAGCAAATCACCTTGAATATGAACCTAGACGGCAGAAGCATGCTGCGTTTACCTGTGACGGGCCTCAGTCGACGCAGAACAGAAGAGGGTCTGCGCATATCTGCAAGATACTTGTAAAGGTCTTCATCACTCAGCCTATCCCCCTCCTTGGTAAACAAAAGAGCAGAGTGTGTTCTCTATAAAACTCTTTAAATTTTATTATAATGTAGTTTTTGTTCATTCAGCTCTCTTATATGGAATATATTTTTATATATTTAAGTTAGCTAAGTTCTAGCCTAAAAGTTGATGCTGGGGACAGAGTTAAAATGCAGTCAGTTTCAGAAGAATTAGCAAAGATCTGGCAACCTAAGTGCACTGCAACGATTAAGAGGGTGTGTTGGATATATGTTGCAGTGGGAGGAGTATGTCGCAGAGCCGTCACACTCACAGGCTTTGTTGCATTTATCTCTACTAAAATACAAAGAGTAAAGACAGGCTGCAGTTTTGTACTCTTACAAAAACTAGTCATTTAGGAGGGAAATGGCATGTTAGAACTGACATTAATAAATAACATCACATTAATAGATTTTAATGGGATAGCATTTGATATACAAGAGGCCTGAATTTCTTTATTCACTGAACTGTTAAAAACAAGATTCTGATCATTTTTTCCCTTCAGTTTATGGTGACACGTGTCCGGTCTTTTTAAATAAATCCACCCACCCTTGATTCACAGTTATATAAAAAGGGATAACTGCAAACACTGCTGTCCTTTCACAACAATTTACCGATAACCGTTGTGCAACAACTCAGAGAGTATAATCTTCGATCGAGCACCTGCAAGTAAATACATTTTTCTTTAAATAATTAAATGGCCAGTATTGCCCCAAGGTTACCGGACAAAGTAGTTTTACAGCACTGGAACTGCTGATTGATTCCTCTCTCTCTTATATTGTCTACTGTGCAATTCAAATTCAAATTAATTGTATTTATATAGCAGCAATTCACAAGACAACAGCTATCTTGACATTATATAAAGTAACGAGCTGACAATATTACAAAGAGAAACCCAAAGATTACCTTTTAAAATAAGCACTTGGTGACAGTAGAGAGAAAACTAAACTCTATTTGATTTGTATCCATTTATTTGAAATGAAGTTATGTCTCACCTTTTGTGGCTATGGTGGTAAAACTCAACTACTCCATTAAAATAAAGGGTAATCTGGCCACTTTACCTCACTGTAAGCACAGAGCTAACAACACTGACTACTAAATACCTGCTTGAAGAAGTTGGTGACGGTGAGCGTTGCTGGCCGAAAAGTGGCAAAGTTACACATGTCATCACTAATGCTCATCCGCTCGAACCCCTTCTTCTTTCTCTCGTTCCACGTTCCAAGACCTTTTCGTTCTAGCAGTGACACAAACCGTATAACATGTGTGCATATGTGTTACAGGAATAGGAGACATTTGTTACTCTGATTAGGCAAATGATCAGCATACAATGACTAGCCACAGCATTAACACCACCTGCCTGATACTGTGTAGGTTCTAAAAAAAAAAGCTCTGACCTGGAAACAGAACCTCTGATTGTGTCCTGTGGTGTCTGACACCAGGAAGTTAGCAGTGGATCCTCTGAGAGTTGCGTTGTGGGGCCTTCATGCTTAGGAGCAGTTCTTTTGCATCCTACAGATGCACAGATCATAAAATAGGCCAATGTTTTGGGTTGTTTGAGTTACTCAAGCAATTCCTGAGCATTTTTTTTTTTTTTTGTATGTAGGGCACATTGGTGTGGACACCACTGACATTGCAACAATGTTTAAGGTAACGGTAAGTGTCACGCTAACACCCACCTGAAAGCCAGGTTTCCCAGCCTTCTAACATGATGATCACTGCTAACTTCTCCTGTCAGTACTTTTAATACTGTGGCTGATCAGTATATGTGCACACGTGAAATTATGCATGAAACGTATGAAATTGAGGATGAGTATGGGTTCAGCAGTACCAGAATCAGAGTCCGGGTCAGACCGGTCCAAACCTCCCACACTGCTGACGATGTTGAGTAGGTGAATGGCCGTCCATGCAAAAGGCATGCGAAAGCGGCCGAGACGTGTGCACGACTGCTCTGCCTGAAGGCGCAGCTTCTCCAGTTTCTCCTTGTGCTGCAGTGGGACAAAATATGATCTAAAAGATACTGAACAGCCTAAAACATCTGCAGGAGCCAAGCATTGGCTTACCAAAGAGGACAGTAAATATTGCAGCCACTCTGACAGAATTGAGTAATTCTTGTGACTAGACACAAGTGGCTGCAAGCTCTGAGCATTGCAACAGTTTAAAGAATATTTTGGCTCCATTACCTTAGAAGAATCTGATTCTTTCATAACCATGTAGGGCTCACAGCATTCACTAATGTCTCCTTGTTGAAGGACCTTTTCAAGCTGAAATACAACACATGCACTGTCAACACATTGAGGGAAATTATTTGACATAAAATAATATTTATTGTTGATTTACATCGCTGTGAAAAAGTATTTGCCTTCTTTCTGATTTTTTTTTTTTTGCATATTTGTCACACATTTCAGATCATCAAAGAAATTTTAATATTAGACAAAGATAACCTAAATAAACACAAAATGCAGTTTTGAAATGATGATTTAATTTATTAAGCAAAAAAAGCCTACCTGGTTCTGTGTGAAAAAATAATCCCACCCCGACCCCCATTAACTCATGAATTAATCAAATTTTTTTGAAAGCTGAGTTCACACCCAGGCCTGATTACTGCCAGATTTGAATCAAGAAATCACTCAAATAAAACCCGTCTGACAATGTGAAGTAGGCTAAAAGATCTCAAAAAGCACTGACAACTCACCCAGGAAGTCACAACATAACCCAGAACAACATCTAAAGCACTGCAGGCCTTAATTGCCTCTCTGTGGACTGACGGGACAAAGCTGAACTTTTTGGAAAGTCTGCATCCCGTTATATCTGACATAAAACTATGTCAGATCATAAAAATAGCATCATACCAAGAGTCAAACATGGTGGTGGTAGTGTGATGATCTGGGGCTGCTTTGCTACTTGAAAACTTGGATGACCTGTTGTAATTGGTGGAACCACGAATTCTGCTCTCTACCCAAAAACCGTGAAGGAGAATAAACAGCTGAAGCTCAAGCACACTTGGATTATGCAATAGGCCAGCGATCTGAAACACACCAACATGTCAATCTCTGAATGGCTCACAAAAACAAAACAAAACAAAAAAAAAAAATTAAGGTTTTGGAGCATCCTGGCCAAAGTCCAGACTTAAATCCAACTGAAATGGTTTGGCATGACCTTATACAGGCCATTCATATTTGAAAACCCTCCAATGTGGCTGAATTAAAATTCTGCAAAGAAGAGTGGGCCAAAATTCCTCCACAGCGTTGTGAAAGACTCATTGCCAGTTATCACAAAGGCTTGATTGCAGTTCTTGCTGCCAAGAGTGACACAACCAGTTATTAGGTTTAGGGGGCAAATCCTTTTTCACATAGGACCAGGTAGGTTTGGATAGCTTTTTTCCATGAATAAATAAAACCATCATTTTAAAGAATATATTTTGTATTTACTCAGGGTATCTTTGTCTAATATTAAAATGTATTTGATAATCTGAACCATTTAAGTGTGACAAATATGCAAAACAAGAAATCTGTTGGCCTATAGAGCCCCGCTGTCAAATGTTTTACTTGTACAATATGTGATATACTGAAAATCTCGCTGCAGCATTCTGTAAACCTTTGCCCAATAAATATTCATACCACATTAAGTAGTCACTGAATGTATTGTTTATCTTCAAAATTGTCTAAAAAGCATAAAAAATTAAAATAATTGCCTGAAGCATTTTGTAGAGCTTTGGACATTGAATACTCATACCAAGTTTCAAAAGAGTTGGCTTAGGGATAAGGGTAGAGTAAGGATTAAAGGTAAACATCAATGTACAGTATTTCTCAAAAATTTAGAAAATTCATTAAAAAAAAAAAAAAAAAAAAAAAAAAGATGAATTAAACAAAATCAAAAATCAATCTCTCCTAGTTTGTAGAGCATTACCCAAAAAGTATTTGCACCAAGTTTCGGAAGATTTCAAGTATAAATGACCGAGGAGCGAATTTAGCAAAAAGTTGACGGCCAGACGGCTCGGTATCGGATCAGCTCTGCTGACTGTCATCTGTCGTCGACGGCAAAGCTAAAAAAAATAAGACATCAAGAAGAGGGCAACTATTATTTCACAGCACTGTTCATGTGTAGTTTAGATATTTCAATACCTTAATGACCACAAAGATGTCAGGAGAAGGGTATGTAATGGAGAAAATGGCAGAACGGGCCAGTGTAGATATGGCAGTGTGTGGTGTATGAGGTTTTAGCAGTCCTTTCATCTGATCAGAGTTAAGGTCAAAGTAGAAATTCTCAGAGATCTGTTGGGAGGAAAGATAAGCGGGAATCAGAGGAGGCAGGGGAAGGAAAGATGATAATGGAAATGCACGTCAAGGGATGCTAATTCAGTTTTGACTCAGTGATCTAAACCGCAAGACCACTTAGGCCTTTTTGAGATGAAGGAAATTAAATTAGTGAAGTATGAGCTCAGCAGTATGTAAGTGGTTTTACAGAGTAAAACTCATTGAAAGAAGACTCATTATTCCAAATAAGAACTAATCAAATGGAACAAAGAGAAACAAAACCTTTTTCTTTTCCTTGATGTCATAAAGGGCGAGTGTTCCAAATATTGGCTCAATTTCTATTTCAAACCTGAAAAACACACAAAATAAACAACGTCAAATATGGAGCGCATTAGGGTATTTATAATAAATACAATAACCAGTGTGAAGATAGGCAGTAGCAATACTCCAAATGTTCCTCACTTCAGAGACAGACACTTGACCATGATCCTCTGGCCACAATGTTCCTTGGGCACTTCAGGAAGAGAGCACCTCTCTACTGCTTCATCCTACCACACAGACAAAAGAGCAAGACACCAGCAAAGCATTTACACAGATGTCATGGCAACATAGTGGCAGAGAAACAATAACGTGTCCACAGACATAAAAAAAAAAAAAAAAAAAACAGGAGTGAGAAAAGGAGAAAGGAGAACACTGAGGGAAGGAAAGCAAACAGTTCTCCTGGAGTGGTTAGATTTGCAGACATTATGGGCATTCACTTTATGGGAACATTCAATAATGTAACTCTGAGCTGAACAAATGGTAACAGCATTTCTAAACACTGCTGCCAGAGTGTTCTGCTTTTTGCAGCTTTAGCTCTGTGCTTTTCTTTTCGATTTCTGTTTTGCTTTCAGTTGTTGCACTGACTGTTAGAGGTGGAAATAATAAATGTCTTTTAAAGGTTTGGTTATCACTGACTGAAAAGAGTGCTGACATTTTTTTATTTTAGCATGCATGTCAGTAAATACCTCTTTTACACCAATGAAGTGCTGCTGTTCTATCTAACCAGCCCACATTATGACTGGTTTGAGCACAGATTACTATGTACCATTACTAACTATCAGGTTCATTTCTGCCCACCAAAAATCATGGTGGATTCACTGTTGGATTTCTTGCTGTAGTCTCTCCCACAGCCACAGATGTCAGTGATTCCCACTTTGCATCAGCAGACTGGGCACCGACACCATGTTGGTGGAAAGGGGGTATAAGTTACACAGCTCTGTCAGTGTGCTGCTAGTCTAAGCTGTCGCGTTCAATTCATTACACAACTAGCCTACAGAAATGCTGCACTTGAGATCAATAATTCGGAAGTTTATTTTTTATAGCAGAATAATTCGATCGTGGGCTGTTTCAAGGTTCTCACAGGTTGAATCTCAGGAGAGGTAACAACTCTCAGGTTACATCCACACTAACAAGTTTTAGTTTTAAACATCTAACTAACAACATTTATGCCCAGTGCCAGCACTGCTAATCCATTTCAGGACCATTAAAAAGAGACGTTTGGAAATGCTGCTGACCCAGTTTAAGTTCAAAAACTCCAGTTTTGTGTTTCAGTCAAAATGATACAGACACTTAAGTTTGCTTCCTGATGGAGTCTTATACCTCACACAAAGAAACCTAAACATTATAGCTAGGCTCACATAGCCTTTCTGATTTCTCCTTTCTGTGAGTATACTGTTTCCCCCATTGTCATAGCTTCCTCTGGCAATGCTCCCAGTATTGCACAAATATGTTGCTGTATTTGCTTTGCGACAACCCCCAATTTAAATTTTCACCAACACGATGGCCGTATATTTACTTTCCTCAACAGTTCCACCTCATCATTGCTCCATGCAGAGAAATCTGCACTGCAGATATTACTCTGTGTACCAGAGTATTACACTAATGGGTATTTATTATCACAAATTTATAATACCATGTTTCCCAGGGAAACGGTTACCCAGAGTGGTAACCATTCATTATCAGTGTGGTGTGTTTCCTCTAAACTGAGTAAACCTAAAGCTTCTCTCAGTTGCTCCCTGATTTACAAGGGGTTACCACAGCAGATGCATCTGTATATTTGATTTGGCACAGATTTTTATGCCGGATATCCTCAAATCCTCCCAGGGATTTCAGTATCCTCCTGGTCTCGAACCAGGGATCTTCTGCATGTTACGCAAATTTGTTAACCACTGCACTACGGAGGGAGCAAAATAAATAAATAGATCAACTCTGGCAAACCCTACATTAACTGTATGGAACTTAAGTAACTGTGCTATTTAATCTAAATTTGTTATCAAAAGTTACAAATCTTTTTTTTTTTTTTTGAAGAGTTTTGTCCTAATTTAAACCACAACAAAGTCAGATATAAGACAATTAAATACAAACCTCATCAGGGGGCGGGAACAAGCCAAGCAGGTCATTGTGGCGCCCCTGCTGGCGTGTCTCAGTATTCCGGCGGTCCATGTCCTCTGCAGCTGTTCGTTCAAGCACAGTTGGCAGGAGAGCATCTGGAGATGAATTCTTCAGGTCAAAGATGCTGGAGGCCCAGCTGCCCCGAGGCGTCTCATCGAGGCTGACTGACCGCCGCTTTGCGTCATCCTGAATCACACAAGATGGAGAAGTGAGGTTGTTTTTTTTTTCTTCCAGGCAAAGATGTGTTAGAAGAATTACAACTCACTACATATCCTATTACCCATTTGATATGATTCATATGGGGAAAGTGTAACAGATAATGGATAAGGAATTTAGCTATTTATCCATTAGTCATTCTCCATATGATTAACTTGCTGACCAGAATATAACTCATCCTGCCTTCTCTGGCAACTCCACCTCTTTGTCCATGCATTAAATGATGGCAATTTCAGAGTGTGATAGCTGGAAAACTTTTACTCCTGGCAATACTAAAGCATGTTTCATGAACCTAACCTGACTGAATGCCCTATGGTGTTTAAAACAACAGGGTCTTTGAACGTGACAGGCATCTACCTGGTCATCCTGGCGCTCAGCTGCAGCAGCCTCATCCAGTTCAAAGGTCTGTTTGACCAACCCTCGCTGCCTCTCCCTCTGCCGCTCAGAGTTATGAGGGGTGTATGTGGTGCTGTAGCGCTGATATCTGCAGGAGAAGAGCAGTAGCCCCACTAATAATGTAACTGTCAATCACATGCAGCGTGAACTCAGAAATGTGGTGCACATTATTACAAAATAGATGAAACACATACTGTAGGTTAATTTAGCTGGTACCCCACTGTGACCACTTACTTTCTTTGAATGACAAGCCAGTCATCTGTGTAGACAGCCAAGGCATCTCTCACTCTGGAATCCAGCGAGCTGCACAGAAAAACACATGAATAATTGAGCAAAGCATGCTTTTAATATTTATGCTCACAGAGAGAAGGCTTTGTTCCCATCTGTAGTGATGTTTGCCCATTACAGTGATATTAATGCTCAGCTTGTGTAGTAATGTCAAGACAATAAATGGAACTTGAGCGTTAAAGTATGAAGATTGTGCTGGCCATTAGTAGTTGGACTTACTCCTCTTCCTCAGGCAGGGGGGGCTCTAGTGTAGTGCACTCTTTGTCCAGGTGGAGGAGCTCCAGGTCATCCGGGGGGAACTCCATTAGCTGTCTGAGGGGGCCGGTCTCCACCCCGGGAGCATGACTGCTCACATACTCCTCAAAATCCACCGGCTCGACCACCTCCGTCAGGGGCAGCTGTCAGTCAGCATTAAACTATTATGGACTTAGAACTATTACATTGCTGCCATTTCTAGTATTACCACATTAATACAAATCACAGAAAAGGTAAGCATGTGAAAGCAGTGTTTCTCTTTTAAGTTTGTGACCTTCACAGAAAAAAATATTCTGTTTGTGAATTTATTACAGGTTTATTACCATTTCTCCCTAAATTTACTGTGTCACAAACTTCAATGGGGCTAGAGTAGCTTTGCATGATTTACAGTCCAAAATAATCCTTTTTTTATTATTATTATTATTACTGGACCTTACTGAAGCCCATCAGTTCATCCTCTGTCTGAAACAACTGTTATGGCTCTCTTCTTCCTTTTAATTTGGCTTTTGTCATGACGGACTGTCTCTCTCTCAAACAAAAGGATTAAACATCACATGGGTAGGGCTTCTGTGCTCACAGCCAAAGCTATGTGCTTGAGATGACTCCATTAGGTATATACCAAATTATTGATGACATACAGATACAAGAGCAGGAAAAAAAGTATCTGAAACCAAGAATATAAAGCAGTCTAAGGGATTACTTACACAAATTCTGACCTAATTATTTATAACTAGCCAAATGTATTATAAGGACCCACTACTACAGGAAATATGAAAAAGTATAAGGTCCACAACTGGATCGTTAACAGAAACTTTCTGCACCCCATGCATATGCAGGAACGCTGATGAAAAAGACTAATACTACATCTAAACAAGGTTAACCATTTCTTTTACAGTTCAAAGTTCTCACTTCTCAGTTTTGAACAAGGCATGTACTTTCGATTTTCTGTGTTCAATCAAAAGCAGAATCTCCTACAGGCCCTACTGCTGTAGCACTTATCTAAACGCAAAAACACTGTAAGTTGTTGTCATCTTTGCTTTTATATGGCACAGTTACACTGCAACTAAAAACAAGGTTCTACTCCACAACCAATGTTGTGCTGGGTCTGTTAGAAGACCACAGATGATCCAAAATTTCTTCTGGGCTAGTTAGAAATCATACTGACATCTTTAAAACAAGGCAAAAGACAATTTCCAAAACAAATCATCGTATATATATATATATATATATATATATATATATATATATATATATATATATATATATATATATATATATATATATATATATATATATATATATATATATATATATATATATTTAAAATATCTCCTTCTACTCTGAACAAGCATTCATGCAGAGACCTTGCCTGGCTGCTGAACAACACAGCAGGTATGCATGTTTCTAAGCCACCACCCTTCATAGTTGCTGCCAATACTAATTAAAAGTGCACTTCACATCTTCCTCTGTATCCAAACTCAGTGCACATTCACACAGTTACACCCATCCACTTCTGGACTGACTAATTGGAGCTTTAAAGCTGCTGGGCAGTAACACAGAGGGGTTAACTACAGGGTGACTCACAGGGTGGTGTCCGCCTCCTCGTTTCTTGGACAACTGAGGTGAGCCATAGTCTCTGGACACTTGTTTTCTGACCTCTGCAGCAATCGTCCTGAGCAACAGAAGGATTTGTAGGTTAGAAATAAAATGTAGCAATACAAATCCTGTTAAATGGCTTTAACAAAAATCATGTTTACATTTTATCACATTTACCAGCTTCAGTGTCTACAGCCATTCAGGAAATTACAATTGATTGACTCATCATCATGATCATATCCTGCAGAATCTGTGAACCCTCATCATTGTTTTCATCTCCTGATACTAGTAGCAATGCTGAATGGCAGCAGCTGTTCTGAAAAGGGACTTGAGTAGATCTAACAGAGAGGTGGTAAGCTGGCTCCAGGGAGCAGGCACAGAGCCAGAGCTCCATCCCTGGCCTTTATAGAGTAATGGCAATGGGAGGCTTAAAGACAAAGCCGGAGAAGAAGAAGAAAAAAAATCTTTTCCCAGAGACAGCAGGCAGCTGTTCCTCTAGAACCACAGCATGTCTATGTCTCTCATATACACAGCTGCAAAAACTTCAACATCTCTGTTGTGATTACACAGCTATGGTTCATGCGTTACTTCAATACACAAGGACTCTTAAGACCGATGATCTCTGCTTCCATCTCCAACATGTAGCTAAGCTTTCCTGATGACAAATCAGGATGCATTTTTTCAGGTTGAACTTTAAAAGCCGGTGCAATATTATTGGCAATGTGGAAAGAGTTTCTGCAGCCCTAGCATAGCTCCATTTAAAACAGGAAAAAGGAACACTATCAGCTGCAAAGTCAATAGCCAGAACACCCCTTCCCACCCTTTCCTGCATCCGGCACTAAACAATAGTCTGGGTCCCACTAAAGAGGCAGGATTTTAGGAATAGACTGGGAATCTCTTTCGTGATGTGTTATAGTCCATCTTGAGTCCATCGTGTGATGGTGAGAAATTATCCCCGTGCATAAGAATATATTGTCATGTTTATTCCTTGATGAAAAGGATCACAAAATGCACTGTGAATTTGACGCGAATGGTTAAGGCAAAAATTACAGGGAGTTACTTCCCTTCCAGTACCTACACTACACACATACACAAGTGTTGTTACTGTTGTTATTCCAAGACAGTTGACAGGTATGGCAAGCCTTAACGATTTTTCCTGGAATGTGATCAACATGTGTTCGGTGTTATGAAACACAGTAAATTTCCAACCCATGCAGTACCGCTTGATGTAGAGGCAGAACCAGTTTACAACATGTGGAGACAGGTTACTAATATATTCCTACGAGGTGTTCACACGACACAAGAACAATACATAATCCCCTTTTAGTAAGTGCAAAGCCTCTCCCTTATTATTGCTCCGAAACAAATACTCCCCAGAAAAACACACACGTTAATAGCAGAGTAGCCTTTGGCTCGGCGGTGTTGTACTTAAGTAGCTCAATCATTGTTGACAACCAAGCTCTTACGATGCTACGACAACGTGTGGAAAACACGTTATTAAACTTGCCAAAGTACAAGACACCTGTTAAAAGTGCGCAAACTACTTGACTACACCCCTTTCTCCCGGTATTAGGCTACAGGTGTGTTTATACTACACGGTTTATGCTTTGTGATACCTTACAAATCCTAGCTTAGAGGCTATATGCACCGCCTGTCCTGCAGGTCACTCTCAAGCAAAGCGAGCGGCAGTGTAGTGCCGTTAAACAATAACTTCTGTCACTGTCTCACCGGTTGATTTTATGAGCAAAAGCCCTCCTTTCGCTCGTAGTCGATGTCATTTCTCGTCCCCATGTAAGGAAAAGTCTTCGAATTAAAACTGAAAGTGGTCTCTTCTCGGGCTTTCGCTCTGTCCCGTCTTGTGAAGGGATGCGGATTCTCAGACCGCTTCCTTCTCCACGCTGGGACCGGGGATGGGTCCCTCCTTGTTCCTCCTAGCGGTCGGGAGCTGAACCGCGACCATTACTGTAAATCCAAACGTCACACATAGGCTACATCCGGTACTATTTCAAAATAAAACTCCATCTTCTTTCGTCATTTATTTTCGAGCTAATTATACGCAATATATACATATATATATATATAGTTTTATATTACGCATTACCCAGTACCTTTTGTTGTTGTTTGTTTGTTTTTGTGTCTTTTGTTTTTTAAACGTAAGATATATTTAAATTACAATAAACTGCACAATGCCGTGGAAGAATTAATTTTACGTTCGGCCTTACTATTCTTCCAGTTTGACCAGTTTGTACAAAGTGGCTATCATGTCCACCATCTGTTTAGGCAGAAATCTCATCTGACCGGTTTAGAGTGAACTGCTCGCGGCGCGTATCCACCTCGGTTTAGGTTTCACTGGTTTCATTTCTGTGTAAAATATAGGAAGTAGACCAAAAACATTCAAAGTCCTGTTACTCTCACAAAGAAGGTTTCTTCACTTTGATAACATCACTTTGACCGTCATCACCAACTAGATCAAAAAGGACTGTGTTTTTTGTGTTAATTTCAGCTCTCAGGGGCGGTCATATTATTCACGCATCATTAGAAATAACGCACAAAAGCTACAAGACTGCAGCTTGCACCAATCTCACAAGACGACACTGCGTGTTATACCCGGACTGAAACCAGCAGATGGGGCTGTTCACCATGACTGCAAGGAAAGGAAGCCTTGCCTGGTTGGTGTTTTTTAAAGATTCAATCTGTAAATTTGACCTCTGTAAGGATATATAAAAGGACTACAGCTTTGTTTACTGGTAGTGTCTGAAAGTCATACTGGTGAGCACAAGAACACTCAAATATTTCAAAAGCAAACATCTATAAAGGCATGCTAAGGATGTTTTAAGCTTACTATTTGACTGGATCTTCTCTCTGTCCTATTTGAGCAAATAAGGAATGACATTGGGCCTGACTTTTCCCTCTAATGGAGGACCTGTCAGTTTATGATAATGGCAGGTCTACATCTCCCTCCTATCTGCCTGCCTACAATCACCACTCTTTACCCCACGCCTACTATGAGGAAATTATATAGCCATGCTCAGTGCTGCAGCCCAACCCTGCCACCCAACCCCCCAACTCTCACTCCCTCTACCCCACAGTCCTCCAATTCAGCACCCTGGAGAGCTGCTGCAGGTACGCGGCTGTCCTCTGTGAGATGGCTGATGAATGGCATGAATTGTATAGCAGAGATTTGAAAATGGGGAGACAGGGTGGACCGAAGTAAAATTAACCTTGCATAACAGAAGTGTGGCTGTAACTGAGCAAGGACAGACAACTCTGGGATATATGTTTATGCATGTAGCAGTAGTCAGAGCTGCATTAAAGCTCACAGCAGGCATGACTCTGGCCCATAGATATTGCTAATGAAAATAAATGAAGCTCACACTCTCGATCTCTCTCCCTATGCAGGCATGCTTCCACCACAATGCCAAAACTCATCTTTCATTCTCTGCTGCCCCAAGACCCAGCAAATTCTAATTTATTGGACAATGGGGCTCTCTATAATTGATTCTTTTATTAATAAAAATCTATTATTCACCCAGCATTCATTGTGTGTATACAGTACTTCTCAGACATAACCTGAAGAGCTACAGCATATTTCTAAATATTTACAATGAACACTTCAATATGAGCTCACTTAGTATTCGTGCTGTGTTTTTGTGTGACATTGCAACGTCCTTGCCTGGTTGAAAACCCTCCTATAAGTAGGCTGAACCCATGCCTGCTTTATCCTTCAGTCCACACCTTCCCTGCCTGCTTCCTTGCCTTTCTGTTCATCGAAGGCTTTCAATCCTTAGATCGGCACTATTGTTTGTGCGCCCAGCCCCCACGGCAGCGAGAGCCCCCACCATCACTGTTGTGTTACCAAAGAACAAAAGAGAGAGTGTCAGACACCACCCACTAGATCTCTTTCACACCAGAGCCCCCACCTCAGTTCCAGATGGGGTTGCCTTTTTTTCAGGGTCTCTCTCAACCCCAAGAGTCCTCCAAAATGGAGCCCCTCCTCCCCTCCCCCTAGAGCCAGAACTCAGCTGCCCGTCATCCACCTGCTCTGCTGCCACGCGCCCGTGGTCAGGGCATGTCCCCTCTATATCCAACCACACCAGGGAGTCCTATTAAAACCATTAAGCACTTTTTTACTGGCGAGTGCTTCCAGAGAACCAATAAAAACTTAAAAGGAAAGGCAAAATAACCGAAATATTCCAGAGACAAGGAAAAGCAAACAAAAAAACATACAATAATTCTCCATCATACTTTTTATGGTAAAAAAAAAATCCATATGACATTACTGATCTAGCTTGCTCAGCTGCTCTTAAGGCAGGGTGGAGGAATTACACCAGAGTACAACATTGTAATCAATAATGCTAATCTCCATCCTATACTGGTGTGCTATACAGTTGTCAGGCAGCTGCTCTTTTTTTGGTTGTTGTTTATTTTTCATTTATTTTGTTTCTCTCAACGTATCAACATGTAGCATCCTCAGGAGATGATCTTCAGCCTCCACGCCTGTCTTGACCTTTCCCCTCCAGGGACAGAGAGTGGGTGCAGCAACAGGACACATCTGCTCTCAGACAGCTGTTAAGTCTCCTAATGTTGAGCCTACAGTTGGCGTTGTCACAGGGAGCAAAAGGTAATCATTCTTGAATTACATGATATCAGCCTAAATACTCACAAAAAACACACAAACTAGCGTTCACCTCATCCAGCAAGCAAAACAAAAAAAAAAAACAAACAATAAACAGTACATTTTGCTAATTATACAAGCATTATTCCATAGTTATTCACTAAAACATTTCTGTGAATCAGTTGCATGTATATCGAACACCACCCTGTACATATGAGCAACCACACTTTCTCCTCTGCCTACATTACATGCACGAATGCATGCGAGGGTTGTCACTCACTAACCGAGATTTATGGAAATATCCCTCCAAGCTCAAGTCAGCACAGTGCACAGAGCACACACTGCTATTAGTGTGCAGCCATATTTGAATATATGCAGATATATGCATGTATGTTTGAGCTCTTTACAGCCCTTAGTTTAGCCTTTTTTTTTATAGGTTCTGTGCTGCAGGAAATGGCTACACCATCTCCATATACCCATCCCACCACCATCCTCTAGTCCCTAAGGGTTCAAGCACCCAAATCAATTGAAAGAAAGAAGAGTGTACTGTGGTCCTCCCCTTACATCTGTCAGGGAGGGAAAGCAGGAGGGGCCACACTTACAGGCCATAACAGGAGAACAATATCAGTCCATCTGCCACAAAGCGTTTCATCTCTGATGGGGTGAAATATAGCTCACAAATACATCTACTTCTATATCATCTATGTGTATTAGCTTACTGCTGTCCAAGCCTCTACCAATTCCCAGAAGCATACGCAATGGTTTTTTGTCTCATATTACTTTCCTCCCACCAGCCAGCACTCTCCAGCCACCTTTCAAATTATGCTTTTAAGCCAAACAGAATGGTAAAAGAAATTGTTGCACTTTACACAGTGAAGCAGTTAATGAAACTGAAAGGCGACCAAGCAACAAAATTTACATGTAAAAAGTTCCAGAATAAAAGTACAGAGCAGCGAACCTGAAAGCTTAATGAAAGCGAAAGCACACATTGTGTGTGGAGAAAATACTAAAGAGAAAAAGTAAGATGCAATCTGCTAATAACCAGAGTGTTCTTTCATATTCAAATGGCGCTGCTGCTGTGTTTGGAGGATGGGTGTGGCCGGCTGATTCTTCTTGCCTCCTGAGCTGTCGCGGCATTGTGACGTCCACGATGCCATTTGCTCTATCAAATTATGCTATCAGATTGGTCATTGTTCAGCGCAGAGGACAAAAATGACAACCCCAAACAAAGCCAATCAAAGTCTACAGTGCTGCACACTGATCACCAAGAAAAAAATAGGTAGCCCAGTGATCCGGTAAGCTGGAGAAACAACACAAAATGGCCTGGCTGTTTACTGGAGGGAGGAACGAAAAAAGAAAAATCCCCAAGAGCCATCATGCATCTCTCTCAGCAGCAGGTAGAGCTGCAATCTCAGTCATTCATATTTAATTTCATAAGAGTTTCCGGCCAGACTAATGTGCTATTGATTTCAAGTCTCCTATTACTGAAAAGGGGATGGACCATGAGGGGGGAGAAAGCTGGGCTACAGGGAGTAAGAGCCAGAGACTGAAAGAGGAGAGGAGAGGAAGACGGTGGTGGGGAAAGAAATAGAGTGCACTGGCCACACAAGCTTTTCTAGGAAACATTATAATATTCCATTTGGACAGGCTATGTTATCTATCTAATAATCGACTTTTCCTCTGTCGAGTAAACACCACAACAAAGTGTATATGAATAAGTAGATTCCAGGATGAGGGAGGAAATGTGTTGACAGTAAATAAAGCTAAAAACACCTCAGCTTAACAGAACAGGCACACTCACACCTCCTCTGTTAATGTTGTGCCACATGTATGAGTTTTCTTCCATGTCAGATAGAAGTGGAGCAGCAGGAACCGAGGCGAGAAAAGAAACAAAGAGAACGTCTAAGAGCTTTGTGTATTTAAGGTCTCTCCCCAGATACCACCTCAGACAGGACAAAATGAAAGATTAATAAGCATGGCTTTATATTTAAAAAGGTTTTGAGTAAAACATGGTCTCACTAAAAGAGGTTAGTCTTGCCTCAACCACATGAACCCCCATCAGTGGCAGAGATAATATTATGATTAACACATAATCAAAGGGACAAGCATATTCATGATATTTCCTTTAATCAAATGATAAGAATGTAAAACATTCACATTGTCCAAAGAGGTTAAACACAGCCTGCACCTACACTTAATATGAACAAAAGACAAATACTGTACACAGAGAATTAAACAGGCACATGGAAAGCAGAATATAATACATAAATAAAAAAAATGACAAGAGCGTCTACTTCAGAGACTTCCTCCCACCAGCCTGTCTACTCTAATAATAGCCCAGAGACAACACATCCAGACAGACAGAGGGAGAGAGGGATATAGAGAGAAAGAGAGGAGAGAGACAGAGAAAAAGTGCAAGAGTGAACCCATAAGGGAGACCGCAAGAAAATTGCCAAATAATACATAAAGAGTTGAATTAGGCCAGTTGCCATTATCAACAAATGTCCTTTCAAAAAGAGGCTAATTTATTTTTGGAACCTTTCCTGAAAGCAAGAACTGCTTCACTGCTGCTGCCACAAAACCCTGGATTGCCAAGAGTCAGGCCTAGTGGAGAGACCACTGAATTAACCAGACCTGAGGCTGAATCAGCCTACCCATCCCCCAGATACACTGTCATAGTGTCACTCTCTCACTCAGCCTGTCTCCCCTCTTCTGCACACACACACACACACAAGGCCACTACCTTACCACAGGGCAATGGCAACAGGCACTCGTTTTTGACGTAACACTGTGAGAATAAAAGCGATGAAGAACAGAAAATCCTAGGCTGGAGAGTTCAGACCAAATGCTTTTAAAAATATTTTATAAATTTATATTCAGCATCCACATATCTAATATATAACAGATTTATCACAGTATTGGCAGAGCTTCTGTATAGATAATAGTTATCATTAAAAATATATCCATTTCTACTCCTGCTGTATTTTCTAGGCTATTTGTAAAGTTAGCTGCTTCTTACGAGTGCTGATGGCCTTCAGAATCAGTGTATTACTTTTGTTCAGCTCTTTGGCATCAAGGTGCATTCCATGATATACCAAAAGAAAAGGATCACCACAACAAGACTCCTAATCACCACTAGTGGAGAACCCTCAACAATATGAAAATAATCAGTGGAATAACAAAAAAGGTTTTTAAGCAAAACCAATGCTTGATCCTTTGATTCAGTAATGCACAATAGGCGCTTCAAATGCCCTCTTATTCACAGAGGAGGATTCAGCTGCCATGCTACTAACCAGGGCTCTAATGAGGGGCCACAATTAAGCCCATTTATTCACATTAAGTGTGAACTGCAAGTGGGCCTGCAGTCAGTTGACGGACCTGGGTGCTTTTGTGTTACAAGAGCTGCTTTTATTCAGCAAACAAAGATGGAAAAAACACAAGCACCTAATGACTGAATCTCTCCATCTCTCCTCAGACGTCCATACACGCCTGTAGAAACATACACACACGTTTGCTTTTGCACACATGGACACAGACACACAGACACAGACACCCACACACACACACACTCGTTCTCCCTCTCTAACAAACTGACTCAAAGGCTCCAACGCATCCAGGCTGAGTTGAGTCACTGCTTGTCAGAAGGGTGGGGGCGGGGTTAAGACAGACTGACAGTGGGGCTCCATCTCTATCCTCTTATTAACGCTTAACGAGTGCTTTCCTCATGCAATATTCATCTCCTCTAATATCATCCAAGCTCTGAGCCAAGCTTGCTACTTATGTAAGGCAATTATGTAAAATATCAGACAGAGCCCATGTTCAGAATCTAACTGGAAGAGAGCTGTGGGACAATGACAGAAAGGAAGAGGGGGTCTACAAGAGTGATTAGGACTGTAAGGTGTGAAGAACAGTAAGAGAAACAGAATAAAAAGAAATGAGTTCCTTCTGTGTCCTGTACTGTATTTTAATGTGAGAGTAAGCCAACATCCACCCACCGATGGTACCACCGTAGATACCTGAAGATTCCTCTGTGACATTTAGGGAGAGTAAAGCAGAGGAGATGAACATATCAGCACACCTTGCCTACTCATCTGCAGTTAAAAAAGACTCAGGAGGCATTAATTCTACGCAACGCACCAACCTTCATTCATCATCTCACTTCCTCACATGAACAGAAACCCTAGCCTCATACACAAATAAACAAACATACACTGATTTATGCATACTCGCACGCATACCCCACCCACCCCCTCAGGTCAAGGCCCTATGGGGGTCTGCACAGAAATAGGTCATTTGTCACACATGATGTCCCGGGGCAGGGGATGCATTATAGATGAGCCCAAACAGCATGTCTCAGTGAGCACTCATCACACAGCCAGGGACATAGGAGGGAGCAGCAGGAGGTAGGCAGAGAGAGCTGAGAACTACTCAGGATGGGGATATTGAGATCGTAAAGCAACACAAAAATCACTGCTGGCAAAGTTTCTGATCATAAAGCAAAGAAAAAAGATCATTTGGCACAGCTTGATCAGAGCTACAACTCTACCTTTCTCAACTTTTAAATGAATAGAGCTGAATTAGTTGGGGTGGGGGGGTGGGGGTGTCTGATTTGTTATTCCCATGTCTGCACCTGACTCTATGGCTAACCATCTGCCTTGCATATAAGAGGTCCAGAATCATCCGTCATAGTATGGCTTTAACGCTGTTTCTATCTGCAATTCACGCCAAATTGTGGCACAGCTCTATTCTTCCCTTTTGCTTTAATTCTGTAATTATAAACTAAGAATGCTGACTTAGAAAGTCTGCTTATCTTCACTCTACATGTGCTTTTATTTGGAAAGACAAAGGCCTGTGGAGCATAGTTGTTTGCTATGGTTTCAGGCAGGCATAAATGAAGACTAAGAGAGAAAGGAAGGGACTGTGCTGAGGCAGAAGTGAGTGCAAAGTGTGGGGAATGAGAGAGACAAGTCCACTGTCTTCTGCTGCACCCATCTGTTCTGAAAGTGCAGGTGGAGCCCTATTCACTCTGCTCTGCGTGTGTGTGTGAAGAGGGGGGCAGGAAGAAAGGAAGGGCAGCGAGAAGGAGGGAGTGGAGAGATGGAAGGGCAGGGATGGAAGAGGAAAGAGGGGGAGGACTCTTGGTGATCTCTCCTGAAGGGGATAATGGGAGACGAGCGCATTGCAATGGCTGCCATGAAGTACCCTCCCTGCACAAATAGCCAATCAGCAGCGCGCTCTGCCAGCCAGGAGGACGCATAAAAGAAGAACATTGCAGCAGAGGCACAGAAGGAGACTGCGAGAGGAGCAAGGAATTACACACAAAAACAGCAGAACCAGAACACCCTCCCCTGGACACACCCTGCCGAGGATCACTGCTTCTCTTTTTTCTGAAACATCACCCACGCCACTCGGAGAGAACGCTCTCCCTCATCATCATCCAGTAGAAAAGCCCTTTCTCCTCATTTTCATCCTATAGAGGACACATACAATCTCAGAGGGCTGAGATCCCTTGGCGAAGATTGTATTTTTTTCCTTTTTTTCTTTTTTTTTCTTTTAAGTTTGACTCCTGACAGAACATAAGGGCCATATAATATAAAGGCCGAAGAGCATATAAGAGACTCAGCCTTCAAATTCAAGATCAGTGCAAAGGAGGACCTAGATTTCTTTCATTGTACGTCAAGAATGGTTACTGTACGTATGACTCTATTTCTCTTATATTTGTTAGGGAGATGTTGTAGCTTTATGCTTACATCGTATCTCAGCTCCTTTGTGTACACATGTGATGCAGCGAGTCATAGAGAGATCCATGTAACATCTTTTTTTTCTCTACTCATGCTCCTTTTGTGGAAATTAATATCATTTTATAGCCAGATGTGTATTTATGCTCACATGCCAAGACATGGAGGGGTGTTGGGATTAGTGTCAAAAGTTTTAGTCCAATATGTGATGCCGAATTATTACTATAAGATTAACAACTGATACAGGCAGTTAGTAATCTCATACTAAGTAATGCGCCATGCCGGCTGCGCTCCAGCCTGCAGTCATCCTCCGCGCTGGATGAAGTCTTTATCCTTCCATTTTATATAGCACACGTTTTACGTTTTAGCATCACAGCTACTATGCGTGCCTAAATATCGCAGCTCTGATTATATTTCTTTAATAATCAACAGTCAAGATGTAGGAATTCTGCAAGATTGGAGTGATGGAGAGGAAGAAATGCCATGAGGCGGTTCAGCAGGGGGGTGGACGGGCTTTCTCTGCCTGGTGCAGAACAAGGATGCTGGAGATGGCTTTCTGAGACAAAACATGATGCCTCGGAGGCTGAGGGCCCATCCAGCAAGGCAAAAAGAGAGAAAAAAAAAGGGTCGAGTCACTCCGTGAGAGGGAGGGGGAGGAGGGAGATTACGTACCCATTGGTTAGCATTGAATCAGACAAAGTCCAAATTCCTCCGGGTTCTCGTTGCGATGTAACCGAGTAAATGGGCTGGAAATCTCAGAGGCCGCGACAGTAAGGCCGCGCACGGACATCTCCATTTTAAACGCATTTCTCCGAGTTTCACGGCGCACACGTAGGGTACAAGATGGCCATGCTTGCTTGCGAGTGCGCTCGTCGGATGAAAGGAGATGAGCGATGATAAATTAGCTTTGCTGTGTGCCGACGGCGGGATTGGGCGTGTCTCTGCTGGACCTGAGCACCAAACAAGGGCCTTGAAGCCTCAAACGACCTATTCAGCTTTCCCTCTTGAAATGCTCTGCTTAAATGCAGTTTATTTAAACAGACCAATTAAGGCCAGAGAGGTTTACATAAAATTATAGAACCAAACAAATAACTAAGAAACTGCAAAGAAGCGTAAAGGTTGAAGGTAAAAATCTTGATATTGCGCACAGGACTGTAGTAAATATTTGTTAGAGTGAAATATGAAAATCACTATTCATTCATTCATTTCTTTCTTTCTTTAATGAATTGTGTAATTATTCATTAGAACTTGACATATATTTAAACAAGATAACTTGTTAAGGCTGTTCAGTCTATGGCTAATAATAGTACACAAAATAAATTATTTAACACTCAGAGGAAACAGGACGAGAGGCAGAAACTCCTCGAAAAAAACAGGACCTGTAAGATCGTTTCAAGGAATCTGAAATACTGAATGGAAAAACTGTGCAACACGGAGGCGGATAGGACTGGTCTGATTTATCCACTTGTTACATTTCCAGTTACACTTTTGGTTTCTCTTCGCTGTGTACGTTACCTATTGTCCTTTTGCAGGCCTAGACAGTGTCACACCGACAGTGGCTCCCCTCCACATGGTCCGCAGTCTCCCATGCTTGTACCGCAGTGCCAAGCAAATAAAAGCGTTGAGTCAGATAACCTTTCCAAGGCACTTACACAATTCAAGGACAAGGACAGTCGAGACTATCACAGTTTAATCCTAAGGTCACAGAATTAAACGTAAATCTTTAAGGCATCAGGAATAAAATGTTTCAATTATTACAGACTTAAGGTTATTTATTTACAAGTATGATATGTCCTAGGTTGAGACGCAAAATGCCATTCATATAAGCAGTTAAATACCTCCTGTTGCCCATGACTTCATATAGTTAGCAACAAATAAACCCTACAGGCCGAGGTAGAGTACGTATCTTCTTCGGAGACTGTAAAATTTACCTCTTTGCAAAATCACAACACAAAATAATAATTTCACAATGAGTTATGTAATAATATATTTTATCTGACGGTTTATTGGTTTGTTTGTTTTTTAATTATTGCGGGAATTCATGAAAACTCTACATTAAAACAAATAAAAGAACCTGATTCTAAACCAGGAAAAACAAACCAATTTAAAGCGAATACCTTCGATTTTATTTTTGACCTATCGCGGCGTTTTGAGTTGAAACTGGCAACTGTAACAATCATTGTTCCCGAAGAGTCCTGCAGCCCCTGGCCACGACACAAAGCGCCACTGTTTACATTAATATTCATAGTGCTGCCATAGCCTCTGCGAGAGAGAAGAGGAGGAACGGGTGGCTCTTTTGTTTGGTCGTTTCAATACGTTTATTCAGCAAATAGGCGCTCCGGTTCATGAATGCCTGCAGAGCACGCAAGTCTTGCCTTTTAAAACAGGGAGAAATAAGAGAAAATGAGAATATGAAGAGTGCCGTTTTGCATTTGTCATATATTAATGTTGTTTTTTGTTTTGTTTTTTTAATACTTCGAATTAAAATGTTCAACAAAATAGAAATAAAGACGAGTCGGTGGTCTTCGGTTGTTTCACGGCCATCGCTGTCCTCAAAATGAGACCGTCCGAAAGCCACTCCCTTTTTCAGCACGCTGGATAGCGACCCGCATGCTACACGGACTTGCAAGATTTCTCTCCTTCGGCTTTGTCTGCTGAGATTTTATCAAAGCAGTGCATAGGCGCTCCTCGGAGATCTGAAATCTGTTAGAAATCTTTCATTTGTAGTCTGCGGAGCGGAGAATAGGATGGAGTCTGAGCGCATGGCTGACATGAGCTGTGACTCCTGTCGTCCTGTTGTGTTACAGCTGCCACCATGATCCCTTAAGCTGCAGAGAGTGTGGCTAATGCCCTTTGTTTGGGATAATCCTGTAATCTGTGTTATTTAGAAGGCTCATTTACACTTTAGCCTAGCATTCACTTTTGATTTATGCCTTCCAGAAAAAAATTCTTTACATAATGCATTAAAATGTCAACTAGTGACAGGTTATATCTTAAAAGAAGAAATTTTAGTTATGACCCTAATTCAGTATCTAAATACATTTACTGTGCATTCTGACAGACTTAAGGATACATATACACATAGAGCAAGTGAATCTACCTCTACACAATCTTGTAATCCCCTTGCATGACCTTCGTCTCAAAACGTTAGATGTTAAATTCAAACTGTAACATCTAATGTGGTAATTCTCATGTTATGAGCTAAACTGGGAAATTGTTATTCTTCTGTACATTATAGCCTCAAGTGCTTTAGTGCATTTGGAGCAGAAATGAATTGGGGAACCTGTTTATATGCATCAGAAGGCAGAGAACACAGACTGCGTTTACATTTAGTCTTGTAATGCTTCTGTTTTGTAATTTAATAGTGTACTGTGTAGGTGGAATGTGTGCTTGGCAGTGGAGGCAGGGCTCTCGTTTGCGTGCAAGTCTGGGTTCATGTGTTTGGCAGTGGAGGCAGGACTCTTGCTTGCGTGCAAGTCTGGGACCATGTGTAGGCGATGCTGATGCAGTACATTAAATATTAAGGGAGATCTCGCAGAACCCCAAAATAGACAAAAGCAGTGGAGGGGGGACACAGAACTACCATAACAAAATATTTTTAAAAATCTTGTTTCTTTGGCTTGTTTTCATCCTTCAGAGACAGTGATTCAGAAAAATGGGTAATGAAATGCAACAAAGGATTTACACAATTAGGAGATCATTGTTAAAAGCTAGCCCTGGAGAGATCTTTGCATTTGTCACCAATACTTAAAAATCTCTGGAGCCACTAAGCTGGAGTACGTGTATACTTAGTGTACTGTGATTATTCATGCTTTTGTGCGCCCATCCCAGTAATTTCTCTGTATTACACAGTAATTGGGTTACTGTAATTCAGAGTATTTGCTTGTTATTGGTGGTGTAAAAAAAAAAAATGAAATATGACAGCCTAAAAAAAAATTCTGTTTATTTCAAATAACTTCCAAGCATGCTGTTGCTCTCGGTTTCTGTATGAAAATCTTAATCTTAGTTGCTGCTTGTGTCAGCCAGTCTCTGAGCCCAGCCCTTCCTCAGTGGCTCTGTGAATTATATAACTTCACACTGTTCACTGGGAATGTGTGTTCTGCCATGCTGAGGGTTATTTTCATTGGCGAGTCAAATTTGCTCTAATATGTTTTTTTTTTTCCCTCCTTCAAAATGCCTCTGTCATATTTGGGACACATTCGGTTGTTTGTGTTTCTGTTAGTCAGATGCATCACATTACACAGCAATGTACTACGTTATTATTACAATGAATAACATTACCGCTTGACTCCACCTTATTTTGTCAAGATGTGTATCTCATCATCATTTAGAGGGGCACACAAATGATATTTACATGGCATTTCAGCTGGACATCAAAACCTTTGGATGACAGATTGCTATTTTATGTCATCTGCCCTTTGTGTGCTGATGTGTGTTTGAAGTATTTTATTTTTAGGCTGCCTTAACTCTGTCAATGTGCTGTTTCTCCCCTTGTCATTATCAATCTGGCTTACTGATATTTCCTGACTCTACAAAGCCATATTATACACAGAATAGAAGGCAGACAAATGTCTAACCTGTGTGCTGCTAATGAGAACAGACACACACTCTCGGCCTACAGTAAGAAAGCTTTTCAGCCATTTGAAACAATGTAGTCTTTGAGGGGCTGTTACCTGGGCAACATGAGTCAAGGTGAGGCTCAAAGCAAGACAGCCGGTCACAGAGATGAGGGAAAAAGCAGGTTTCATTAGACAGACCTATTCATAGGGACTAGAAAAACAAGGAGCACATATGAAATGGCACGTACATTCAAAAATACAAAGGAAGATATGAGTCTTTTTCAGTAACTTGAGTCCTAACACAGAAACAATACAATAACAATACCTCCAATCATTGCTTTTACATGAGATGATAGAAGGGTCTAAGTTAATTCTGTATGTTATCCATCCTAGTAAAAGGTAAATGTTTATGTGATACTGTTTAGAGATTCAGGGACACCTACAGTAGGTTCTCCAGCAAGGTTGCAAATCTTAAAATAACTTTGTGGATTCATTAATTAAGTCTCTTTGTTGGTTGCTTTGGACCACACTGTAAGCCTCCAAGAAAAGATTCATTTAGCACTTTTGACTTGCAAAACACCCACCCAGTTAGAGATCTGCAGCAGCTCAATCCAGCAATCTGACATCAAAATTTGCATTTTGGCCCCACCACCACACAAGTATTAGATATTCAGACAATTTATGGAGTTTACTGAACTGCATAAAAACTAAAACTTTATGCTCAAAAATATACTGCAAAGGCACAGCAGAGTCATGCTATAAAGGTTATAATTTTAGCTACATGATTCAACAAGCAACTCCTTACTCTAAACATGAATACTAATTTATTTTGACAAGTCAAGGGAATCACATAACATTGAATGATTTTAGACCCCAACTTAAAAAAAAATGTAAATGCAATCCTATTTAATGTTAGGATCATAAACTTACAAATTTACGTGGTTGATACTCTGTTTTTTTAAGCATGGCATGTAAGACTATCACAGTAATCTCATACAGTTCAACAATTTCCATCAGTTTATTGTAGGGTAATTTAAACAGAGTTTGCAGTCATTTCTGATGTAGACATATACTAGATGTGTTTATCTAAACACCCAAGCAGTAGGTGTTGCTTGTGAGTGAGTAGGTGGAAAATAATGCAGGAAGTTTTTTTTTTTTTTTTTTGTGACCAAACAGATGTTCCTTGAAATCCCATGTGGCTAAAATTAAGCAACATGGTTCACACCAGAGCAACACAGCAGAGATGAACATAATACTGTACACTAACCCATACCCTTACTCCACTGTCAGCTGACTACAAAGAAACACAAAGGCAGAAGAGCAAACATGTCATCCTGATTCATCTTTTAACCAAACTATGGTATTCTTCTTTTATTGTAGCACCAAATCTATTTAATAGTGTCACTTTCGTCCCTTTGTCCATAATCTCGACCTCTACCACTCCTAACTCCCCCAGTCTCTTGCCAGCCTCACACACACACACACACACACACACACCACCACCACCACCACCACCACTATTATCCATCCCTGCGTAATGATGTAATGGTGTTTGACCCTGGAAGAGAGTGGGGGGAGGGAAGAAGAAAGGGAAAAAGGGACTGTGACATCTGCAGGACCAGAGGCATGGAGCAAGAGAGGAGGAAATATGGGGTGCAGTGGGGTGGGGGATAATAAATCAGAGCTTGTATCCATCTCCATTTTAGCAATGCTGATTCCTAACCTTTCCTTCTGACAGTGACAAAGTGGACAGTCTGTGTTTGTGGTTATATTTGCATTTGTAATATGGTGTGATAAATATTATATTTATATCACTGTAGATCACCACCGTACCTCTTTATGAATTATGAATCTAACTTCACCCTCTTCCTCAGCAGATAATCAGCACCATGGAAACCCAGGTGTCCAACGGTCCAAGCGGAACCAGTCTGCCTAACGGTCCAGTCATTAGCACAAATGGCTCCACAGATGACAGTAAAACCAACCTGATCGTCAACTATCTGCCTCAGAACATGACCCAGGAAGAATTCAAAAGTTTGTTTGGTAGCATTGGAGAAATTGAGTCCTGCAAGCTAGTCAGAGACAAGATAACAGGTGCAACACACTGTGCATGTAGAAAAATATGAGCACTTTTATTTATTTATTTTTGAGAATCCCCAGCTTCATCTATATCTCTTTCTTTGTCTCCAGGACAGAGTTTGGGATATGGTTTTGTAAACTATGTTGATCCAAATGATGCAGACAAGGCTATTAACACACTCAACGGTCTCAAATTGCAGACTAAAACAATCAAGGTAAGCAGACCTCAATAAATTTTGCTCTTTGATATTTTTTTTTTTCACTCTTCACAGCACGCCAGACAAACAGAGACAGGAAGTGTAGATTTTGTCAAGGGGGTTTATTGAAAGAGGCAGTGACGGACGTGACAGAGGCAGGGGAAGAAAACAGGGATGAGGAGGCAGAGGGGAGCGGTGGCTAGAACAAAGGAAGTGAGAGAAAGGGTGAAAAGCAAAGGAGAGAGTTGAGGTCAGAAAGCAAGGGGCGGACAGCACGAAAAGGTTATTGTGATGGAAATGTAATTAGGAAGCCTGACTGCAGTGCATGAGGGTCAGTCCAGGTTAGCCCATCTGCCTCCAATCTAGGCTAATTAGGGGGGCTTCTTTGTCCCAAAATCAGATGAGGGAAAATGGGGGGCAAAACCACTGATTCTCTGCATCCCCTAACCTGATTAAAGAAGATCAAAGATTGAAATGAACTGTAGGACTGAAAAATCTAATCTCTGATAGAGCAGAGCAGGTGATCAACAGCTATCCTTGAAAAGGGATGTTTAGTCTGACTTATGACTGATCAAACAATGAGCTTACTTTTTGGATGAAAAGACAGACTAATGGTATTATACATAATATTCAAATTGTGCATAACCTTGTGAATGCACTCTTACTGTGGAGCAGGAGTAATGAGACTGTCGTGATAATTATTAAAGTACAATGTTAATCATATAAGATTCATTCATATTTAATGTATCTATACATAGATGACTCTATCTGTAATTAACTGCTTTGTAATATATTCTCTAATTTCAAAAATAATTCCTGCGGTCACACGAGAGTTTCATCTTCCTGATTTTGAAGGAAGCTTCAACAGAAAGGGGTGAGGGTGTGAGGGTGGGGGCCGCAGTAGAAGGGTAGGGGGTAGCTCAAAGAGCAGAATGCCAATGACAGGATTAGAGGCCATATGGGCTTTAGGCACCATCTGTACTGTGGGAGCGACAGCGAGAGGGTTAATTATAGGGCAGCCTCTGCTCCCCGAACACAGTGACTCCCCCCTGACTCGTCCAGAACACCCTAATCACTGCACCACACAACCCCCCTGCTCATACAGTCCGTCTGTGTACACAATAGACACCGGTGCTTAGTGCTGATGGATAAAAATCAGAACACCTGTATTCACTTGGAAGATAATATCCACATTATGTGTACCTTTTGTCTGAACAAACTAAAGAATTCTATCCAACATTTCTAAAAAACATTCATATTTGCTGAACATTTGCATTTAGTACACCATATATATGCAGACAAATAATGTGTGTATGACAAGCATGTTTATACATTATCAGGAATCTTGCAATTCTTGTGCTGCAATTACATTGTTTGCTGTTTGCCTGTAGAGCTGTTCTCCCCCAGAGAATAGAGACAAAGGAAGGAGGCAGGACAGGGACGGCAGCTCAGCCTATCTCAGACAACACTCACTCTGTCTCTCCATCACACACAAACACACCACTCTTAACAATGCACTGAACTGGACTATCTGTCACAAAAGTGCTCACGTGTTCCTATAAACACAAAAACGAGAACATGTCTATCGCTTTTACAGCCAATTAGATACTGCTCTGCACCACTAGCTCAAAATGTTCTGAAAGTAGACCAACAGAAAACCATAAGGGATATAAACACAGATGTATTAGAAAATGGCCATGCACTAATTAAGTCACTGGTGAATTCGGGAAAATATATCAACTAAGGCTGATGTTTTTTTAGTACAAAACAAAGCTGACACTCAGTTTGGGTAATGGTTACAGCCGTTAAAGCATGTCTGCAATGGTTTCATTATGGTTCTGATGAAATCCACAGATACCAAACAGACAACTGGGTCTACAAATGTCAAACAAGGAGAAATCTCAACTATTTTTTTTGGGAACTCAGTCTGGTTTTAGCTATCATGTGCCTCAAGTTAAAGTGATGGTTCTTCTCTGCTTTAAACTGTTTCAAGGAAATGAAACACCACAGTGATTATGTTCATTTATGTGTTACAGGTATCGTATGCCCGGCCAAGTTCGGCTTCCATTCGTGATGCCAACCTTTACGTGAGTGGACTCCCCAAAACCATGAGCCAGAAGGACATGGAACAGCTGTTCTCCCAATATGGTCGAATTATCACCTCACGGATTTTAGTGGACCAAGTTACAGGTACTGTCAGTCAGTATTTTGGGATAACCCATATATCAATATAGCCCAAGTCAGGCCAGTCACACTTGCAGGAAGCAACACTGATGCCAAGGTAGTAACACTGTCTTGCTTTCCTATTCGGAGCAGGCATATCACGAGGAGTGGGCTTCATCCGGTTTGACAAGAGAAATGAAGCAGAGGAGGCCATCAAAGGACTGAACGGACAGAAGCCTTTGGGTGCTGCCGAGCCCATCACTGTCAAGTTCGCCAACAACCCCAGCCAGAAGACAGGCCAGGCCTTACTGACTCAGCTGTATCAGACTGCTGCTCGCCGCTACACGGGGCCCCTCCACCACCAGACTCAGCGTTTCAGGTACTGAACCTTTATCAACCTCATACCACCCCATGTATGAGTTCCTTACTAACCAGCAGATAGTCTGTAAAGAAGTATGGTTTCAAGCCCAAGTCACTGGTTTTCCTGTTCTGTTGCTGAGCTTAAGCCAACTCAATATATAATAGCAAACTCAAATTATAATATATATTACAAGTGTGTCAGCATTGCATTGTTTTAGTAAGACATGGAAATATCATTACTGTGTCAATAGACAAGTCAGAAAGTTTTCCTAAACTACACCAGAGAATGGCTAAGAGTAAATACTTTTGAATATTTTTGAAGTGGCACATTCACAAATCAGTAAATGTGGTCTAGTTTAATAATACTGAGAAGCATTAAAGAATAAATAGCTCATTGTCTGTCACTATAACACATAGTAGTAAACCTTTAAGTAATTATTACTTTATAGTAAAGAAGGAAATGGCAATATGGTGTCCCTCCTTCTCAAACTCTTTCTCTGACTTTCTTTTACACTGCAGTGTGATCCCTTCACTTGGAAAGGGACCAGATCCAAATAACAGCTCAAAACCAATGTAAGAAACCAGATTTTTCCAAGTACAACAAAAAACAAAAGTAAAGCTAAATGAATATTGGTTTAAATGTTGCCTATACATCATAGGCATTCAGGCATCCCAATGATAGAATATGCCAGATGGTATCCAAATCTATGTGGATAATTATGAATTTTAAAAAAATTAAAATCCAAGGGCTTCCAGCATGAAATATTTTTAAGGAACTTCACAAACAACTGTAGACACCCCCAGATTTGTAATGCTCACTAGCTCAGTATGAATACTTAATTTGAATAAGTAGATGTAAAATTACATTTTACTCTGGAGCTTAAACTAAACTCACAATAAACACCAGCAGGACAATTTGACACATCATCAGTTTGTGGTTGGATGGTTTGGGACTACGCTGCAGTGAAGGATGCCCTCTGGAGGCCAGCTGGTGAAGGAGCAACATGTTAACATGAAAGCCCCCCTTCCTTGTAGATCTCATAACTAACTTCTGCATCCCCTTCATTCTCCCTCTTGCGTTGCAGACTCGACAATTTACTAAACGCCAGCTACGGAGTTAAGAGGTAAATGCCAAAGGTGTACTTTCAAAAGCATCCATGCCAAAATAAAACCTCAAACAAAGTGCCCGGAATACCACCTGCTGACTTCATCTCAAAATCAGATATAGTAGTCATAATTTTTAATGCCCGCAACCCATTTAACCATGCTACAGAAGCAGCTGAGCCAACAAAACACTATAAGTAATTGCATTAAGCAATGATACAGCATTCCAACAGCAGGGTATTCTGGCATGGCTTTGTTTAACCTTTTGTTCTTTTGTTTTGATTAATAGAAATAATTTATATGTATTTATTTATGAACTAACATTGTCAGTTTCAGTTGCTTTAATGTCCCCTTTTTTTCACCAGCATGGACATACCAGATTCCGTTTGCGTCTCCTCTGTTTGCTCCAGTTTTTGTATGATTTGATTCCAATTTGCTTTTCATCCCTCTCTAGGTTTCTGTGTTTTGTTCAATACTGTGATTTCAGTTGAACATTGTGATTCATGTTTAATTCTTCCAGAGGCTTTGGTCAGCAGAGAAAATGAGAAAATATGCAGATTGTGTGGGTGTCTTGTCTCAGGGCTCACAGTGTCATTTTGTATGAAAGCAGGTAGTTTGGAGCCACTGTGGTGCTCACACATATTTATCTACATAACTGTGCAGGAGAGGGGATGGAGATGGGGTCCCCTGACTCCATATCCGACTACAAGCTTTAACATTTCTCACAGATACATGCCCATAAGAGACAGTATAGAGCACTGAATGCTGTGTGGAACTTCAGAATGACACCCATGGTAGTTCTCCTACTCTCTTCCCCAGATTCTCACCCATCACCATTGACAGCATGACCAGTTTGGCAGGGGTCAACCTTACTGGTCCGACTGGAGCCGGCTGGTGCATCTTTGTGTACAACCTGTCCCCTGAGGCGGACGAAAGCGTCCTGTGGCAACTCTTCGGGCCTTTCGGTGCTGTCACCAATGTCAAGGTTATCCGTGACTTCACCACCAACAAATGTAAGGGCTTTGGCTTTGTCACCATGACCAACTACGACGAAGCTGCCATGGCTATTGCTAGCCTTAACGGCTACCGCCTGGGTGACCGCGTGCTGCAGGTTTCCTTCAAGACCAGTAAGCAGCACAAGGCCTGAGAGAGAGGCTGCTGGCGCCAGCTCCTTCAACCTGCAGGGAGAGCAGCTCCCTGTGCCATCACTCTACATGGGCCTGGACTGAGTCTCTCTCACACAAATTCATAAAACGGAATCACAGACACAGACATGCAGATACATGCATACATGCACACACATAACACAAACATATCCATATGCAAGCATACACAAGTCAGAGTTTCAAGTAAACACACTAGTGGAGTTTTTCTTTTCTCTTTACACAACATGCTAGTCCTTCCCTATATTTGCCTGGATTGAATTAGAAGGGGTACGTAGCGGGTGGTGTTGGGTAGGGACAAGAGCTATCTATTTAGGAGACAGTCTAACGAATGTGACGGAGAATGTGTACTGAGTGCTTTGATTGAATTCAGGCAAATAACAACAACTGATGAACAAAACGATCAAACAATTTAAGTGAACGAAATATGTGCAATTTACCCAAACTCTTACCCCACCATCTCTCCCATTATCTTGCTGGAGAGAATGTAGTCACTTTTTTACACTTGGGCATTTTGAATCAGCAAGTTTTTTTAGATCAAAGAAAATGAAATTAAAAAACAGTGTTCTCTTATATACGTCTATTAAAATATAACTATATATTCAATATTTAAGGTGGTTATAATAGCCGAGTATGTAAGCATTTTCTAGAAACTTTGACTACTGTTTCCTGACCTGCATTAGGTGGTGCCTAGTGTAACGGCAGTTTCTCTACCCTATCTGGGCTCGTTAGCTCAGACCCAATATGATTTAGGTTAACTAGTGAATACTGGTCACAGAAAAGAATAGTCCGAAGGCCATCAGAATCACTTTCCCTCACAGTCTCACAACAAACAACACAATAGTACACATATGTATCACAGAAACACAGTTCAGTAACTAGAAGATTTACACATATTTAGTCCAGTAAAGCTGTATTTTTTCTAATCGATCCTTAAAATGGATTTAATACAAGCAGACTGTCTGTGAACTTAGAGCAGAGTGGCAGAGCTCCCATGGTGACAGTGTTCATTAGTAAGTCTCTGGTGGCCGAGAGAGAGATGAGTGCGAGGGGAAAAGTGTTTCAACATAACACAGCCATGTCAGAGGAAAATACCGGTGTTTTTTTTTTTCACTTTTTGCATCATTTTCAGATTCTCCACAGGCTGTTGTATTTCGCATGGCTCTGTCAGTCATTATCTGGCATGAGATCCTTTTAACTGAGAAGGCATTTGGTGTTAAAAGGTCAAGAGAAGCTAAAGACGGACAATTTTAAATGCTCTTGTACTCAAGATATTGAGTATATTTGACGTATTCAATGTTTTTTGCAAAAGAGTTACAACTGAAACATTGTGGACTCAACAACGGTCAAGGCTGAGAACTAAAACAGATGAGCAAAAACTAAAGAGCACCGGTATTATTCCTAAGTGCACAGATAGAAGCTCCCCAAAAAAAAAAATGAGGTCAAAGTTTTACATTTCAGTAGAATTTATGGGCTCTACAGTAAAAATATGACTAGAGAAGATTAAGTAAACTGCAGTTCCTAAAGACTGAACACTTAAAGCTGACTTAGAGTCATGTCTGCGAGTGATGATATCCAGCAATGTAAAGATTATCACTGATCCAGTGAGGAGAAATATTAACAGCTCCTCCAACTTTGCTAAACGCTCCTCAGTTTTACTTTAAAACCCTTTTATTCTCACAAAAGCTTCCCAGAAACTTTGAATTCCTGCCCTGTCAAAAGATGACTGCACAAAATCAAGCTTGCAGAAAAAAAAAAAGTGTCATAATTATTTTTCTGTTTACAACAGAAAAGTATTTATTTATTTATTTGCTTCAGATCTGTTTGGCACTACCACTAAAATAGCATTTCTAAAATATCCCCAACCCAACTGCATGAAGATTATTTATGGCACCCTTGATGAAACATTAAGGCCAACCAGACTGATGATTTACCATGGGGAGAGCTAATGTCTTTCAATATCAAGACAACTGCACACGATAATAGATTAAATAAGGTCAACTATATTCAAGACACTTTTGCTTTTTGCTTTTCTAAATGACGCTGTGTTAGCCAAAGAGGACGATCTCTTTGAAAGGATTACATTAGAGATAAATCTATTTTTATACATACAAAGGAACAAGACCTTGTGCTGAATTTTTACAGATTCTTAAGCTTGGAAAAATTGGGACATCGCATGGCTTTATTTTAAACCCTCTGATCTTTGCAGAGCAAGGGGGAACAAGCATGCGGTGTATGGGTGGGGATTTAGGGAGGGGGCGAAGGAACAATGTATCTCATACAAATGTAACTGTCTAACCATATCAAAACGATTGAACTGAACCTAACAAAAACCAATTTGATGGAGAAAAAAGTTACAGTTAAACAGTTGGGGGTATAACCTGACAGACATATCTATACTTTTGACTGCTTAGACACACACACACACACACACACACACATCTCTTGTCCTGAAGTTGTGTACAGTGTTGCTTCAATGATGGTGCAGTGAAATTAAGTTCTTTGACTTGAGAATCCCAGACAAAGTTGCAATGAGCCCAGCTCATGGCCCAGCTGGAAAATTAAATAGCTGCTTGCAAAATAAAATAAAAAAAGGTAAAATGCAGATTGAAACAGTGATGCAGATTCATAATGAAGATTGAGCATGAGTCTTTACGATTAGATAGATTTGATTTTTGCCAAAGAATTGCTTTGCAAGTCAGTACAAGAAGGTTAAATTAAGACCTACTATAATATTCCCTGAGTAATTGCTGTACAAATCGATGTTATTTATTGAATAAGGACCCTCTACAATTTCAGTTATCATTACTTTTGAACTTATAAGTTGCGCATATCAGTTTACATTTGTAAATCTTTAAACCACTAAACCAAAAGCGGCAGATGCAAGCAATCCCATTTGCACACATTTCATGCAGACACCGAATGATAAAAGGCATATCAAAAAATAAACTGCGATGAATCAGTTCACCTCTTAACGAAGGAAAAATGCATCCTCCTATAATATTTCCCCTGACATTTAAATCATCTGCTTTGTCTTGTGACTACTTTATCCTTCAAAACCATTGCACCACTTCAAATACTTATACAGGCATCTTTCAATCTGACTCATGCTGTTTCATCCCCTGAAATACTCTGAATGATTGTTGGTGGCATGTCCAGAGCTGACCACATAAAAGGACTAATCTAGTTATTTTTGGTCATGCAATTTGCAAGAGATAGCACAGTACAACTGAGCACTTGGTGAGACCAGTGATAGACGTTAGGAACAACCAAGATAACAGGCCACGTTGAGCTGCAGCTGGAGTTGTTTACCCAGCCATGTCCGATGTAGAACAGTCAACCCACAAACCAAACCCGCAGTCCAAAAAGAACCTTCATACATAGTCTATACAAAGACCAACATCTGATGTACAGTAAAGAGCCAAGGACCATGGCAGGAAACAGTACTACACTGCTTGAGCAACAACAATAATCATTTAAAAAAGACAAAAAAACTTTCCTATGGAACAGTAAGTGCAATGTGCTTTGTTTTTATATTGACTGAGAACAAATGATATATATTTTTTAAAAAAGAAATTAAATGTCACACTGAAAAGGTTTGCGGAATAGTGAAAGGAGCAAAAAAACGAACAGACTCATTAATAAATCAAACAAGCAATGAGAGCTCTGATCTTAAAATTGCCATAATCACTTCCTCAGCCCCTAATTTGTGCTCTGACCATGCTAGCTCAAACTGCATATTTGGCTGACTTAATAGAGCAATTCTCAATGACCTTGAAAGGAATCCTGTCTAATATATCATCAGTTTTAGCCCATGTCAATTTCAAATATCATTTTTCCTGTAATTTATTGATTTCATTTACATATCAAGACTCACATGTTAAATTAGTGTATTTGTGTTGTTGATGTTGCCATAGAGAACACACATGGGTCAAAGATTATGTTTGGTTGCATTGATTGGGTAAAGTTTGTTATTTTTCTTCCATTATTTAATTAGTTGCAGTTTACAGTGTATGCAGATTTTAGACTTAGTTAGATTTTTTTCTTTCAATCAATCTGTGTTCAATTGTGTTTGTAAAGTCTGTGGTAGCTTTTGTTGCAACATAAAATAATTTAAACAGAAAAAATTCAAAATAGCGCCAACAAACTTGTATTATTTGGGCGACTTTAAGCTTGTAGTTTTAACTTATTGTTAACTTAAAAACTATTTATTATGATTATTATTATTGCCTCGTATAAAGTATGTTTTGTGTATATTTATGGTTTATTTCATTATATTTGCAAGTTTAAAAGATTTTAAGTTTGCCAAAATTGTGGTTACACCATTTCGTTTCTTAAAAAGGGGGACAAATAGAAAAACAGCTTTAGAAGTACGATTTGGAAACGTTCTCCATAGTCAAAGAATGCACTGCTATATTTAACTAATTGAAGTGTATAAACATACATGCTTTGTGCTAGATGTTATGCCTTTACTGCCTGTGTTCTGTTTGTCTTGTTAAATGAAAATCTTTTAATTATTTAATCTAATCACAGTCTTGTTTTTTCAACCACTCGGTGAACCCCTGAGACATGGCACAGCCCCTGTAGTGAGGCCTGCAACTAGCCAGGAAGTGAGGGGATGTCCTCAGCTTGATATGCTCACAAGAAGCTTTCCTGTTTATGCTGATGGGTTGAGTTACAAAAAAAAAAAAAAAAAAAAAAAAAAAAAAGGATATTAGGGGTTCAGTTTACATAGCTTCATTGTATACTGACATCACCTGTATCAATTTCAATATCACTTTTTGCATCTTAAGCCTCAATACACAATTGGAAACCTAGCCAGAAGCTCCAACAAAAATATTGCAGAGCTCAGAAAAGCTGCAGGAAGGTTTTCTTGGGAGTCTTTAGGGTACCGGAGGGGTGAGTGGTCCTTCTGTTTCTCAACCAACTGTATTTTGTGTCTATTTATTTAGAAGAGGGGACGCAGTAACTTAGTGATGTTTTTCTTACATTTTCCTGGAATGGTAGAACAAATCAAAAGGTGAAAATGATCAAAACAGTTCCGTTGACACCAATGTCAGCGAAAAAAAAATACAGAATCTCATACTTCCAAACATGACCAAATGAACAATATCAAAATTTAACAAAGAAAAAAAGAAAAGAAAAAAAAAAAACCTTTCAGTTTAGACTAGGATATTTATTACTGGGATTTCAGCTGAAGACGCTTGAAGACTTTTTCATGGAATTGTTTAATTATTTGTACTTTACATGCCAGAAAAAAATAAAATAAAAGCTACAAATATGAGTGGCCCTATTTTCATTGATTGTCAAATCAATACTATTAAAAAGTATGCCCTTTTACAAATGCATGTACATTCAGCAAGGCTTGTTTGTTGACTTGAGTGTTTCAATAACTGCAACAACAACAGATGTCGACTGGATTCACTTTTTTTTTTTTTTTAATAACACGTTTCCACCAGCTCTTCGGTTAAATATTTAATTTTAATATGGTCTGGGATCATAAAATAATGAGTTGAAAATGTGTACCTTATTTAAATTTGAAAGTGGAGACAAAATAGCAACAATGTCACAAAGAAGCATGTTTAAAAAGAACTTTATTTGAAAACACTGGAATGACACGACAGTCAACACAAACAGAATCAATGAAACAGTAGGAAGCTGGAAATTTAGATGATACTACAATAAAGGACTCATTGGAATTTCCATGATTTATTCTTAATTGTTAACCGACACCAAGGTGATGCTGCTCACAGCATGGCAACTTCATACAGCTGCAGTGACTGTGGTCCCTTGAGAACAACCTGCAAGACAGAGCACATACATGTTTATTTCAATAGCTTGTTTGCCCAAGTCATGTCTTTCTTGTTGTTAAAAAGGAAAAACAATTTAGTCGAAATTGATCCCTACAGGTTTCACTGCCAAGGACTAAGCATCTAGAGTAGAGATGTCTCAATTGTTACTTACATTCGAGTTGGACGCCATGTTAATTTTAGAGCACAACACATTCAAAAAGTCTAATTCTGTTGTACCAGATTATTAGAGATGCACCAATACAATTGATGATCAGTATTGGCAGATACTGGCCAAGTCGGCAAGCAACATTTATCTATAGCAGTGGCTGATGTTTATCGCTTCTGTTGCATCAATTTTCAGTTGGTTAAATGTTGAAAGATAGTTTGATGAGGAACAAAAACAGTTTTTTTTTTTATTATTTGTTTTTATAAAGATTTGTTTCCCTGCAACACGAGTGGCAATAAATACGAGCAAAAACTACAAACAAAAACCTAAACACCACCATCAGTTACTGTCCAAATTTTATTTTATAAACACTGGTACTGGTGCATCCCTAATAATAATTGATATTACCGTATCACTATAAAGCTTACCCACTTTAATGTCAGGTGTACAATATCAACTCTACAACACTCAAAATCCTGAAGAAGCAAGAGAAACGGCTCGAAGAAATCCATCTAATTCAAGATTAACCACGATACACATTTCCAGCGGTACATCATTTTCTACTTCTAGGGACGCTGTATCTGAGATCTGTTCAGCCTGTATGACATCTGCAGGGCGCCTCACAGGCAAACTTAGACCATCAAATCACTATATCGCTGTGATATGAAATATGTGACAGAACATCCCAGTCCTGTGACTGAAAAACAAAACCTAAATTGCTTTCTAAAAATAATAACTCATTTTACAATCAGATCAGATTAGAGTCTCAGCTGCTAACTTTTATAGCAGTATTTACAGCTGTGACACCATTCAAATAGCCATAAACTCTAAAGGTCAAACTGTCTGCAGTAAAGGATGTACGCACTATTGTATGAGTACTACTATTTACATTCATCTTAGACATTTAGAGCACCATTAAATTCTTGCCATTCATTAATTCTAATCCTCTTAACCACTACAATGAATTCAAATGAAGTTGCCTTTACCTCGATCTTGCTGCTGTCCTGCTCTTCTTCTAAAATGAAGCTTTACCTTATTCTTCCACAAATCCTGAAATGCTAAACTTTCACACTGCACAACTTTTTTAATTTGATTAAATGAAGAAATGGAGACAAGCTGCCTGTTTATGCCTTCTATGTATGCTCAGAAACAGGACTCCTCTGAACAACGCTGGCCATGGAACACATTTGAGATCATAAAGGGTAATAAGACATTAAAAAAATTATTATAATATAGGTCTGCATAGGTTTCCCTACAAATACTGAAAAGTTGGAGTTACTTACTAATCAAGAGGATCTAGAGCTCTTGATGCTCATGAATCAGTAAATCCGGGTTCGGTGGCTCCTGACAGATTGCAGGGCTGATAAACTCCATCAGGTACTCACAGCGACTAGGCTCTGAAGTAGAGGTCACAACTGTCTCCTTTCCACATGTTAATTTAACCTAAAAGTAAATAAAAAATATCTTGTCACACTGTAAAATAAAAGTCAAATTAAGACAGAAAAGCTCAAACGAAGCCCGGCTGGCTGACACTCACTGTGGTGGATCTGCTGGGGCCTTGCCAGCAACCTGTTCCGTGTTCATACTTCATTACAGAGTAGATGTTGTCTTCAGGACCAGCCCATTTCCCCCAAGTTCTACACAAAGCAAATGGTGGCAAACAAGGATGAGCAAAGAGTCAAGCAGAGACAAGCGAAATAGACAGAATAGATATTTTCTTACCCCAAGTTTGTTTCTGATCCGCCATACTTGGGTTTCTGGGTTACCTTGTTGAATGGACAGAGTCTATAGATATACCTGGAAAAAAAAAAGACAAATGTAGTCCTTCAGAAGTAGGAACTTATATTAAGTATTAAATACATATATTTTTAGAAGTACATACTCGCTTGTAGTCAACTCGTAACACTGGCTATAGAGGTAGGCAAATTCAGAACTGGGTCCAAAGTCAAAGGAGATTTCCTTCTCAAGGTTCCTGGAAATCCAGAAGTAAATGGGCTTTATTTACAGGTTTCAATTACAATAACTCACTCACAAAAAAAAAAAAAAAAAAAAAAGGAAAAAAATTTACTGCAGCTGTTGAAATTTAAACTCCCATTGTGTTACAAAAGCTGATTGCATTACTGGCAAAGAGGCTTCTTCACGTTCAGACTAAACACTTACCTGATCTGATCATCTATTTCCCGGAGAGCTCTCTCAGCCTCATCAAACTCATCCCTGGCTTTCTGAGCAGCTAGGAATCAGATGTACAGACTTGAAATATATGCCCGCACAGTAAAGTCACAATAAAACACATGCAAACGTGAAATAAGTCTGCAAATCACGACTTCCTCATGATGGTTTTATAAGTAACAAATCTTGTGTTACATAAAAGTAACATCGCTGGTGAATTCTTTTTCCATATAATTTACTGCAGAGCACAACAAATAATGCTTATCAAATGACAACATTAAAATGCAAACCGATATGCTGTTACATCTGTGATGACTCAAATACTCATTGCTCAGGACTGGCTGAGTCACTCAGATTTAAATGCATACTTACCATCAATGAGGTTCTGCGTTTCTTGGTCATAGGGAGGCATGGTCCCCTCATCGTCATCCTTCTTTTCTTCAGTTCGTGCTGTAGGAGGGATCTATAAATCAAACACAGGTTAACTCTAAAAATAGTCTGTGACTCATGCAGCACAAGTTTGATGGAGAAACTCAGTGAGCTTTACCTTATAGTCGTGCTCATTCTGGTCATCATCTTCATCCTCTTCATCATCATCTTCTTCCTCATCCTCTGGAATGTCATCGTCAGGGTACTGATCAGATTCATTGTCAAGGACTGACTCATTTATTTCCTCCCGGGAAGTCTCCTCTGGTGCTGGGGTGTCTGCGGTGGACTGATGCCAAGAAAATTTAGAGGAGTAGTGTCTTTCTCACATGAAGTTTACTGACTATAAAAAAGTACCGCATCTTACCTCTGATATGTATTTTTCTTTTAAGTTATTCCAAACAGACTCAAATGCTCCTGTGTCTACTTCATCCACTCCTCCCAACAGTCCCTATGCAAAACAAAGGAAATGTTCACATTCTGATGTGCCACAGCGTTTAAAATCCAGTAAACTTGAACAGAAGAAGACAAAAAAAGAACCAGTTTTACCTGCGCCTCTGCTTCTGTGAAGGAACCATCTGCATCTGGATCAAGCTCAGAATGAGACAGAAGCTCAGGCACTGACACACTGTGGCACACAAAAACACATTAGTCACTAGAACATATGAAAACGACTACAATAACAACAAGAACATAAATGCTTCACACTAATGATGAGCTAAAGTGTTTGTATTAAACAGCATGTCAACTCATGGTTTAGAAGAGTTACAATCAATTCACTCTGTAGACATTTTTTCCAAAGTGAGCTCTATCTCTATCTCAGCTGTTTAGGTGGATATGTGGAATAAATTGCAACAAGAGTAGCAATGGAATAACTTTAAATAATTTTTTGGCATTAATTCATCAAACTTTGCCTTCTTTGTAAATTTTTCTGTTTGTTATGTGTCCTAAGACTTAGGGAGGGTCCCACTACTCACAAGCCATCTCCATCATCATCGAGTTCAAGAAACACCTCAGCCATTCTAGCTTTATCTTTCTCCATGCGAATAAGAGCCTTTTGATCTGGAAAAAAAAAAACAATATATACATATACACACACAGCTGAGGATCGTATTAACATGTTTTCTGTCTGCTGCTAATGAGGCATCCTCTCAACATAATCAGGCTCAAACAATGTTTAACTAACAAACAATGTTTAGCTAAAAAGATAGGAGAGAACCTATAATGTGATGCTCTTTAAAAACACTAGATGGCAATTTACTTTTAAATTTTAGTTTACCTTCCCAAACCTTCAGATGGCGCTCTTTAGCTTCTCTCTCTGGCTGCTCTGCAGTCTCCTTTACTGTTCTCAGAGCCTCCACCTTTGCTTCCAGATCCTTCTTACTGCCCTGAACATCTGCAAGTTTGGCCTGTTGCGAGATAATTATAAAACATAAGTTTATATTGATCTATACACAAAATGATACCCTAACATCTTAGGGTCTACTCTGATGCAAGTTTGGCACCAGTAACTTAGCTTAAAACTTGGAAAACCCCATCTTTTAGGTACTCTAAATTATTGTTGTTGTTATTATTACTATTATTATTATTTGTTTTGGCTTTGCACAGTTTAGCCAATATCTGGTTTGTGAATGTACACTAGGCAAAACATAACTGGTGTAAACATTTGCAAATGTCTTTCCTTAAACACTGGCATCTCAATATCAAAATGATTTTAACTCTGTAATAACCATGTTTCAGAGGAATATTGCACAAAGACCACAGACTGTGTTGCCATTCACACCTTCTTCTCCTCTAGACCACTTCTGGCCTCGTGGATAAGTTGCTGCTTAAACAGAAAGCCTTCTTTTGCAATTTCAGCCATCTTCTGCAAGCTCTCTCTCTCTTTGCGGCCCAGCTCCCTGCAAGTCAATCATATAAAAATGTACCAGACAAAAACAAAACAAAAAAAAAGAACATGTATATGCAAGTGTTAGTAAAAGCCCCTAAAAGAATCACCAGTTTTTAAAGTTGTAATGCAAAAATAAATATATCTTACTTGCATGTGTTCTGACAGGCAGCACCACTGTTGTACTCATCAGTTGTGTCACAGCAGTCTGTAGAGAAAATTCAGATGTTAAACTAGATCATTGCCTAGTTTACACCTGAAAAGAAATAGCAGCACGATTTTTAAAAAGAAAAACATACCGCAAATCCCATCATTGATGCGAGAAGACGGGATGAAGGCTGGACGGAAACCTGCATTGGTGCAATGAAAGCTGCCGTTGGGACAAGCTGCGGTGCCTGCAAATAAAGAGCATAGATGCATCAGCTACTTAAACTACTTAATTCCAGTGTTCTATGAAAACATGTTATTGTATAGTCATAGATGAGTCACCAGACTCCAGGAAATACACACCTGGCTCATCAGAACCGTCATGGCAGTCACAGTAGTCATCATTTACCCTGTCAAACGGAATGGTGCGGGAGCCATCCAGGCAGGTAAAGGGTTTACCCTCTTCGTAAAACTGCCGCTCTGTCGAGGTTTTAAGATGATTGTTTCAGTGCCACGAAAGCTCCCAAACACAGGAAGCTGACTACCGGAGCGTTAAGTACTTCAGTGAACTCACTTTAGTCTTATTTCAAACATAAATGCTTACTTGACAAAGGGACACCGCGAGGACGCTGGACCTCCACCGCAGAGATTCCCGCACTCAGCAGCAGCAGCTGCAGCAGCAGATACTGACAGGACATAACGAAAGTCCACCGTGCAACGACACTATCACCTACCAATCATACAAAGTAAATAGATTAAACACAACTTCAAGCATACAATTCCACAAGCGATAAATTTATAAACTACAGGCGGCTGGGTAAATTACAACGACTTCATCCCGAGCTAACAAATAAATGCTAACTAGCACCTTCAGCTACCGCATTAGCAAACCACAAATTAACACGCCGATATAAAAACATTCTTTGAGCATAAATACTTATAACAACTTCCCATTACCTTTGCAGTTCAACCAAAGCACTAAAGCCCAAACAGAACTTTCTATTTTATCTTCTTCAAGATAGCTAATAGATAATCACTACCATTCAATGCACCGCCTAGTTCCGTATAGGTAAGCTCATGCGCATGACCGCACCACCGTCTGGCATGTTTCACTCTGATTGGACGACGCTCTGTGTGGCTCCTGTGATTGGCGGAGAGTGAGATGAGCCTTTGCACTTGTCTGGAGTGGAGGATTCTATGGAGTATATGTGAGGACGCAGCCATCTCATGTCAGAGAGGTAGTTATCACTGTTTACACTTTAACTTACACACTTTATTTAATGTTGGGGATAAATAGCAGTTAACGCTTTGATTTTAAACTTTAATTAATAATTGATAAATATATCTCAAAAAAGTCCCACACAATCTACGAACATAGACTGTCTATAAAATCATGGCGCTTTTGTGCCAGATTTAATATAAATAGGACAGCCTTAAAGGGATGTTTGCATATACCTACCTACCCATACTGGAGCAAACTGGTTCAAATAGAGGTGCATTCCAAGGTTACCTAAAAGTAGGTGGGTAAAAAAATAAATAAATAAAAAAATTAACTGCTGCAAATCTTCTAAATGGAAACAAGCAACGCCACTCTGAAGTTGAACCACACTGAACCCAAACTGCAAACTAAAGACAAGGACACAGTCAAGGACACAGTCACAAATTGCTTTACAGAGGTATCAGTAAAAACCAGCCCGTGTCAAGTGAAAATTAACACACACGAACCAATCAAAACAACACAAAAAACACAAATGGTACCTACATGCCTGGCTGAACAGATGAGTTTTATGGCACCTTTTAAAGGACACCACAGAATCCAAGAGTGCAAAGAGTGTGTTGCAAGCTGTTCCAAAGATTTGGGGCTAAGGTTTGGAATACACAGTCCCACTTAGTTTTCAGACAGGTCTATGGAATCACAAGAAGGCCCCTATCTGAGAACCTGACTTGGAGAACAGGGGAGGAGCAGTTCAACAATGTAGGTGGGGAGCTCACCCCTGTAAGGCCATTAAAGTAAGAACCAAGATTTTTAAACTGAAATCTAACCCTGACAGGAAGCTAGTGCAAAAGCTTTGTGGGGTGATATGAGGAGACTCATTAGAGTGAGTTAAAAGCCATGTAGCAGCACTTTGGATGGACTGGGGGTGATTAATAGATGCTTTAGACAGGCAGGAAAACAGTGCATTACAATAATCCAAGTGAGAGGAGATGAAGCCATGGACAAGCATTTCCAATTCCCTTCTTGAGACAGCAGTCCTGAGTTTAGCAATATTTCTTAAATGGAAAAAACAGGAGTGGGTCTGAGGCGTGACGTGAGTATCAAAGGCTGATCAAAAATTATCCCAAGGTTCTGCGCGTTAGATTTCACGGTGGATGAGAAAGACCCTGATCGCTGTCTGATTTGGTTGGTAATGCTCTCAGCAGCAAAACTACCATCTTCTCTGCATTAATCTGCAAAAGTTATTAAAATCCATTAATGCAAACAAGGAAAACTGACCGCAAATATGACAGTGGAATTTGCATTTAATAGAAAAATCTTGCTTTATTTGTATTTTAACACACTTTACAGTACCGAACAGTGAAATAAAAGAAAAATATACTGATATACTATAATATTGTTTTATATATAGATGTTTGCTTATTAAATGCATTTATTCACAAAATGACACCTCAGCTCTGTCAAGAGGAAAAACTTTCATAAAAATAATATAATAAAAAATAACTTGGACACATTTTACACATTACAGCAACATCATTTACAAATATTACAATCATTTCATGTTTTTTTTTCCCTTGAATAACCTTTCTTGCTCAGGAACAAACACTTGAATTAAAGCCCAGAGAAGTATTCTCAGAGTCAGTCTGTGACAACGTAACCTGACAGCAACCCCGATGGGAACCAGCTAAGTAGGCCACCACGGGATGGACATTTAGGCTATCAGTCTAGATCGTGATTAAAGTTACTAAGAAACAGAGGTGGTGACAGTGCTAGAAATGGCCAAGTTACATAAGGACTCATTTATCTCCTTTGACTGCGTCCTATGTGACTACCTCAGCTTCCATTTGATGGTATCAGTCAAATGGGTTCAATCTGACTTTTAATAAAGAATGATCAGTTTGTTTGGTTATGCCTTCAGAGACGAGTGAACACTGACTGCGTCACAATGAGAGTTTGTGGTTTGGCCCAGTGGAATATAATCAATAAGTGACTGCCAGTGACCAAACCAGCAGCATACACACACCGTCTGCCTCGAAACCTGATGAAATAAAGTGCTGGTACAAATATATTTGATTTTTAACAATAAATGTGAACAATTTAAAAAAAATAAAGACAGCACAAGTGAGGAAAAATATATTTGAAGGATGGAAATATGAGGTTGTAGCCTGCAGTGGTTCACTTAACAACTTTAAGTGGTTATTTGTCAATCATGATGATGCCGATAAATTTATAATTTACAATACAATATTACATTATATACAAGAGTGGTAATGCTTATAGCTATATCATCAACACGTGATTCATTTTCCAGACCATCCACCAGAATGATATAAAAATAAACTGTACACAAACTGTTCAAAGAAAACACGTCCCGTGGTTTTCTTTTTGTCATTTAAAAAGAATGGCAGCAATCAATCAATTTAATAATTTCCTTAATAAGAAACAATTGCTACAGTATCGTGTTTGTATGGCAATTAAATATTGATGTTTTTATAGCTTATAACAGAACGAGAAGCCACAAAACAAAGCAACATGTTGAAAGTAAAAGGCCAGTGCGTATGGGAATTTTTTATTTGAGTAACTTCCCATTCCACTGGATGAAACAGCCTGTGTGGGGGGCCTCGCAGCTCTGCCCCATCCTGGAACAGAGCCGCTCAAACCCACGGGGGCTCTCTTACACCAGTCTGTGGCGTCCTCAGATAAGTTCAGTTACTGACCTGCAGGAACTTGCTCTTACCTTTTGAAAAGAACCACACTCTGTGTTCTTTTATGTATTTATTTTTTTTATACCCTGTGAGAAACAAACACCTGGACAAACGGTGGCCTGTTTGAGCTGTGCTGATCGAATCCTGAACGTCCGCTCGACAAGATGCGGCGATGCCAGTGAGCGAACAATGACAAGTGTGGCAACATCTTCAGCATGCTGCCATCTCTTATGCGTCCTCTCATGCCTAACAAACACACACGCGCACACGCACACAAACACACCAACTCTAGAATCAGCATGTGGTCAGATTTAAAGAAAGAGCATCCCTTTTCATTCTTAACTCCGATTTCTTATTTTCCCATCGATGCCTTCAGTTAGCTATAAGATAGTCATTTTGCCATCCTGATTAGAAAACAACACATTCTTTATGCTGGTCCGAGCACAGCAACAACATAACAGTTGGTCAGCAGCAGTGTCTACCTTTCCCCTCCAAATGCAATGCTGGATACATTGGATACTGGATACTCACAGAAATAAGCATACAGACATGATATAAATATACTAGGATATCTGTTATATATCTTATAAACCTACATACTAGCAGGCATGTATCCTGCATCTGACATTAAGGCAAAAAAGCATCAAACATAACAAGGATGATTAGGAACTGCTAGACCGCCTATTTGGCCACGTCACCCTTCTTTCCCCTGACATCCTACCTCCCTGATTTTCTTATTCATCTGTCTTCCCTTGAATCACTTCACCCACTGAAGTTTCTCATCCTTTACTTTGGTGAGATTTGTTGTGTATGAGGAGACGAGGATAACCACGCAGTGCAAGTGGGTGTGAGATGGCGAGTGAAAATTTGTTCTGCTGATGAAATAATCCCGTGTCCCTTCAACGTATTCAGCAACTGTTAAATATAAAATAGGCAAAAACGTATGCTTCAAAGCATCACATGGCTTATTCTCAGAAAGTTTTTTTTTTTAAAAAAGATATTCTAATAATTAAAAAAAAAAAAAATAATAACATAAGCTGGAAAGAGAGTCCACTGGTGGTTGTGGTGGTGGTAGGGATTGCTCTGCATTTAGAGTTCTGAGTCATTATATTACCAGAAGAGCAACAAAGGAAGACTTACAGCTGAAAACATATCACCACAGAAACTGTACGTGTGAGATACACACCACAATACCATGAACAGTAAAGAGAGAGATCTTCAACGAGACAATCAAAAATGATAACAAAAATCAGACGCTCCTGTCCCACAATGCATTGCTTCACGACAGCTCCGTTCAGGAAGCTGGTGTTTCAGAAAGGCACAGAGCCATCTTGCACCAGTAGCACTCTCCGTGTAAAGGGAAAAGGGGGGTGTGGGACCTGATGGCCCCTTCGTCGCAGCGTCTTCCTTTCTGTCCGTAGTTTCCCCTCTCCTCCTCCAACTCCCAATGGGATTATCTTATTTTTCTTTCCGACAGAAATGGAAAAAAAAAAAAGAAGTCACTCGGATGTGTAGCTTTTCTGAGGAGAACAGTTTCTATTGAGATTCTAACAAACATGAATTACTAATACTGACTGAACACTAGTTAATACTCCATTAAGGGATGGCTTTTTCCAAAGAGATTCATTACTTATCAGTGTCCCTCTTATAAATGCACACATACAAACATACAGTCCAGTGTGTGTTTCTGCCTGTGTATTTCCAAGAACCCCCCCACCCAACAAAAGAACAGGGAATATGTGGAGCGCATGTCTGCTGCATGCTTGTACACACATTGCATTAGTTGACTTGTTCCTGCGCTTACTGTTGTTTTTTAAGTTATAACGTGTCACTTCATGTGTGTTTATGTGTGTGCATTCAAGTCCAGAGTGCTACGCTGTCTTCAGTCGCCCACCATTAATGCTCTCCTAAATTCCTCTCAGTTTAAAGTCCACTGTGGAACCAGTCGAAGGACTCGTCACCACTCCGAATCTACAGTTGCTGTGTAATTAACTTCTCTTTAAGCAATTTTTATTTATTCCCTTTTTGAAAAATATATTTAAAGGTGTGTATTGTCATTGCAGTCTTATTTGTTCTTGGTTTGGCCATTGAAAGGATGAACAAGATAATGTGTGCAAGTGAGGAGGGAGATACAGGAGCAGAACTCATGTATCATCAGCTTGTGAAGAAGAATCCTCCTCTTCCTCTACAGGACTTGTGTCAGAAAGTCTGTCCTTTTCAGGCCCCCTACCCAACTGCGATTTCAGCTCCTCCTCCAAGTCCTCTTCTTCCATTGCCACCTCATCCTCCTCTTCTATTATATCCTCATTTTCCTCCTCTGCCATTATGTCTTCCTCTTCATCCTTTTTGCACTCATCCTCCCCGTGACTGCAGTCCTGTGCCACATGGTTTGACGTGGACTTGTCATCTCCGTCTTCCTGTTCCCTCTGCGAGCTCTCTTCGAGGGTGAGCTCAAACTGAAACTTGTCTATGCAGGCGTTTAGATCCTTGTCCTCGTCCACAGGAGGTGGCGAGGGGCTTTGGGGGATAGTGCTCTGGTACCAATCCCTGTTGTCCTCCAGAGTGTCCAAGATTTCCTGGGCATCGGGGTGCACAAGATCCCCCCATGTCTCCCACAGCGGGTGGACAATGTAGTCAATAAAGCCCACCTACATAAAGGAGAAAAAAAAAAAAGGCAGTGACTGACATGACATAAGCTAGCACAGTGGTGTCTCTTCACTGCCTGCAAATCAGCATTAAAAATGTAGGAGGATGACTGCTGTGATCAGAGCTGATAAATCACTCTGCACGGTAGTTAACACTCCACCTACAGCATTAACAGTTATCCAGTTGCGTGTAGTCATATTCATACATGTGAGTATTTCGCTGCTGTTCATTTACCTGACTTTTTTCCACAGATGCAGTGTGTTTATCGCACATGGGACTGATCTCCATCCCCCGTTCTCTCTCCTTGTCTCCCTGCCTGAAGAACTCCTCCATGATTCTCTCCGTCCACTGTCGATACACAGCCAGAGGCTTCGTGGGATTGCTCAGGTCAGCACAGTGCACCATGTTCCTCAATACCTGCACATACACAAAATCATTTCTCTTACACTACATTGTGTACATGAAAAGCTATTAAGACTAGCCTGAATTCTGATTAGCATGAGGATTGTTTGAGCATAGTCTACTCTGTCCCTTGGGATCAGAAACCCAACTTTTTGATGACCTCTTTCACATTTACTTTATTGTGTTTTCCTTTCTTTTCTTTCATGAGTTGGTACTACTCTTAATCCTCTTTCTCCAAAGTCTCAGCAGCTGCTCTTTTCTTATTGATCTTGACACTGACTTGGCACAAATGTTCTTCATGTTTAAAAGCTCAGAAAACATCCTCCACTACTTGCGGCTGAATTTAATTAACCTCTTCATCTTACTTCCTAATGAAAAGGTAGTGAAAATCTTATCATTTAATCCAGACGTCACCTGCACTCTCCCTTTAATTCTCGCTGTTAATGTCAGCAGTTCTTTTCTGGTTGTGGCGGTTCAAGTCACAGTTTCTCCAGTGGCGAAGAAGTAGTCTTTGCCCATTGAATTTCAGAAAGCCCAGACTAGTAGTCCTTTCCAAAACTCTTGACACATATAATAATACAACAACTTGTTAGATGTCAGTCATTCAGGATGCAGACAGATTCAAATACAGTTTGAATCAACACTGCTTTCATCTTTGCTCAACGACAGCCGACCACCTTTAGAAACTGTCAGCAGCAGTGACGTGCGGTGAGGGTCGTGACTGGTGAGGCACTGACGTCATCACATCAGATTTACAAACATATAGCTTATTCACCATTTGATTGGCAACAGTTGTTTTGTTTAACATTAACATAGTCTGAAGCAAACCTTTTAGCTCCGGTGTTGGTCTTCCTTTAATTATTATCTTCTGCTTCGATTAAAAGTCCAGTTTAGAAAATTCTTTCAGTTGAGTTATGTAATCTTCCATGTTGAACATAAGGCCAAGCAACAGGAAAAACTAACTGGCCTTGCTAACTGTTTATGGTAGCTTGCCGCCGAGGAGTCGTAGAGTCCCTGGGATCACCAGCGCCCCCTACCATGAGGCACGAGAACTGCGTGCCTCACCTAGTGTCTCTTCGCAGCAGTTTCATGATCGCTCAACACAAGAATGCATTACACACACATACAGTTGTTAATGAAAAAAACAAAAAAAAAACTGTGCATTATATACACCAGCTAAAATATGGAAATTTAGTTCATATAGTAAAAGTGTTAGAACATTTTAATAGCCACATGCAAAGGGAAAGTAATCCGGTCTCACTGCATAGCATGCCAGCACAGTTAGTAGTCATTGGCAATGACTATACTGAGCCGCACCACGGATTGCGCAATCCGTGGTGCGGCTCGCCGGGCTGGTGCCTCACCGTTCGTCTCTTAGTATTTGACCGGCAAATGCGAAAATTCAGCGATTTTGAAAAAACTAATCTAAAAATGGTGTAGTTAAATGGAAAAGAACTTTAAAATACAAATCACTGAATGAATATAACCATTTAATTTATTTTTTAATTTTATATTTCCACGATGACAGGTGAGGCCGTGCCTCACCTGCCTCCCCTGACTGCACGTCACTTGTCAGCAGCCACCTCCACCTCGGCTGAGATATCTAGGGATTTTTTTTTTCTGTCCTTTGAAGCAATCATTCAAACAGCAAAAATGTGAGTTCCTCAAATTGCCACTTCAAAGGTGGACAGACTGAGTCCTCACGGAAAAATCTATACCAATTAGCTGGTATCGGCGTCTGTGCAGTACACTCTGCTAACCAGGCAAGCTAGCATTATATGATACCCTAGCACTCCACCATTGCACCCAAACACATCACTTCTGGCTCCAAATAAGCAAGACTCCAACAGCCATGGAGGCAAGCCTTCAAAACAGAAGTCCACATGCTAATGGGTGTCTCTGTGGTGGCGACACCCATCTTATACATGCAGTCTATGGGTTCAGCTCACTTAAAACAAAATGCACGTTTCATATTTATTGTGTTACCAACTTGTCTCAACCATCAACAAACAGCACTGGAAAGTTTTGTAGAAAGCAATAAAGTAGAAATCATAGCTATTGTGGTGCCTAAGCAAGCAGCATACTGCCATTGCATTATATGGAGACGGATGGGAATGGAAACATGCAAGTTATACATAATGTGTAAGTTGTGTAAAGCAGAGGTCCCCAAGAAGTTGTTCTTCCCAGCTCCTTGCCATGACTGCTGTTCCATGTTGATCGTATGGTACCTTTCTTTACTTCTACCTTTTCCAAGCCAGTGTTTATAACGCTCTGAAATATTCCTCTCATTGTTTGTTGATTGCAAGTACTTTTAAATCACTTAAATAATGGCCTCTCACCTGTATTCGATCAGTGTAGTGGTCAAGCATCAGCACTCCAGAACTTGTCACTTTCTTGGTTTCCACCATAGTCTTGAGGTCTGCCAGCAAACTCATGTGTTTAGACATATCTGTTGCCAAAACCTGAAAGCAGAATGAGTATGAATGCATTAGAGGAAAAACAGAGAGGCAAAGAATAGAAAGGTCACAGGAGGGGAGCAGATGAAGACGTGAGCAGGTATTCATCTTGATAATTCAGAGTAAATGTGTTGACACTCACCATGTCAATAACAAGTTTCCTCAGGCTCTGCCTTTGCCTCTTGGTAAGGTTCTGGAAGATGTCACAGTTCTCCTCATGAAGCAGCTTAAAACCTACAGCCAAGTGATGGTTCTCCAGCACGGACTCATCATTATACATCAAGGCTAATTCTGAGTCTGAGGAAAGTGTCATACAATATACAATATCAGTTAAAAAAAAAAGAAAAACATGAACAAAATAAACAAGCACATCAATGTGCTCCTAAATCCACCATCAGTTCCAGAATGGCACAGTTTTTTGTTTTTTTTTACAGTGTGCAAATAAATCTTTATTGTGTCTCCTTTGAGAATAACAGAAAAGACTGTTTTTAAAGGCTAAACTCATCAATTTACAAAAAAATGAGAAAGAGTGTAGTGTCAAGAAACATAAAGGAGGGTTTAAAGTAATGTAGTTTAATGTAAAATGAAATTTACATATAGACATTATAGACATAAATGTATACATTTTAAATTACTTTAAATGGCTGCTTTTAGCTCAATTCTGTTACATAACTAAATAAATAACTAATCCTCAGTGTCATGGTCATAATAATTGCCTAATTTTTTTTTTTCAAGTACTTTGTTAAGTGCTAATAAATATTTTACTAGTTGGAAGGTTGTTGGTTCAATCCCTGGCTGCCCCATGCTTTGCGTGCCAAAGTATTTTTGGGCAACATACTGAACCCCAAGTTGCTCCTGATGCATTCATGTGACTGTGTGAACTTTAGATAGAATGTATGAATGAGTGGATGAGACATGCTGTATAAAGCGCACTGAGTACTCATGTAGAGTAGAAAAGCCCCATATAAGAACAGCCCATTTACATTAGGCAGATGCAGCTTTTTGTATGTCCATTATTTATGTTGTATCATGTTTTTTTTTTTTTTATTACCTGAGCGTGTTTGATGCAGTCGAATCAGACGTTAAACAGTCTAGTACAAAGCCGCCCATGTCTGATTCCGCTCATGTGAGAGTAACGCAGGTAAGTGTAGGCTGCATGTGTCCTGAGCTACTTCAGTACCCAGTCAGCCCCCATGCCTAAACCAAATGTAGTTTTAGATTATTCCTATCCTTGCATCCACTTCCTGAGTGTTGGAGACTATGAGAGGAAAAGCGAGGTCTTGCCAGTCTATCACAGGGTTAACACACAGAGACAACCATCCACACTCACCTTCACACTTATGGTCAATTTAGAAACCCCAATCAATCTAACATGCATGTCTTTGGAGTGTGGGAGGAAGCCAGAGTACCCACACAGGCACAGGTAGAACATGCAAACTCCACAAAGAAAGATCCCAACCCAAAACCTTCTTTTTGAGCGGCGACAATGCTAACCACTGCACCACCCTGCTGCAGAACTGCCAGTTTTGGAGTATCTGAGAACATCTCAGTGAGCGATAACATATTGTACCCAGACTATCTTCTGCTGTGTGATATGTGTGAGCAGCGGCAATTTCAGACAGTGTCTCACTCCCATTTTCCTGACATTATCTAGAGTTTGTATGTGAAAACAAAAAGTTCAATCTCATTGTGACTCACTGGTGTTTATGAGGAATTGGTTTGACACTCCTGGATGGTCCACATCATGGATGGCAGCAGCAAATAACGCAGCTAGTATCTCTAGATCAGTGAATACAGCCTGTAAGAAAGAGAGAAATAAAAGAGGGAAACATTTTGAAAAGCAGTTTGCAATTTGGCTCTTGACTATTGTTTCCTTTCTAGAAGCTGTGTTGGCTTCTTGTACTACTGCTTTGTCTTTGCTGTTAAATGGAGTTATTTACATCTAAAGCTGGTGTGGACAGCAGTACATGAGTAGACTGAGTGACATCTGCAGCGTGGAGGCTGTTGTGGTAGGCCACATTGGCGTGATAGTGGTCCTCCAGGGTCATCACATAGGTGACAAACGTATCCACAGGTATCCGAAAGGTTTTCAGTAGATCTCTTTCCTGTAACAGGAACAGTCCACAGGGGTCACAGTCGTGCACATGTTATTAGCTACTGCACAATCCATTAAGTCCAGTCTCTCACCTGGAAGATGGCATACATTATGCAGCTTAGGGGTCGATTATTAGAGAACTCTGCCACACGAAAGATATTAAGGCCCCACTTGTTCAAGTCGTTCAGCTCCTGAGGACACAGCAGACACGAGTAACACACATGAGGACAACGGCACAACCTGAACTGCTGGTTCTTTAAATGATATTACTGATCCAGAATCTGTTTCTCTGAACAGTACAGCACCAGTATTGAAAGTATCCTTAAAAATGGTGTATGACATCATATGTATAATATTTCGTGTCAGTGTTTTGGAGTGGACTTCCCTTTAAATGTTATCAAAGAAGACTACAGAATGCACAGATGAATGGAATCTTAGATTTACATAAGGAAATACAGTGTTGGGAAATTTGTGTTGATTTGACTTCCATTTACCCTGGCTAGCGCATCCTCATGTTCTGTTTTCACTCCGAAGCGAGGCAGGGCGGAGTTGGAAAGGCTGGAGCTGTGTGTGAGCTTCTTCACACCACTGATGTGACACATGGGCTTCTCCCTCTCCCTTATGGTGGGGGATGGGATTTCCACTTCGTTCTGCTTATCTGGAAGGAGCAGAAGTCAAAGATCAGCTACAGGGTTTTGCAAGGAAGTTGCCATAAAAGTTGGCAAGAAATCGACGGCAGGATTTCTTCACCTAGAAAGGTAGTGGAGATGTATTCTGACACTTGGTTCCCTGAGCGACTCATCTCTGACAAATGGGACAGCTCCCTGTTCAGCATCCTTTTAAACTGAGGAGAGGACAGACACTGACATTAGTGAATGACTTGAATAGTAGTTCCAACACAGAAGCACAGACATGTTACTGACATATCCAAATATATACAGAGGAATTATTAACATTGTACTTTAGATTCCATTTGCACCGATATGTAACAACAAAACATTCCTGCGATTCAAATATGAAAAAATAAATTATCACCCTCATTTGCTAAAGAGTGAGAAAATCAATTATGAATCATGCCTCCCCCTTTTGTCAGATAAGGACAGACTGTTCAATACCCCAACTCAGTACACAGATTTCCAGTGATATGCTGCGGTAATGTGGCATGTTTTTATGTATACTTCTCTATACATCTACAGTGTCAGTTGTGAACTACAGACACAAATGTGATTAGAGGAGTACATTATCCATGCAGACAGAAAACACTGTTCCTGAATGTTCTCTCAGCTTTTATGTAACGTTTTATTTTCGTAGCTCAACATGGTAATTTGGGAGACTTAACAGTTCCCCGTTAGACAAGTCATGTGAAGGCACAATGCAAATCGGACAGACCCCTCAGTCTGTGTCCTACTGACTGATCTTTCACACATAACAATCTCCATGGCAACCTGAACAGTTGCCACGGCAACTGCCTCCTCACAGCCAGTCCTTCAGCTTGATGTGAGAGCGGTGGCTGCTTGGGTGACAATCTGAGGGAGTAGGCAGGTGTCTCTGACCTTTTCCAAGGTCAACCCTCTCCTCCTCTGCGTCTGCTTCTCGCTACAGCTCTCTGTTACTTAAACCTGCTCCTCCCTCCCTCTTGAAGTAAACAACATTCTCCATTACCTCCCTCGAGCCCCCAAATCCTCCTCTGTCACAGGCATCTCTTTGTCTTCCTTCCATTTCACCCATTTTATGCAACACCACCATCTGTCACTCTTATCCCCACAGTTATCTCCCATTTTCCCACCCTTTCCTGGCCTGTTGCCCCTTACATGATAGGCCAAGCTAATAGCTACTGTAACAACAAATTGCAGGAGCAATCAGGCAAAAATCAGCCATCAGCAGCCAGGAAAGCTAGTCAAGCCCAGTGGCACACTTAGGCAGCAGGCTCAGCCCAAACCTCCTCCTCCTCTCTCCCGCGCTCTCTCGTTCGTTCGTTCGTTCCCTAATGCTGTAACGCTGAGTCATAGCTGCCAACCAACACTTCTACCGTGCCAGTCCGAGTGCCAGGACAAACAACACTCTTCCTCAGATGCAGACTAATGAAGCAAACATGCAAACACTGTACAGACATGGCTGTGGACTCACACACCTGCATATATAAGGTGTATATCAGGTATATATCTTTTCTAACAGTCACTGGTCCCGAGTAACACGTGGCAGGGCTCTAAACTATAACCTGTGCTCTATGATTCAGGGAAAGCAAGAAATCCTATAATCCTAAATCTTTTTTTTTTTTTCTTTTTATTAAGTGTCAGGATAGCACATCAGATAGAAATCTAGAAATCTGGTATATTAATGAAAACTTAGGTCAAATTTTATAAATGTATATAGAGACAGAATGTTAAATAAACAAAAGGGCAGTTAGGCATCTACACAGTCCCAAGAGAATAAGCTTGTCCTTGACTGGCTGCATGCATGCCTTCCTTTAGTCTGTATTGAGGCCAGCCTCGGGGTAGCAGGCGAGAGAAAGAGAGAGGGATGTGGGACGCAGGTGTGAAGGATAGAAATGGACATTATGTGACACTGCATCGTACCTGCAGTAAAAACTGCTAGACTACTTCATAAAGTCCCAATTTCCCTGTTTCTTAGATTATAAGCAGCCTTGTATACTCTCACAGGACAGAGATGGAGACAAGTTATAGGGAATAAAGAATGAGACTGTTATTGCCTTTTTGTTTACAGTGCTGCTGTAATGTAGATATACTGGGCGGAGTTAATAAATTCTGTTCCCTTATCACTGTTTCTCCTGAGTGGGTTCATGTAAATTATCTACAGGAACATACTGGCCAGCATTCTGCCTTACTGCTTGACAGAAAGTCACTGTCGGACCCAGAAAGTCTTTCTGCACCACATGCAGTCTGCATATAACAAATCCAATGTATCACCTTTTAAGATTCTCCCTTATAAACTCACAATACACAACCTCTGGTGAATAATAAAAAAAAAAAAAAAAGGACACATAATAATGGTTAGCTAATAGATGAGTTGTTAATGCATGCATAACACTTAAAGCGTCCACAGCATCCATCCAAGATGGCCACTGCCAGGCCTTGTTTTGTTTCTGCAAGCTGCCCGAGCCCTACCTGGTCCCACCAACCGATGAGCCAGGGCTTGGAGCAGGTCTCACAGAATAGGTCCACTAAGGGTGTCCTGCGCTCCGCTGCCGTCCCACCCCCCTCCAGAACTCCTCCAGCAGCTGCACCAAGGTCCAGCTCTGCCCCTGCCCTCCCCTGCAGGGGGCTGTAGCTGGAGGAGCGGGGCAGCCTGTAGCCCCCTGGTACAGGTGAGGGGCAGGGGGACGGCGCTGGGTCAATGGCCTCCACCACACCCATGTTGAGGGTGACCGGGGGTTTTGGTCGATGGCACCGGCAGGAGGTTCGGTAGTGGAGTGGGGTGGAGGTGCCGTGGGTCCCCCAGTGGCATGAGGGCGTCGTCAGGGTATGTGGGGAGAGGCCACAGCCAGTCAAGCCAGGACACTCCAGAGTGACGGCTGCCCCAAGAGGGGGTCAAAGGAACAGGGGAAGGGGGTGAGGGTAGGGGCTGCTGGTGCAGACTGTCCTTGCCTACATGCAATATCCCAAAGCAGGCCACCCAGTCAGTCCTGAGTCAGGCTCCAGCCTCAGTGTGATCAGAAGATGAGGGCAAACCAGGAGCCCCCTGGATCCGGCTGCTGTGGAGACTACATCTCATCCCATTTGCTGAGCAGGCTGACCCAAATCTATAGTCACTGCAGGGTAAAGGTGGATAGGAGCTGAAAGAGTAAAGATGGAAGCAGGGGAGGCAGGAGACAGGGAGTGAGGGACCGTCTGAAGGGCAAAGAGAGGAGTGGATGGAGGAAAAGAGTGCCAATGTGAGAAAAATGTAAACGAAAAAAATGATGTTGCGAGAGCTGAGCTGCTTGGCAAACACTAATGAAAAATTTAGATGATGGAAGTCAGGGAAATGAAGAGATGGTGATGGGAGGACAGAAAGATGACTGTAGTATCGAATGATGGATGTCAAGGGAGAGTGGATGACAGGAACACTGGGGAAGGGAGAAGGGGGAAACAACTGATGCTAGCAAGAGAAAAACAAGGATGGAGAGAAAGAGAGGGAGACAGAGTGGGATGCAGGCAGGCCTGTAGCAGACGGTCAGGCTGAAGAATCAAACCAGAGCTGTGGTCTGGAAAAACAGTCTCCCTCTCTGCGTCGACTGCCCCTCCCCCACAGTACGGATCCAGAGGCCCGGCCCAGTCCTACCGGTGCATCAGCCTGTCTGTGCCGTTTCACTCCGATCCCAGCAACACACAGTCAGAACACAGGCAGTCAGGCTGCCTCCTGATACCTCCGTAGCACAGTCCTCCGCTCCAAGTCAATCCATGCATCAGTTGGCCAAAATGCCAGAGGTCTAATCCTGCTGCTTTAGGCTGCCGCTTCTCCTCAAATGCTCTGCCTCTTGCGCCATTTCCCTGGATGCTGTAGACAGCTCTCGCAAGCTAATCAGGCAGTGTGGCTGCATGCGCGTGCATGTGTGTGAGTGTCTGTGCTTGTCTCTTTTCAGATGCCAAGTGCGCATGTGCGACAAGACAGCATGTACGTCTGTCGAAAATATGTGTGTGAGTGAGGGTGTGAGTGTGAGTGAGAGACTGAGTGGGTATATTCATGTGTGTATCTCCATGTTGGCAGCATGGAGGATGTCTTATTTGGACCTTCTAAGAGACAAAAACATATTCACAGAGACTGTTTCCATCAGGCGCCTTCTCTCATCCTAACCCTCCGTACATTCATTGTATGTGCGCACACACACATATAAAGTATCTCCTTTCATTCATCAGTGTTATTTCTCCCTCACTCTTTTCATCATAACAATAATTACAAGCACAAAGCACCTCACTATTTATTGACAGTGAAGTGCGGAATGGGAAGAATTTCTGGAATAAAACCATCAGGGCACATGATCCTGTCTCTTTAAGACAGAACTATTAAAGGAGCAGTGCCTGTGCTTCATTGGTTGTTGCCTAAGCCACATGGCTTGTGGTCAGAGTGGCAAACCAATGACAAAAAAGGGAAGGGCAGACCCTGCTGCTGTTCGGTAGCAACCAAGGTTACAGCAGAGACATCAGCATCAGGACCTACCCCCCCCCCCCCCCCCCCTTCAATGTCCTTCCCACCCACAACATCCCACCCTTCTCTCTCTCTCTCTCTCTCTGTTCCAGTGCCCTCACAAATACAAGTGCATGCATCTGTAAGAAGCTTACCCATATGAACACGTATGACATATCAATGCACTAATGCAAAAATGCATGCATCCAAAATTCACTACTGCCTACAGCCACACAAACCAATAGTTTTCCAGTTTGTCAGTATACCATAAAAAGAAGAGTGCTAGCTGACCACAGGACTGGTTACACATCAATTAGTTGTGAATACAACAGGAATGCAAATAATCCCAGAAATACGATTTATCTCTCTGCAAATAATTACTGTTTTGTTATTGTTGTTTTGTTTGTTTTTTAAGTGCACAAATACTTCCCCAGCTGATGAGTCAATTGCTGAGCAATAGTGTGAATATGTGTGAAGGTCACATGTGACAGGCATTGGCAGAGGCTGGAAAAGCCTTGTGGATCAGTTTATATGTTATTCACCAACTCAGCAGGTCTCTCACATCGAGACAGCTGAACAGTGAAGCTGTAGGTGAACACGTTTGCGTGCAAACAGGTGCGCACCTTGTTGGAGGCCATCTCGCTGACTGAGCGGTGGGTCTGAATGGTTTCCAGCTGGTCCAGACACCAGTCCAGCTCCTCCAGAGTTTCCCGAGCCATCTGCTGGTATGTCTCTTCTTGAAGGGGCACACACGCAAACACACACACAGAGACAGACAATGCATAAACCAGCAGCAAGAGTGAAAAGAGGACAAAAAGTGACATAAAGGCACTGATGAGTTAAGATTATGTTCCATTTATGGCGATCTAGGTCACATTCTTAACAGTCCGCCCTGGCTAAAAAAAAAACATGCTCCAACACTGCACAACACTGAATCATAATTTATCTAAAAAAAAACCCAAAACAAAACCAAGAATAGTTAAAGAGAAAGCCTGATTTCTACACTGTTTTGTTGTGCTTGTAGTCATGTAATGAGGCTTCATCACTGTAATTATAGATACTGATCATTTTCTGTACCATACTGACATTTTAAATCATGGTGAGCTGTTTAATACAAAAAGAAATAAAGTGTTATTAATAAAGACTTAGTAGTATCTCTTGAACATTTATGTTTCATATGCAGCTCAAAATCCTGTCTGCAGCATAAAAAACAAACAAAAAATAAACAAAAAAATAAAACAATGGTGGCCCTGCAAGCTGCTGGCCCCAGATTTTCTCAGGTAATCCCCTAAAAATTAAAGGTTTCAGTTCAAATGAAGCCATTCTCACATGCACTTTGTACATCTGCATGCAAGGGGTGATTATATTCAGCATTTTATTAACCCATATATCCATAATAGCTTAAGCCTTATAATTAAGACTGAATTTCCTAAAGTCTGTGCAGTGTAGTTGATTAAACATTTCCTCAGTAATAGCCACACAGTGTTATATGATGTTCTGCGGTCATTAGGGGAGAGTGGGAGCCTCGGTGTGTCCTTAAAGAAAATTCTCTGGACTGAGAGTTTTAATTAGCTAACAACATACCAGAGAGTGTAGCTTGGGGAACAGTGGGTTGGCTTGTCACTGGTGACCTCCTGTGGACAAACACATCATTACATTAGAGGGAGACGCACACTCTGCTGCCCCCTGCTGGGGTTCAACATACATGCAACATAACAGTATGTGGCAACAAAGGGCTCACACAGGGGATGTAAGTATTTGTGTTTATATTATTCATCAATCAGCCCCAAAAACACAAGACAAGTGGAGGAGTGAATATTAACATTTCATTGATGACTGAACAACACTGCAAGGTGGATGTTTTAATAGTGTATACAAAGTCTCTTGTTTCCCTTCAAAAATTAAAGCGTCAAAGCCTGAGTTCTGCTTTCTTTGTGCAAAAGGCTGTTGTGATTTTGTAATCATGCAGCCAGGGTACACCACTGTGTAATTATAGATGCTGATAATTCTGTGGTGCATTGCTTTATATATCATATTGACGTGGAACTTAAAGCCTGCCAGCTCGAGTTCCTTCTGTCTACTGCATTACAAGGGAGAATAATTTTAGTGTTATTGACCGTCTCCATCGTCTGGGCACAGAGTCAGGGACATACACCTGAGGCACTGAGCTCTCTGCACTCAGTCTTCAGCTAGCTTGTTGGAAATATGCCAAATAATGCAGATCATATATACCGAGCATTGTCTGGTCATCATAAACTGGTTAATCAAGATGGCTAAAGTATTTCCCCATGGGAGCAAGGAAATGGAGGCATTTGCAGACACACACTGCAAACTAAGCAGGCAGTCGTGACGAGCGTAAGTGGGTGGGGTGGGGGGGGGGGGGGGGGTGTTTGACAGTATGATACTGACTTGTTAGTGGGTGTTGTGACATTGGCGAGGATGGTGAAGTTGCTTCTTACAGTTCGTAGGCTTGCCAACACCTGAGGGATGGATGGACAGCGTGGGTGGGAAAGAAGGAGGAGGGAGGAGGAAAGAGGAAGGGAGGAAACAAAAGGAGGGGGTAAAGGAGGACAAGTTCACTGCACTAATTAGCCACCCTTTTTGAGCCGTTCACGGCAATTAAGCATGTCAGATGAGGTGCGCGCAAGGAAAACATACCTGAGCGAAAGGGGTGACGATCATGTCTTCGGTATGCCTGCAGGACCAAAGGTCATAAACAAAAAGCAGAGAATGAGAAGAATGTGAGTGGTTGCGGCTGCTGCAGTGTTTGGTATTTGTGTTTATATGAGAGGCTGGATCTGTGAGCAGGATGTTTGCAAAGACCTGTGTGGCTCTAAACAGAAAAAAAAAAAAAAAAACCATCCCTGAAACACATGAAGGATTTGAGGTTTTTTTAAGTTTACTGAAAGAGAGATCAGGAAATGGAGCACAACAGTAAATATTATGAGGATTCACCATGATTTCATTAGCATAATGCTCACATAATTACAATCATGCTCATTGCTGTGTTGATTGGGATAATGTGTAGTTACTGTGATGTGCGTGAGTGGACACTGTGGGTTTAAAACACATGTTTTCCGTCCTGTTCTCAACATGATGGATCCAGATGATTGCCTCCTGCTTACCCCTCACTGTTGATGGAGGAGTTGCGAGACATGGTTTTGGGGGATGTGTCGTAGTCTGAGTCTGAACGGTACAGGAAGGATTCCCTGCGCTGGCTCTGGGGAAAAGAGGGGTGGAGCACCAACCCAGGACTCGCCTGCGAATCCATGGGACTGCGGCCTGGCGAGGGACCATTCTCCGAATCAAAGCTGCAGAGTGGGAGAGGGCAGATAGGACACAGGGTTTACATGTGTTACACTTTTATAGGTGTTTGTGTGGCTGTCTTTCTTATCTCACACTGTCAATAAACATTATAGATAAGCCTGAATGCCCAAACACGAGTGACGAAGCAGCTCAGCCTCTTGCAGTGTTCCTAGTTTTTTGGAGAGAAACTTAAAGAAAGAGATGTGACACTTTGCGGCATGAATGCCTGCAGCTGTAACTCTGTGGTTCTGTTGGATTGGAAGGCTGCCACAGGGTTTCTCCAAGAATTACACTTTACTGATATGTCATTTTTCAGAGAGAATTGTGTTTAAGTGAGCAAAATGAGCCACATCAACCGCAGATTCTCTGCGGGCCAAAGTTTTCGCTCTGTCTGAAGGCACGACTGTTTGAGAATGTTGATTTTGCTGGAGATGTGAGGTTAAAGCAAACTACCAGTCGATTAAGGACACGAATGTTAAAGGTCCCTTGTGGCCTTTAGACCTTTAGAAATGCTTGGAAGCAGTTTTTGTGTGACTGGATCCCAGTTTTCTTGTTTGTTGTGCAATAGACGTGAGGATTACCATGAGCAAATGTGGGTGAAGCAATCTTTCCTAACAATGGAATGACCAGTATCCACTGATATGATGATATGTTGCAATATACAGAAATGTGCCAACAAAGGCACGGAAGAAGAATTCTAAATAATGTTTAAATGGGTTTTCAAGCATAGACTGTATTGAAAAGATAGACATACTGGTTTGTGAAACCCTGTTTTGAGGCCTCTGTATTAGCATTGTGGCTGCCACCATATTGGAATTTTTGGAGCCTGAAGTGCCCATAAATAGGGTGGATTGCTAAGTTGTTAGCTAATGCTAACAAGCTCCATCCTTACATTGCATGGATGCATAAATCAGACACGGCTGCTAATTAGAACTAAATAAAACATACATTATTGAACTGCACTGACTAAAAGTGCAAGCTCAGGTATCTTGGTCGGTTGCACAGTTAACCACACAGCAAACCATAATATACGTATGTCAGATAACTCCATTAAAAATGCTCCAAAAGCCACCAAAGCACAAACCTGTTCATGAGGTCTAGATCAGGGACACTGCATATTAACACTGCTGCAGTTAAACAAAATGCAACAGATGCAATGTACATAGGACTTCTAGCTACAGCTAGACCTTGTCCCCGGTTAGGCTTTCAAGACACAGCATATCAGTACAAATACAGAAACAAACAGTACACCAAACAAACAAAACAAAAACAAACAAACAAAAAAAAAAATAGTAGAAACAACAGCAACTGCAAACTTTTATGTTCAAGAGTTAAGAATGACAGGACAGCCATTTCAGTTATCACAGATTTCCTTTTGTTTAAGCCATAATTTTACTTTACATTAAAAAATTTTTAATTTCAATAACTGACCAAATGTTGTGGTTACACTTTTGCTGCTAAATTTTAAAATCCTTTAAGTAAATCGGGGGGCGAGACCACTCACACATTTAAAAGTCAACATTTAAAAGCAAAGAAAACATTTATAAAATTCTCAAAGCTTAACATACGTTACTTTTCCTGAATTTTACAATGCAGCCATTGTCCAAGATTTTTAAAGCTTGTTTGTATATTGACATTATAGGTTTTATTTATAGGTTGGTAATTGCTACAGAGACCAAACTCATTTTGTGCCAGGCAGTAAAGATGTTTGACATTTTAACATGGGGGTCTATGGGGATTCACTCACTCTAGGAGACGTCTTCAAGCTGCCATTGGAGGAACTGCAGCTTTAGCTATTTTTTTTTTTAATCCAAAGGCTTTTACTTGCTCAAACATATTTTTGACAAGCAACACTGAATACTACCAGTACTTTTACCATCATCATGAAATAACAAAGAAGGATGGAGATTACCATCTAAATAGTGGCAATTATTAAGAACATTGTAGCCTTTTACAACTCTGTAAATCAACTATTTATTTCCTCCTCCTCTGGTTTTAGAGTGTAAACCATATGAGCCTAGACAAAGGGGACACAACAACAGGCTTCTCCATTTACACCCTTCTCTTTTTCCCCTATCACTTGCAGCCACAGACCTTTGCTCTCCAGAAAACCTCGGTAAAATTCCTCAGCCAATTTTATTTGATTTTTTTTCTGAGATGAAAGCAAGATTAGATCTTGCAACACAGAACTGAAGTCAGTATTGATTCAACAGGGTTTCAGAGTTTGGCATTATGTAACAAGAAAAAGATGGACAGTGTTGTGGTAGCAGTGCAGACAAATACCAATTTATTTGTGAGAGGTATACTGCTGGATTTGTTATGTTTGGTACACACCTAAAAAGCAACAGGGATTCCATATATATTAGTATGACTCTAACTGTGTCACTTTACCTGCATTTAAATGTTGGGATGACAAGGACAGATATGTAGGCACATTGCACTGCAGCAGCAGCAGCATCTATTTTTAATATAGGATAACTTTTATCTCCTCAGCACCTCACCACTTCTTCTAAACTTCTCAAACTTTTGTTGTCAACACAGTTGTGAACGCCCTTCAGTTTAAGTTCTAAAATTAAACGTGACACGATATTTTTAGAATTTACTTATAAATTGGCCAATTAGGAGGCACTCCTCACCCCAGAAGGCTTTGAGGATATGGCAAGAGATCAAATTATCATTAAACATGTTTCCTCAGTAATGAAGAAGACATAAGAAATGTCTGCCAGGGGGACTCTCTGCAAGCTGCATGTGCTAATCCCCCCCCCCCCCCTTTTTTTTCTGCAGACTTTGAGAGTAATTATGAGACTTCAGCAGTCTGAATTCAGCACTTCTCCAAATCTAATCCGACTAATGGTATAACAGTGCGAGCATGGAATCATTTGCTCTGAAATCTTCTTTAGTGAGTTGTATTACAGTCACACAACGCTCATAATGCTCAGGCCTCACCTGAACTAAGGCAGGACTGCAGCTTTTTTCTTTCTTTTTTTTTTTTATTAATGGAACAAAGATTGCTTAGTCACGACCAGGACATTAAAAAAATCAGTGGCTTGGTGCACAACTGTACCTGCATATACAGTGAGAGGAGCGTCTGCGCTCCTGAATACTGCGGTTCAGTTTCATGCGCCGAAACACAGCAGAGCCTCCGTGTCCCCGAGACTGATCCCCTGGTGACACGGGTGAGGTGAGCAGGGGCACCGGAGGTGGACCCTCACCACTCTCCCACAACGTCAGCTGTCGTGTCAGCTTCTTCTGACTCATTGCTGGCCCCGCTGGAGCCGACAGGCGAAAGAAAACTCCCCCAGCCTCCACTTACAACTGGCTGTCTTGCTCTCTGTGGCTGTCTCCCTCCCACGCAGTCCCCCCCTCATCCACTTTTCAGTGAGTACTCAGGCAGAAAGAAATGCAGCACCTGATGTACATGCTGCAAACTGTCCTCAATCCAGAGCAAGGTCTAATAACAAGGCCTGATCCTCTCTTTAGTCCCGCTCTTTCACGTGTCTGATGCTGGAGGAGTCAAATTTCATCAACATGCATATCCTGTGCTGTGATCCTCATGCCCTGGATACTTAAACTCCAGTTCCCCCTTGGTGGATCCTCAGTTTGTTCTCTGGATTAATTTGGGTCTTCTTAATCCTTTCTCGAGCAGGTTTGCTTGTTCCTCACCACTGACAGCCTCACAGAGAGCTCTTCTGATATTACACCACATCAGCTCTGATTCCCATACAGGCTGACCCAAACTGGACCTCTGTCCCCTTCTGGTCTCCAGGTTGCTGTGGCTCTCATGTTCGCAACTCTCACGACACCCCTGCCGCAACAGTAACTGAGAGACTTGTAACAGTTTCTACCAATTTTCTAATTACCCAGCCTTTTGCCCTCTGTATATTTTAAGTTTTTCTCCCCCTCACACCTCCTTGACGAAAGCATGTGCTCTCACTATCCTTATCTCTCTGCTCACACTTCCTCTGCAGCAACAGGAAGGCTGATCAGTACGAGTAACAGACCACAGGCGAGAGAATAGAGCAACACGCAGAGCCTGTGTAATGAGGATTTGAAGAGTAGATACAAACAGCCCAGAAAGAGGAGGAGAAAAGAGAGAGAGGGAAAAAAAGTCAGGGGAAAAATGGGTTGACTCATACCCCTGTGTAAATGTTTACATGATCTATGAAAGAGCGTGCAAGGTTTGCGCCCAAAACATTTTGTATTTTGACATCAACAACCTTCACCAGCAGCATTTTCTGTGGCCTTTAGATGTGAGCAGACACAGTGCTAGCAGAATATTCTCTATGAGCAACAATTAGACCATGAAATAGCTTTCAGACAAGGTGCATAGGTCAACCACATCTAATTCAGTGATGGCATTGTAGATAGAAATGGTAGACAGCCCCAAGCTGCATTTTTTTTGTAACACTTACGTGAAGAATGCAGGTCAGTTTTTTTTTTTTTTAACACGCCACTAAAATGATGACGCAAGTCTTTGTAGTGTTTAATAAAACTAAGTTGGAGCCACTGAAGCACTGCAGGTGTCAGGTTAGCTGTCAGAACAGTTCCTGAGGTGTTATTTGTTACTTTCGTACCAGGAGGCATTGATTAATAGCTTTGTGATTAACTGATTAACCCTGAAATTACCAAAATGACATTTGGAAACAATGCTGCAGCGAATTTGGCAATTTCCTTTGAAGAGAGAAAGAGTGTGTGCAATTTATTATAATATTGTGCAAAAATGTCTTGGTAACAACTGCTGTGTTTATTGTTTTACATCCTTGAAGCATTGACTGGCACTGAGTAATAGTAAAAAATCACATAGTTACAACATCACACTGTGTGCCCAGACCTTATATCTTTTGCGGTCATGTGAAAAGCACACCCCCAAGATTCAATCATTGTAGAGCCACCTTTAGCAGCAATAACACGAAGTAACCGTTTTCTGTATGACTTTATCAGCCTCTCACATCATCGTGGAGGAATTTTTTTTTTTTTTTGCAACTCTTCTTTGCAACATTGCATCAGTTCATTGAGGTTTGCGGGCATTTGTTTATGCACAGCTCTCTTAAGGTCACACTACAACATTTCAGTCGGCCTGAGGTCTGGACTTTGACTCTGGCATTGCAACACCTTGATTCTTTTCTTTTTCAGCAATTCTGTTGTAGATTTGCTGCTGTGCTTGGGATCATTGTCCTTCTGCACGATCCAGTTTCAGTTAAGCTTTAGCTTTTGGATTGATGGCCTCACATTTGACTCTAGAATGCTTTGGTGTGCAGAGGAGTTCATGGTCAACTGAAAGACTGCAAGGTCCTGTGGTTGCAAAATAAGTCCAAATCATCACCCCTCCACCACCATGCTGACAGATGGTATGTGGCGTTTATTTTCTGATAGGCTGTGTTCGGTTTTCTCCCAATATGGTCACAAGGTTATTATGGTTAATGAAAACGAAAGAAATAAAAACTGAAATTAATAAAACTTTTTTGTTTAACTGAAATTTTTTAATTTATCAGTGAGAGAACAACAATCAGTAGTAATATCAAAGCATCAATATAAGGACTCACAAATGTCAGCAAATTCCTGGAGGGAGACTGATGAAACTATCAGAATGGACATGAGGGAATAAAAAAGTGAAAAAAACAAAAACAGAGGGTCAAAAATGTTTGCAGCCAAAAAAACAAACAAACAAAAAACAGGCCACAAAGAGCGAGGACCCAGGAGGGAAAAAAAGTCCCAGCATTTTTTGCTTCTGTTTGCTGGCATCGCATGTGAAACACCAGCACACGACCAAAAGGTAATTAACGCACATAATGCAGCTCATACAGTATAAGAATAAATACCGGTAGGTTGCGTACCTTGGCCCCACAAAGAGCCAGCACAGAAGTCTAATTACTGAGTATCTAACCAAGCTGGCATCTCTGAGCAGCTCCAATAGAGAACCAGCATCGCAGCATCAAAAAAATAACTGCTGGCAAGCAGGAGGATGCACTGATGCATCTGTTGCACCTTGAATCTTGCGCATGACAAAGCATGAAAAAACTAAAACTAATGAAAACTAAACTAAAATTCTGACCTCTGACCACCAGCCATCACAATTTGGCCCTTCTCAAACTCACTCAAATCATTATGCTTGCCCATTTTTCCAGCTTCTAACACATCGGCTTTGAGGACAAAATGTTCACTTGCACCCTAACATATCCTGCCTACTAGCAGGTGCCATGATGAAGAGATAATCAGTGTTATTCACTTCACCTGTCAGTGGTCATAATGTTATGCTTGATCGGTGCATAATATATATACACAGTGCTTAACAAATTTATTAGATCACCTGTCATAAAACAAGAAAACACAAATATTTTAGAAATCTGTCAAGAACTTGTTTAAAGCTAAAAATTACTGAACTGAATTCACATTTTTATACCTAAATTTGAGCCGGCACACTGGACTTTTCTGAGAAATTACAAATTAGTCAAGCATAACTCACGTCTAATTTAATATTTTAGAAGCTCTCGTGCTGTTGATTGTTTACTAAATGTAATTCTTAATTTCTGCTTGTCTAAGTGGAAAATGTAATCCAGACAGTTCCTGTTTTTGGTTGCAGGGCTAACCTTGTGTCTATGTTTGGAATACAGCTATTTCAAATTGTGGGTGCACTCTGTGTGTGTGTGTGTGTGTGTGCGTGTGCGTGTGTGTGTGTGTGTGTGTGCGTGCGTGTGTGTGTGTGTGTGTGCGTGCGTGTGTGTTCCAGCAGTAAGATGACACAAGGAAGAAAGCTATTCAAAGTCTGTGTCACAATTTGAATATACACTGTGCACATACCAAATGAGAGCATAAATGAGATGACTTTTGAATAGTATCTGTTTTTCTTCAGCCTTTTCCTGCAACAGCAGCTTGGAAAAAGGAAAAAAAAAACGCAAAACCTGCTGCATGAATTCAGTGTTCCACCTTTCAGCAGGCAGCTTAGAGCCTGTGCACAGCTAAGAACGCGCTGAAGATAAGATGCCTTGTCGAGCTGTTTCCTTCTCGCCTCGTGCCTTCCACATTCAGTAGTTTACCCTTTCTTCTGAATCTGTCTTTTCCCTCACTTCGCTTCCTGGTAGAGAGAGCAACGGCTGTTTGTTTACAACGCACTGGGGATGGATGGTGGAGCTCATCTTGGAAAGTCACTTATGAAAAGGCCTTGCATACAGCCTGTTTGAACAGTGCCTTTCAAAGCCAGACTTTGGGAAAATGTCAAGAATTCAAATTCACTTGACAGTTACTGTTGTAATCTCTGGAGAGCTGATGAAGAGACAATTATTCTATCTCATTTTAAATACCAACTCCCAGCTCAATAATAGTTGGTGAAACCTCTCAAAGTGACTCATGCACACCCATGGATGTCTCACACACACACACGAACACACGCTGGCAAAAACACATCCCAATGTTACGCTTAAGCGCACACACAGATGAGCATTAACGCTGAAGCTCTTTTGTTTTCAATCAACACTATAAAAGGCAAACTAGACACACATACACACACATATACGCAGGGTGATTATAAGCTGGGCTGTGGGCAGCTCTCTTGGTTTCATTATGTGAAAGCAGAGTCCCTGGAGTGTATTGCTGCAGACAATGACATGATGATCAGAGGTTTCAGGGGGAAGGGGGGATTTGTGCCAACAGAGTGACTCCTTCTAATGGCAATAGCAAACCATCTCTGCCGTGATTAAAGCTGCTGTCTCTCGTATAGCTACCTGAATGCATCCCTCTGTGAATGACTGGGGCTCTGTGACGCACGCCTATGGTTATAGATATGTGTTAATGATGCAATTTGGTTTGCATGACTGAGAGATGCAGTCAGTGACTTGGAAAATCAAACTAATTTCCTACATGTTCAATAACCCTATAACATCAAGCTGCTTTGTATTTTGACTAAGGAATCTTATATACAGGTATTAATGCATCTCTGTATTTGCTTATTAAATTACAGCTGTGCTTTTTTCTTACAAAGAGTCCTTATGTGCAGAGAGAACCGCGAAAATTGGACTGTGCTGCAGCACTTCATTTAGTCTCTTCACTGCACAGATTTCTGCAACAAAAGGGGAAGCCTGATTTCATGTCATTACTACAGCAGTCTTCAAAGGGCTTTGGAGCCCTAAGTCAATGCAGTGATTAGTTTAATTAAACCTATAAGTCCATATGAGAGTGCAGAGGAGATTTACATACACCCCCTCCATTGAATGTCTGTTGCTATCGATTATTCATTAACAGTCATCATGAGGAAGTCCCTGGCAGGGGCAGCCTGCTGCCATATCAGCATTTTCCCAACAGTCTGGTTGGTGTCGGTTCTACTTTCTCTCCATCATGTTGCACTGCTGTTAATCGAACCTCTCTGAAGGGATGAGGCAACCCTCATCCATTTAAACCACTGTTTAAAAAAAAAAAAAAATATATATATATATATATATATATATATATATATATATATATATATATATTTTTTTTTTTTTGTTATTCCCAAGCCAGCCCCCCCCCCCCCCCCCCCCCCATCCTTTTTCCTAATTCTCTTCAGTTTAGTGAGTTAATGATTAACCTGTGTGAGTCCACCAGCCTCTCTCTCCCCAGTTTGTACTCTCAGCCTTAGTGGAGAATGACAGTTATTTCCTGCCCCCGCTTCCTCCTCTGCCAAGCAAGCACAGATGCTTATTTCCACGTGCAATTTCAGCCTCCCCTCCACAACATCCCCTCCACCCCACCCACCCATGAGCTGTGCCTCACCCAGGCATTTAGCACCTGGCTGATTGCTACCATTGTGGGGGCGGCAGTGAGGCCAGTTGAAGGGAAGAGGAGTGAGGACTTGCAAATTGGGAAAGGGTGCTACTTTTATAGGCTGGCCATGTAATCACAGCTGTACTCTTATTGCTGCTGTTGAATCATCAGCGGATCTATCGAGTGCATTAGGCCTTTTTATTACGAAGCACTCTCAGGCTAGGCCAAAGCTTTTAAGGGCAGCATGCCCGTAACTGACACATCTCAAATGACATGTCCAGAACAGGGTTGCCATCGCCGCTTTCCTCAGCTTGCCCTTTGTGTTTTTAGGCAAACACAAGATAAGAAGAGAGATAGAGACATGCTCATGACTCCTTACATTTTAATGCCGACATTTACAGTACAGTGCACAAGAAGCAAATGCGCTGAAGAGAAAGTGCTGGGGCTAAGCCACATCGTCAACAAGAGGGCATTTGGTCACTGGAGCTTCACAGAGCCGGGGTGAGAGTAATGCAATGACATACATGGGGTGGTGGGGGGGGGGCAGGACGTAGGAATAGTCAGTTAGACAAAGCTCTGGGAAGACTGCTTATGAGACAGTGACTGGCTGGTCAGCAGACACACTCTAAAGTCCCCTAAATTTACTGAAATCTGCTAGTGTTTCATCACTAATTCCATAATTAGATCAAGTCTCCCATTATTACAATCACCGCTATTTTAGAACTTATAATCAGACATTCAAGCGTCATGATTTGCTGTGACCTGGCATCTGAACGCTCATTAAACTCAGCAAATTATGTTCGTTAAGAAACATTGCCACCTTATTAACATACCACCCAGCATGCATTCTTGCTGATTTAAATCTCTCCAAAAAGCCCTTTCTTCATCCAGCTCAAAAGCATCTGCATTCAGGAGGCATTATTGACTCTTTTCATGCATGCATCTCAGATGAGTCACAGATATATTTTCCAATAAAAATGAAAACAATGCTAACCCTGATGTAAATTCAGATCCACTTCAGCCCCTACCCCCACGCTCTCACTTTTTAAGAGTTCCACATTTCACCACTAAAACTGGACTGCGCAGTGTAAGAAACACTTCACTACATGGAGTCTTAAGACCAAAAGTAAACCACTTTCAGTGAGCTGCAGTCAGGATCCTGTTACTCAGACCAGCATATTTGGTGTATTGGGGTATTTTTAGACACATGACCACTAATCGCTTGATGTTAACTTGTCTGCCACATTGGATGTGCGATAAGGCAGTCACAACAGCCTAGAGACCAGTCTGTGACCACCTAGCAACCACTGGACATAAGGGGGAAAAAAATGAGTATTCCCAACTGGTTGCAAGTACTTGCTGGAGGCTGATGGCAGTCTCTGGGAAAATGATTGCTAAAGCCCCAGTCCCACGGGCCTAGAGACTGGTCTATGACCCCTTGACAACCACCTATCACTAGGGTAAAAAGTATATTCCTCAACCAGTTGGCAGAAATCTCCTTGTGAATGCTTTGGTTGCAAGCATATCATTGCAGTTTGAATGGACGTGACGGACTTGTCTACAAATGCTGTCCAGCTACTCCCCAAGCTGTAGTGAAACTGTGAAAAGTGCAACACAAACCAGAAATAGAAGCCATTTGCCTTCAAAGTAAAAGTTGCGCCTTCTGAAACATGTTGGCTGCAGTGCTTAGGTGCAACTTTTACTTTAAAGGCAAACCTTGTCTATTTCCAGTTTGTGTTTTTACTACTGATAGCAGGTATTTAGTAAGTATTTGAGTATTTTCAGACAAACATGAAAAACTACAAGGAATACATATTTTTCTCTAGCAACCTGTGCCTCACATATTTTAGGACTTTCATTTCATCTCACAATATATCGAGTATTCTGAGCACAAGTACTCAACATATTGTGTTTGAATATCAACATCAAGTCAAATATTATGTATGTATATTGTGTGTACTGTGTTTTAGCTTTATGGGTCATTCAAGTTTTGTTCATGCCCACATTCTTGGCTTTGAACATAATGGAAGATGGATGGCACCTGTGCCCTTATGTTTTGGCAGGGGAGGAAGATAGTGGAGTCTTACAGGTCAGAGTGACCCGCTAATGGTGGTAAATGCGAGGCTGGAAAGTCTCTGTTTCTCTGAGCTGAACACATGCGTGGAATGAGATCATGAGTGGAATTTTACAGAGAAGACTGGGCAAGGAAACTACTCCTTATAAAAGTGAGAGCCCCCGAGGGCCCGAAAGAGATGCAATCTGAAGTTTAATCTCAAGTATGTGTGTTTACATGTACTTTTTTCACTACATTAATGACCATTTGAGAGTTTAGTGAGTAAATTTAGGCTTTGCCTTCAGTTTTAGACACAACAGTCATTTGAATACAGCAAGATAATTCATAGGTTTTGATGAATTAGCTAAACTTATCCTCTTAAGGCAATGATTTGCTACATTAGAAAGCTATCAATTTGTCCTTTTTTGATACTAGGATTAATGCTCGGAGCATCTGGCACTGACACTGACCAGTCTTAGTACATGCACCAGGCATGTAATGTGTAATTTATGGTACTGCAGTTTTGGGGTTTTCACCCAACGCAAACAAGTGCCCGCGTAGTCCTCCAAAATCCCAGCTGGACAGCGATGGACGTAAATGTGTGTCGGTCAGATGCTGACTAGTTGACGTGTGCTGCAACAGGGAATGGAGTGACAGCAGAGATCAACAGGAATGGGAGAAGTGCAGAACAAAAAAAACGTCAAAGATCAAAAAATATAATATGAAAAGCACAAACAGTGGCTGCAGCGGAGACTTTTCATAGTTTTTAACTCTCCGTTTCTCTCCAGCTCTTTGTATGCTATAACTTCACCCTTCTCTGCTGCTGGCTGACGGACCAACAACGGCAGAAGGAAGAGCAGGCCACAGACTGGTTGTACCACATACATCGACAACAGACGCTCTCTGCAGGTCATCCACAGACTGCCAACACACTACCACTGCTGAACCATAATTTCAGCATAAGGCGCAGCTGGTTCAGCTTGCTTTTGAGAGAAACCTCAAATGCAAATGCCTGAATGAAAGGAAGGACAAAATCCTCAAGAGATCCCACACTGAAACACATTTCCTGCAGATTTTTTAATGGTGAGTTTAAAAAAAAACTATTCACTGATCATTCTAACTCAAACTGAAGAGTGTGTGCTTAGAGCTTGTAGTGTTTTGTATCAGTGTATGGGGTGTTATGCACTTAATAGTAGCATATTCTCATGAGTCTAGGTTTTCTTGTCCTGTGGTAATGGGATTTTTATTTTTATTTTTTAAAAGTAGGCAGCAAGTTTCAAAACCTGTTTAAAGTTGAGACCCCTTGTTTGACCCGAATGCCCTCCAATCAGTTTGTTCTGGCTACAAGCCTGGGCTTGCTTCCTTGCTAACATTGTCATTAACAGTAATGGCAGATCTAATTTTCTTATGTGAAATTGGTGTTTGGGCTTGTGATGTGTGGGAGTTGATAGAAGCAAGTGGTTATTGGACTGTCAAGCTAGTGAGCTGGTTGCTCAGTGTTGGTGCAGGAGAGAGGCATTGAGCTACTTGGGATGTTAACACATTGTCACTGAAAAAGTGCTTAATGCATGAAAAGTACTACATGCTGAACTTTTAAGCTATACACAGCATTATGTTTGAGCTTTGTTGACAGTGTCTGTTTTTTGGTGTAAGTTATTTGAAGTTTTTTTTTTTTTTTTTTTACAGTACAGAGGCTTTGATCTCCCTCAGCCCTGCCATGTCTGCTGTCCGCTCCCTCGGTAGCCTCTTGCACCCGTCCAGCTCTACTCTGCTGTGGTCAGATCAGAGAGCCAAAGATTACAGCAGATTATCCTGCCCACAGGATCGCCAACCCAAGTCCAGACGGCCGAACACAGAGCTGGCTGCAGCCTCTGAAAGTGCACAAAACACAGGCCTTTCAAGAAGAACCCTGAGGGATTGGCCATACCTGGCAAATGCCACAGGAAAGGGATTTATATTATGAGCTACACTAGACAGGATAATCAGCATTTATTCCGCAAAGCAACAGGCCCATCACTTTGTGAAAGGACAGCCGCTGCCAGCCCTCTTAATCTATTAATGCACTGTACAAAATAGATTCCACTGGGATTCAGTGTTCACACACAGAGCATTTAGTATTTTCTTTCACCCAAGGAATCTGGGCTTTGGTGCTCTGTGGGTTGTCTTACACTCTGTATTCTTTGAAACCCACCAGTGGCATCAGTCACTTGGCATCAGCAGATCTCTGAACTCCTGAAAACTCACAGGAGCCTCTCGACAGGTGGAGACTAGCCCATTTTGTCGCCCCCTGCTTGCAACTCTGTGACACAACCAGGTGCACAACACACAGGGAAAATGTGCTTTGTGCAGTGTCACTCCTTTGCTCAGTGTACACATTGATGGGATTTGAAACTATGCAGTTATTCTTTCTGCTTTAATATCAGGATGTTAACAGAAGCATCAGATTAACAATCTTGGCACTGTAAATTCCCATATTTCAGGGCACAGAAAGTAATATATAGTTGCAGTATCGTGTATATATATATATATATATATATATATATATATATATATATATATATACATCCGCTTATCCTGTTCAGGGTCACGGGGGGGCTGGAGCCTATCCCAGCTGTCATAGGGTGAGAGGCAGGGTACACCCTGAACAGGTCGCCAGCCTGTCACAGGACTAACACAAAGAGACAAACAACCTTTCACACTCACGTTCACACCTATGGGCAATTTAGAGTAGCCAATTAACCTAACCCCAGTAAGTGCATGTCTTTGGAATGTGGGAGGAAACCACCGGAGGAAACCCACGCAAGCACGGGGAGAACATGGAAACTCCACACAGAGAGAGAGGCCTGGGCCAAGGTGGAATCGAACGCAGACCTTCCAGATGGTATTCTAACTGTGAGGCAGCAGTGCTAACCACTGTGCCACCGTGCTGCCAGTGTATATATATAGTTATTATATTTCATATTTGGTTGTGAGTCTTAGCACCATTCTGCCAGGCCTGTACTGTAGCCATCTTCCCTTCTTGCTTGTTTTGTGGCCTCCTTGCCTTCAGTCTGTCGTCAGAAACTGAAACACATGCTCATTTGGACTGGGGTCAGATTAGCTACTTAGCCAGTCAGCATTATTTGACTATTTGGACATTAATATTATTGCTTCGCTTCTCTGCACAATATATCTACCTGCTGTTTTTCTGTCGTCTTCAGCATGCGTTACTGAGTAACTGAGGGCAACAGGGTGAGCACTGATTGACCGAACAGCTTTTTGTTATTTATAAGTGCCTTGTGCTATCGATATCCTTTCTCGCTCTGGCTGTGTGCATAAGGAATAATTACTACAGAGTTTTGTACACCCAGCTCAAGCAAAACCCCTCCTGCCTCCTCACGTGCCCTCCCCTCTTCACTCCTCATCCTCACGGAGATCCTACCCTTTTCATATGCAAATCCCTCCTGAGATCCCAGAGGCTGTTAGGTGTGAAAGGTAAGTATTTTTTGAATCCCACACCCCAGCACTTTTTCTAATATTTTAATTTCCAAATATCGGGGCGGGGAAACCAGAGCGGCTCGCTTGATAAGCATTGTTCTGCTCCGAAAGCACCTTGTAGGTTTGTGTAATGGGAGCTCCGCTTTACTTCTGCTCCTCTCTTCTGTTGTGGGGACTGAAGCCGGACTAAACAGATGGATCAGCTGACAAGGAGAACCATCCTGAGAGATGACAGATGGTGAGACGTGTTCATTTGGTGTTCTGTTTAGTTTCCTGCTACTCACAATCCAGATGAATTAGGAGCTGTGGGAGCAACTCCTTGACGGGAAGAGAAACTGGTGTGTGCGCAACAGCGAGAGCAATAAATTGATATTGATTTGCTTTTGATGTTTAATGGAGTGTCTCGGAGAAGAGATGTGAGCAGTGGGGGGTGTGATTTGGAGAAGGAATGGGGGATCAACAAGATAAAAGCAGTTTCTAGCAGACTTTGGCGTAATGAACTAGATTTTAATTGCACTGACCAGCGTTCCTCGAAAGTGGAAGAGCGCTCTTACAAGGCACAATTAGTGAACATTATGGAGCACAGATGAAAAGAAGACAAGCTCGGATGAGCAGGAAATGCGATAGGGCCGGACTGTGGAAAGTAGTGATATCACTGGCGTCTGTACTATACCACCAAATCCATAAGCCTCCCTCCCCATGCTTTTTGCCCCCCCCCCCCCCCCCCCCAACAAGCCCACACAAGGAGTGGTATTTTTAGCGCATCACCCTATCTCTGAGATGGAGCATGCAACTCCCTCTCTGCAGGCTGGGGCTGCTGGGCCTCTTTTATTTTAATCCAGACTGGAGAGAGATGAAGAGAAAGAGAGAAGTGTGTGAGTCATCCAGAGCTACCTTTGTGTCACTGTCTGTGTTCCTCCCCACCATCTCACTATCCTTTCCTCCATCTGTCTTTTTGCTCAGTCTGCCACTCAGAGCTTATCTATCTATCTATCTATCTATCTATCTATCTATCTATCTATCTATCTATCTATCTATCTATCTATCTGAATGTCATGATCTAAAAATTTCCATATCATTTCTGTAAATTCAAATGCTGTCACATTGAATCCAATCTAGAAATAAGCAGCACACTCATAACCAGTCTTGGCATCCAATTTGTCATACATATTCCAAAGCACAAAGATGGCTGGCTGTATATTACCCTGGAATGATGGATAATTACGATATAATTTGGTTCAAAAACAAATGCTTAGCAGGGGTGCAGCTGAGTGTGAAAGTGTGCAAGGCTGATTTAAACACCCGGTGAAATGGCCTATTTAGCTTGATGCGCTGAATTGTCCTTTAATGCATTTGCAGCGTAGCCGAACAAAAGGGAGTGCAGCAAAGAATTGCTTCCCTGTTTGTTTCGATGTGTTGTCCTTGATATTAAACCTCACTGCAGTGCTAAAGGCGGCTGATTTTTAAGAAAAAAGAATCAAAACAAATCATCTCTGAAGATTTAAAAAAAAAAAAAAAAAAGTTAAGTGGTGGAAAACCAAAACAACCCTGCAGACCTGAGCGTAACTGTTTGTCATGTGACATTTTTCATAGTCATTTGACCCATTTTAAATATAACAGCATAAACTCATGCCAGCAGCTCCGAGAAGCACAGACTGGCTTTGAACTCAAAATGAATGTCACCATACTAACATGCTCATGACAACACTGGTAGAATATATATATTTTTTTCTTTCTAATGTTCAGGGTCTTCCTTTAGAGTACAGGGCATGCTAACATTTGGAAATGAGCACAGCTGAGACTAAACGAGAATGCCATTAGTTTTTAAAAATGTAAGTTATTTGCACGAACTGAAATTCTGATCTCACTGCAGCTAAAACTGTGAAAAGTTCTAACATCATTCGCTTCTAAGTACCAAAATTCAGTTTATTGTTTTAAGGTATTTCACTTGAATGAATTCAGTAGACCCCCATACCAACTGATGCATTTCTATAATAATGTCACTACGATGGCAAAAATATTAGATATTTGCTACTTGAAGTTACTCTGATGATGCTACATCTCTGCTAAAGTACATTCCCCAAAGATAAAATCTACTCTATTTTTCAGAGGGATGGTTAAAAAACTGTAAAATAATTATGGCACTGTAATAATTACAATAATAAGAAATAGGCAGTACCTGCGAGAATCATCTTAGTAAGAGAACAATAAGGAAATCAACATGATTATCCTAAATAGCAGTAAGATATCATTAGTGAGAATAAAGCAGTCTTATCTGTGTGGATTAATGTGTTGTGAAACTGCCTCAGGGCCACTGCCGTGCAGCCTGGCAGTGGATGTGACATGCTTGTCTGATGAGTTAATCTGTCTGTCATTTTTGTTTTTATGTCATTCACTGCCCTCTTGTCCTTCTTATTCTCCCTTTTTTTTTTAGCATAAGCACTGTAATGACTGGATGACATGTCTTGTCATGATTCTGAAGCTTCACAACAAATCAGTATTACAGTAATTCTGTACACATCTTGGCCACTTTGTTGGGTTGGGAAAGGTTGGACCCCCCTTTGTCTTAAAAAAAACATTGTTCAGAGATTTTGTCCATATTCACACAATAACATCACGCAGTTGCTGAAGATTAGTCTGGCTGCACATCCACGATGCAAAACATCTGTTCAACCACATCCCAGTGGTGCTCTGTTGGGTTCATACCTGGTGACTGTGGAGGCCATTTGAGTACCGTGAACTCGTCATGTTCAAGAAATCTTTGTGACATCTTATGTGAAATCAATTTCACATTATCATGCTGGAAGCAGCCATAAGAACATGGGTACAGTGGAATGAACATGGTCAGTACCAACACTCAGGCTGTGGTGGTTGAACTAAGTTGGTACTAAGGGGCCCAAAGTGTGGCAAGCAAAGATTCCCCGCACCAGTACTGCTTCAGGGTTTGATGTGCATTCAGATCTGCTCTTCTGCATACCTTGGTTGTAACAAGTGGGTTTTTGAGTTACTGTTGCCTTTCGATCAGCTCAAAGCAGTATGGCCATTCTGATCGGACCTCTGGCATCAACGAGGCATTTCCTCCCATGGAACTACCACTCACTGGATATTTTCTCTCTTTGTTTTTGCCATTCTCTGTAATCCCTAGAGATTGCTGAATTCCAGCAGACAGTTAAACAGTTATCTAATGTGGCCAGTGGGAATATATTTACTGGTAGCTTAGCTTCTTTTCTTCTAATACAAGGTCCTTGTTACCTTTTTAGGATTTGTTAAATAGTGCTGGCTGCTGGTAGGTGGACCTACCATTAATATCATTTGGTTTTAATACAGAGTCACTGATTTTGCTGATTGTCTTTGGCTATTCACGATTTTTCCAGCCTCAAGAACTGTTGAAATTCCACCTTGCCTCCAATGGAGGACTAGAGTTTGTTATTTGTTTGTTTGTTTTAACTGATGCCAGAACCACTGGCTCCAGTAACTTCTCATTTTCTCATGATTTTACATAACAAATGAGGCATTCACTGGAAATGGGCCATTAGTCTTATTATTTCGCCTCTGGGGGGCAGCTGCCAGTGTTGCGGGGTTTCTGTTGTAGCCGGTGGATGTCACAACAACTGATATCTGGGCCAAGTCACCGTTTACAGTCTGTCTCTGAATACAGATCAGTTTAGCAAACTCATCATCGGATGATTCTCGGTCGTTTCATGACGACATCGGTGTGTTCCTGTCTTGCTCACCACTTGGACTACCAAGCAATCTTGTGAAATATGTTCACATTCAGCATTTTCACATATAGATAGCTTTTTATAGACATTATATGCAAAAGTTTCAAACTGTAGATGTTAATCTAATTCAGTCGTGCACATCTCTGTGTTAACCTCTATTATAAATAAATAAAAAAAAAAAACATTGCTCCTGCTGTCTTTTTTCCTCATCTCCTTCTCCATTTGTCTTTTTCTTTCACCGATCACTGATGAATGGGTCCTTATGATGAGTCTTAAAGGTGCTGAAGATGTTAATAGTGTTATGTTCCCTCCTAATGGGACCAAAAGCAGGGGATGAGTAACATATATTTATCAGTGGAGAAATGAGTGAACCTGGGGAGCCAAGTGCTCCCTGACTGATGGCAAAATGATGGAGGAAGAAGCTGCGACTGGGTAATGAGGCCTGAGTGGCGTGATAGAAAAAGCAGTCAGAGACTAGCAGACCATTCCAAAACGTCAGAGTTGGGGAATATGGGCTGTGAGACTCAGCAGTATGTCCAAACAGAATGGATGTCTCCCACTCTGCGAGTCCCCAGACACTTTCCGTCTCACAAAAGCATTCACACAAGCACATGCTCACACACAGACTTGCAGCCACAATAGTTGTGCCAGCGTGGCTTTCTGTCTGCCTCTCACAGACCAGGATTCAACGAAAGCGATGCACAGGCCTTGTGCACCGCGGTTAACTGCTGCTTTTCCGCTGGCAGCACCAGACAGGCTTCGCCATGCTCAATGTGGAAACTGCTGGAAAAGTCTGGAAAGCAGACTGGAAAGGCTGGAAAGCAAATCAAAGCTTTGTGACGGCGCAACGTCATGAACACATCTTTAGGAGATGTACCATGCCCTGCAGGGTGTGAAATGAGGACATTACACACACATTCATATAAGTCTTTCACATTATTACGTCTTCTTATACACACACACATACACAAACACACACACACACAAACAAGCACTACATAGTGATGCACAACCAGATGCACTTGGACCGGCACGCAGAAGCAGCCACACTCAATATCTTCCTTATACATATTGAAAAACAGAATGGAAACTGAAATAAAGCTCAATAAAACACTGGGAGCTGAGGCTGGTTTGGTTTAATCTCATTACACTGAGAGCCGGAGGCTTCTCTCCCCCCCTATTTATAGCACCCTGAGAAAGAAAAACTGGCGTTCATGAACACCACATCAGTGGCTTGTGCAACTGCGCCCGTGAGTGGCAAGGGACACAACCAATCGCAGACAGGTCTTGCATCAAATGTGATGTGACAAAATACACAATTGTCAGTGATCTGTGAAGACAGCAGCTCTCTTACACTATCCCCCAGACACATGTGCACTTCCTTGTTTGCCACATTTACCTTCTGTTCCACTCCAGTCTTCTTATCTTCACACCTTCTCCCTGGCGTGGGCTTCTAACGTCCCACCTGTGTGACGCAAAGGAATGGACTCAGGTTGTTTTTTTTCTTTAAAGCAGGCAGGGTCTGTGAACATGGGGGCACCCTCCCCTCCAGAAACCAACACATTTTCTTGGATTTTAGCTGTCTGTCTGTGACTTTAAACTACGCTGATGCAAACATATGTGTCCCGCTCAGGGACACTTGGAAACTTTCAGCTGGGCACTATCAGTTCTGTGGATTGCACCAGAAACCTTTCAAGTTCTTCCTGGGAAGAAAAAAAAAACAAGGCAACAACACAAATGAGAAGCTTAGGGGAGAAAAGCTGCATGGAGTGAGAATTCTGGAATTCTGACCCTTCTTTATGGAAACCCCTCACAACAAAACCCCCAAATCACATAAGTAATCACACAATAATCCCTCGATGCACAAATAGCAACAAAAACAAGAGAGAGAGAACTCGGACTGCACCGCTGTTAATTACTTTGGCTTTGTTGGGGGTAAAATACACGTCCCAGCCTGCGTCAGCATCATTAGAAAGCCCCATTCAGGCACAGTGTACTGTGTAATGGATGATAAAACTGAAAACTGCTGTGGACTGTGCTCAATATATATATATATATATATATATATATCTCCTCTCCATCACGTCACCTCGGACTGAAAAGTAGCATCAGATGAAAATACCCTGAGCCCTCAAGCCATGTGTTTTTTTTTTCTCTCTCTCTCTCTTTCTGCCCTCCAACATCCTGAATGTTGCTTTTTAATGTGCGAACACATTTGCTCACACTCGATCTAGCAGAGGTCAGGAGCTGGAACAGCAGCTCCTTTTCTAACTGAGAAAACCGAGGTGTGCATCAGCCTACCACACCTTCAGTCAACTATAAATCATAAGCTGCTTCATGCATTATGTAAAATGCACAAGTGTTCCCACAAACCTTGTTGTAGCTGCACAGATGTGTACATGCCCCCCTTGTATATGCCTATATATTCCTCACACAAACCTATTGCATGTGTTTTATTTCTATAGGGTGCTGAGTCTTTCCCTATTAGCAGCAATAATAATAATGATAATAAACAATTTTACTCTGACCTTGACAGGAAGCAGCATAACAGTGTGTTCCTAAGTCCCAGCTGGCATTGGCATATCTGCGTATTGTACAGTAAAAAAATGCACACTAGTGTAGATACATTCACCAGGCACTGCAAGCCATTTTAACATATAATGGGCCGTGACACACATTCAACATTGAACATTCAGAAGAACTAAACATATTAAATTAAGAGAATAATAATTAAACGAATCAGAAAATTTTCTGCTTTATTTGAGGAATGATATACTCATTTGCGGGCTGGGAAAATTCTCTTTTAAAATGTTCTCACTGCTTCATTCTTACTCTGTAATAAGGCTACAGAACAAGGTTACTTTTGTTAGTTACTCTTCATTTACAAGCAGTGGTTCATTTGCTGCTATGTACAGTACAGTACTGTGCAAAAGTCTTGAGCTGCCCCTCGTTTCTTTATATTCGGCTGGGAACATAGGAAATACATGCACATTTATTAAAATATGCAAACATACATGGTAGTGCAGTTCTAATGAGCTTGAAGGGAAATCTTTGGTATGATCACTTTTATTCTTCAGCACAGCCTGAACTCTCTTAGGCAAGCTTTTTGGAATTTCTTAAAATAGTCTTCAGGAAGTCTTCTTGAAGGACATTCAAAGCTCTTCTTTAGATGTTGGCTGCCTTTTGTTCAGTTTGCTGCTTCAATAATGTTGAGGTGTGGGCTCTGAGGAGGTCAGTCTGAGATTGATAGTGCTTCATTGTATGCTTTTCTATCCAGATATGCTTTTACTGCATTGGCAGTGTGTTTGGGATCATTGTCATGCTGAAAAATGAAGCCGCTGTTAATCTGATGTTTTCCAAATGGTATTGCAATGGTGGATAAAAATGTGATGGTACTTTTTTTGTGTGTTTGTAATGCAATCAATTTGGTCAGGATCTCCAACACCACTGGCTGAATGCAGCCACAGTGCAGCTCTTCTTTGGATGTTGGCTGCCTTTTACACTTACAGATGGTGGTAGGGACTCACTCTTGACCTCCTCCATATATATTGATGGCAATTTGAACCAAAAATTTCAAATTTGTATTCATCACTCCTCAAGACCTGTTGCCACTGATTTTTAGGCCTGCCGTTTCTTCTTTGGTCCAGTTTCCTCAGATTTTTTATAGTGAGAAAGGTTTTCAGCTTAAACTGTCTCATCTTTGGCATCTTTCATAGACTCAACTAAAAACATGGGAATAACTTGTGTTTTTTGCAACAGGCTGCTAGTAACAAAGTGCCCAAAGATATCATTTTAAATTGGTTCTTGGCTAAGTTGTCTGTTATGCAACACAACACTGGGTCCTCCCTTGAGTTAGGTGCATTGTTTATGTTTGAATGATTTATAGGTCATTATTAAGCGGCTTTACAAACAACAACAAAAAACAATATTCCTCTGAAGATGGTCAGGTACACGGACTGGACTGAAAATGAGTGAAAAGCAGCCAATGTCCAAAGAAAGACCCTTAGAAAGCTTGCAGAACTTGCACTCAGGACCACTTTAAAAAATCACAACAAAGTCGGGCTCCTTGGAAGCAAAATGTGACAGATGGGTCAAGACTTTTGAACTGTATTTTCAGTACAAATTTAAGGAGGGTGTACTTTTTTATGTTAAGCTAAGTTCTGCTCCACTATATTTCCTTTGACTGTTAATTATTTTACAAATTAATATTTTACCTTAAAAATAAACTCATATGTTTTAGATTTGTCTATATAGAATGAGGCCACATTGGGGCATTTATTGGTCAAATAAACAGTTATGGAGGGTGGGAATATTCCAGGAAAAAAGTCAAAGTCAGGAGCTACACAAACATAAGCTGCTGTAAAATACCTGTCGCACGTAACACATAAGCTTCTCCTCTCCCTCTCCCCCAGAAACTGCTGCACAATAACAGTGTGAATAGGCTACTGCTATGCTGTGCTACAAATATTTTAGTTCCTGTGCATACTTTGTATATACTGAACATTTAATCTACTGTGTGTATATTGTGTAGATTTTGAGTATACATTGCATATTGAACACACTCTTTGCACACCGTGGGTCATAGGAAACGTAATTTCACTTCTCCGCCTGTCTTGTACGTTCGGCAGCAGTTGACAATAAAATGTGAAATAACATTTGTCAAGGAAATGTTGGATCATAACGCTGTCACTTGCCAAGTGTTGTTCCTGCAGCGGATGACCTGATCAGAGTAAACTTTATAATCACCTGCTTTCAAGGTTCACAGAGAAGAACGTGAAGTTTGAAGAGGTTAAAGCTCCAGTAATTCTTGGTTCGTTTGAGGAGAGGTTGCCATGGATCTGGATTATTCTTCTGAATCTGATTTGGATGAGGTGATAGCTTTTGTGTATCAGTTACTGTTGCACCTCCTCACTAATGTGTGCATGTGGGATTCGGTATTCACCAGTGGCATTAGTGGTGTGATAAGGTTGGCTTAACCTCACAATGTAAAGCGACGTGATTAATTAAAAAAAAAAATTTTTAATCTTTTTTAATCTTAAAGAATATTCAAGTTTTTTAAGGTAATTTTTTGTCTTGATTATTTGTCACTATAATATTACCACCATCACCACCACCACCCACCTCTTTCTAAATTAGCACACTATAAAATATTTTTACTGGCATATTTAGCACAGCTCGCATGCTGTTATGGTTTTTTTTTTTTTTTTCATAGCAACTGGATGTTATTTACTGTTGCTTTCTGCATTTTTCCAATCAAGCTCACACAGCAATAGCGCTGCTGAGTCAGACCAGGAATGGGCAAAAACAATCTATTTCCTGCTGTATTTCTGTCCCAGGTGCTCTATATCTGTCAATAATAATAATGATATACAGTCAACACCTACGAGTATGATTTATGCTGTAAACAGAATAAAAAATGAGAGTCTGAACAAAGCGTTGGTTATATTTGCTGCCTTAGTGTACAAGTCTGTGACACGTTAAGCCAGCATTAAAGCCATCTGTCTCTCTAAACACATAGTATGACAGTCTTTCATAGTCATCCACTACAGCTGAAACCGAGCCAGTAATTTTGGGCAGGAGCTCTGTCCTGGGGCACGAGGCCTGGAAGTGATACCTCAGATGAGATGTTGGCATCAGCAGGCAGTTGAACAACTGTGTGCATCCCTCCGTGCCAAGCGCGGCCTCTAGGTGCACACCTTCATCTGCTCCAGCTGTAATTTGCTGTGAGTTCTTAATTTAAACTCCGCTCTCTTTGAGCGTTCCTGACATGCCTCACATTAGCCCGACACGGTGCTCTGCTCAACAGGTGGGCACGGTTTTGTGCTCTCTGTCTCACTGAGTGCGCGCTGCGCTGACACGCAGCTGACAGAGGGGGTTGTCAGTCTCACTCATTCAGACAGATCTGCACTAAGACAGCAGCCTAAAGCATATTTCGGGGGGGGGGGGGGGGGGGGGGGGGGGGGTCGCCCTCTCTGCGACATCATCAGAGACTGCCAGCTGGTTCTGATTGATGGTGTATCACCTGCTCGAGCACCACATGGTCACAATATCCTTATTCACAGGTCTACTGTATGGGAAATCTCACGCACAGGCATCATGTTGCCGTTTTCTATCAAGCTGAGCTGTTTGCTGAGAGGTGAAAGACTAGCACTTATTTTGAAATGAAATACACTGCACGTTTTGACATTTAAATTCTCACAAGTCTCAGCAATGAAGATCTCTTTTCTTGGTGTAAAGTGGGTGATTTGATTACACTAAAAGTTTTTTCCCTTTTAGTTCCCCTTAGCGCCTATGGGCTTGAAGAATAAATTACTATTACTACTAAAAAAAAAAAAGCTTTTTTTTGTGTCAGATAAAAACAAAATCCAAGGAAAAGGGTGACTGTAAATCCATACGGGAAGCTTTACAGAGTGCTGTGTGTATTTTCATCTCACAGCATGATTAAGGTACTGTTTTTCCAACTTCGCTTTGATGCAAAGGCTGTTTGAACTCCTTTTTTAGCGGCAGCTGATTTCCAGCCATGTGATGAAGGTGTTTGGGTCTGCCATGCCCTTGAAGTCTGTGATTTTTCAAGAAACGACTAGAGCGTGAAGAACTAAAAATCACATCAGTATAAAAATCCCTTTAAGGGGAAGAATATGGGAAGAGATGAGGCGCCGCACACTTTCTGTGGTGGGCAGTTCATTTCACTGCTGAGATGTGAAGGTTTGAGATTCAGATGTGGCTTTGAGGGGGGGAGGAGACAATGACAGAGGGGGAGAGTGGGATGAAATTATAGATTTATGATAGCGTGCTTAATGCCGCTGTAAGCAAGAACAAGGCTATCAGAAACCATCTTGACGGTACTGGAAACCAGCGAGACGGGCCACACAATAGAGAGACAAAGCGGTGAGCAGAAATAGAGATGGAATCAATACTCTCCATTTACTCTGAGGTGAAAGGAAGCGCTGAGAGGATAGGGGATCAAAAAGAGAGAAATGCAGCAATCAAAGACTGTTATTTTAATGGACAAAAGACTGATTCAAACAATATAATTAGGTAAGAAAAGAAAAAATAGCCATTATGAGGCTTTTCACCATCACAGTGGGCACGTTGAAAGAGGCAAAAAGGAAACTGTTGCGTAATCAGCTGTGTCAGAAAGTTCCATAACGGCGCCTTAATGAACACGAGTGTTAAAAGGAATATGGAGTAAGGGCCTGTTACTGACAAAATGTAAGCAGCTGCACCAAACAGGGAGATAATCGTGGGTAACAGGTGGACTTGTTGTGCAACTTGGATTTTTGATGCCGAGGCTCACTTTGTTTCCTCTTGCTGGGATCTCTGCCCATCCGCACTTGTTAAAAAAACACACACAGAAAAAAAAAAAAAAGAGAACAACAACAAATGACTGGTGTATCACAACTCTGAGAAGATTCAGTGTGAAATCAATTAAAATGCAAAGACGCCAAGGTTTCCAGTCGATTCTTGAAGCTAGCTGACACCACTAAATGTGGTTACCAGAGGCCTGAGTATCTGTAGGAGAAGCTGCAGGCAAACAAAGCGACAAGCAGAGAACAAACACAAAGAGGGACCTTGAATGCGGGGCTGTATGCGTTCCCTTCGAGCAGACATCTGTTCGGTGTCATTGCTGAAGAAGGTTTTACCTGGGGTATCTTCCTGCAACTACCAAAGCGCAGTGAGCACAGTTCCAGTCCGTGTACTGCCTCCAGGTACTAATTAGTGCTGAGAGCAGCGAGAAAGCGTGATGTATTCACAGAAGAGTGCAATCTGTAGCCTAAACAGATGCTTACTTTACCTAAATGAGATAAGAGGTCTATTACTCAATGCTATTAAAACACTTTTGGTGGGAAAATTCCTGAATGCTCTCTGTATGAGACTTTTTGTATCTCCTCTGTTAGAAATGCAAATGTATGATCAACAACAAAATACTGCTGTTGTGGTAATTAACTGGAGCTGTACCTCATTATGAGCTAAATTATTATGGCAGCTGGCCAGTCAGGCAGGGAAAAGAGCAGCTACAGCTTACAAATCAGCATTTGATCCCTCACTTGGATGGACTGGGGGTGGGGGGGGTGGGGGTGGGGGGTAAAGAATGAATACATGGTAGGTGAGGAAGTGAGCAGGGCTTTGGTTTGAAATTGTCGCAGAGCATGCTGTGATTAAACTTAAATCTGAAGCCTTCAGTTCTTCAGAGGAGATGCATTAATATTCCCTTTTCCACCTTATGAGCATACAAGTCATGATGCATATCCAGTGGGATCTGCTACATACTGACAAATTATACAGTCAAGCCCATCAAGTGCCTGTAGGCTTTGCCTTTTTTGGGTAAATGAAATCTATTCTACAAATGCACAAAACAAGTAACCATAGCAACTGAATTGCGGGAAGAGCTGTTACTCGTTCAGTGTCAGTCATTCATTTCATGTCGGAACTTCCCAGAGCGCACTGGGCATGGGACCTGATGACTGATACGTTCACATTAACATCCTCTGACAAAAGGCACGACAAGACGTTTGAACAAAAGACATCGGGGAAATGCAGAGGAGGCAGACTGACACTCTTGGGGGGGGGGGCTGAGTGCCACTAAGACTGCCATTTTGTAGGATACAAATAGACACAAAAATAGACAACTACAGACTGGGATTCTTCAAACAGTTGTGCAAAACAACACCCAGAATCCCTCTTGTATATCATCCGTCCCGTAGACTGGCGACTGTTGGGAGTGCTTCATTATCAATAGCGAGGGTTTCTATTACAGTTCCTTGAACCTTGTCCAAAACAATTTCACCAGCAGCTCTCAGGCTCATTGATCTTTTGAAACCTCCAGATGAGGTGCTGACCAACTCTTTAAGGTCTTCCACTGGGTCAGCCAGTATGCAACGAATTAAAGACCAATTATTCTTTCACTCTTATGGAAAAAGAGCCCTTATTTAATACATTTAATCTTAAAATGTTTGTACAAAGCTAAAAAAAAACAAACAAACATTTAATTCACATACATTAAAACATCTCAGCATCTCAACCTGTTACTTATCCATGTTTGTTAAACATATTTCCTATACCTTAAGAACATTTAACTTTAAGCAGGCTGTAACTCCTGGTCATTTTCCTTGCCATATGATGGGGCTTGGAGCAGGGGCGTAAAGCATACAGCAAGCAAGAACTGGTCCAATCCAGTCCACTGTATGGCTGCTGTAAGTGTGAAAATTACAGAGGAGGGGGGTCTAATTTGTCACTGTGTTTTACTGCAAGATGCCTTGTGTTCCAAGTTCCAAGAAAGGCTCATGTTATGAGAGTAACTGTCTGAAATGCAGCAAGTGGTCAGATTTACAGCCTTTTTCTGGCATTTCTCATAGCCTTCTACTGAGACAAATTGTGGAAATATATTTATTTTTCTTAAGACATGTAAGACTTTTGATCTTCTGATCTGTGAATGGATGGTTCATTAAATGAGAACTTGTTTAGACTGTACTTTTTTTTTAGATTGAAATAAGCAATAGTTTTACTGGTCTGGCCCAATTGAGATAAAATCGGGTTGTACGCTGTCTGTGAACTAAAATTAGTTTGGCACCCCTGGCTTTGAGGAATATTCCCAGACATCTGCATGTAAATGAGAGCATTCAGAGTGACAAAAGCAGATGTGCGTGAAGCCGCCTTCCATAGGCCAGACTCAATGCAAGTTAGCCTTGAGCAAAACAGCACAGTGCTGCTGGATCATAAAGTCTGACAAATACTGTGAAGAGATGAGGGAGCTGCACGAAGCATCCATTATGCGGACATAAGCAAAGAGGCAGAATTTACAGTCACTGCAATATGTGAAAATAATAAAAATAGCTTCAACACAGTGGAAATACCTCTGACCTCCCATTGATGTGAAAAGAGGTAAAACAAGGCCTGTTGCAAACCATATGGGCTACAGGTCAGACACTAACCTGTGCACAGCCCACACATAAATACCTCCACACACATTTCACCACAACCCGTGACACACAACATCCATCCACCAGCTTCCATTCCTCCATGCGCCCTCCTTCCTGAGCAGTGTGTAGCACAAACACCCACTGATCGCACACAGCACTTCATGGATGTGCTAAGAAACACACACACACACACACACACACACACACACATGACCACACACACACACACACACACACAGTTGGAGCCAGCTTGGTGTGCCCTCAGAACTGAGCCTGTTGGAATCGAATTATCTCTCTTTCTCTGCCCTCTCATGGTTTGCCGCCCACAGAAGGAGAAGGGCAGGCAGAGTCAGTCCCAATGCACTAAAGATTGGACTGCCTCAGAGCATGTCCTGGGGACCAAAATACAAATCAGTCCTTCCTCCAGTCAGCTGGAGTTGGCCTTTCTCCCAGGGGCCTGCCGGGAAGGCCGTCTGTGGCATTGAAAAAAAAAAACTGTGGGGGGGGATACATGAGTAAAAGAAAAAAAAAACCTGGACCCTCAAACTTGAATCAAGACCCACCACAAACCCATAAATGTGTTTTTATTGTGACTGTCATCCTGCTTAATGTGTTAGAGGCACATTTGGACTTCATAAGTGTGTGGGAAAAGTTTAGGAGGATAATAAGGCAGCTCGAAGTGGTCCAACATGTAAACTAACACTTTGACTTGGAGGAACATCAGGGGAGTTCAGGGCAGACTGAGAAAAGAGTGGAAGAGGGAACAAACTAAAAACCAGAATAAGCAGAAAGGGCCTCGTCTTTCTCTCTGTGACATTCGCTCTTTCACAGACAGGAATAAAAAAAAAAAAAATAGAGACACAGCCAAGCCAAACTCTGTGTTGACTAGGCTGTAAATTCTTTAATGCTATATGTGAAGTAAGCTGATAATGGATGAAAGATCCTTGTGCTGCATTGTCAGTGTCTCCTTAAGAGGATAAATGGAACATTTGTTGAGTGAGGACAAAGTAATCTTATCATAATCACGCGTTCCATGACTGACTTAATGAAATGCCTTTAATCAAATCTGTTTGATTAACATCCATTGCTTAATTTTATTTAAGTGCTGGCGCAGTTTAGGTGTGCTGTGTTTGTCCTCCCTTTGTGAGGCAGTGATTTTTTTACTGTCATGTTTGATCATAGTCGTGTGTGGGTGCTGTCTGAAACCATCTGTGTGACATTTCTGTCACGCAAGTCCAGGTAACTGCATCTTATTTTTAGCCCACCAATCCAATTCACCACAGTATGAGGGTCAAAGGTCAGGGGTATCAACACTTGAATTTAGAGACTGTCGTGCTAAGGAGTTCATCAGCAGGGCACTTTTTGTTTTTGGTCCAACGCCCACTGAGCCCCAAACCACCCTCTGAGAACAAGCTGATAAAGGCCCGGAGTGCGCACGCTGGCGATATCTCAGTCTTGCACGCACGAATGCACCCACCAGACCTTTGGTGCCATTAAAACCTCCGAGCTTCGCGTTACTTATCAACTAGTATGTGGCCGCTCTAAAAAATGTTAAGGTGCTCTTGCGTTTCGAGTGGGCGGCCTGGTTTGCGCTTCATCCCCATCTGACAGTCTATCCAAAGACGCATAACGCATCTGTACCGAAAACCCACGCGTCCCGCCTCTCGATAGAAAGCGCTTCATATCAGTTAACCCTTCAGGCACACTGCGTTATTACGCACTCATTAAAATGCCCCCACCCCTCCCCCGTTTACGCATATGCCTTGTGGGCTGATATGGACTATTATTGGGATGTTTGGAATGCGTCTATTTCTCGCCTACCGTTTATTCCCGACACAATTTCCGATGGACGTGTTTGTGGTCCCGTGGAAGGAGGATGGCCAGGACATCCTAGACTTTTTCAGTCCTGGTCTGTCGCTGGTATCCACGGCGTCAGACCGTTCCATGTGCCGGTGGTGATGCCGGTCCGTGTCGGAGTACCCCCGGTGTTTGATTTTGATCGGGGTCCGGGGTTGCCTCCAAAGATGCTGCGGAGGTTTCAGAGTCGCCTGTCCTTCCCGGGGAACGGGGAGCGACAGGGATAGGCTTTTCTTCGAGCATGGTGGTGCTTCCATCATAGTGAAAAAAAAAGAAAGAAAGATCCCTTTTTAACTTATTGATTAAATAATATGGCTATATTCGCTTATTTCAAGCACAAAACAGAACGTGTCATGCCCCTCTCTGCCACTTGATCTCTGAGCGAACAAATCAAAGTGACCAAGTCCAGCGCAGCCCGGGTCTGTATGCTGTTTTCTGAATAACATCAAAAACTGCCACAGTGGTAACCTGTCAAGTCATCCAAAAATCAATAATCTCATTGTTCTCGGTGGTGATCAGTTTTAGTTTATCCCAGAATCTCCAATTTGCCGTGATCCCCACCAGTCCCGGGTTTTGGTGATGAGACACCGGTCCTCCTGCTTCTCCTGAAGTTTGACGCCTCATCGCCCATGGCGCACAACCAGATGACTGTATTTATTTTAGAGAATTTATTGCTTTTTATTAGCCACTTATTGCGGAGACACACAGATCGCCGGCGCTGGCTCTCCCCTTTCTCTCCCCCTCTCTCTCTCTCTGTGTGTGGTGTGGTATTATTGCTGTCCGTATGTCTTTTCAGCTGAGCTCAAATTTCCGAGCAATTTCCATAAAAGTATTCAATCTATCACGGTTCGTGTAGAGCTACGGCATCTCTGTGCGCACACACGGCGCAGAAGTCTCCAGCAATTCCTCCGTGGAGATTTTTGATCCAAAAAAAAAAAAAAAAAAAAAAGAAAAAATTACTAAATCGCTAAACTGGACTCAGAAACCTATCTTTAATAGATCGAGATGCTGTGAAGAATGGTTGGACATGTCCAAAAAACATAAGCGATCCTTTGCTGTCCAGATTTTCTCATCTTCAGGTTTTTGTTGCTTGTTTCCTTCAGTCAGAATGCATCAGAAAAGGACAGAAATTGATGGTTGCGGAGGTTCAGTCATGTTCTCTGTGGGTCATTATCTTCCCATCTTCATATTTGCTGGAGTTGGACGACAAACATTGGCTTCATCACAGCGCTCTCTCTCTCTCTCTCTCTCTCTCTCTCTCTCTCTCTCTCTCTCTCTCTCTCTCTCTCTCTCTGGCTCCCTCCCTCTATGCTGGTCCATCCAGTCTCTCTCTCTATATGGTGGATGGGTGGTTGCTCTCCTCAGTGAGCACTGTCAGCACTGGGGGGATTTAAACCATTTATGTGCACATCCATTATGTTTTGCCCCATGTCTGCTCACTTGGCATTTCCTTGACAGAAAACAAAAGCAACAAATTGGCCAAACAATTCCAGCTGAGGAAGAGGCTTATATCATCAGACATGACATCTAAAATACCACTATTTATCATTTTTACCTATCTGAGGCTGATAGTCGTCACTTTGAGTTACCGTCTCCAAGCTTGAGGAGTACCTGTTCACATCCAGACATCACTGAGAACTTCGAGTCGTCCCTTAGAGCTCCTGTGTACAAAGTGGTAGGTTATTTTTAGAGAAGAAACAGAAGTAAAAACTATATTGTTGCTTTGGGGAATCTCATGTTAAAGGGTAAGAGGTCTTACTCCCATCAGAGCCACCACAGATAATGGTAGTAAGACACCATCCGTAAAAGCATTCAACAAGCCCTGTTTGTGGCAATCTGCTGACCTCCATCAACCAGGGATCAATACTTATCCAGTGTATGTAAACAGTGCATTTAAATGCAAAATCCGATTCCACATTTGATGAGTTGGTTATTATCAAGCTGCAGGTGCTATTGATTTGGGTAGAAATAAAATGAACATGCTCTAAAGGATTACACGGCTCATCTTCTTCCCTGCAGTAATTCATGCAAATTCAATTTCAGGGCAGCCACTGTTTAGTGTTTATGTAACATACTATAAAAACTCTTTTACACTGTAAAATACCATGTAGTCATTGTAAATCTCAGTTTTAGCAGTTCTAAAATGGATAATATGTTGCACTGAAAGCTCTATTTGTAGTTTGAAGAAAATAGACGAGAAGCAAACTTTGCTGTCATGTATTTAGCGAAGCTCCTTGTGGCCTTTTCACCTTTCTGTATACAGTATCTGACCTCTGAAGTCCCATATGAGCCTGACAGAGGCCTTTTATCTGTTCCTGAGGTGCAGCTGCTAACTAGAGGTGACGTTTGCAATTATAGCCCCGAAGCTATGGATCGAGCTGCCTGAGGAAATCAGGTCAGCAGAGTCAGTGACCTCTTTTAGATCTCTTCTAATGATGTACAGTTATCAGACAGGCTTCCCTGATTTGAAATGAATTATTAATCTTTCTTTTTTCATACTCAATCCTGACTTTATCCTAACTATATTGTATTTGCTTTGCTATTAATTTTTATTTTGCTTGTGCAACAAGTCATTTTAGATAGATGTTCTAGTATGTGTTATATGATTATTAAGTGATTAATTGTAAAGTCAGTGCTAACCATGACACAAAGTTTAACATACAAGTGTTGTTTTTGCATATTTTTAAAAACTGAAATAGGTTTGCAAGCACAAACAGCTAAGCAGGTCAATAAATTAGCAAATCTTTTCTTCTTCTCTCAGCTGCTTCCTTCAGAGTTCACCACAGCAGGTTATCCGCCTTCATCTCACTCTTTCCCTAGCATCCTTTTCTGTCACACCAACCCTCTGCATGCCCTCCTTGTCTGCATCTCCTCTTTTCTTCCTGCCTGGCATTTCCATCTTCAGCACATTTTGCCCAGTGTATCCACCAGCCCTTTTCTGTACATGTCAAAATCTTCTCAGGCTTGCCACCCTAACAACTCTAAACCAGCCAAAGTAAGGCACAATATACACTGTTTGACTCAGAGGTGACATATTCTGATCATTTCCAGCTCCATATTTTTGTTCCTGCGTTCTGCCAGAGAAGCTCTGCATGATTCATAGTTCAAAATTGTCCCATTTTGTCTTTTAATGGGCCTTGGTGCAGCCTCTCATTTCTTCCACTGACTGAAACAAGCTGTTTTAGCTTCCTTAACCTTCCCTTCCCTTTTAAGCCAACTTTTTTCTCATTGGCTGTCTCTGCAGACAGAAGGTTTGGGCAGCAGGTGGGTGGAGTTTCTTTGCTCACAACCAGATCTGTGTGCCTGAAGTGGCCCTATTAGGGATGCCCACTCTTTGATATACAGAGCCAATAGTGGAAGCCAAATCTGTGTGAAACTGAGCATTTAGAGCAGTTTGACGTCCGAGCTTTCGGCTCACAGAGGATTATTTGTGCATATACCGACCTCATTATTTGAAACTTTGGCCATGGTATGGGCTTTCACTAGTGCAACAGTATGACAGAAAATCAGGAAAAGCACTTTAAGGTAACAATTTCACTCATATTTTAAGTTGAAAGAAGTTTTTATATGCAATATACACAAGAATGTATCTACCAAATAAGGATGACTGTGATGATTATTGTAAATCATGTGATCCATCACGTAGTTGATTAGGCCAGTCAAGACTGGTTAGTTGACTTCTACACCAACTGAAATGATTTTGAATAAATTTTACACTTTTCAGAAATGCAGTCTCTGGTATTGTTGAATGTTACTTTGACAAGCACTATTGAACTGTAATCAAGCACCCCTTGATTATAGGTATCAAACATCTGAACTGAGCTGTAATCAAGTCCCAGCAGCGGTCTGCACAGTGTTTAGCTCAGTGGCAGTAAGGTGCATTTTTGGTGTCTTTTTGGTGCTTTTTTTTTACAATTTTGTGATTAAAAATTAAAGTAAAGCTCCCACTTTGTGATCCTGCCCTTTAACATGGAGCGCCCTTTAAAAAATCAGACAGTTCTGTTCCCCTCAGATATTTCCTATCAGTGATGCAGACCACCAAGAAGCATTCGTGCTGGCTGGAATTTGAGCTTTAGTTGACCCTGAAGTGCCTCCAGATTCCGCAAATAGAGCCGCGGGATGCTGCTGGGATCTGGGCTGTTCTGCTTGTTGCCACGACCCTGACACAGATAAGAAGCTATTAAAAAAAAAAATACATGCATGTTTGGAAGCACTGTAAACTCCTAAAATGGTGCAGCTGCTCTTTTTTGTCTGCCATTGGAGTCTGGATGTCTTTGAAGGGCTATGGAGAGTCTTGCTGGTGGTCTTCTGCTATTCCACCTACACATGTTGTCCTCCCTGTGTATAAAAGCCACTAAGAACTACCTAAATATTCAAATTCCCCTCTGAATCATTCTCGCCAAAGGTGATCCAGCGTCTCTACTATGCTGACAGGAGACGTGACCAGAAAGAAATGACAGGCATAGCAGATTTCCAATAAATAGTTGTTTTTTGTTTTTTTAAAAATAGCAAAAACATTTTTTTTCTGTCTCCTCCTCCCTCCCCTTCTCACACTTTTTAAACAAATTTAAACTGTTGTAAAGTCACCCCTCATAAATTTTGTGGTTTTCATAGAACAAGTGCACGACCATAAAAAGAACCACCAAACCAACAATTTTGCTCTCTGTAACGAGCATCTCAGCCTCACAGGGCAGCCAGCAGAGGAATAGACTTCTAGTCTGGTTTCTATCTATACTGTAATTACTGGCTTTAGAAATAGACTGACACTCTAAGGAGTTGTTTCCTTCCTATACACGTGCCTTTTCACTCTCCCTTTCTGCCTTGACCTAAATATAATGATTATTTCTTACTTGTCTTTCAGTGCATGCAGGAAGGATAAAAAAAAAACATGCAGCATTTTCTTGTTGAGTAATATCACTTTTAGCTATGATGTTAAACTTTAATATATTGCAGAGAGAATAGGGATATAGTCTATAGTATGAGAAATTAAACATAGATAACATTTTGATGGCATTAAACTCTACTCCCACAGAGGTTGATTATCTCATTAATAGTTTTACATCTTCGCTGAATCTCGCTGACTCTGGATACTGTGGCTCCTCTGAAAAAGAAAGCTTCAAATCAGAAGTGCTTGACTCTCTGGTTTAACTCACAAACGTGCAGCTTAAAGCAGATAACCCCTAAGCTGGATAGGGAATGGCATCTCGCTAGTTTAGAAGATCTTCATTTAGCCTGGAAAAAAATTTGTTGTGCTAAAAAAAAGTCCCTAAAGCTGGGACATCTTGCTATTCATCACTGATTGAAAAACACAGGAACAACCCCAGGTTTCTTTTCAGCACTGTAGCCAGGCTGACAAAGAGTCAGGGCTCTGTTGAGCTGAATATTCCTGTAATCTTCACTAGTAATGACTTCATTAATTTCTTCACAATTAAAAACTATCATAAGATTCTCACAGATGTATCATTATATACAGCTAGTTCCAGTACTACAGTATTTATTTAGACTCTCTCTCTCCGATTGATCTTGTTGCGTTAACTTCAATAGTTACTTCCTCCAAACCATTAACGTGCTTATTAGACCCCATTCATGCAAGACTGCTCAAAGACGTTCTACCATTAATTAATGCTTTGATCTTAAATATGATCAATCTATATCTATTAATGAGCTACAAACCACAGGCCTTTTAAGGTGGCAGTAATTAAACTATTACTTAAAAATCCATCACTTGACTCAACTGTCTTAGCTAATTACAGCCTTCCTTTTCTCTCAAAGATTCTTGAGAGAGTAGTTGTAAAACAGCTAACTGATCATTTGCAGAGGAACAGTTTATTTGAAGAGTTTCAGTCAGGTTTCAGAATTCATCACAGTACAGAAACAGCATTAGTGAAGGTTACAAATGATCTTCTTACAGCCTCTGACAGTGGACTCATCCCTGTGCTTGTCCTGTTGGACCTCAGTGCAGCTTTTGATACTGTTGACCATAACATTTTATTACAGAGATTAGAGCATGCCGTAAGTATTGAAGGTACAGCACTGCAGTGGTTTAAATCATATTTATCAAATAGACTTCAATTTGTTCATTGTAAATGGGGAGTCTTCATAACACACTAAGGTTAATTATGGAGTTCCACAGGGTTCAGTGCTAGGACCAATTTTATTTCCAGTATACATGCTTCCCTGAGACAGTATTATTAGAAGGTATAGCATACATTTTATTTTCATTGCTATGCAGATGATACCCAGCTTCATGTATCCATGAAGCCAGATGGCACAATTAGTTAAACTGCAGGAATGTCTTAAAGACTTAAAGGCCTGGATGACCTCTAATTTCCTGCTTTTAAATTCAGATAAAATGGAAGTTCTTGTACTCAGCCCTACAAATCTTAGAAATATGGTGTCTAACCAGATAGTTACTCTGGATGGCATTACTTTAGCCTCCACTAACACTGTGAAGAATCTTCGAGTCATGTCCTTCAATGCTAATATTAAGCAAATATGCAGGACTGCTTTTTTGCATTTGTGTAATATTTCTAAAATTGGAAACATCCTGTCTCAGAGTGACGCTGAAAAGCTAGTTCATTCATTTTTAACACATGTAGGTTGGACAATTGTAATTCATTATTATGTCCTAAAAGTTCCCTGAAAAGCCTTCAATTCAATTCAATTCAATTCAATTTTATTTATATAGCGCCAAATCACAACAAACAGTCGCCTCAAGGCACTTTGTACTGTGGGTAAAGACCCTACAATAATACAGAGAAAACCCAGCAGTCAAAACGACCCCCTATGAGCAGCACTTGGCGACAGTGGAAAGGAAAAACTCCCTTTTAACAGGAAGAAACCTCCAGCAGAACCAGGCTCAGGGAGGGGCAGTCATCTGCTGCGACTGGTTGGGCTGAGGGGAGAGAAAGACATGCTGTGGAAGAGAACCAGAGATTAATATCAATTAATGATTAAATGCAGAGTGGAGTATAAACAAAGTAAATAAGGTGAATGAAAAGAAACACTGCATCATGGGAACCCCCCAGCAGCCTAGGCCTATAGCAGCATAATTAAGGGCTGGTCCAGGGTCACCTGATCCAGCCCTAACTATAAGCTTGATCATAAAGGAAAGTTTTAAGCCTAATCTTAAAAATAGAGAGGGTGTCTGTCTCCCGAATCCAAGCTGGGAGCTGGTTCCACAGAAGAGGGGCCTGAAAGCTGAAGGCTCTGCCTCCCATTCTACTCTTAAGTATCCGAGGAACCACAAGTAAGCCAGCAGTCTGAGAGTGAAGTGCTCCATTTGGGTGATATGGGACTATAAGCTCTTTGAGATAAGACGGGGCCTGATTATTCAAGACCTTGTAGGTGAGGAGAAGGATTTTATATTCTATTCTAGATTTAACAGGGAGCCAATGAAGAGAAGCTAATATGGAAGAAATCTGCTCTCTCTTTCTAGTCCCTGTCAGTACTCTAGCTGCAGCATTTTTGATCAGCTGAAGGCTTTTCAGGCTTTTCTTCTGTTGATCCAAAATGCTGCAGCTAGAGTACTGACAGGGTCTAGAAAGAAAGAGCAGATTTCTCCAATATTGGCTTCTCTTCTCTTCATTGGCTCCCCGTTAAATCCAGAAATGAATCCAGAAATGAATTTAAAATTCTTCTCCTCACATACAAGGTCTTGAATAATCAGGCCCCATCTTATCTTAAAGACCTCATAGTACCGTATCACCCCAATAGAGCGCTTTGCTTTCAGACTGCAGGTTTACTTGTGGTTCCTAGGATATTTAGAAGAGCATTCAGCTTTCAGGCCCCTCTTCAGTAGAACCAGCTCCCAGTTTGGAGGCAGACACCCTCTCTATTTTTAAGATTAGCCTTGTGGTGACTGTTTGTTGTGAATTGAATTGAATTGAATTGAATTGAACTGAACTGAACTGAACTGAACTGAATTGAATTGAATTGAATTGAATTGAATTGAATTGAATTGAATTGAATTGAATTGAATTGAATTGAATTGAATTGAATTGAATTGAATTGAATTGAACAGATAAAGCTGCTTCAGAAGCTCTGACTGAAGTGACTGAAAAGGGTGCAGAAAAGTCAGGAGGTATCCATGGATTATGATATCTAATCTGTTACATGTTCAAATGGTTAGCTAGCTATTTAAGCACTCTCACAAACTGAGTAAACCTAAATCTGTCCACTCATCTGTATGCGCAACTTATCTTTTATTTAAAGGGATAATTCACCCCAAATGTGTGTGTATCAGCTCTGGCCTGTAGTGTTATTTGTTTATTTGTGTGGGGGTTTTTTTCTTGAAAATAAAACTATGAAACAACACTCACCTTGTGATGCTCAAAGTGAGCACAGCGCTGACATCTCTTTCCAGAAATCATGACCCAGTTACTCAAAGTTCCACAAACCTTGTGAGCATTTCTTATTGGAACAATTTTTTTCTACTGTCTGTATGCATCAACCAAAAGAATCTGAGGGACACACCATTAATATTGACATGTGGTCACAAGCAGTCTCTTGTCTCGGATAGATGGACAGTTTCTAATGTAGGGTGAAATCTTTGGCGGGTGTAGTTCAGTAGAGAGAAAATTTTTCCTACATGACACAGAAGGTTTGTTGATTTCTTTTTGAATAACTGGGTCATGATTTCTGAGATAAGACATTGCTGGAGAGTTTTTCAAATATATAGTATTAAAAATCTTAAGCCACCCTTCATTTATTTATATTTTGCTAGGAAAATGGGAAATAGGTGCCATGATTTATGTCCAAACATACATGGAAATACAGTATGTAAGAGAAAAAATGAGTTTGTACAATTATAACAAGCTTGAAAGTCAATATTTGGTATGACCACCTTTGTTCTTCAGTACAGCCTGAACTCGCAAGCTTTTTGTAACTTCTCTAAGTAGTCTACAGGAATAATTCTCCTGGCTTCTCTGAGGATATTCAGAGCTCTTCTTTGGATGTTGGCAGCCTTTTGTTTCATTCTCTGTCAAGATGACACACTGATCCCACACTGCTTCAGTAATGTTGAGGTTTGGGCTCTGGGGAGGCCAGTCCATGACTGATAGTGTTCCACTGTGTGTTCTTCTATCCAGATATGCTTTTACTGCATTGGCAGTGTGTTTGGAATCATTGCCATGCTGACAAATAAAGCGGTTGCCAATGAGATGTTTTCCAGTTGGTATTGCATGGTGAATTAAAATCCGATGGTACTTTGCTGCATTCATAATTCCGTTAGTTTTGACAAGATCCCCAACACTACAGGTGGAGATGCAGCACCGAACCTTGAAAGATCCTCCACTGTGTTTTACAGACGGCTGTAAACACTCACCTTTGTACCCCTGCAACTGGCGACAATTTGAAAAAAAATTTCAAATTTGAATTCATCACTCCATAAGACCTGTTGCCACTGATTTCAGTTCGTGTCCAGTTTTCAGCTAATAGCTCTTTAGGAATCAACTTGTTGGTGCAAAACTACTATTTTATGCCTTTCAAGCTGTTTTCCTTTCTTGAAAAGGAGAAATCCTTGGCATTTTTCATAGATTCAACAAAAGAAATGGGAACGAATTATGTGATTTTATGACAGGCTACTAGTAACAAAGTGCCTAAAGTTACAGTTTAAAATGGGTCCTTGGCTAAGTTGTCTGTTATATTTAGACACAACAGTGGTTCATCAACCACAACTTAGCAAAGAATTACAAGAAAGCCTGTGTCCTTGGAAGCAAAATATAAAGAAATGAGATGCAGCTTTTGTACAATACTGTATAATGTTTGGCACTCTGAGCACCACAAGATGAGCACCAGATCAGTTATATTCAAGAGAAGGGTGACACCCGTACTGCCTATATCTCCAGAACTGGGCAACACACAACAAATAGCCTAAGTGGATAAAAACAGCACTAAGGGCCAAAAAAAAGTAGAAAAAGAAAGTAAAATGTAAATCATATAGATTACAGAGTAATATGATCAGATTTAGGCTGTGCATTAAATAGCTAACACCCATGGTAATATGTAGCCTTTGTTCAAGAACTAATCCTCAAATATCATTATCCCTGGATATTTCCTGACTGACTCTGGATCACAAATTAAGAACCACTTAGGCCGTTTGCTTCAGCTTGATCGTGGGAAGAACAAATGTATAGAGTTTTCACACGCTGACTCTGGTGCATGATGATAAAATCCTTTCCAAAGTAATTTTTCCAAATTTGGACAAAAGTGTGGTTGTTGCATTAAATCTGGAGCCGCAGAAGCTCACGAAGGAACATTCAGAAGCACTGCAGTATTTCAGGCTGAAAAAAAAAAAAAAAAAAAGCATTAATCATTTCGTCTGTGACTTTAAAAGCCAGGGCAGGCCTAAATTTAGAAGTGTTTTCTCAGCTGAATATAAATAAATTAATAAATAAAAGAGTACAATTCCTCTTTATTTGCCTGTTGTATTTTTAAAACGGTCAAAAAAATGGATGTCTGAAAATGTCATGCTGTCGATTGTCTGTGGCTGCTTTATGCAAATCTTGATATGTACTGTATGTCTGTACGTGCAGGTCAAATACATGTGACCCGTGAGATTCAGCAGCACGCCTGCTGAATACAATCATAAACCTTTACTGTGGGTTTATGTACAAAAGAAATGGTAGGAACGTAGCAATGAGTCATGCAGCCAATAGCGCTACAGATTTCACAAATCAGGTCTCACATTTGCACATCATTCACAACCTACCGAGTTCCAAATTAGAAACCTTTTGGCCTTACATATATCGTGCATATACTGTCTTTATACTTTACATGAGACCTTCTCTTTATTGGAGGTCTAATCTTATTCTTTCTGTCTTCCCTACTAAGAAGCACAAGTAATACATTTCAAAACTTCAACTCATACCTTTTATAAGGACAGCTGTACCGCAGTACACTCTGTGCTGTTTCCTTGAGAAAAAAAAAAAAAAACGGTCAGTTGCAGTGCATGTCCTTAAAAATGAATAGATAGGAGGGAAAAAAAAGAAATGAAAGATCTGGTTGGAACTGGATCCAGAGAGAATATGTGAAATTACATGTGTCTGAAAATGGTAATTAAAATGCTGTTTGTCAGGAAGAGTTCAGAAAAGAGCAACTCCACGCTGTTTATCAGAATCACAAATTAGAGCATTGTTTATCTGGGAAACACCTTTCAAAATAAGGTATGAATTTTGCAGTCGAGCTGAAATACCCATTTCGGAATTTCTCCCTGAAAAACAGGTTTCGGCACAATTTAACGTGTGATTCATTTGCTTCATCAGAATGCAAATGAGCACACAGAAACTCTAGGAGCCCTGATTTAAATTCCTGCATGCTGACAAAAGCAACTCCCTCTAATTTCATCTTGAAAGCCTTGGCCAAATAGGAAGGAAAAATGCAGTTCTGTTTGACTTTTAATAAATTCATAGGACTTCAGCTGCATGACCTTCATCTGTCCAGAGCACAGAGAAAGAAAATAAATAAATAAATCTGAAGAAGGCAAGCGCTCCATGGGAATATGACCAGGTTAATATTTTTCATTGGGATGCGCGCATATTTTTATCCGATTCCTTGCGAAAAAAATTTCAGATGCCACTAATATTTGACTATAAAATCAAATGAAAAGAAAATGAAGTGCCCTGTGATGGCATAGAAATGGAACTACTGTGTCAGATCATTATTCTTTTTTTTCTTTTTTTTTAAGTTCTCAGAATTTAAAAAAGTAATGAGAGGGGAATAAATTGGATCACGAAATAGTCATGGACCACAGTGAACACTGGAGCTGTCCATTGTGCTGTGGCGAAAAGAATTCTCCTCTTGCTTGCATCAGCTGCACACTTCATTTAGCAAGCATCTGATTTATTATGACCAACCTCGCCAAATGGCTCTCCATGTTATATATATATATATTCAGATTGTGAGGAATAATTGAAAATGCCATGCACTCTTACTTAGTCAGTACATCAGCTGGTTGTACAGACTGTGGGAATGTACTGCGCATAATGCGTTTCATCTGTTTTGATTTTACTGTTGGTGCATGTGCACAGGATGTAGGCATGTGCTTAAAATGAACTTGAGGGCAGTTTCTCAGTTTCGGGCCGATTGGAGGAGGCAATGACCTCTGTGTGTCCAGCAGAAAGACCATCATCAACCTATCTGGCCTCTGGTCCGCATTGAGTCTACACATCGAGCATATGGGAATGCTGGAAAATGGATTGACTTTCTGCCAGTGGAGGGCCATGAAATATTAATTCACACCTTCTTCCTGACAGTGAGCAATACTCTGGCTGCAAATATGTGTGTGCGCCTGCATGTCTGTGTTGAGTTGTGTTTACACATATGTAGGCTGATGTAAAGCAAATGGAACATGCTAGAATGTGAGAAAGAACTTGCAAGACAGGATGAAATGTAGTTTAGGACTGGTCGAGCCGCAGTGATACGTAAAGGTGTTTCAGCACGCTATCGGGCCATTTATGTTAAGCGTTGAAGTGATTCCTGAAATATCTCGAGGTTGTCGTTTTCCTTTTCTGTGGAGGTGCAGTGGCGGAGGCAGACTGTCCTCCTGTCTGTTACTGCGTTCGTGTGTGTAAAGGCTCACACACTCGTGCTGATGCAAAGTTAACGTTGGAGTAGCTGCAACAATCCTCCACACTTTAAAGAACATTTTTTTAAAAAAGCACAATCATTCATAAGTGACTGTGAGATGTGCACAAGAGCAGCAGCAGCAGGACGAGACAACACTTCTCACTTCATTTTCACTTAGCAAGTGTTTTTTTTCCACTAAACTAATGAGATCTGTCTGAAATGTCCATCCAGCTGAATGCAGAAGAGGAAAAGATTTAATGTTGCGTAAGGGAGGAGAGGCAGTGTTTCACTTTAGGGACAAGCTGGGGACTAGTGAGACCTTAAATGATGTAATAACTAAATTTCAGAGCTGCTAAGAACTCCTGCTAATGATATTGGGGCTCTGTAGTGGCAACTGGAGATCAAGTGTCAGGAAGCTCATGCTTCATACTAGAGTGGAAATCGTGCGAGAGCAGGTTTACTCATGAACAGATGTATCTACACAGAAACATTTACTGCAGCAAACTCACCTGTGGAGAGTAGCATGCAGCAATAAAGCCACAGCTCATGCTGAAAGTCTTTCATGTGTATCGCACGTTCCTCTGCATGCGTGTTACTAGGATGCCATCTTTGTATGAGTATGTTGACTAATAAGGGTGGGCAACAATGAAAATATTCTTCTTATACAGGCTGAGGTGGGTGGAGGGGATGATGGGACACAATTACAGCATCCTTATTTTTAAGGATTAAAAGGTTTTAATCGGACTGTGCGGAGCAGTTTGGGCTGGTCATGTAACCACAGCCGTTTTGACACATGGACTGCAATTTTGAAATTTTCTGGGCATTACAGAGGTGCATGTTAGAAGTTAAATGTCCAGTGCAATCGATTCAGCTTTTAACCTGTCATACGAGTGAATAGTGGAGGTATTATTCTGTTGCGTTTACCAGAAATATTATGACAGAGATATGGCACTCAAAAAAAAAATCCTGAAGACTATGGGGTTCAATTCAATTTTATCTGTATAGCGCCAATTCAAAACAAACAGCTGCCTCAAGGAACTTTATATTGTAAGGTAAATACAATACAATAGTTACGGAGAAAACCCAACAATCAAAATGACCCTCTATGAGCAAGCACTTGGCAACAGTGGGAAGGAAAAATTCCCCTTTAACAGGAAGAAACTTCCAGCAGAGCCAGGCTCAGGCAGGGGCCGTCGACCAGTTGGGGCTGAGGGGAGAGAGACAGGAAAAAAAAAAAAAAGCTGTGGAAGAGAGCTTATTAGTTTATTAATAATAACAAAAGTTCTACAAGAGCAAAAGTAGTGGTAGAAGTGTAACTTCTGGGGGGAGCTTTTGAAAACCTACTTTTGGGGCAAAGTCGGCAAAGTTTTTAAGTGATTTTTATCAGCTTTATATGGAGATTCTATGCATGTGCAGTGGTCATATTAATGCATTGTCTGTTTTCACAATAAATGAAACAAAAGGAAATTTTTTACCATGCAGGCGTCAGTTTAGCAATGACAGACAAAGATTTAACACCAAACTTAACAATCAAAAACAAAACTGGTAAAACTGTACAGGACTTAAAACACAATAAAATACAAGAGTCATTAAATTGTATTAGCCAAAACAAAAAGCAAAACAAGAAATTCAAACATCAGTGCATAATATATAATAATGCAACCAAGCCAAGTTTGTAGTTAAAATAACATGGCTCACCACATGAAGGCCCTGGACAGAAAAGAGGATGGATGAGGGGACGCAGCAGGGGCACACTGTAAGTGCACCCATCTTGTCCGTGCAAGTTTTCTCCTCTCCAACCTTGAATCTTGAATCTTGGAAAGCATAACAAGATGGCTGCCAAGTGGCAAGGCTTGCTTCTAAGTGTACTTTGCATTTACTGCTGCTAGCAAGAAGGTATCATGTGTGCTGCCACATGCACACTCTACCCTGAGTGCAGAGATGACTGAAGCAGATTATTTCCTGCTCTGTGCCTCATGTGAGAAAGGACACTGTGGAAAACATCCTGACGCGATTCTTCCAAAGTTCATAAAACAGCTCATGCATGTACCACATGTGTGAGGAAGTATTGTGGTCTGACCATAAAGGAGGAATACAATCACACCTTAAATGTGACTTGGAAAAATGGCAAATAAGAAAGCATTACATTCTTGATCACCAGAAATACAAAGCAATAAAAGGGGATTCTGCGAGTAACCACCCCATTCCAGCTGTAAACACACACACACACACACACACGCACGCACGCACACACACACACCAGCTCCAGTTACAGGACATGATGTAGAGTAGGTCCATAATTTGTTGGACAAAGGCACAATTTTTGTATGTTAACCTCCAACAATCAATATGTGATTGAAGTGCAGACTTCCAGCTTTAATTCAAGGGGTTTTGCATTAACTTTTTAAGAACTACAGCCATTTTTTATACACACTCCCCCATTTTCATGCGCTTCAAATTAATTGGACAGTTGACTGACAAGCAGCAGGTAAAGGTCTCAAGCGCATTGAGACCTGTACCATTGTTATTTCATAACAAATGAAGCAGGCATTTTTATTTTATAGGTTTTCACTGTCATTTTAAATATGAGGCCCAAAGAAGAGCAGTGAAAGTGAGGGAGTCCATCAACTTTAGGAGTGGCAAAATCAACAATCTGGTGCATTCTTACAAAGAAGGAATGCACTGGTCAGCTCAGCAACAACTCCAGGATGCAGGAGACAGAACTTAACTCAAAATACAGCTTTTATTCACTGGTTAACTCTGGAAAACACACTACAAATACACTGGGCTGGAGCCAGGAAAACATAAACATAGGGATTACTTGGAAATAACATGGAATACATGGAACACTAGGACACGCAGCCAAGCGGGGAGCTATAGACAACAAGGTGGCAAGGGGCAAGGGAGAACGCACACAATATGTACACAAGGCATGACAAGACAAGAGGAAACAGCTGGGAAGGACGGGTGGACAAAATTGACCTAACAAGTCAAGAAGAAGCAAAAAAGAACACAATACAACGGAACAAGGGACTGGCAAACTAAAACAGGAAGTGCATAAATGGGGAGACAAACATTTCATGATGAAACATGGCGGAGGCAATGTTATGACTTTGGCATGTATGGATACAAGTGGAACTGGGTCACTAGTGTTTATTGAGGATGTGACTGCTGATAGAAGCAGCAGGGTGAATTCTTCACTTCAGTCTGATTTTTTTGTTACAGAGGCAAAACTAGAAAACTTGTGTGATTTTTCCACCAAATTATGGGCCTAGCTGTTGGTAGCAGATCTCACTGGGTAGAGAAGGCATGTTAACCACGCAAGACATTTCTCCTAAAATTAAATAACCTGGAGCTCTGTGTGCCCCTTGATGTCTCCAGACAAGAGTTGAATCATTACATCGTTGCCCTAACAGTAAGTCATCACCTCTGAGAGACCCCTCTCTCAAAGTGACCCCTCGTGGCCCTACTGGAGAAAAAACTATTCTCCGCACATACATGTTCCTTGAATGCTCTTTCACAGTCACGGCTGTGCAATATATTATTTATGGTTTCTTGGGAAAAAAGTGCAAATTCTGTTTTCATAAGCACATAAATTATGCATGCACACAAAGATAAGAACAGGTAAGAAAAATAGTTTTCAAGTAGCCAAAAATAAACATTTAAAAGCACCAGTAAACATCAACAGCATGCATCTAGTCATTATCCTGTGTCAGTCAGTCGAGGGTGTTGGAAGAAATGTCAAACAGTCCTGTGTTTTAAATTTTAGATTAAGCCTTTAAAGACATGCTGCTTTTGAATTAGGAAATTATGAATAATTTCAATGGTGTTAATGGGTTGAATGGAAAAAAGTACACTTTAGCTATAGAGAAATGGAGCGAGCAGTGGTCAGAGATACAGTGTTCTAACAGCATCTCATAATTCAGGTGCAAAAATGTACGAGACTAATGGCGGCAGAAAAATAAGATAAAGCAAAGCTGTGCTTGAGATCAAAGTATAAGCCATTAACGTTCAAGCACACATTACGGGACAAGGTATATGATTCGAGAGGAGAGACGACAGGCAATACTTCTTGAATAAATGAGTTTTTAGCCAATGTCTGAATCACTTTTATGTGCTGGAGAAGTTTAATAAAAACAATCTGAAGGATCTCAAGACCAAAAATGAGCCTGACTACTTATAAGTCCAATAAAAATAAAGTGTTTTGTTTTCTAGTATCTGTTCATTTTTTTCTTTTTAAATCGAGTGTGTTGTTTCTAGACAATAACGCAGCACTGGGAACACTGCTTTTATTTCCCATAACCAGAAGTGGTTATCTAATTCTGTCGTGCCTCTGTGATATAGAGTTACATAGAGGCTAGAATGGGAAAGATGAAAATGAAGAGCGCAACAATACCCGAGCTTATTTCGGGGGGGGGGGGGGGGGGGGGGGGGGGGGGTAAGGGTACATGTTTGCGCTTTGAATTTAAAACACCTTCTACATGGTAATCTAGTTTGTCTGTGTAAACAGGAGCACCATTCAAACTGAACGGGTTTCCCCCTGTTCTAGCAGCTTTCTCCTGGTCTACTGATGTGTTCTTGTGTTTTATAGACTGACTGTCATCGGGGGGGGGGGAGTGGGCTGCTTTCTATGACTAATCCTGCTATAAACAGCTCCTGTGACAGACCCTATTTTATTACACTTTGCTGCTGGTATCCTGAATAACGCAGTAAAAAAAAACACTGTAAATGTAAGTACATTTTTTACATGTAGATTACAATATATATATATATATATTTTAAAAAGTCATTCAAAACCTCTCATTCAGTGGACACTGGTAATGGTAGATTTTTTTTTTGGTTCTACAGCAGGCGTACAGGTGCAACAGCTGTAACTTTTCTTTATTTATTTTTTTTATGTTTGTAATTTGTGAGAAATGATTCTGCTTTTGGTCTGTCTTCAGAGCGCTCTATGTGTTCTTCTATGTATTTGGGAAAATCGCAGGTTTCAGCAGCATTCACCAGCAACTGTGCAGGGTAGCTGTGTGGGTGGAAATATGAAAGGCAGAAATCTAAATGTGTCTGACACAGCGTCCACCGAGCCTCGGCGGGATCCCTCTGAGAACTCTGGGTAGACTGGCTGCAGGTATGAGAAATGCAATTCGGGGGTGCCAGAAGCATTACAGATAAATATCACAGAACTAAACCCGGAGGCTGGGGGGGAAGGGTGTGTGTGTGTGTGTGTGTGTGTGTGTGTGTGTGTGTGTGTGTGTGTGTGTGTGTGTGTGCGTGTGTGTGAAGTCACACATTAATATAATGGCAGTAGTGCTGAAAACTACCCATCGTTCTTTCACAATATTCTAATTTCCATTGTCCTTTACAGATTGATGATAAAAACAGCAGTATATCTTCCCCAGACTCATTTAAGTGACATGCCATGACAGATCCAAAGTCTTGGGGGGAAAAAATATCTGGGAATGTTGTGAACTATATCTTTGGTAAAAGAAAAAAAAGGGGGAGTTTTATGGCTAGCTGTGTTTTTTACCCGTCAGAGGAGAGCTCCATCAACAGCTCCGCTCCTCCAGGCTCAGTGGGACCACAAGAAAAACAGCTAATCAAAACCTTTCATCTGATGGCTGCTGAGAGAAAAAGAACTACCTCTTGCCTCTTAGCATCTCAGTTTGAAGGGTGAGGGACTTCAATGCAAAGGGCTTTAGCAGTGCCACACAGCCAATCAACTGGGTGGACGACTTCCAGCTTTTCATTTCTGCCTGATAAGATTATGTTGACCTGCCATCACTTCCTGGGTATTCTGAGAAAACTGGGCCCAACAAAAACACGTCTGGCATTTCAAGTTGTTCCTTCAGTTTGTTTTTGGATTAAACGGGGCCTAGCGTGATTTTCCTCATTTCTGTTATATAAACACTCACCATCCACTTTGATAGGTACATCTGTTCAGCTGCTTGTTAATGCAAATATATAATCAGCCAGTCACACTTCAAACTCTGCAACAGAGAAAGAGGAAGAATGATGATTTAAGTGACTTGAATGCGGCATGGTTTTGGGCGCCAGCTCGGGCTGGTCTGCATATATCAGAAACTGTTGATCTGCTGGGATTTTCCTGCACAAACCATCTCTAGGGTTTACAGAGAACGGTCGGAAGAAGAGAAAATATCCAGGGAACGGCAGTTCTCTGGGTGACAATGCTTCTTTGATCTGATCTCCTCAGAGGTCAGAGGAGAACGGCCAGACTGCTTCGAGCTGATCCTTTAAGCATATGAGCTACAGCAGGAGGAAGACCACACCAGGTGCCTCTGATGTCAACTAAGAACACATTTCCACACAGTCACCAAAATTGGACAGCAAAAGATTGGAACAACGTCGTCTGGTCCAATGAGTCTCAAATTTCTTCTCATATGGCCATATGAGACACAGCACAGCAGTACCATATATTTGCTATTCAAACTCTACGCTATTCATTTGAAGAGCAGCCAATCATAAGAAAGTTAGCTGAAGGGAGCTAAACCAGCTTGTTTCAGACAGCAGATTAAAATTAGAGGGGCTGCACCAAGGTCTAGTATGAGATAAATAAGGATTATCTTGGCCTATGAATCATGCAAGGCTATTCTAATGGTGTCTAAGTACAAGACTATGGTGTTGGCAGTGAGCATAATAGGTCTCCTTTTAGTATGAAGCTGTCTAATCAGATCTCAGTTTGACACATTTCCTCAGTTGTGTTTAGTTTTTGACAACCTGTTTGTTGTTCAGTAATTATCCATCCAGGGAGCACAAATTATCCTCGTAGCTGCAACCTGCTTAACATTCATACGGGTCACATTCACAGCATTACAGCACTGATAGAGTACATTAGAAGCAGCCATGTGTCGCCCCGATAACACGATGTAAATGAGATGCCTGGCAAAAAGTGCAAAGGCACCTTAGTGATAACAGCTGAGGCCGGCTTGGTTATCAGTTATTAAGGGTTATATATCATGACACACCAATTAAGGTTAAAAGCCTCAATTTTTCCTTATGAAAGAAGGCAACAACAGAAGAGATTTTGCAGGCTTGTAGATGATTTGAAACATTTCTCCTTTTGTTCACTTCATGTTATCTACCACACCCATTTCTCAAAATCTGCATGCAGGAGTGTAGTCTTTACGGTTGATTACTGAACCAATAAGCAAAACATCAGCTGGCTGTGTGTGTAATCACTGCTGATTGAAAGAGGCACTTCTACGTTCTGGTCATAAGAATGTTTCTACCTGAGTGAAGTAACTGGGAAGTATCTGCATGGCAGCCGTGATGGCTGATTGAATTCTCTAAATACAAAGAAAGGCGCTTCACTTCCTTTTTTTTTTCAGAGGATACAGTGGACCATCCTTTATGAAAGGAAAGGAAGTAGTAATTCTGACCCCAATTTATACCAATTCAATGTTCATGATTATCAATGTTCATGAATGTTCAATGATCACCAAACCGAGTCAGTTAGGCATGAGGACACAGCAGTAATTAAAAAAAAAATAGAAACAAAAAAATACAACAACAAAAACAGGTTTTATTTACCCCCAAAATGCAAAAGTTGTACAAAAATCAGCAGATAATACTGGGCCTTTAAAAGAGGTCAAATGACAGAACTAAGTCATAAAGTCAACACAGGATAACCAAGTAAACACACCAACCATCTTCTGCTCCCCAGGATGTCAGCAGACCTCAGCAGCCAGACAGACACCCCAGCGCTGGCAAAACAAGAGGAAGAAATTAATAACAAACAAAATAAGAGAATTTAACAGAGCACAACACACAAAAGTTAAGTATGCATGCGCAAGTATTTCAACAATGCCACATAAACATGGGTACGCTATGCGAACTCAAGGATCGAGCCATTATTTTTGTGTGTGGCAATGTGTATGAAAGTGAGATAAAGCAAAATGTGTAAAGGTGTTGTTGCACGGCGGTTTTCTGACTTTGTAGCTGTGCGGCTGCAGGTGCAGCCATCGCACGGGTGCAGATTGTGTAAATTTTGTGGTTTTTCATTTCTTGTGAATAACCTGCTGATGTGTTTTCAACCGTCAACAACAGCCTGATAAACACACAGGTGAACTCTGATCATCACACTGCTAGAATAAATCTGCTTCTTGAATGTGGATTTATATAAGAAGAATAAGTGATGGATGGAGAGACTTTTCATAGAAACCCTAAACAAGGTTTAGGAGGAGGGAAACGAGTCACACTGGATAATCTGTGCAGGAAAAATTAAAATTTGATTTTATAAGCTTTTTTGTGTGTGAACCAGTGGCTCTCATTTACATGACCTCTGCGCGCAATGCCTCTCTTTTCCTGAGTCCTTACAGTCTTCATACCGTCCTCGACTACATGAGTTTCCACTGAGGTCAAGGAAAAGCGATTAGGAAAAGGAGGTAGGTTATCATTTTTTTTGGACTGTTTAACCACACCCCAGAACTGAATCTATGGAAGAATTCTGCAACAGTGTTAAATAACTTCCAGGGAAGAAACACTTTTAAAAAAAAAAAAAAGCCTCTTTTTAGGGCAAAGTTGTTTGAGATTTGACTGATTTTTACACATGCAAGTTTTATGGTTTTAATTTAAATAGCTGCACACAGCTGCATGTGGCAATACATTCTTCTACAAGGACAGAATATACACACACACACACACACATATAGGTGACAGATGGATACATGAACTGTCCATAGAGCCTTTTGACATTTTAGTGGAAGTAATGCAGGCAGTAAGGAAATCTGAACACCTCATGGATACAGAACTGTAAAAAACCCATCTTGGCTGTTCTTTTGTCACCAAGACACTTTAAAAAAATAAATTAATTAAAAAATAAATAAAAAAAAAAAACTGTTAGCACGGTCTCACGCTACCCTTTTAAAAACTGATACACTATATTCAACAGTAGACCCAAGATGTCAGATCAGGGATCCTCAAATCCAGGCCTCGAGGTCCGGTGCCCAGCAGGTTTTAGATGCGTCTCTGCTTCAACACACCTGAGTCAATATAGAAGTCATTAGGAGGACTCTGGAGAACTTGACTGCATACTGAGGAGGGTAATTCAGCCATTCGAATCAGGTGTGTTTGGATCTGGGACACATCTAAAACCTGCAGGACACCAGAACTCAAGGCCTGGATTTGAGGATCCCTGTCATAGATGATGCTTCTGCTAACATTTAGGCTTTTATTACAGACAGAAATTTTACATTAAGTGTTAAACTGCCTCTCTGCATAAAAAAAATTATCAGGTGCATTCTTCTGTATCCAGTAATCAAGATTATAGGGTAGAAGTCCCATTAAATAAATAAATCTGCTAAGAGTCTGAAAGTTTAGCTCTAAAATTAAGCTTTGAATGGCAGCTAAATTAAAACACTTAACTTGCCCTTTCTGCAGCTGCCTTGAACTAAAGGAGGTCCAGCCCTTTCTGCAGCTGCCTTGAACTAAAGGAGGTCCAGCCCACAAAATTAAATGTTTGAACTCCTCTGCATTTTGCATCATCCAAGTAAATATGTAGACACTTCAAAAAGAGCTCAGAGAAAGTGGTAGGTTTAAATAACATTTACTTGCGCACATCTCACACACACACACACGCATACAGAGACAATCATGGTGGTACAGATGAGAGGACAGCAGTTTAAAAATCCAATCAAAGTGAGTGCTGATCATACAGTACAGCTGCATCTCTTGGTCCATACACAACATGAGGGGTCTGCTGTGTTGCCACTCTCGGTTCACTTCAGCTTTGAAAACACATACAAGGAAAAAACACTATGAGCAGCAAATATTCAAAAACACCGGAACCAGAGGCAGGTTGTTGATTAAGAGAAACAACTATTCTGGACTCAAGGGGGGAGGAGAAAAAAAAAAAAAAAAAAAATAAAAATAAAACACAACTTTAACTATTTACACAGCAAATAAATTGTAAATGTAGATGGAAGCCAACACAGGGCAGGATGAGATCACAGAAAACACTGTTAAGGCTCAAGTGTAGCTGCATTTCCTAGCAGAAGTCAGAGGTAATGGGTTTTCACAATCAAACTGTCAACCAGATAATTATTTAAAAAGAAAAATTAAAAAAAAAAAAAAAAAAAAAAAAAAAAAAAAAAAGGACAATCATGTCACTGACCAATCACCTGCCACAAAAGCTTCCCGCAGTATCTCCAGAGACAGACTGGACTCCCACTGTTACGGGAAAAAACTAGATACAGGCTGCCGTGTGCTTGTCAAGAGAAGCCGGTTCAACTCAGAGTTGAGTCTCTCACCAAGGACACCGGAAACACATTAACCATCTGCTGGCAGCTCGAGAGATGGCACGCAGCGTCGCGTCCACTTGCCACCACCGTCGGGGGGGGGGCGGCATTCACGTTTTTTCTAAGACATTCAAAAATGTAAACTTGGCAACACAGAACTCACATAAATACAGAAAATACATCAACTCCTGGACATATGAGTGAGAGGAGACTTGAGATGGCGTCTTTATGCGGGTGAGAACAGATTGTGACCTGTGCCCTCCAAGTGCATCACTCAACAACAGTGTAGAGAACAGACTCTGTAAACAGGCTGGAGGGTGTGTGGTTAAAAGACAAAACAACGTGGAAAAGTTAAGGCTCAGGAAACACATCCCAGATTGGTAAAAGCTTTGCCTCATAACACAGACGGGCGCATACAACTATCATTGGTGGATGGAAAGCTGCATGTTAACCAATAAGGAAATGTCTGAATCCAGAAATGGTTGATGCAAAAAAAAAAAAAATAAAAAAAAAAAATAAGTAAAAGTACAACCCTGTGGTAGGAAAGCAGGAACGGGGGGAGGATGACACCAAAACACCATCTCATTATACAAACTCAAACTTTTTACATGAAATTTGGTAGGTTTTTTTTCTTTTTAAATGTAGAGCCTTTAAAGCTTGTTCTTATATTATGAAAGTCCCTTTGCCTGAAACTGTGGACAGCATCACTTTAGTAAGATGGCAAGTCATAAAAAAGCAGCTGATAGCTGCCATTAAAACTGTAGATCTGCTGATATACCACACACAGGAATATTTAAAAAAAAAAAAAAAAAACACCCCTTCATTTTCTAATTAACCATTTTTTCCTCAATTTACAAGTTAACAGGAAATTAAATCAAATAAAAAGTAAAAACTTAAATGTACAAACAATAAAAATCATATATACAAATAAGCACAGGGGGGAACAGAGGTTTTTCCATGAGACAAGCAGGCTGCAATACTTCGCATCCCTCCAGGGGTCACTCACGGGACCACACGTGAGACAAATCCGAGGACCACCGAGTCAGAGTCCATTGGAGGAGATGGGTTAGGAGATGCTACTGTGTCCTGGCTGCTGAATGGGTACTCATTACAGCAAGAAGCATTCAGAATATACGCTTACGCTTCAGGTAGGAGTCTGCGTAGTGACCGCCGAGGCCTTGGGAATGCTGGCCTACATAGCCACCTTCAGGGCTCGGCTCAGGAGATGGGATCAGCCGGGAGAACACGCGCTTTTGGCTGCCAATGGGAGTCTATAATTACAAGGTGGGGGTGAGTTAAAAATCAAGGAAGAGAAATTAAAAACCAGCAACAAGAACAAGGAAACAAATTACCTTCATAACAGTCTCCACACCTGTGGAGTAGTTGGTGGTGTGGCTCACAGGAGGCATTCCCACAGCCTGAAGACAAAACCACCCATCAGCTGACTTCAACTCCGCCACTCACAGTGCAACATTAATTATTGAATGTGGACTTATTCTTGGCACCTAACCCTCTGCTATTTTCTTTTTAATCCCTTCTAGTGCTACTCTGTTCTTGCACTGACAAATAATCAATAGTTTGTTCAGTTTTTTTTAAAGGGGGAGAAAAAAAAAAAATAAAAAGTCAAAATCAATCCAAAGCTTTGCTTACCCTGTTGAGCTGGGGGGTAGGAAGGCTCCCATTACAGGAGCTCTCAGACCCTGAGCTGAAATATGAGGACAGAGGTGGGCTTGGAGGGTAACTGTAGGGGGGGAACCGCTCACTGTATTCAGTGCAATGAGGGGGCTGCAGAGACAAACAAGTTCATGGCTATGTTACTACAGGGAAGTGTGCATTTAATTTACTTACACTACAAATGTCCTCAGGCCAGCTTTGAAACAGTTGACAAAGCACTACCTGCTGACCGAATCCTGCCATGGCCCCGGCATCAAGATTCTCCTGCTGTTCATACAAGTGCGCCAGGGAATCCCTGAGGAGAGACACCAGATGGCATCAGACCAGAATGCGTCATAAAGCCTTCTAAATGAGCAGCCAGGCACTACACCATAAATTCAACAGGTCACCGTTAGTAGAAAACACCACCTATCAATGTGAAATATTTCATAGTTACCCGATGGAGAGAAAGGTATTCAGGGCTGTAGGAATCCTGGTAACGCAGGTTGTAATGTGGTTGTATGCTCTGGTTGGACACGTTACTCAGTGTAGGCCTCTTCCTGTAGGGGTGAGGCCTGCAGCTTCCTCCTGGAGGAAAGGCAGGGCATACAAATACATACTTGTGATACATCTACCGGTATACCTCAGCTGGAGCAGCAAACAAGAACAGACTGTAAAGTGGATAGATCTGAACCACACACAAACAAGCAGCATCTCACCTGAGGAAAAGACATTGCTGACATTGAGGAAGAGACTCTGGGGAAGGTTTGCATCTTTTGCAGGATCTCCAAGTATGGAAACCTGACAGGAAGAAGGAAAAAAAAAAAAAAAGTGATTCTTTTAGATTTCTTGCACATTTGGAAGAAAAAGCACCAGCAGCTGAAAAGCTGAAGGCTTTTGATAAAAAGGGAATTACTTGGGAACTCACCCTTTGTGCTGTGTGGCCATCTGCCCCCAATCATGCCACCCAGCAGGGGCATCGAGATGCCCGGCAGGGTGGGAGAGGAGGTCTGAGGGAAGGGACAAGCTGATGTAGGGGACTCCTGCTCCCTTGACAGGCTTCTGCCACGTGGCACTGGCTTCAAGGGGGCAGAGGATCTGTCTGAAGACCCATTCCAGGAATGACACCACCTAGGGCGATCAGAGGCTTCACAGTAAATCACAATCCTACGTCAATTACACCATTTATTTTTAATTGGTTTGGCTACTTCTCATTTAAGCTTTTCAGAGAAAATGTAATTTTTATATGTTTAAATCTGGATAACAAAAGAGATGATCAAAACATCATGAGCAATGTAAGTGGTAGGAAGGCGGATTAACAGGCTATACAGATGTTTATCATGGGGGGGGGGGGGGGGGGGGGTCAAAGAGGGGAGGGGGAGGAAAAAAAAAAAAAAAAAAAAAAAAAAAGTATGCAGTCTGTGGCTGAAGGCACCACGGCTGGAGCGGACTGATGCCAAACCTTGGGGCAGGTCTCCGAGCAGATGGACTCCCTGCTGGACAGGCAGAGCGGCCAGAGGATTCTCCCCAATAAGTCCCGGCTGCTGACCAAGAGAAAGAGCAGAGCTCAGTGTCACAAGAGGTCATGCAGCCTGACAGCAATATTAACACAGTGAAGAACTGCTAAACTAAACTTAAAAACACACATTTAAAAATCAGGAAGTTAACTTACCGCATATGCAATTATGTCCTTACAGAATTGGTATTTACAATTTTGGCACACAGCATTATAGTACACCTACCACATCACTCAGCCCCCACTCAAAGGAACACTCCATACACACACAAAAACCTCACTATCCTTACGAGAGCTTACCCAACCCAGGCGATGGGTTTCCTATCAGCAAGCACAAAATAAAGCTCGAGAAACCATCGAGCTTCAGCTCCAAACACACGGTCAACCATTAAAAACTATTATCACTCACACAAGGAACTAGAGGGTTTTCTTTACTGTGCAGGACCTGAGCCCACAGAAGAGGATTTCCCAGAAGGGCTTGCTAATCATAAAGAGGGACAGAAAAGAGCGGGGAAGAAAGTCTGTAAATAGGAGAGCATGAATCAAAAACAGGCAGGAAGAAAAAGCAGGAAGGATCATATCAGAGCAAAGGTGGAAAGGCAGCAGTACCTGCTGAGCCTTGGCCTGGTTCTGAAGGAGAAGCTGGAGCAGGGCGGCCGTGAGAGCAGGATTGGCAAGCAGCGGCGGCATTGCAGGGGCCGCACCGAGGAGGCCTGCATATAAATAACATTAAGATCCACAGCAGCAGAGCAAATGATAGCATTAAACCACTGATTAAGAGCAGCTGATGGCTCCTTACCTTGTTTATGTCCCTGTGTCAGTGGGTTGAGCAGCATCTTGAGGGCGGCGGGGTTGCTGAGGCCTGTGAGTATCTGCATGGCTGTGGGATCAGGGAGGAGTCCTTTACCTCTGTTTACAGCCTTGAGGGGAAGGAACCACAATGCAAGGATTGAGCACAACAGCAACAGCTAACCAAAATGTCTTTCAGAGAGAAGAGGGAAGAGAAAAAAAAAAAAAAAAAAAAAAAAAAAGGTATCTGAATGTTTCGGCTCTTCTATGAGAGCCATACCTGCAATGCTACCAAGTCAGGCCCAGCAACACCACTTCTACCACAGCACTAGTATGAATGCAACTACAGCAATGGACAGTAGGGCTGCTCAATTATGGGGTTGGCGGAAAAAAATAAAAATTATATATGTTAATACCAGGATTACAATATTTCATGACTACATTCAGAAATGTAGAAAAAAAAAAAAATGATTAAACTTAAATAGAAAACCTGTGAACTGTACTAAACCTGCCAGGGAGTGGATTATGGCTTTTACAATAAAGCAGAGCGATGTTCTGAAAGGCGAAACAAAAAGCATTACTGCTAAAGAGCAAAATAAGAGTTTCATTTCCATAATTCGATTAACAGCACAGCTCTAATGGAAAGGCACCCACAATATTACGACTGCACAACCCTGTGCATCTTTGTGAACTGCTCAGCAACAAACAAGCCTGCTTTTGCAACAGCATTGAACAGCAGTAACATGTACATCATGTTGCATTTCATCCACCGTTTCTAATCTGCAGTATTATTAAAGACATTTTTTTCCCCTACAATGTCCAGAAGAGAAATTTCTCTTGCAGGCTGCGTATAAGGGGTAGGGACAGCTATGTCGCACATTACAGCACAAAGTCACCAAAAGATGAAACTGCATGCATTCTGAAACTTGTTCCATCACTGCTGTGGGTATGTCAATGTCAAACCCAAACTCAGCAATGTTACATTACAACGGCTCAATCTGAGACTGGAGATTACAGTCTCACAACACCCATTTAAATGCAGTACCATGGTTTGTGCAGCAATCAGAGCAGCCAACATGCTTCTTCCAGGAGGACCCGGGGCACAGAAGGACACCCTGATATGTGTCCCGCCCAGCAGCCTGCCATCTGTGAGTCGCTGTGCCTCCTCGGCCATCTCTGCAGTGGCAAACTCCAGCACTGCAAAACGCCGGAAACTTCCATCTTGTCCCTGAGCCAACTGTGGAGAAAAGAGAGAAGAACGGAGGGGGAAAAAAAAAAAAAAAAAAAAAAAAAAAGCCATTTCACAAGCATGTAATGCCAAAAGGCTGCCGCCAATAAATAAGATGCACACACGGTAGAGACTGGAAGCTATGTGGTTTTCACTCACACCCTCAGTGTTCACATATTTAGCACAAATTGAAAGATTTTTTTTTTTTTGGGAAGGGGGGGGGGGCAGAATCACTGCTCAAAATATATTAAAAATGAAAAATCTCTGGAGAGAAAAGATTTGTGGATTTTTCACTGACAGGTTGTTAATAAAAACTCAGGATTACCACAGACAGAAACATGGCACTCAACAAATCCCAAACTGAAATCAAAATTCTGCAACACCAAAGATGGCAGCAAAAATAAACTTTTTTTTTTTAAAACCTTATTTTCCCCATGTAAAATAAGCAGAATTTAAATGTTTGAGGTTAGAGCAGCAATCCTACACATGCTGTTTGTGTGGCCCGGTGACCACTGAAATTCAAGTTAATTTGCTGCCTGGTGCTGTTAGAAATAGCTGTTGAGACTTGCTTCACAAAATGACTCATGGCACTCGGTGAATCCTGAACTGATATCTATGGGGCAAGTGCAAATTGCTAGAGATGGCAACTGTGTGGCAGCAGCTATATCTATTCAATACTGTCCCAGTCTGTTATTGTAGTACCAAAAAAAAAAAAAAAAAAAAAAAAAAAAAAGTGAAGATTCAGTGCTCAGTTATTTCCATAAAGTGAATTAGCACAGCATTTTCAGTGCCTCCACGGGATGAGCAAGAGACGCTGGTTGTGTTGGCACTGACGAAGCTATAATGATGTGAAAAAACGGTATTTTTGTATTCAGAAAAAAAATATTTTGGTGCAATTCACCAAAATATTCACAAAAACGATCAACAATGGGACAGCATTGTCGCCTTTCCCTTCATAAAAGATGTTTCAGTGTATCCTATTCTAAAAGGAGGGAAGAAAGGAAGCATTGAAGCACCTTTCCTGAGTATTTAGACTATTTGAACAGCTCTTATTATGACAGCCACTCTGATACTTCTGGGTCATTTCACTCACTCAGGAACGTTCCTAAACAAAATTCACTATTTGACTGCATTACTGTCATTTATGCCTCGGCAAACGTCAAACAACCCACTGATATTTACTCATGTCACTAAAGTCCCAGATCAAATCTGTAAACAATTTCTTACTTTAAGTGTTCAGTTACTAACAAATCCCATTCTTCTATCACACAGCCTTTAATTTAACATTTAAGACCCTTTATGCACCAGTCAGTCACTAGATGTGGCTTTGTGATTTCACAAATTCCCAAAAAAGACAGCTGCAGCACATTCACCGCAAAAACTACCCCGCTTCCCTTAAATCATCACATGGCTCTTAATCATCACGACTGCTAAGCCTGGAACCAGCAGAGAAGTATGACTGTGTGTGCCCTGCTCAAAAGGACGCCCCTCTCTCCCATTCCAGAAAAACCTGCTGAATGACACCACCTGGGGATGTCAGGTGGTCATCACCATAGAAACCAGCTTTTGCTATTGCTATAGTAACTTTGAGTGGCCACGGGAAAACTGGGGTAAAGGTGAAAGATCAAATATGGATTGCAGTTTCACAGAATGACTCAGTAGTACAGTCCTTTTATTTAAAAAAAAATAAATAAATAAATTGCACACCTTTGGAGACATCCTTCTGATGGATTTTGGCAGCTTTAAAAGCTCAAAAATTTTGTTAATGCGTGCATAAGCTGCATTAAATAGTAGTCACACAAAGAAACCAAACAAAAAAAGTCACCTGATTTTAAGTTAATAATCCCTGTTGTGTGCAATCACTACAACATACTTGTGAAATCATTCACTTGCAGTAATGGCTTTGTGTGTGGTAAAATCTCACCTGGCAGAAGACTGGTGTGTGGGTGTCAGCAAGGGCATTGCGGAGGTCTTGGGCTGTCAGCAGGCTCTGAGGCAGGCGGTCCACGCACAGGCATTTGGAGTGCAGCAGCAGGTACGTCAGGGAGCCCACCTCAGTCCAGTGGACGTAAAGCATGCGGGAGCCCAGCTGCTTCCCCAGGAGCTCCGACTTGGCCCTGGCCGCCGAGTCCTTCTTCATGTACTCCACAAAACCGTAGCCCTTGGAATGCCCTGTGGTGGCGCTGTACACCAGGAAGCAGCGCTCCAGGTTGCCAAAGGGCCGCACCAGCTCCTCAAACTGCTGCTGCGTGAACGCGCGGGGCAGGTTGGCGATGCACAGCAGAGCGTCTGTTGGCTGCAGCTGCACGGAGATCTCCCGGTCCCGTAGCACATACTGGTGAAACTCTTTGATGGCACTTTGTGCCTGTTCTCCATTGAGTAGTGTGACAAATGCTTTGAGCAACAGGGGACAGGGGGAGGGAAAGAAACAATTCAGTGTAAGGTGAGGGAATGACATCTGTTCAGATGGCATAAAGGCAAAGATTTATTTGTACTCAGCAGGTCTCAGGGAGCATACCCTGCCTGTGACAACATTTCGCCTTTAGCAGGTCTGTTAAAAGACAATGCTGGTGGCACAATGTCAGCACACAAGATCTTTTGTGCTGGTGCAACTTTAACCCTTATTGAAGCTACAATGCCTGTCAGCTCAGGAAGAATCAAATCAACATCTTGTTACCCATGTTATGAAAGAGAAACAGAATGTGTGAAAAAGTTTATTTGCAGTTTTGTCTGAAAGCCATTAAAAAAAATAAATAAATAAATAAAAAAAAGGTAATAAATTTGTTTGCCAGCCAACTAGATATTGTAAAAAAGCCATCTAAATGCTACTGGTTTTCTTCCATAACAGCTTGCTGGATACCAGGCATACCCTGAAAATACCATCTGGCTCACACAATTTTCTGGCCTATTATCATCATCATCACCCATTTTCTAGTGAAATATTACTGCGAGAATGCATAGAGCCATTTTAAATGTGTATTTTAATCTGATGTTTTATAAAATTGAAAACAACTCTTGCTAGAAAAGAAGAGGCAGCTCATGTTGTGGTGGCACACAAGGCCACACACACACACACACACACACACACACACACACACACACACACACACACACACACACACACAGTTGAACTTGCTACACTAGAATTGACAACAATTTAATGTGACACCGTTGACAACCAAGTGTCAACATCTGTCAGCGAAAGATTGGCAACTGTGTGATAATGAGTACAAGAGAAGGGAGACTAAAAGTCTCTAGTGAAGGTCTGGTTGTTTGCTCCTGAAAACCTTTTTTATGCTTAGCATATTTGTAGAGTCTAAGTTTTGAGGCTAACATGGTCAAACAGTTAGACCTACCTGTGCCCTTGTACTTATCAACAAAGCAGTACTTCAAGTCATAGCTGCCCAAGAGCTCATGAACCTCCTGTAAACAGAAAGAGACAATTAACTCCAAACATTTAAACACAAAAACAGTATGTCACTTTAAGAGATGGTTGCTTAATTGATTGCTTCAGTCCCCTTGGTTAATATCCACTGGGGAAATTAGTACACCTGCTGGGGGGCGGGGGGTGAATAAGAGGTGAATAACTCCCTCATTGTTGTATGAGAAATTGTTCTGCCCTGCTTTTGCCCATTTACATACAAACGGCGATGCTGTCTAGCATTTTCTGAAACGTTTTGTCTCCACGCCTTCCACCTTTTGTTATGCCGCAACTCACATCTCGAACTCCCACTACTCTCCCAGCCCCCCTCTGTGAACAATGGTAGCGCCTGCAGGCCCACCGCTCCCCCCGAGTCAGGCACGTTCCAAAAAAAAAAAAAAAAAAAAAAAAGTAGCATCAGGAGTTAATCACAGGTAGCGTTAATAACAAATGGGCTGATGGAAAAAACCTTAACTGCACCTGTAACCCACATACACAGGTTATCACCACCAACTGTTTAACTTGGCTGCACAAATGGTGAAATTTAAACCACGAATGTCAAGCGGCCTGGTAGGTCACACAAGGCCACAAATGACCATAATTGACAGTAATTTGACCATTTGTCAGTTACGGCGAGTTACATTAGTTAACCACCAGATAAACCCAAACCAATTAGAAAAAACGCAAATAGTTCAATAGCTACCAATAAACTGCATGTGTTCGCTTTTAAAACAGTAACAGATGCAATATTAAGAAAAATATCAACTAAAAGGTAGCTAACAAGTTAAATGGCTATGAGGCTAACATTGGTAGCATGACAGGTATAACGGAGCTAGGCTAGCATTAGCCACAGAGCAGCGTCAATCAAGCAACAATTAAACCTCCAGCCCGCTTAAAAGTTCTATACATACCTGATTGCTAATGTCGGAGGGTAAGTTTTTTATAATAATTTTCCTCCTGTTGTAAAACTCCCGTCGAGTTCTCTCTAAGCGGCTCTCGATCTCTTCGGGGCTCAGTGATGTCAAGTCCTCGTCGACCCTTCGCTGACTCTCGCGTCCCGGTGTCGTGTCCTCTTCGCTCGGTACGAGTTCGGGGTACCGGCGATCCCCGGGATTCCTGTTTTCTTGGTCCACAACGGAGTCGTACTTCTCATTAAGCGGACGAGAAGCCAAACGGTGCTCCGTGTCTGTGCGTTCATCATTGGCAGCTGTATTAACTGCGGCCGCCATGACTCGGTGTGCTGGAAGTTTTTTCGGTCTGGAAACTCTGGCTGATTTGAGCAGTTTAAACAATACACACATGGCCCCAGCGCAGCTTCTGATTGGACGAGAGGGGGACGCATTCTCCATGACTACGACGTAAATGGGGGGGTGGGGGTGGAGTCCCTGCTACTCAACAGCATGAACTGCGTAACGGATTTTTTGTTGGTTTTTAATTCATTTAAATTCATTAATTTGTAGTTTTAAGTATGAAATTACAAAATTTTCAAGACAGAAAACGTCAGATAAGTATAAATAGCACAATAAAAACCCTTTAGTCCAATTTATGCATGTAGATTTTCTCAATTAAGTAAGCTCCAACAAAAATATGGCTGAAAAATCCATCCATCCATTTTCGTTCACTTATCCAATTTCGATCACGTGTGTGCGCGTGTATATATATATATATATATATATATATATATATATATATATATATATATATATATATATATATATATAATCTGATAGGTATAGACATATTCCTATAATATAAACATATACGTTTATATTGAAATGTTGAATAAAGGAGCTTGTGTTGTGTGTTTGATTTATTTTGTTGAACTATGTCTCTGTGTAAGATGTTATGGTGCATTGTCACCATGTAAAATTTCTTGTGGACCCAAGGAAGAATAGCTGCTGCATGGCTGTAGCTTAAGGGGATCCTTATAAACTAAATTTTTACAATGAAAAAACAAAACAAAACGCAGTCATAAATAAACACCCAAGTACATTACTTTTGTGTCAAAGTTATTATAGTTAATTAAAATGAAACTAAAAGTTAAAAGGTTGTCAAAATATTTTAGATAATTACATTAAATGAACCTAAATAAATAATAACTGAAATGGCAAAAGCTACCTAAAATCAAATGAAAATACATTCAAATTTTTAATCTGTCAGTTTGGTCAGATTTCTCGTTTCATCAAGCAAGGAGAGGGGAATATGTCCACATGACTGTGGGGTACTTTTACAAATTGTCACAAATAACAAAAGGGAAACTAAAACAAAGAATGAAACAAATAAAAAGTAAAACTCAACATTTTAAACAACAAAAGCTGAACTGAGACAAACAGACCCCACACTGGAAACTCAAATGAAACAAAACTGAAAACAAAGACAAGCAAAATACACACAAATAAAAAGTCCAGAATTATAACAAGTGTTTTGTTCCTGGACATCACTGTGGTTGGTTTGTTTACTTTCATCATTTTTTTAATGGCTCATTGTTAGTGAGTTAATTGGTTATGTATTATTTTATGAATACCACTCAGCAGTGCTGTAGTTCATTTTCATTTCTGAGTGACAGACAGTAATTTATTCAGACTGTTCTACTATGAACAAAGGCATTCAAATCCATTCTCAGCTATACAGAAACTGTATAGGAAGACGCCTTTTCACTTTTCTTTAGCTGTAGATACAGAGAAACAGATGCAGGTTTTGTTATGGTACATAGAATCTGGCGTGTAGGATGTAGGCTACATCAGCTAAATACTACAGTATAGTCAGCACTGCAAATGATGGATAAAGGGAATTAGCATTATTTGGCCACGAAACATGACTGTCCCTCCAGGGGACTTCACAGTCCAGACAAGCACCAGAAGGACCAATCATGTCGTGTCCAGAAGTCAGCACTGGAGTTTCTCTCCAAGATTATGAGTCAGAACAATATGCTTCTCTATTCCGCATTTTTTATGTTCCCGTGAGGAACAGCAGTAATATTTATGCATTTGGGGACTCAGCTGATGGCGGTATCACTCTGGACTTAATGCTCAGTACCAGACGTGCCTGTTGGTAGATTCCTCATCCTGTATTAGCCTGCAGTCCTTGCAGTACTTTCCATCAAATACATGTTGAGAGCTCTCAGCAGTGAAGGCTCCTGTTTAAACAGACACGTCTGATGCTGACAGTTTGTAATACACATAACTGTGGCAGGACAGACGTCTTGGAGCTCACGCTTCAGCTTCTACTTGCTGTATGAGTCTTTCTCAAAGTGTATGCAGAACAGAGACAGGAACACCTGCTGAATATAAATAAGTGCTGCATTTGGCATATTGTTCTTTTGCAGTTCTACCCTTTAGGCAATGAGATTATTATTACTTGTATTGTATATATCATACACAAAGGCAGTTAAAAGTGATCTGCATAATGCATTGAAACAACAAACCCTATAAAAATAATAAAATGCAAATTAAAAGAATATAACCCGATTTAAATGCAAAACACAAAAAGTGAAATAAAATAACTGCAGATAACTGCAGACCAGTTCAATAAAAGCAAGTTTAAATCAGAAATTATAGCATGCGTAAAAGTGTCATATTAAAGCAGTGGAAGCCTTTGTTGTAAAAATGGCCTCAGCTGGAGCAAAGCTCCGAGTAGAGCTTACACAACTTCAGTGGTGGAGGCATAAAGGCTAAAAGACGTTTCACCGTGTTTAGTCTGAACTCTGCGCACCACTAGCTGAACAGTCCCTGCAGATATGAAAGACTCTGATCAGATATCTCCTGACCCTGAACACTGAGAGACAATCAGTTGGGACTTAAATTGCGTATTTAACTGAAAGCCAGTGCAAGGATCCAAGGACTGGGGTAATAATTTTTTCTCATCTTGGGGTTTGTCAGTAGCAGCAGCATTTTAATGCATGTCAAATGTCTAATAGTGTTAATGTGGAGGTCAGTTAGTGCATTGCAGTAGTCCACTGTGCAAGAGAAAAAGCATGAGTTTCCAATTTTAGCTGTTTTAAGATGCCAAAATGATAGTTTTGCTATGGGTTTGATAAAATTTACACCCATCATGATTCCTGATGTGGTTATTATTAGTTGTTTGTGTTTCTCAAAGGAAGCACCAGAAATTCTTCTTTATTGGTAAAAATAATTACTTAGATCTATAGGACTATAGTTGGTGAGACCACTAGCCAGATACGGGTGTCATCTGAATTATGATGATAAGCAATCCTATATGTTTTGACAATTCCAAAACAGCAAGCCATGCAAGTTGAAGAGGAGGGGCCCCAAGTGCCAATGCTTGTGGGACTCAGTGCGTCATGGAGGTTCTTTCATATTCATAATTGCATATATTTTCTACACATCCCCAGTCATCTATGATCTAAGCCATGTGAGGACTGTTTCTGCTGGACTGATCCAATTTCCCACTGTATGTAAAAGTCTCCAGTGCTGCACTAATAAGCAATAACACCAGACTATTAGACTTCCTGAATAATCAGGTGGTATGTCATTAAAATCTTTATGAGCGCTGAGTCAGTGCTATAATGTGAATTGAAAGCTGATTGAAAGCTGCCAGGGATGTCAATTGCAGGAAACAAATGGTTTGCTTTAAAAGCATTTTCTCAATAATCTTACTTTTAGAGTTTTTAGAAAGGCTACTTGGAACTGACTCATTTGTGTTTCTGTTTTCATTTGGGGCCTGACAACTGCAGTTTTCAATGATGCAGGAAAGAAAGAGAAGGCGCGAGAGAAGTAAGCCATGTTTACAGTATGCAACAAATCCACTGCCAAAGAGCTAAAACATCATTTTAAAATCTCGTAGGCAGAATATCAACCTATCACTGCTGGGCTGAGTGGATTTCAGTGACATTTTTGATGTAAATATATGCAGACTCTTAACAGTTTTGGCTGTCAGAAACTTGAGTTGGCTGCAGGTGGGGGATTTTTGTTTTTTAACATATCAACAAGTATATTTCCATTATTGATATTAGACAGAGTGAAGTGCTGAACTTTAGAGAAAGAGTTTCTCTTTGTAGATGTTGTAGCCAGTCTGAGGTTTAGTTCCCTCTTCATTCTGCCTTCCCTCATTGTGTCTTCTGATCTGTTGTACCATTTCTCCATGTGCTTTCTGTTTACAGGAAATTATTTAATAGTGCTATTTAAGTTCTTTTTTAATAAATAAAGCACTGGTATGATCATTTATGTACCATTTTTGACAGTTTTAGAGCAACAATGGAAAGTCACGCACCAGAGAAATGAGTGTGAGCCCTGGGGGTACAGAAATAAAATACATATCAGGCAACACACGGACCCTCTGACGGATTCATCAGTCTATTTTAGGCTTTAATAAAAGCTTGTGAAAAATGGTTTATTAGATTCTGAATTCATTCATCATTTAAAGTTTACAAAATTAAACACACTCAAGAAATGTACAATAACTAAACAAAATGAGATACAGTAATCCCTCAACCTTACACAAACTCTTAATACTCACCGTGATGTAGGCAAACCTTTAACATTTGACAAACATGAAGCCCCCCCCCCATGAAATTCAACTCATGGGTAAGGAAGAAAAAGACACACCGACTGAGTTTATTACTATGTTAGCATTACATATAAGAGGATAGCAGTGTGCTTTTATTCTGGAAAGGCTGTAAATATATCTCTCTTAATAGAGGCAAGAATCACATTACTGGCTTCCCCTTAATATATAGTTGCAAAGCGATGACTTGTCGTCAAATGGATCTCCACACGGTCCTCATCAGCGAATCTGAGCCTAGGAAAAGGACTGCCAGTTGTATGTTTGGCGTAGAGCCTGAAACTTTTTGATGAGGAACTCAAAATCTGGTCGTTTTGAAGGGTCTGCACTCCAACACTGCTCCATCAAAATCTTCACCTGTTCATAAATAAGTAATCATGAAAATACCATACAATTCATAATGCCAAAAAGTACCAAATTTGATTTATAGGCATCTAAAATTACCTCGTGTGGGCAGTCCTTGGGACAAGGTAACCGCAATCCTTGATCCAGCAGTTTAATCAGTATCACCACGGTCATCTGTCCTTGAGCTTCCTTCATCATTTCGAAGAACTTCTGCAAAAAAATACATAAGAGCAGACTGTGCGATTAACACAGAGACTGACTGTCAACTCTCAAAAGGTAAAGAAACGCTCGAGTAAGAGGCCCGTGATGACATACGTCTGGAGGGCTTTGGCGACGGTCACAGCGGGTCAGGATCTCATACAATGTAACTCCAAAGGACCAAATATCAGAGGAGAAGGAAAATTTACTCTCCTTCAAGCACTCGATGGCGTACCTAGAAATTTAAAAGAAAAAAAATCTAATTTACAGGTCAAAGTCACATAGCAAAGCACTATATGATCTTTTTAAGCACATAAACTGACCAGAACACCGGACTATCTCCATCCTCACGGACACGGTAGTAGATCTCTCCCTCAGGGATGTACTTTGTCAGGCCGAAGTCTCCGATCTTCACCAAACTGTCGTTTTCCACCAAGACATTGCGGGCAGCCAAATCTCGATGGACGTACCGCTTTGAGTGCAAGTAATTCATTCCCTGAAAAGAAAAGAACAGAAATAAAAAGATGGATACAATTTTTATTTCAAAAACAGCTGCCTTTTTTTTTTAAACCGTGCTAAAAAAGCACACGTCCGTAACGTCTTTCAGTCAGTTCCCAACAGCAGATCAGATAAAAACAGGCCAGAAAAGCTATTTTTACAAATCTCTGTGTGGTGATCACTGAACTCTTCCTCCAGCCCTATTAAGGATTACATTTGTGGCTTTGAGCAAGTAATCTCAATAACTATTAAATACACTGCCATTAAAATAAAGCACATGCATTATTGTTTCCATGAAGATCCATTATAATACTTCTCATTTAACCTGTCACCAAGTCTAAATTTCATTTTGTCAAATACTTTGCTCTACGATCAAAAACCTGCAAAGCAAGTTGTATTCCCTGCAGCCTCAACTGTATCATTGTTCACTAGTAACTTTGCATGCCTTAACTTAGACAGTAAACACGATAAACATTATACAGTCACACCCATCTGCGCCCTAGAACTGAGGGTTGAAACATGTTAGATCAAAGCACTGCCACAGTACAGCCTCACAGAGATCTGCTCTTAATCTTCTGTAAACATATGTTACAGGATAATATTAATAATCTTCCCTTTATCAAGTGCCCTTCATCAAAGCTCATATTATTGTATTATCCACAGTAAACTGCAAATTCAATCAGAAATTGACTCCCCCCCCCCCCCCCCCCCCAAGGATGCCATGAAACTTTTTGTTCTGGATGCTGAGTGATTATTTCCTGGAGCACATTTTCCAGGTTTCTGAGAGAAAACACAGTGTAACATGATGCTAATGCAGTCAAACTACTTATTTCAGACAGAATGAATTGATGACGAAACACACACAAAAAAAACAGAGTGCTGTAAAATAGAATTAAATCTTAATGTGATGGATTATTTCCTTCAGGCAGTTATATCGCATGCTGAACAAAAGCGAAAAGAAAAAAAAAAAAAAAAAAAAAAAAAAAAAGATTCTCTTCAGAATAGAGGCGAATGTTTCACACCAGAAAATGTGAATGTTCAGCAGAAGCTAGGGGTGGAAGTCAAGACCCCTTAATAGGTATGTGATGACCCAATGGATTGTTATGAAAGTGGAACCATTGGAAAGCTCTTTAAAAGACCTTTTCAATAAAACCAAGATCAACTTCATAGCACAACAAATAAGGAAGTTATCACATTTTAAGTTACATGAAAACACATGGCGGGAAAAATAAACGGCGTGACCAATCAGAGAACACCATTTTGGTCATGTGACCACATATTGCCTAACTGCCAGCTGCCCCACGATTAATTTCGCATTAAAGAAAACGAACTCGAATTATCAGATTTTGATGAGGTTAGGCAGTTGGTTAGAAAACATATTAAAGTAATGCCCTATTTATCTATAAAGATCTCATATACGTCCGATCCTTGATTGTGAAAGCGTTGAATGTGAGACAACTTTTTAACCCCTTAACTGGCAGCAAATAAAATCACCTGAAACAACTACATAACACCCTCTGGTTATTATTGGCTCTGAACAACCCATTTCATAGCCTATTAATCGGCTGCGTCTGGTCCGCGGGCCGAATGAAGTGCATTTATATGGCAGGCTAGACCCGCCCATTTTGACTGACACCTCATTCGGCCAATCATGTTAAGAAATGGGTTTCCCAGAGCCAATAATACTCAGAGGGCGTCACGTAGCTTTGTCAGGTGATTTGGTGCAGCCAGTTACATGATTGGCCTAATGACGTGTCAATAAAAATGGGAGGGTCTAGCCTGCCATATAAAAGGGACTACAAACGGCCCGTCACCGGGCCCTTGCCAGTTAAGGGGCTACCTCGGGCGTAAACACAGAAAGAAGACAAGTGTTTTCACGAACTGAAAATGAGACGAAGGTAGAGGAATTCCTCTACGTCATACCAAGGACTGATGGGAAAATGCCAAGAATTAACCACTTCATAGCCCATAATTGCAGGAGCGCATAGCAGCCTTGGGAAACGCTGAGCTCACACACGCTAGCACATTGTGATAATAGGTATTAGTGGGGAGTGCCACATACCTACACTAAAGTAAACTCAGAGCAGCTCAGAATCAAGGACAAGAGGAGTCCAGCTATAAAAAAATTAAATACAAAAGAAGTGATGTATTTAAAAAAAAGAAGAAGTGATGTAAATTATGAAGAAACTTATTTACATAAAGGCTCATTTGAATAAATGTTGGGCTGTACATTGTCGGGAGTGAGTGGACAGACACGGGAACACACACAGAGTCTGAGCTCACAAAAGGCATCTAAAAAGTACTACATACAGCCTTAGCACAAAATACTAAAATTATCACAACTCACCTGACAGATCTGCTGAGCAAACATAAGGCAATGGGCCATCCCAAGGTTACGTTTGGGGAGGTAGTCTTTCAGACTCCCCAGAGGAAGGTACTCCATTATTAGCTGCACAACTTGACCTGCTGTTAATGGACAATGCAAAGGTGACTTTAGCTTCCTGACAAGAAAACCTGTTCTTATTCTGGTCCAATGCAAAATATTGACATACAGTGGCAAGCGCGGTACACTTCAAATGGATTTCCAATATTTACCGAAGAACGGCAGGGACCAAAAATCTATTTGCTGAATGATCCACTGAGCACGGCAGGTTATAAAAGCTGTACTGCACACGCGTTTATACATGCAGACTCTGCTGACATACGGTTCAAAAAGATATTTAAAGCAGACAGAAGGAAAGCGAGGACTCACCCAGTTCTGTGCAGCAGCCTTTGTATTTCACAATGTTGCTGTGATAAAGGGATTTCAGGATCTCAATCTCCTTCATCCAGCCGTCAGACACTTTGTCATTTTCTTGCTTCAAAGACTTCACCGCCACCTTCTCTCCCTTCCCGTCATTGTTAGGGTCATACAAGTAGAGAGTCACCTTCCCAAAGTGACCCTGTAAATGGAAGAATGAGCAAAAGATTACCCCAACTAATACAAAGGAAAAGTAAACTACTGCTCTGTGCTACTCACCTCTCCTAAGACCCGCAACATTTTCAGGTAGCGTTTATGGAACACGGTGGGGTCTGTGTTAGGGGAAATTTCGCTGGGAGGCGTAACAGAGTGAATGAACAAATCTGAATGAAGAAAGAAACATTTGTCTATTAAATGCAATTAAACAGACTCAAAGAAAAACAGAGATAAGGTAATCTAGCAAAGACTAACCTTTCCTCATGAGCTCAATGAGTTCTCTGAGAACCTTGCGGAATGACGGCCTCTCCTCCGGCTCATAGGTCAAGCACATATTGATGAACCTGGCCAGTTCCTGGGAAGATGGCTCAGCTAAGCGGCCCTTTTGCTGATAAAAGCGCTCTTTCTGGTTGGGGGAAGGAGAGTCAAGTGTTCAAAAAGTTAATATGGGCATGTAATGCTGTTGAAAAACAACTCAAGGCCCAAGCTGTAGCATAGGCCTACCTCAGACAACGTGTTGAAGCTGAAGGGAAGATCGCCGTTGTTGTAGATTTCAAGCAGCGTTACACCAAAGCTCCACTGGTCAGCATGATTCCCAATGGGTGCATGACTGTCAATGCACTCAGGGGCAATCCATGGGATACGCTCCAGACGCTCTGCGTTGCACAAAAGCAATAATGACAGGAGTTACTGTAAGATGTTAACTCTGGCTGCTCTAACTGCTCCAACCTGAACTAAACAGATGGTGACAAATGCAGAGTAGCTATCTAAAAAGTTGGTATTTAACATCAGCAACTGTGAAGGAAATAATGATGACAGGGTTTTATTATATTTTTCTTCACAGGAGTGCACCTCTGATCTTGATGCTTTTTATTTTCAACACCCTTGAACAACATATTAAAAAAAGAAAAAAAAAAAAAAAACTGCATGAGAACAGGAAATAGGTCACAAAAACAGATTAGAGATTTCCTGTTTCCAAATATGACTGCAAAAAAAAAAAAATAAAAAAAAAAAAAAAAAAAGCCTAACCAGTCCATAAATTGTAACAGCCTTGAAGCTGACTGTGTATAGACTTTATTGTAAATTCAAAGGTAAACGTGAAGTGAGCTGCTGGTACGGACCTTCCCGTGAAAGGACACTCAGGGCAATTCCTGGGTCACTCAGCTTGACAAAAGGAGTAGTGTTGAGTTCTAAACCACTTCTTGCCACCAGGATGTTCTTGGCGCAGACATTTCCATGAACCAACCCTTTGATCTCCTAGAATAAGGAAAAAAGCACCATTGGTCAAGTAGTGTTCTTAAAACAAACTCAAATTGTTTCTGCTATTAATCAGTAGGCAAAAAAAAATTAACTTGGAGCACTTATCTTAAAGTTCTCTCTGATATGAAATTTACTTCACTTCCTGCCTGATAGCAGCATCTCAAACTCAAAAACTGGTGTCCAGTAAGAAAGGACTACTACTTGAGTCTGTTCAAAGCATTTTACAGGCACTGGCCTGCAGCAGCTTATTAGTTCAGCATTTTCTGGAGATACACTGGATAAACTACTTCACTGAAATCAATCAGATGTACTGAAACATAATCAGTGTCAAAAAGAAGAATTTGGACGCACAAGATAGTTGAGGGCACTGGCGAGTTGTTTTGCAACAATGAATTTCCACCGAGGAGTCACACTCTTTTCTTTGCGAAGAAAAACATCCAAAGGCCCAAACTCCACAAATTCTTCTACCATGATGTCTGCAAAGACAGGAACAACGCTGAGAGGGCTAGCTCACGGTATATGCACAGCAAAAGGTAAACAGAGAACAGGCTGAGGCTGGTTATGCAACGTGGTTTGCTTAGTACTAGAATAAAATATTTGACTATATACACAGATTATGTGTGTGACGGGGAAGTATCAATGAGGAAGTGAGCAGCGTTAGAGCTCTTACTTTCAGATCCTTTGACAGATACACCATGCACTGACACCAGGTGACGGTGGGATACCTGGCACATGAGACTTGCGGTTTCGAAAAATGCCTAAGAATAACAGAGCAAGGAGGAGTGAAAAGGTAAACATCAAACACACAAGATGTTAATAATTGTTTAGATGCAGCATAGTAAACTGTCATTCTTTTGAGTGAGTTTCAAACAGCTTACCAGAGCAATGTCTTCATGGCTTTGGTCCAGAATCTTGAGAACCACTTGGATGCCTTGGTGAGAGTTGTTGTTGAACTCGTCATCGTCGTTCTCCCCTCTTTCCCGCAGTAGCAGACGTCCCGAGTAGATGTTAGTTCTGGTGCCACGACCCAAATGCTGCTCCTGCTCCAAAACAAAATACTCATCCAGTCAGCTACAGAGCAGAGAACAGCAAGGCCTCTGTGAATATGACGGAGGCAAACCGACACTGTCACCTGTTTGATATCTTTGTCCTTGATTTGGGGGAACATTAGATGCGTCTTGTAGGTTTGGGATAAGAGGTCAGCGTGAGCATGGCGATCGACACCTTTGACACTTCTCTTCACCAGAAGGTTAGATACCTCTGCGTCACACACAGCAGACCAGACATAGGCAATTCTGAGTGAACACCTAAATATCTCAAAGCAGTAATTCCCAACCCAGGATAAGAGCACCCCAATATCAGCTCAGCTATTACCATCAATTAAAAAAACTGAAGGGAGGTGAATAAGATTGAAGAGGAAAGGTGCTTTGACAGGACTGTGGATGAATAATATGGCATACATAAGAAAAACATGTGACACAAACCTCCAGATTTTGGCGAACAGCACTTTTTGACAATAAAGCTGTCCAAACCAGACTTGAGAATAAACGACTTGAGGCTATCTTTGAGGTCCTTCATACTGGAGAATTCTCGGTCCCAGCCCTCCAGACAGAACATCGAACCCTTTACGTGAATACGAAACTGCTTGTGGCTCGGCGTTGCGCTGTCCTGTATGTACAAACACAGGTGCACAGAAACTATCTGGTTTATTTTTTCCACCCTCACTGCACTGCAACAACTCCCATATAAGAGTGTGGGTGTTTACTCACCTCATTTTTGTTTAGCACAGCTAGGATGATGCGGTGATAGTCAAGAGCACTCCAACGAACGAGGAACGCTCTCTCCTCTGCTGCCTCCCTTTTCAGCTTCAACAGCACAAAGTCATCACTGGAAACACACAGGAGTTATGACATAACGCGCTATGTTTCTTCGCAGCCTTTTCTGTGTCTGAATGTGCATGTATGTAAGGGAAGAAAACTCACTGCATAGGCCCATGCAGTAGATTTGCTTCACTCCACACTACCCTTGGGGGAGCCACTTCATGAGAAAGATAGTGGTGGGCGTCTGCAGTCAGTCGGTAGTATCCATCTAGGAGGGAGACGAAGGAATGGGCCTCCTGGCTGGAGTTCATCTGAACCTCCTACATACATATACAGAAACGCCACTAGCTTACAATCAGAGCTCCCACCCACTAACACATACAAATTCAAAACATGATAAATTGCCCAAAGCAAAGTCAAAATCAAAAGGCTTTAAAGTCACACACGTATAGAATCTGGGTGGAAATGTATACTGTATAGTGTATCCAAACATGCTCAAAAGACCGAACAATTAGTTGAATGACTAATAAACACTTTATCCATTGGACTAATGCATTACAAGGACATTAACCAATTAAGTGAATGCACTGCAGCTTTCACATTAAAGAATAAACGAATGCTCTCACCATACAGAGATTGTCTTGAGTGCTAATGCACACATTAGACTCAGTAATGGCAATGTGAGTTATTTCAGGGAACTCGCAGAAGAAGGTCCATTTGTTGGGTGTGTCTGCATCTGGTTGGCTGGAGTGCTGTTTTGGTTTCCTTATGTAGCTTATGTAGCCATTCCTGAGGTAATTGTTTGCCTTTGCCTGGATAAAGAGACCAAATGAATTTAAAAAAAAAAAAAAAAGGCTAAGCAAGGAACATATACAACATGCCAGAAGTTTGAAGTTTAAAGATGATTTATACAGACCTTCTGAACAGACACCTTCCTCCACTGGATCCCCTCAGTGCTGGAAACCAATATTTCATGCGTGACGGAACCGCAGAGGTCATCTTTCGAGCCACCCTGGGCGTGGGTGGTGCTGGAGCAAGAGCTGCTTCTGCCGTCATCATCCCTCAGATCCAGGTGGGTTACGGGGAAAGTCTCTGTGCCAAAACGTGGTGCCAAGTGCTCAAGAGTAGAGATGTACTTATACATGATCTCCTGAGCGCCCAGCTTGCCCCGATCCACTGTGTGCTGCTGAAAGGTCCGCACAAAGTCTTTAAACACTCGCTGGATCCTGATTTTAGTCAGGAAGTTGTCTCTGGAAATGTGTTTGGCGAAAGATCTTGGGATACACTGTAGGAAGCTGAAAAAAAAAAAAAAAAAGAGGTACAGTGATATTACCTGAATTCTCAGATCGGATTAAATTATTAAGATTTATTACAGCAGCAGAAAATAACAATAAAGACATAAACATATAAGCCATTTCATGGCAAAATGACAGATCTAAGTGAATGAAGACCTAAAACAGTATTTGGAAGGAGGGATTGTGGTGTCATCAAGCTAAAGTAATTACCTGATTTTTGCAGCTACATCTTGCAAAGTAGACTGTGTTTGAATTGCCTGGTGTGAGAGGTGAAGCACAGCCATTCCCAAACTCTCATTTTTGAAGCGACTTAGCTCCTCCTCTGTCTGGACGTCTTCCATTTGTACCACTTCGTTCACAAATTCATACTTCGCCTGAGTTGGAGATAAAGTAGTAGATACTCTATTACTGTTAACACAACAAAAATACGAGTGTAAAAGCATCCAGATAAACACAAACCTGAGAAAATAAATATTCCAGTGATGTCATATCAAGCAAAGGGGATCCGCCCTGATCTGAACCAGATTTGGGAAGATAGCGGGAAACAGCTGGCTCCTTTTCATTCAGTCCATGCCAATTCCGAAAATAATACCTGGATACAAAAACACAGTATCAATGTGAATGAATGAATGAATGAATGATACTCATCACAGATAGAGTGCTGCACAAACACAGACTAACCTCATACAGTAGTGAAGTACAGGGCTGGTGTTTTCCTCTGGCTTGAATATGTGATTTGGGCTGTACCAAAGGCATGTTTGTGGATTGTACAGTGCAAACAGTACATGGCACAGAGGTGTTATCCCTGAGGAGGAAAGACTGAAGTTACACACACTTGCCACCAGCAGGCTCAAACACCACATGAAAAAGAAAATGCTTTCACTTCTGGACTGTGCATTTTGTCAGGCTTTTACTCTCACCTACAGCCTCTGCGGCAGAGATGCACAGCTCCTCTGCTGTGACCTCTCCTGCAGTGTGAGACAAATATCTTTCCCCATCTTTTGTCCAGAAAAGGTAAACATGGATGCCCTGATCCTTCGGAGGCTCACTCAGGCCTGTAAACGATTCTGAAGGTCTGAACCTCCGTCTTGTAGACATGCTGAGGACACCCAATTCACTGACACACAGACACACAGCACTTAGACCACAGCGCCGAGTAAATCAGCTGTTATACTGGCTGGAAAGCGTATTGAGGCTTATGTAAACACGAAACTAAGTAATTTTAAAGCCATGGTTTGCGCTTCTTTGAAATAACATGCACAGTATTTTCATTTTATACATTTTTTTCTTTAAAATAAGTAAATAAATACAATAAAATAAATTCATCGCTTACCAAACAACCAAAAGAAAAAAAACTGATTTAGCAAAAATGACGTCAGACAACCGGATCAGTGTGTCTATAGGCCTATCGGGGATTACGCCTTATAACGTGCTGTTTACATCACATTATAAAGCTACTAACTATTCGAGGGCTTCGATTAAGCTACACGGAAAGGTACAGTATAAAAAAGTAGTTTCCCCCGTCTACATAACGTATATAAAAACAAACTGACCGCGTTATCGCGAGGCCCAAATCAAGCCCCGTGTACACTTAACAGCGTACGCGACATAATAACAAGGAAATATATCAACAGCAAGTCCCATCTGTGAACTTCGCAGCGTATACGACAGTCAAGTGTCTTACCGTTTAACGAGGATCTTTTAAAACCGTCACATTAAAAATATAAATAAAATAAAACCACAGCACGTCAAAATGACTGACAGTTAAAGCTTCATTATTTTATGAGCGTATTTCCCCACCACCGCCTACACGCTCGGATTCTCACGAACTGTGAGCAACGACTGCAGACCGCTGCTTCCCGAAACCAAGACGGAGGGCCCCTCCCGCCGCCGTCGGGAGCACGCACGTACGCAGCTGACCCTTCAAAATAAAACATCTGGATCTTTAATCTATTTCGCGGTTTAGAAAAGAAGATGTGAATCCAAGACAAAAAAAAAAAAAAAAAAAAAAAGACACTGACTAATAAAGCAGATCAGGTGTAGCTATTTCTAATTATATCTATCCTATGATACTTTCTACCTCTTTTTTGTTACAGTCAGAAATGTGATGTAATTAAATCAATATTTTAGTTTTTACCTAACTGCATCTGTTATGGTATTTTTTTAAGTAGGAGCATTTACTGGATTTTTTTTTTTTTTTTTATTCAGGTGACACACTCAAAGTAGGGAATTTCCCACAGAAAATTCACAGTTTTTTCCACCTTACTTAAGGTGTAGAAAACCGGTATGGGAAACACTGAGTCCTGTGCCTCAGTATTTGTTATTTTGAAAGTGGCACTGTACAAAAACTAGAGAATAGTTATTATTAGTAGTAGGAGTTGTTATTATACCCACACCTACAGTCACGAGCTGTGGGTGCAAGAATGAGATCACTGATATAAGCGGCCGAAATGAGCTTACTCTGCAGGGTGTCCAGACTCAGTGATTCAGATAAGCTCAGTGATTCAGAGTACAGATGCTACTTCTCCACATCTTAAGGACTCAGATAAAGTGGTCAGAGCAGCTGGCTGGCCTTAGGATGCCCCTAAGGCACCTCCAAGGTGAAATGTTCCAGGCATGTTTGACTGTGAGGAAGCCAGGGGCAGATCCCTGAATAACTATTTTCAAAGTGTTAAACAAGTATTTAGACTCTTTAAGTAAAAGCCAGATTTAGCATTAATGTAAAGTGCCTAATTGACAGTGGCACCCCATGCCCTACTTTTGGATATAGCCCTGTTTATAAGGTAATCCCAAAGTGTCATGCACTTCACTGAGGCAGGCCGCTTGAAGACCCCAATGCAGGACTCAAGAGACAAGGTGTTAACTCAAAAACTCACAGCTTTATTGCTGGAAACACTGGACTTAACAACGAATAATAGAACTAGACAGCAGAACAAACTAGGAACCACACTTAAACAAGAAAACAACACTGACAGAGACGCACACAATGAAGGGACATCCCTGACAACAACACGGAGCAGAGAAAACAGAGACAATATATACACAAGGGATAATGAGACAAAAGGGAACAGCTGCAAAGGACAGGTGGACAGAATGACATTGAGACCGGGGGAATCAAAATAGAACACAATGGACAAGAGACAAGAGACTAACAACACAGCCCACAGAAGCACGGACTTGACTAGACACGGGGAACATAGGAAAGGCGGAGCAAACTTAATACAATAAAGACCAAAAACTAAATACTCAGAACTGCCCCCCTAATGAAAAATATGAAACTTAAAACTGCAAAAGCCACAATACCCTAAGAATCAGCAGAGAACAGAAACTGAAGGACCAGAACACAAAACACTGGGCTATAGACCCAGGATCACGACACAATGGTTGTTAAACTAAAAGCAGATTAAGTACAAAAAAACCCCCACTTTTTGTTGACTTGAATGAAGATATAAACCAAATTTTTATTTTATTGAGACTGTAAAGTGTTTCTAGTCTACTAGCAATGCAATACTCATAATAACTAAAACAAAAACTGAAACTCAGAAAAAAAAAATCATTAATTTACAAAAATCAGCATTTTGATGTCATTAAATCTTACTTTAAAAGTTTGATGTACAACTCTTCATGAGTCCTCAAGACATAGTTGAAATAAAAGTTTATTAACAGAGCGGTCTTGCAGCTTAAAAACACCATCAACTACCCAGCCAGCCGTGGGGCACACGTGGTAAGTTTTCCAAGTAAAACTCAGCCACAGTAATTAATGTTTTTATCATAAAGTAAAAGATTTTTAAAATAATCAAAATCCCATCAAAGCAAAGGAAAATAAGAAATTCTCCATAAAAATATTTGCGGTCATCCGTTTCCTTCAGTTTCGCTGCGTGGGTATACACCAACCGTGCATCATCTCTAATCTGATTTTCCACTTCGCAGGTGTTTTTCAGGAGCCTCATTCCACCCAAATATTGGAACATACCTAGTCACCATCGTAGCGTTGGCTCATATTTTGATGGAATTGTGTTTTCCCTAATCGGGTTAAATAAACAGCTGTCATACACTGAGGTGAGGCGGGTCTCCTCCGGTGCAGTCAGCCAAAACACATGATTTTTTTTTTTTAAAGGGATATAAATAGGAGTTTGCTGTTGCACCTTTATTTCTCCATAAATTCAACTTGCATACTATTTTTTTTTTTTTTTTTTGTTACTGAAGAGTTACAGTGCTGTAAAAAAAAAAAGAAAGTATTTGCCAGCTTCCTGACATATTTATCGCATACATTTCAGATCATCGAACAAATTTTAAAAACTGCATTTTGTATTTACTCAGGTCTAATTTTAAAATTTGTTTGAGGATCTCAAACATGTAGATGTGACAAATATGCAAAAAAACAAAAAACAAACAAATCAGGAAGGGGGCACTAATTTTTTTCACAGCACTGCAGCTGTCCTTTATCCCTCTGATTACAAGGAAGGGTGGTCACAGTGTGACAGGTTCTTAGTCCACAACAAGCAATAATTTGACAAAAGCAAGACAAAAAAAGACAGTCTTGTCCACAACAGTTCCCAGCAGTACATATTGAGTGGTTTTATTTATTAATCTCCAAGATAGTCAAAAATGCTTTGTATAAGCTGTTTCAATTTTTATTTGTAAAACATAAGCTCTGACATCATGCACAAGCCCAAGAACTATCCCCCTTCAAAATAAAAGCACAAAACGTGAACGTAAATGTTCTGGCCACACCCATCTGGCGGTTAAGCACAGTATCACATTCCCTTATGCAGGACAATGTCAGGTTTCAGGAACTTGTTAGAACCCATATAAGTTGCAAAATTCCCCCCAAAACCTACAATCCTCAACCTTAGGAACTGCTCATTTAATTGTGTATCATTATGCTGTAATTTTGTCACTGTGTTAAGTGTAGCAAGTGTTAACGTCAGGCCTGAAATGAAAGGCTTTGCATTTTAAAGTCATGGCTGTCATCATCTTGTAAAGTAAACCGTGATGTACCAAAGGTGACAACATGGTCACCAACTTGCCTGCTATACCACTATGTGGTGTAAATGTCAACTACTGCAAACAGGATTAGGGTTAACACCACTATAGCTCTCATTTGCTTATGACTCACGTGTCTGTCCTCACCCATACATTCAAAAATTACCACAAACACTGTGTCTCCAGGAGAGAACATTTAGTTAAGCAAGTTTGCAGAAAATGTAATTTGGGAAAATAACGATCTTAACACATCGGCTGCTTAAGTCCTAAATGCCAAACAAAAATTGAAATTTGGAAATTACAAAATACTCATGACTATGCACCCAAACAAATGAAGCAGGCAGGTACGTGTGCACATACGTACCCGCACGACTTTAAAGGTTTATACACATAAGTCAAAGAACAATTCTTCGGCGGCATCCAAACAAATGAGACACACACACAAGCGGCAGTTTCTTTTCCAAGCAGGAGTTACTGATGTAACGCAGTTGTGGAGTTAGGTGAACACTACTCCCTTAAATTGCAGCTAAAAACATTTTTAGAAGTTATTTCATTGGTTGGCAAACTAATCATACACATAGTGAAGTTGCAATACAGTGGGGTAAGTACATCTTGAAAACAAAAAAAACCAAAACAATGAATGACAATTCAAATGTGGTCATTTCTTCTTGGCTTCTTCCTGCTCCTGTTTGATCTCTTCATAGGTGGGCTCTTCCTCTTTGTCATCTCCTTTTTCTTCCCCTTCCTTGGCGTTTGGGACCCAGAGCCCAGACTCTATGCACCTCTTCATGTGAGTCTTTGCCTCCTAAATAACGAGGAATAAATCACATTAACCGACTCGAGCCAGGACGTCTCAAAAAACTACATTTTATATTTAAAGATAAGAAAAACTACAAAATCTGTGCTGTAACAAAAAACAATAAAACAAGCAAACAAAAACAACCTACCGTTGGATCCATTTTACTAATAACATCTTGCAACATTTGGATGTCCTTCTCATCAAAGCATTTCTGCATCTCCTGGAATTACCAACACACTCTGTGAGACATCATTCAAGACAAAAAAAAAAAAAAAAAAATGGGGGGAGGCATGCTGAAAAATGAACTTACAGGGGGAAGTGACTCATACACTTCAACGGGATCGAGTCCTCCAGGTCCAAGGCGCTTCTGTCGCTCCTCTTCCTCGTATTCCTTCATAGCCTTTTCTATCCGGATCTTCGCCCTGCCCCGAACCCGTTCCTTGAATGACTCCAGCTCGTCGTTGAAAGCTTCCTGGTATTGCTGATCTGCTGTCTTTACAGGAACACGCACACAAAATTAGTATTAGAGTTTTCCCACAGAGTTCTACAGGTGGAGCGAAACCAAAATCCAGATAGCTAAAAAAAAAATATAAATAAATAAAAGTTTAGTTCCTGAGTTTATGTGACTCCTTGTCAAAAGGACAACCACTCACGAAACATACATCTGCAAACATCTGTCGGCACATCTGTCAAGCTTTAGCAACCTGATGAGAGGGACGATATACTGTTTGCTTTTCTTAGCAAACAGCATGACAAACTGACATATCTTTTTCGGTGGGAGGAACGTTTCATCACTCGTCCAAGTAGTCACTCAGATGACTGATGAAGCGTTTCTGCCTCCAGATGGGCAGAATCAACTTTGCTTCCACTAAATCTGCGCCGTTATGAAACAAGGGTGGCTTTAGTGAAGAGTGAATTTCTGAATGACAGTTAAAACGATGATGCTCTGATGACCATTTATATTAGATTAGTGCACATATTTAGGTCTGTGTGTTGTCTCTAGGCTGTTAGAACACCTAACTAACCTAGGGCAATACAAGACCAACCTAAAAGCTAGGCACTTGAGGACTTTGCGTTTCTCTTCCCAAAGTCTTTTTGGATTTGCGGCAGTGACCACAGTCAAAATCAACTCCAGTAAAGTGTAGTTAAACTTTAGACCCTTTAGTTCTCTAACCTCCTGCCATAAGAACGCCGTCTCTGCAGCGCGTGGAAGAGCGAGCTCTCAGCACCACTTGCCAACAAGCTCAGAAAGGCAACTAAAAAAAAAAAAAAGTGGTGACATAAAATGTGCACAGCACCATTTACGTAGTAATATTAAATAAGAAACCATTTTCTTAATTTCTCCAGAACAGAGAGAAGAACTGACAATGCTGGGGCATACCAATTTAGCCTTGGGCCCCATTTAACAGTGTTTCTGAACCCCACCCCATTTTTAGGTCACTGAATGCGTTATCCAATGTGCAGATCAAACCCAGAATTTGAAAGCTATAGTCTGATCCCTTTTAAACCAGAATGTCAATTAAATAGTAGCTCATCAGGCTCATTATCCATAACAATTCACAGGTTATTGTAATGTGTGAAGTACAGAAAGAAAGCTTTGTTGTCACTGGCTGGCTGTACTGCACAAATGAATGAGAATTAAAATCCAATGAGAAGCAAAGCAGGCTCACAAACAGTCACATTCAGAACAAATTAATCTTGCTTCACTAAAATCTAATCAATACTCTAGGAGAAGCAGTGATTCTTGTGAATAGTAGAGACAAAACGACGATGCATAAGAGCCATTTTATACATCAAACTGACATCACATCTGCTGACGCACTAGCTGCTGTTTCGGCAGGTGGTGCGCCTCAATTGTTGTAACCTGGTGCAAGCTCAGCCTGTGAAGACGGGACTTAAAAAAAAAAAAAAAACACAGTTACCTTAATCTTTGCAAAAAACTGACGAAAGCATCCACGGGGGTCAACTTTGAGGCTTTTGGCCAGCTCCAGAATGAACTGCATGACGATGGTCTGATGAGCCACCTGCTCCATCAGTGCATGTTTCTGCAAGAGAAGGAGGAAGCATTTTTAGGATAAGTTCAGTAAAGCTGAATATTTAGATACTTGCAACATATGGAGTTTGGGTGCAGAAGCATGAATGCAAAAGGACATCGTGACAAACAAGCTCTGGTTTTATTATTTACCTCCTCAACTTCAAGGTCGATGCACATGATGACCAGGTAGTTGGCGGTCTCTTCACATACTAGATGAGGATGGTCCGAGAGGTACTTCTGACTGTCATCCCAACGTCGCAACATGCCTGCAGGAAAAACAGTAATGAAGACACCAGGGCTGCAGCTATCGATTATTTTAGTAACCAAGTATTCTATTGATTAATTGGATGAGAAATGCTTCTGTCTTTTTCATGAGCAATAATAAATATTCAAAAGAGAAAAATAAGTTCTGTTAAAATGAGCTGCTCATTGGTTTCTATTTTAGAAATTAGTGTTTTTTTAGTTTGACTGAATGCAACATCTGTCAGAAACACTAAACCCTTTTTCAATGAATTTACATATTTAAAATCAGTTTTTAAAGAAAACATTTTCTTAAATTAACTTAAACCTTTATTTAACCAGGCAGACAGATTAAGAACATGTTCTTATTTACAACTGTGGCCTGGGAAGGGCAAAGCCTTTCGGAGGAGAAAAGGAGAGTATCATTACATATAAGTAAACATGCACACACACAAAAAAAAAAATACTTATTTCAGTGTTAAATAGAAACATACACAAGATTACAAAGAAATATAAGACAAATATGATCACAAAAATAATTTGATGCGTTAAGTGAAACAACTACAGGAATCTCTGAGAGCATTCTTTAAGTATCTCTTAAAGATGGGGACAGAGACTAGTGTGGTCATTTTCAGTGTTTTCTGTAACAGATTCCAATCATTTGGAGCTGTAAATGCAAAAGACATCCGGCCATAGCGAGATTTGGTTCTTTTGGTCTGTAACAACAGGTACTGTGATGAACGAGTATTATATTTTGTGATTGCATTTGGGTGCAATAACTGGCACAGGTATGAAGCCCTAGAATGGTTTTGTAAACAAGAGTTAACCAATGAGTATTACGACAAGTGCACAGGGAAGACCAGTTAATTAACGAGTAAAGGTGACAATGGTGAGTTGCAAAAGGAGCGTTTGTAACGAAGCGTATTGCAAAGTGGTAAATGATATCTAGTTTGCTGAGGGTTGTTTTTGTTGCGTGTCTGTATAGAGTGTCACCATAATCAAATAAAGGCAGAATGGCTGCAAATGCAAAGTACAGTAACGTCAATTACAATAAGGTACACATACAAACTAAACAAAGGCATAAAATAAAACAGCTTTTACTTTGTCCTCTTAGAATGTTTTCTTATACAATATATAGAGGAAGCAGGTGTTCAGGTACGTGTTTTGTGCATGTGTGTTTAAGTGTTTAAGTGTGCTAGTGAATGAGTGTGTCTGTAAGCTTTTAAAGGAGCATGAAGAAAAGCAAGCACATCAACACTCTCAGAATTGGGGTTTGTCCTTTGCTACAATGCGACATTTCCTTCTGCAGAAAAAACATTCTGATGGTGCAGATGTAAGAAAAAAAACATAAAAATTAATGTTAATAATAATTCAGTGTCCAACCCAACAGTCCTAGGTCAGCGGCTCAGAGTTTTACTGGCCCATGCATGTTTCTACTGGCCTAAGGAAAAAACTAACTTGTATTTCTATATTTTTAAACATTTTATTTATATTTTATGTGACTCTAAAGGCACAAAATAATTTTTCTAAAGCCTTGAAATAAATATGGTCTTGTAGACTCGTTGATTTCTGCTGTGTAGAACAAACAGCGGTGGATGGAGCAGCTATAAAGTTCTCTTGTTCACGTTGGAGCTTGTTGACCCAGATTTTTCCCAGTAAAGTATGTCAGTTGTGTGTGTGTATGTATATATATATATATATATATATATATATATATATATATATATATATATATATATATATATGTGTGTGTGTGTGTGTTTAATGGTAATTAAAGGAATGAGCGCTGCTGTTTTGGATGCTAGAAAAACGTGTAACTCCACCTGAGCTCACCGTCTCGTTAATGGCTCCGCCTCTTCACTGTGTGTGCAGACTCCATGTTAAACTGTTAGAACATTATCATTGCTGTTGTGTTATCAGTCCTTTTGTTGAAAAACTGGGGCCTATACAGGCTTAATGTTGTAATACTTTTTATTCATACGCATGCTCCTGAATAGGTTTCTATTGTAGGTGTATTTTTAGTCACAAATGTGGGTGAAATGCTCGTGCTTACGTGATGACACTGGAGCACTACAGATTTGTGGATTTAAAAAAAAAGCATTTTTTAATTGAGTTATTCGTGAATTGTTGGAGCCCCAGAAGAAACATATCTACTCTTACCAATACCCTGTAACAAGAGCTGTGTCCAAATTCAAGGCTGCATCCTTCAAAGGCTGTAGCTGTATAACACATATCACACTGAGGTGAAGGAGGCTGTCCAAATTTGAAGGCTCCAGCAAATGCATCCTCCTTTTCCCCAGATTTGAAAGAGAGGCCCAGTATATCCTTCATGGTCTGCCATGTCCTACAATTCATTGTGAGCTGAAGCCATTGTGGGACATTTTCCAACAAAAGCAGCAGTGGAGGAGCAGAGCGGCCAGAAAATTTGAAATATTACTGTTTCTTTGACACAAAATAAACTTTCTCAATGTGAAACAGCTTCTTTTCAACAGCTATGCTTTGCGCTGCCATGGTTACTACGTGTCAGGAGCTCTGCTGAGGTAAGGGTGGGTGATAAAGATATGGCTAGACCGTCCAATTTCACAGCCACTCCCTTCCGGCCTTCGCGGTCTCTGAAGGACCCAGCCTAGGAAGCAGAACCTCAATTTGCAGCCACATAAGGAGTAAATGTTGAATCACAGAAGTCAGTAATCCTTACCGAAATGTTTGATCTGCTTCTCATATTTCTCCACAAATGTTTTGTGCTTTTGCTCCTTCTCTTCTTCAGTCTCTTCAGTAGTTTCAGGTTTGACATTAACAATACTCTGTTAAAGGAAAGTGACAGAAAATAATCATTAAAGACCATGTCTTTGAGTTCTACACAGAGGATGTCATGCCATGCAAATTAGGAGTGTCAACAATATGTCGCAAAGGCACTGATGGTTGATTTAGACTTCTGCATTGAATCTACGTTGTAGGCACATCATAACCGGAAACCCCGCTGAAGTAACCTATGCCACAAACTGATTTACAACTACCTGGAAATGTAACTACACATTGTGTCAACATAGCCCGCAACCACTGTAAACAGTCTGTTCAGCAGTGTTGATTCCTTCCATGCATATTTGCCTACTTTTTTCACTGAAGTTTTTGAATTATCAATGAGAGAATAACAATCATTGCCTCAATATGAGGAATAATAATCATAACCTCAATATCAGGACTCACAGATGTCAGCAAATGCCTCGAGGGAGATTTCTGAAACCAATTGGAATGGACATGAGGGAATGCACCAAATAGAAAACCATGAAGGACAAATATGTTTGCCTCTGAAAAAAAAAATACCCATAACAAAGAGTGAGGACCCAGGAGGGAAAAAAGTCCCAGGATTTTATTTGTTTCTATTGTGGCTGGCACTGCATAAAAAAACCCAGGACATGACCACAAGGTAATTAACAGCACGCACAAGTATGAATGCTGGCAAGAATGTCACCACCTTATGTAGGCTACACTGTAGGCTCCACAAAGATTCAGTGCAGAAGTCTAAATCAAGTGCAAATGTTAAAACAGAAAAAAGTCAACCCATTTTTTAACACAAGTAAAATGCGTCTGTGTGTGTCCCTTTCTATTTCTTTCATTCTTACATCTACATTTAAGTAACGGGTTTTCAATAATAAATTCCACATAGAAGATGCTGTGATACTGTAAGATATGAGTAATACTTCCAGCTTTAATCCGAAAATCAGTCCAGATGATGCAATGCAGCTAAAGCCACATCCAAAACCACCATGCCCTTTTACAAATTCTGTTCACTGGCAGGACAGGTGGGCAAAGAGGTGTTAAAAGAGTTAGATGGATGATAAACAGACTGAAAGCAATGCCAGCCGGATCACAGTGAAATCAAATTTGTAAGGCAGGGCATGTGATTGCTGAACCCTTGAGGGGATCAGATGGCTCTGTTATGGGAAGGGGGGCATCTTGCTGACATGATTTGGGACCCTTTTCCCCTTAGATCGAAAGCTCAACAAACAACTGCTCAACTTAAATGAAGAAATATGGAGGAAAGGAAAAAAAATGCTTTTGTTTTCCTAATATTGCTTAATAATGAAAACAGTGTAAATGATGCTGTAGGATGTAAAACCTGTAGTGCTTTTAAAACTCCACTTATCTGCCTCACCTTGCTGAACCCATCCTTGCTGAGCGTGTCCACGTTCCATGGCATCTTCTTCTCCTCCCGGTTGTGGTCCTCCAACTTCTTCACCCATTCCCGTTCCTCTTTTTTCAGTTTCTTCTCCTCGGCCTGGACTTTGTTCAGATCTGTTTTGGCATCACCGGATGCTGAAATGGTCAACTCTTGTATTTTCTTCTGTGTGTCTGCCAGCTTGCGTCGACACTCTGACAATGCCTTGCTTAGGTCTTCACCTTTCTTCTGATATTCTTCCATTCGCTCCACACGTGCCTGAGACACAAATATAAACGCTGCACATGTAATGCACTTCCATCCATCTTTACTGTTTGTTTTCTGAGGTTTGGATTTAGTTACAAAAAGCTAAAAATTTCTGTTAAAAGTGAATGCAGCACCAAAGTAAACACATAAGGCCGGCTAACAATTCAAGTAAACTATACAGCACTTTTATCCTATAGCTAGCATCTTTATTCTAATAATGTGGGTCTTTTTGCTGTACCTGGTGTCTCCATCTGAAGAGGCTGGGTGTGTCGATGTTTGGATGGGTGTCATCTTCATCGTCCGACACCTCAATGTGGTCCCACACGCTGTAATCTATCCTGGACATCCTGACACCAAGACCCCAGAGCTAACAGCGTTAGCTTACAATAAGCTTCAGCTAAGTTCGTGAGCTAAGAGAAGCTAACAAGAACTTTGATTCAAAAGAGGATATACCGCAATATCGCCGGACTGCGCAGAAATGCGTACTTGTGTTTTAAGAGGAGTTGCTCGCTATATTTGATGAAGACCAACTCAGCTGAACCTCCCTAAAGTGAGCGGGCTGGAGACTGCCACAGGATTCTAGAAAGAATTGCTGCTGCAGATTTCCGTTTGACGTCATCACGTCACTGCGTCAACAGGACACACGGCGCAGGAAGACGGAAAATAAGAGCCGTGTTTTTGTTTTAGTATTTTATCTTCACTGTAGTTCCTTTCCCAGTTCTCTCGGTTCTTTTAAGGAAATAATAAAATAAAAATAATAATTTAAAAAAATCACCTGCTGTAAGAGCCTGAACATCTTTTTAATTTCTCACAACACATTTTAAGTGAAGTACAAAGGTAAATTATAATACTGTATTTATTTAGCCTTAATATGCTACAATACCTTAAAGTACTTAAAAATTAAATAATTAAATTCCAAATTATTTCAGTTCACGGAAAGATTGGAAGCCTGTTTCTTCTCATTGCCACTGCAGATCATCTGCTTCCATCTCACCCTATTCCTTGCATCCCCTTCTGTCTGCATGTCCTTCTTCACTACATCCATGAACCGCTCTCTTTTCCTCATCCCTGGCAGCTCCATCTTCAACATACTTTGTCCTGTATATCTATCATTCCTCTTCTGAACGTGTCCAATTCATCTATCTTTATCACAAATCACTCATGACCAGGGTTATTATAGTTAACGAAAACGAACGAAATAACGAAAACTGAAATTGAAAAAACATTGTCGTTAACTGAAATAAATAAAAACTATAATTAAAAGGAAAAAAACGATAACTAATTAAACTGAATTGTGAGTTTACAAAACTAACTAAAACTAACGGAAATTATCGATAAACTGACTTTCATTTACTTGTTTTTTGGGGGGGTTTTTTTAAGCCTTGTGGATTGATATGAAATCATTGTTTCCGCTCTCCGAGTTTAAGCTGGGAACGCCACAGGACAACTGTGTGAGTGCGCATGTGCGTGCGCTCACCGCGCTGGTCCGCAAAGTAATGGCTGAGGTCTGCAGAGTCCCGTATGGAGGTTCTTTGAGTACAAACACCTGCACACGACCACAAGGTAATTAACACACACAATCCAGCTACACAAGCATAAATGCGGACATGAGGTCGGCAACTTCTGTAGGTTGTGTACAGAGGCCGCAAAGACCCTGCAGGTTTAATTAGCAGCATCTAACCAAGCTAGCTCCAAAACAGAAGCAGCTTCAGGTGGTGAGAACATCAGGATGCAGCTGGATTTGAGCTTCGACTCCTTCAAAGAGTTTGTTTTTGTCAAACACCACATGTAGCTGTTGTTAATCTGCTGCACTGATGCTGAAGTTTATTGTGGAGTTTATTGTAGAATTTATTGAGTTTGGGAGTTCATGTTTTTCTTTGTTTCTCCCTGGTTATGCTCATGTGTGTCCTTAATATTACACAAATTTAGCATGTCTTGTGAACAGTTGGTTGTTGACTATATTTCTTTAAACTGTATCTTTTGTCAAGTTTTCATTACACAATAGTCACTTTTGCGCCTTGAATCTTGCACCTGATCAGGTATGAAAATACTAAAACTAATACTGAAACTAACTAAAACTAAGCATGAAACCAAAAATAAAAACTAATAAAAACGGGCAAAACCACTCTGAAAACTAATTAAAACTAACTGAATTAGAGAAAAAAAAGTAAAAACTAACTAAAACTAAACTATAATGTAAAATCCAAAACTATTATAACCCTGCTCATGACACTCATTTCCATCCACTCCGCCCTGCCTGCACTCTCTTCTTCACCTCTTTTGAGCACTGTCTGTTGTCTTGGATAGTTGACTCCAGATATTTTAACTCATCCACTTTCACTGCCTCTACTTTTTGCAGCCTCATTTTAACAGGTCTCATTCATACATGTATTCTGCCATGCTGCTACTGACTTCCATTCCTCTTCTCTCTAGAGCATACCTCCACCTCTCCAGGCTCTCTTCCAAATGTTCCCTGCTCTCACTACAGATCACAATGTCATCTGCAAACATCATAGTCCACAGAGAAGGCTGCCTGACCGTATCTGTCAACCCATCCATTACCACTGCAAACAAGGGACTCAGAGCCCATCCCTGATGTAATCCCACCCCCACCTTGAACCCATCTGTCACTCCTACCTCATACTTCACTGCTATCTTGCTGTCCTCATAGATGTCCTGCACCAGCCTCACATTCTTCTTTGCCATTCCTGACTTCCTCATGCAGTACCACAACTCCTCTCTTTGCACCCTATCTGCTTTCTCTAGATCCACAAAGACACAGTGGAACTCCTTTTGACCTTCTCTATACGTCTCCATCAACACTCCCAAAGCAAACATCGCATCTGTAGTGCTCTTTCTGTGCATGAAGCCATACTGCTACTCACTGAATCGAACTTCAACAACTCATTTCCATATCTTCGTAGTGTAGTTCAACTTTTCCCTCTGTAGTTACAGATCTGCATCTCACCCTTGTTCTTGAAAATCGATACTAGTATACCTCTTCTCCATCAGGCATCTCCATGAATGTGTCAAACAATGTGGTTAAAAAGTCAGCTGCCCTCCCTTCTAGACATCTTCATATCTCCACAGGTATGCCAACTGGACCAACTGCTTTCCCCCTCTTCATTCCCTTCATAGCTGTTTTCATTTCCTTCTTCTTAATCCTCTGCACTTCCTGATTCACTAACTGTCCTCCTCTCCCTCTTTTTTTTTACATGAATCAGCTCCTCAAAGTACTTTTTCCTTCTCGTCAGCACACTTGTTGGCACATTTGCATCTCTATCTTTAACCAGTCTAACCTGCTGCACATACTTTCCAGCTCAATCTCTCTGCCTAGCCAACTGATACAAGCCCCTTCCTCCCTTCTTAGTGTCTAGCCTCAAACATAACTCAGTGCAAGCCTTTTCATTTGCCACCTCTCTCTATGCCATACCTCCAGTCCTCCTGCCAACTTTCTTCACCTCCCTTATTATCCTACTTTTTCTTTGCTAACCACTTCCTTTGAATACTTTCCTGTGTTTCCTCATCCCACCACCGAGTATCAAACACCTTCTTGGCAGTTTCCCTCACCACTTCAGCTCTGCCTTCCCAGTCATCTGATAACTTTTCACTACCCCCCAGAGCCTGCCTCAACTCTGCGCAACATTCTTCCTTCCTCAGCTTCCAATATTAAATCCTTACCTCTGCCTTTACTCACTTCCTTTTCTTGACATCCAAAGTCATCCTATAAACTAACATCCAATGCTGCCTAGCTACATTCTCCCCTGACACCACCTACACCCTCTGCATAAGATGTAGCCCACCTGTGCACACCTTGCTCCACTCTTACGGAGTTCCTCCCTCTTCTCGACCCACTAACATCTGTTCTTTCTTTTTTTCTCCCCCCTTTTATATAACCTGTCCTATCTGGCAGCCTCTGCAATCAGAATCATGAGCTGAATGTTGTGCCAAATGTGTTTAGTTTTCCAAGATGAGCTCTAAACTCTCTATAGACTCTGTAAGTGGAGTCAGCAGACTACACTGGAAGCCATATTTTAGTATGTTCCCTTATTTCACAATTTAGTGTTCACGTCTTAGGTAGAGACAAATAATATGAATAAAACAGATAAAACTCTGAATTACATGATTATCTTGGAGAAAAACAGTGTTTCTCTGTTGGAGGTTTATTCTACTCCAGGATGTAGTGAGCAAATTGTTTCATATATTTTTCATGACATACGGATGAATATGTAAATGTTTATGTCAAAAGTAAGAATAAATGTGTTTCCACATACACTTTTGCATATCTTTACAGTAATTCAAACATTTGAACTAAATATATAGTCTCTTATGGTGTGTTTGAACAGCTGGAATCTGCCCACATCACCACATTTAGTCAGGATTTGCTGATCTTACAGCTTAGATGAGATATGGCAGGGAAAGTCAATTTTAGCTCAAATTGACTTTCCCCGCCGTATCTCATCTAAGTTTTTCCTCAACTGCCAAAACACTCCATCTTTTGGCAAAACCTAAATGGTTTATACACAACTTGCAGATCTCATTTAACCTTTTTTGTTTTTGCAAAAATATAAACACATTCTTACTCACTGAAACTCATCTCTGTACAGTGATTTGCTTGCGATGCATAAATGACTAAGAGGAAGCAGACGTTAAACACAATTACAGCACAGATGCCGGTTCCTAAACAACCCAAAGCTGTCGATCACACTTCTGATGATATACAGCCAGTGCAGCCTGCTAAGATGACTTGAAGGTTGATGCCAACATTTGATGGAAACAATGTGACAGGCAGAGGAGGAGGAACAAGATGAGGAACAGTCATTTCAGAAGAGATTCAAGCATCTGTTTTACCTTGTTAATCACGCTTTTGTACATGAATTGACAATCCATGAGAAAAACAGCAGAAATGTGTAATATGTGACTTACTTTTCTTGCACTGATGTAGTCATTAAAGTCTTTCACATTTTCTCACACAACATCTTTACTTGTTTTGTTTTTTTTTGTTTTTATCATTACATTAGATGAGAACAAAGTGAAACTGGTCTTTTGAGGTACACAGTACAGTACATATAAAACATCTGACTGGAGGAAAACGAACACCTCAGTCTCAGCAGATCCTCTGTTGCCACCACGACCTTAAATACTGATGTTTCAGCGTATGATTTAGTAAAGAGAAGTGGCTGTCTTTCAAATGCAAGACAGCCACACGAGGCTGGAAAGATTTGAGCTACACTGAAATCTGTTAAAAAAGATTTCTTTGATGGATTGCGTGATGAACACTGTGTGGTGTTATTATTCTGACTGGTTGTCTGTGTGATCTGACAACAATGTGTGATTTTGAGAAATTAGTAAACAGTTTTGATGCATCAGTAAGGTTTGCCAGAAATTGTATGAACTTATTTGGTGTTTAGGGCTTTGAGAAAAGGGCGCAAGGTTTCAAGAAACGCGTCTTGCTATTGAGAAAAAACTGTAAACCGATCTTGAGCAACTGCTTACAGGAAAATTAGTCACATCAGAGAATATAAACTGGACAGACAACCAACTTTGACAAGGCTTGACTCACTTTGGTATTTCATTTAAAATGAAACCTATAGGCGGACCTGGTGGCTTAGTGGTGAAGCTGGAGTCCCAGCCTGTCGCCAAGTTGCCCGCCTATCTTCCTCCCAGGATTGTTGGTGTGGGGGGACACAATCCCATTCATCTTGTTATATCGCTGACTGTTGATTGGGATATTTAGTAGTGAGGAAATTTCACGACTGGACTTGAATTTGGGATGAATTACAGTGGAGACTGCGAGCCAGGCCTTCTCATCCAAGATCATGTCTGACCTCATAAATGTACTTCTAGAAGAATGGTCAAAATTTTCCATAAACACACTCTTAAACCTTGTGGAAAGCTTTCCCAGAAGAGTTGACGCTGTTGCAGCTGAAAACGGTGGGCCAAAATCATATTAAATCCTATGGATTAAGAATGGGCAGGCGAGCAAATACTTTTGGCAATATAATGAATTTTCACAGTTATAAAAGTGCAAAAATATCCATTTTGATAGCACAGTGTCAAAAACAGGAGAGACATTTCCTGTAGGTGCAGAAGTGTATTACTGAACTCAGCACAACACACTAGGACAAGTGACAGTGAGCGCAGAATATTCACACCACCTAAAACAAGCTGCACAAACCAAAGAATGAGCTCCTTTTACTTCCAAAGAGTCATACTCCTCAGTCACATAGGTAAGATCCCTACAGATGCACGAATAATTAACATAACCTTTGTTGTTACTGTAATAACTAAACAGCAATTAGGACTTAATTTTTACATATAATTCTAAAATTCTTCTTTCTGCTGCTCCCTTTAGAAGTTGCCACAGTGGACCATCTGCCTCCAAAAGTATGTCAACAGAATTCAGCTCAGGGGGCACGGAGACCTTTTTTGGATGGGCCTGGATCCCCAGGGCCCGTCCATAACACCAACACTGAAGACAACTGTTGGAACAGCTCAAAACAAGGAAGGGACTAAAAGTTTTACCTCACTGAGGAGGTGTGGCTGACCCAGTTGGGTGTAGAAGTATAAAAACAAAACAGGAAAAAATGTGATCATAGGTTTGGGGAGAATAGACAAATCTAATAATAAAATATAATCAGGACATGGTGTGATCATGACTACTCTGTGATGAATAACTAAACTGAAAACAACCAATCTGCCTGTTCACAGCTCCACCTTTACCTGCCTCTATTAAGAATGACTCGCTTTAAATTTTAATGACTTCAACCATTAGTACTCTTTTCCACTTTAGGGAGCTGAGATGTTTTGTGAATAACAAGTTAGTCTTCATTTTCTGGTAGTGTTATTCTAAGAGAACATCATAGTTCAAGGAATGTTCTTAGTCATTACTAATTAGGATCAACGGTGGCGTACGTAGTCTCATACTTTGTATGAGACATACACTGGGCGTGGACAGAACGGCATGATATATTTAAATGCACTTGCCAGCTTGTTTTGTTCAGCTTTGTGCCATTTAGCCGCCTCTGCTGTGAAAAGGACGCACTGAAATATAACCAATAGATGGTATCACATAAATATCACATAAATAAATAATTATGCAACAACTCAGTTACACTGCACTGTTATATTAGACTGATACAATGATCCTGTGTATCATCACTTCCAGGAATAGATCCCACTGGGAGCTAGGTGCTACATTTGCTCTCTGCGGGCTTTGAGTCTTTGAACCCGGAGCAGCAGATGGAATGTCCAGCGTGCGTCTCACAGCACCGCCGCATTTCCCTGATCTCCTTCTCGCACAGGCTCTCCACGTACTTGTGAGCTGCAGGAGGAAGACGGAGTTAGGCCAGGGTTCGTTTTCACTTTACCAACATGTAAGTGCGTCAAAGTGACCGTTTTAAGCACCTTGTAAACACTTCTGAATTGCACATGCTTGCTTTTGGCATGGGTCTTTCTGTGGCATTTCTGTAAGAGAACACGACATGTTTTAGAAGTTACCCGCTTGTAGTGAGCGGATACAAATCATGGTCAATATCAGAAAGGACCCAATAAATAACTCCCACCTTTATGGCTAGAAAGTAGTTGGCAAGGACCTAATAATTAGTCTTAAAAAGCTAACTAACCTTAGCTGCTAATGCTACGTCCTCCAGCATTAACTGGCGAGTGTTTCGATCATGTGACTCTTCAACAGCCAATCACCTCCTAAGAAGTACAATTACGCCATCTCGTGTTCAGATGTCGGAATGACGGCGTGACAGAGGGTCGCATGACTTCATGGCACGAGTGTTTTCCCGTAATTTAATTAAACTAGATTCATTTCAACTAAAGTGAAATATATCGAGCCTTTTTTTATGCGACTTTTAATGATTATGGTTATAGCTCAGGAATATCAGAAATCCAATATCTCAATTACAATCATTATTATTCCAAGTTTGAGTAAATTCCTATTCAAACAGTATGCATATAGTGTATCTCCTGGGGTAGTTCAGCACACACAACCAGAATCACGGGGAAGGCTGATGATTAGTACACTTGTCCAGATGACAATCATCAACACTCTTCACAAGCAAGGTAAGGCAGAAAAGCTCATTGCTGAAAAGGACTGGACTGAGGATAGTCCAAGGGCATCAGGAGCCACCACATAAAGTCGTTTCCTGAACCAGAAGCAATGCCAGAAGCACTTTACCTGAGCTAAAGAGAAAAACTCGTGGCCTGTTGCTCAGCGGTCCAAAGTCCTCTCTTCAGATGAAAGTAAAGTATTGGACAAAAGTTTTGATAATGACACAAGTAATGAGCTATGAGTAAAGCTACCTGCTTCAGTTTTTATGATGGCAATTTGCATGTACTCCAGAATGTCAAGTGATCAGATGAACTGCAAATAAGTCCCTCTTTGCCATGGAAATGAACTAAAACCTCATTTCCATTTCATTTCAGTCCTGCCACAAAAGTACCTGCTGACTTCATTTCAGGTGAGATTGTTGGCAGGGACAAGGCTGAAGATCAAGGGACAAGGCTGGAGATGCCTATGACATCCTTTTTATGCAAAGCATAAAGAGGGTGTCATAGGCATGGCTGCTAGTAACCTACAGTGGCTTGCAAAAGTATTCATACCCCTTGAACTTTTCCATATTTTGTCACATTACAACCACAAACATAAATATATTTCACTGGAATTTAACCTGAAAGACCAACACAAAGTGGTATACAGTTGTGAAGTGGAAAGAAAATTATACATAATTCAAAACATTTTTTACAAATAAAAAATTGAAAAGTGCAGTGTGCAAAAGTATTGAGCCCCCTGTTCTCTGAGTGCAACCAATTGCATTCAGAAGTTGCCTGATGACTGCTAATGACTAAAAAGAGTCCACCTGTGTGTAATCTAATCTCAGTACAAATACAGCTGCTCCGTGACGGTCTCAGAGGTTGGTTAAGAGAATATTGGGCAGTAAACAGCATCATGACGTCCAAAGAACACAGCAGACAGGTCAGGAATAAGATTGTGGAGAAGTTTAAAGCAGGCTTAGGCTATAAAAAGATTTTCCAAGCTTTGAACATCTCACGGAGCACTGTTCAATCCATTATCCAGAAATGGAAAGAGTATGGCACAACTGTAAACCTACCAAGACAAGGCCGTCCACCTAAACTTACAGGCCGATCAAGGACAGCACTGATCAGAGATGCAGCCAAGAGGCCCATGGTGACTCTGGACCAAATGCAGAGATCCACAGCTCAGGTGGGGGAATCTGTCCACAGGACAACTATTAGTCATGCGCTGCACAAATGTGGTCTTTATGGAAGAGTGGCAAGAAGAAAGCCATTGTTAAAAGAAAACCATAAAAAGTCCCGTTTGCAGTTTGCCAGAAGCCATGTTGGAGACACAGCAAACATGTGGAACAAGGTGCTTTGGTCAGATGAGACCAAAATTGAACTTTCTGGCCAAAATGCAAAACGCTATGTGTGGCGGAGAATTAACACTGCACATCACTCTGAACACACCACCCCCACTGTCAAATATGGTGGTGGCAGCATCATGCTCTGGGGCTGCTTCTCTCCAGCAGGGACAGGGAAGTTAGTCAGAGTTGATGGGAAGATGGATGGAGCCAAATACAGGGCAATCTTGGAAGAAAACCTGTTGGAGACTGGGGCGGAGCTTCACCTTCCAGCAGGAGGTTGACCCTAAACATAAAGCCAGGGCTACAATGGAATGGTTTAAAACAAAACACATTCATGTGTTAGAATGGCCCAGTCAAAGTCCAGAACTAAACCCAATCGAGAATGTGTGGCAAGATCTGAAAACTGCTGTTCACAAATGCTCTCCATCTAATCTGACTGAGCTTGAGCTGTTTTGCAAAGAAGAATGGTCAAAAATTTCAGTCACTAGATGTGCAAAGCTGGTGGAGACAAACCCTAAAAGACTTGCAGCTGTAACTGCAGCAAAAGGTGGTTCCACAAAGTATTGACTCAGGGGGGCTGAATACTTTTGCACGCCGCACTTTTCAGTTTTTTATTTGTAAAAAATGTTTTGGATCATGTATAATTTTCTTTCTCCTTCACAATTGTATACCACTTTGTGTTGGTGTTTCACATTAAATTCCAATGAAATACATTCATGTTTGTGGTTGTAATGTGACAAAATATGGAAAAGTTCAAGGGGTGTGAATATTTTTGCAAGCCACTGTATATCAACCATATATCAGATCATCAAGAACTTCAAGTCTAGAGGTTCAGTTGCTGTGAAGAAAGCTTCTGGGTGCCCAAGAAAGTCCAGTAAGCACCAGGACCATCTCCTAAAGGTGATTCAGTTGTGGGATTGGGGCGCCCCCAGTGCAGCTTGCTCAGGAATGGCAGCAGGCTGGTGTGAATGCATCTGCATGCAGAGTAAGGTGGAGACTTTCAGAGGATGGTCTGGTGTCAAGAAGGGCAGCAAAGAAGCTACTTCTCTCCGGGAAAAACATCAAGGACAGACTGATATAAAAAGTACAGGGACTGGACTGCTGAAGGCTGGGGTAAAGTCATTTTCTCTAATAAAGCCCCTCTCTGATTATTTGGGACATCTGGAAAACTGATTGTCTGGAGAAGAAAAAGATGAGTGCTGCCATCAGTCCTGTGTCATGCCAACAGTAAAGCACCCTGAGACCATTCATGTGCGGGTTTGCTTCTCATAGGGAGTGGGCTCACTCACAATTTTGCCTAAGAACACAGCCATAAATAAAGAATGGTACCAAAACATCCTCTGAGAGCAACTTCTCCCAACTGTCCAAAACGTTTGGTGAAGAACAATGCCTGTTCCAGTATGATGGAGCATCGTGCCATGAGGTAAAAGTGACTCGGAGAAGAAAATATTGAAAATTTGGGTCCATGGCTAGGAAACTAGACCTTGTGGTCAATCCTCAAGAGGCAAATTAACAAACAAAACCACATAAATTCTGACAAACTCCAAGCATTGATTATGCAAGAATGGGTTGCTATCAGTCAGGATTTGGCTCAGAAGTTGATATATAGCATGCCAAGGTGAATTGCAGAGGTCTTGAAAAGGAAGGGCCAACACTGCAAATACCGACTCTTTGCATAAACTTAATGTAATTGTCAATAAAAATCTTTGAAAGTTAAGAAATGTTTGTCATTCTACTTCAGTATATCATAGAAGCATTTGACAAAAAGCTCTAAAAACACTGAAGAAGCAAACTTTGTGAAAACCAATACTTGTGACTCTCAAAACCTTTGGCCACGACTGTAAATGTTTGTATTTCATTTGGAAATCAAAGCCCTAGAGCAGGGATCCTCACATCCAGGCCTCGGGAGCCGGTGTCCTGCAGGTTTTAGATGTGTCCCTGATTACCTCCTCAGTATGCAGTCAAGTTTTCCAGAGTCTTGCTAATGACTTCCATATTTGACTCATGTGTGTTGAAGCAGAGACACATCTAAAACCTGCAGGACACCTGTTCTCGAGGCCTGGATGTGAGGATCCCTGCCCTAGAGTCTGGAGGAAGAGTGGAGAGGCACAGAAACCAAGATGTTTCAAGTCCAGTGTGAAATTTCTGTAGTCTGATGATTTGGAGTGTCATGTCATCTGCTGGTGATGGTGGGTTGCCCACTGTGTTTTATCAAGTCTAGAGTCGATGCATCTGTCTACCAGGAGATTTTAGAACACTTCATGCTTCCATCTGCTGACAAACAGCAGCTTGTTGGACCTGAACCCCATAGAGCAGGGGTAGGCAATTAATTTTCCCATGACAAACTGGGACTGTTGTGGAGGACTGCACCAATAAGCTGAAATAGGTGCTGTTCAAAAATTCTAATAATTTGAGATACTGGATTTCTGATTTTCATGAGCTATAAGTCACAATCTTCAACATTAAACCAAAAAAAGCTTACCTTTTTGAATAATTTTTAGAGATGCACTAGTACATATATGAGATAATCTATATCTACACGAACCAGTCAGACTACAGTAAATTACTGATCAGGACGTATTCATGTATGTTAGTATTCCTCGCATTTGTTTTCTTTGGAAAGATGTTTAATAAAAGGTATCTTATTTTTCCTTGTCAGAAATTAATTTCACTTCAATACAGTTCATTTATTAAACTCTCATTGATAAAGACAAGAACATTAAGAAACTTCATATTTACAGTCATGTCCTGCTGCTAGCGATATTGCTATGAAGAGTAGCTACACTTCTGTAATGTTACAAGATAATTTCATTAATGGGAAAATAAGCCTATTCAAATATAAATTAGATACAGAATGTCGCATAAAAAGTGAACTACATCCTAACACTGACAAATTAAATGGTAGCTACCAAACACAGTAATTTCAGGTCTGTTTCTCTGTGTGATCTAATTCTGGGTGATAACAAGATCGTCATAAATATCCACCTCCAGCTCCAAAGCAGCAACAGTAAAAGTAAAAAAAAAAGAGAGGAATTCTTCTTGTGTTTCTGATGTGGTCATTTGATCCCATTCCAAGAATAGTGGTTTCAAACGCCTAAGTAAAAGCAAAAGAAGACAAGTTAGAACGCAGTGTGTCGAGACAGCTTTCACGTGCACTTCATAGCTCTCTTCTACCTTTGGTCATTGCCTTGACAATGAACTTCTTGCTTTTCTTCTCAAGCGTATTGGAGGCAGTGCAGGTGTAGGCCCCTGGGAGGAGTGAGGAGGAGGTGACAGTTGCTTCATTCTCCACCCTCTCCTGCATGGGAACGGAAGATTGCCAGCTGTATACTGGGGTGGGGTTTCCTGTTGCAGTGCAGTTTAATGTGATCTCACCACCCGGTATAAAGTCCAAAATCTCTGGTTCAGGATTCAGGAATGTTGGAGGAACTAGAGAAAAGATCACAGTCATAATTTCTCACTGTATTAAACATGTGGGAACCTGCCTTAGGATTGAGAATAGCTTCATGACTCACAATACACAGATGCATTGAGAGGTTCTGAGGAAACAGTGGGAGGTGGCTGTGGTCCCTCCGGTCCAAGCTCCAGCTCTGCTACACACCTATACTGCACTCCATTTTCAGTTTTGGTTGGCGTGATGACAAGGATAGAGGATACTTGGACAGGTGAGGAAGATGTGAGATCAGAGAAGGAGTGGTTATAAACCTCAGATTGCCCTCTGTACCACCTCAGAGTGAGATACTGAACAGGAGCAATATTCTGAACCTCGCAGAGCAGCTGGTACTCTTTCCCCGCCACCATGGGGCCGGTGTGGTTCGCCTGTCTGATGGAGACGCTGTCTGGAGTTTCTAAATGCACAACACATCAGATTAAGGTCAGTTTAATAAAAAAAAAATAAAAAAAAGGGTTCAGTTGAGGAATCAGTCAGCTTTTAAACAAGAACTGACTCACTGTAGAGGACGAGGTTGAGCTTCTCCTCGCACTGTTTCGGAGCTGTGAAAAACACCCCATAGCAGATGGGCTCCTCTATCCAATCAATGAGACTGTCCACCTTCCACTGGACAGACCGCTCCTCTTGTGTGTGTGAAGCACTGATGGCTGACTCCCAGCCCAGTACGCGGACTGGCCGTGCAGCCTCACAGCTCACAGACACGGACTCCCCAAAGCCCAAAACGACCCTGGAAGGCTTGAGGATTAGGGAGCAACCATCACCGGACACTAAGGCACACAGTAGTAATTATCCTCATCATTTTCCCATTATCATCACAATGTACTTATATTTACATGCAAAAAGCTGCAACTACTTACATATTATGTAACTCTGTTACAACACACTCTGGTCAAGTCACAAGGAATTGCTTAATACTTCCAAAGTTTACAAGCATGCATTGCTACTAGGAGATTAAGAGCTATACTCCTAAGAAATCACATTTACTATGACAGCAGAATTAAACTCACCCACATATATTGTGTCACTAACATTTTTCTTGGCTGCAATCTAAGAAACTTCCAGCATGCAGCCAAACATCTTGTTTCACTTGAACAATCTACTAAGTAATAGCCTTGGCATAAACACAAAAGTGCATAATTTTGTCAACACCTAATTTGTCCGCTCTAGTTCTTTGAGCTCCGCCTTTCAGTTGTTGCACTGACGATAGTTATCATTCCAAACTAGAGTCATTTAGCACCCTACTACCATTTCCGTAAACCCAGACATCATCTACAATCCAAAGAAGAAACATCTAGTCTACAACATCTCACCTGAACAAAACGTGCAAAGCAAAAGAATCCATGTGAGAAAGTTGTTTCCCATGTTATTTTCTGCACCGAGCTGTGGATTAACGGGCGAGAGAAATTCCAGCTTGAACAACCTTGGCAACCCTGCAGGGAATTATGTTGGAACAAAAGTTCCCTCCCAGCTGACTTTGGGGCAGAGGGGGAGGGGGTGGTGGTGGTGGTGGTGGGGGGAGTGTAGGGAGTGAAAGGGAAAGAGGGAAATTTAATAGGCGGCAGGCCTCTGAAAAACACAGCATAACACTTTGCACTGCAGTGCATTTTGGAAACTATAAGCCTACAGATCCCTCATCATATATGCATTAGTAATGTAGAATTACAGTAAAATGCCACCAACATAGTAGCAATATGTTTTTTTTTTTTTCCATTTTCCAACACCCAGCTTGAAGTCTGAGTGGAATAAAATGTAAACACCAAACTTTCATTTCTTCCTGAATTTTTGAGTCATGTGAATCTCCTAGAACATAGCGATAAAAACATATGCATCTGACCTACATTTTTTTTTCTTTCCTTTTAGCGTCACTTGCTGTGAAGAAACTTTTGTTTTCCCTTGTCCTGCATGCTTGCCTCCTATTGCTTTTGACCTCCATGCTTTGTGAAATCCCAGCAGGCAGCAACTCTGGTCTTGTGCAGGACGTAGCTTGTAAGACTCCCAACTGTGACCAGAATGCTACACAGCCTATCAGCTCTGACCACAAATGCAGCGCAGGAGAGCAAGTAATCAGATGCTCAATGGTGTATTTATGGAGAGCACAGCTGAGAATCTCAACTTATACATTACAGCATGAGCTCAGTTTACTTGCAACTTTGAATATGCTCTTCCTCTCAACCTTGCACACTTATTTGCTCATAAAAAAAAAAAACTTTTTTGTTTCGTTTTGTTTTGAAAAACCATGACTAATTGAGCAGTAGCAGCTCTGCCCGGTTGTTAGGGTAACACAGAGTATACACAAACACAGCATTTTCTGGTACAAGCTTTAGTGGGGATGACAGAGAAAGTACATGGTTTCATAAGAAATAAGGTTTTACCGGCAACACTAGGCTGGATCACAAATTCTCTTCTTTACGTTCACTTTGTTGCGAACTAATTAGTATGGCAGACTGAACACTGTAAAATGTAGAGAGAGCCAGAAAGATCCAAGGGATTGCCAAAAAGAAGCAGGGAGACACTGGTTTGACTTTGCCCGGCATTCAGTATTCTGCATAAGGATGTCACAGAAAGGGGGGCTTCATAATGAAGCCTCTTTAGAGTCAACTCTCTCACTTGTTTAATTCATCATTCATAAACACACACATTTACTTTTTAAACACATTTCATGAGCACATTAGACAAACTGTGACAAACTGTAGGCTAAATAAAACAACCAATTGTTGTAGAGCATGAAAAGCTGGCACATCACATACTGTAACAAACTGTCAGACTATTCAGTGCAAAAATTATGAGACAATCCAAAAGGATTACCAGTGCTTACAGAAATCAAACTTTACAAAAAAAAAAAAATGAAAAAGACAATATATGAATAATTTATGCATATCCCAAAAACGAATACTAAAAAAAATAATTACCAACATTATACACCATTTCAGAATCCAGAGTGCTCTCAAGTAATTACCGGAGGTGTGAAGTACCTGCTAAGCATGTAAAAATGAGTAGAAACAAAATGAACAGTTAAAAATATAACACAGAATGGCTATTTGTGCCTTTAAAATGTGGCATTATGTGCAAACCTCTGATGTATTTCCTGATGAATTAAAAAAAAATGCAGGAGGTCCACAATTCAAATGAGGCAACTACTGTTGTTAAATAGTACCAGTGACAAAATAACACGAATAATAAAACAAAGTATTTCTTCCATAATTACAAGACAAACACCCAAAGCAGAAAGAGCCCCACAAAAAGCTGAAAAATCCACTTTACTGTCCATATGAAGTCATATCAATGTATTACTCCAAATATGTCCAAAATACGTTCTCCTTCCAGCTCTGTTTCAGCCTCCACCATACGATTGCGGACCTAATAAATGTGTAGCTCTTCTCCGGGCTGCTAATTTTGTCTTCATTTTGTGTCACATGGACATGATATGGTGGGTTCAACAAAGCTTTGCTGCTGCTGATGTTCAACTCAGACCAAACACTACAGTAAATGAGCAAGCCATAGAAGCAAAACAATGAGCTAGAAGAAGAGGTGTTAACCCCCCCCCCCCAGTCCAACACCTGCTTAATTCATTAAATGTGTTTATATGCACTCCAGTAACCATCTTGACATGTGCAAATGTGCACGACACAGATGTCAAAAAAGGAAAGCATTTCTTTGACTGGAGGATGACACACATGCACAAAGATCTGATCCAGCTTGATTAAAACTGAAACAGAAAGTACGTGTGAGAAAAAAGGTGTCCAAAAAAATCCCAGGAAGGAGTGAGTCATGTTTCCGTATTAAAACAAAGATGAAATCTAATTTTTTTATCTGTTGCATTTCTCCACACTCTTACACTCCTAAGGCTACTGCAGTGCATTTAAACACACTTTAAACACACTGTACTGTAAATGATGGTTAGGAGAGCAATCTTGGTTAGTTGAGTTTTAGAGAAAGATGATGAGATAATGCATTTTTTTTTTTAAAGCAACAGCTTTGACACATGAGCAGAATACCCACTGAGCATGCAGAGCAGACATGTCCCTCAACCATCAAGAGATATGTGACTGAATTTTTCTCCAAGCACCAAACAAGATAATTAAAAAAATAATAGCCATTCAAATTTGAATTTTAAAAAAGTCTGCCTTATACTGGCCCTGAGGGAGTTCCTCGCTGATAGCCGCCTTTGTTGCAAGAGAATGTACCATTAGGTGTCACAAAATATACACCAGCAATGAAGAGCAGGACTCCAAGGGTCACACACACTCCCACTATGACTCCAAATGTTGTTCGATCCCCTGTGGGAGATGGGAATTTCTGTTATATTCTCTCTCTAAGCTCATATGCTCAAACCTGCTCTATTTGTAATAAACAATACATCCCAAAATAAAAATTAAAACAAAGAAAAAAATTGATTAAAATTTCAGCAGTGGTCTCAGAGGGACAACCAGCAGCACAAAAGATTATAGACAATAAGAAAGCATAACAAGATAAGAAATGTCATGAATGAAGTGAAGAGAACTTACTTGGAGCTTCGCTGACAGTGAAATATTTGGTCACTGTGGCCTGACTGTTTGAGGCTGTGCAGGTATAGACCCCTGGAAGCTCAAATGGTCGGGACAAAATGGGTCGATTCTCATCTTGACTCTTGAGCCACACTTTTGTGAAGTTTGGGAATTGCCAGCGGTACGATGGCAGAGGATTTCCTCTTGCTGTGCAGTTTAAAGTCATATTTTTACCACGTGAAAATTCCAGAGTCTTATTTGCAGGCTCGAAGAAGGTCGGTGGGTCTGAGGAAATATACCGATAAAAGCCTGAATAAATGAAATTACAATAAGAAATACTTTGGTGCTTAAATGCAGATCATGTTAAAAACTCACAGAGTACAGTCACTTTATGTGGCTCTGAACTCATCATGGGAGGACCTTGTTTTTCTGGCCACAAGTTTAGCTTTGCTTCACACCAGATCTCAGTTCCATCATTGTCTCTATGAGCAGTCACATTGAAGACAGATGACTTATTGACCGGAGATGGACGAGACTCATCAAAATTCTGAGAAAGCAAGACCTTATTTCCTTTGTGCCAAAGCACATAGAGATTTCTTGCTGGTGCCACATTAACAATGTCACACTGTATGGAATACTGTTGGCCTTCCACCATGCTATTGAAATGCTTCAAAGACACACTGTCTGGCATTTCTGTAACAAAAAGAGATAAAATGAATTTATATTATTGAGTGATCAAATACTAAAAATGATCTGCTTGGAAATGTCAGATAAAGTTAAGTTTACTTACTGTAAACAGTCACTGGTAACGTTTTTACACACTGCTCACCATCAAGGAGATTCACATAACACATTGGTTCTATCACCCAGTCTGGCACAGAGTTCATTTTAAAGGGAAGAGAAGAGACACCCGGGGTAAGGTCCACTCCTCCATATGGAGACTCCCAGCCCATTCCCTCTGTCTGGTGAGATGATGAAGTGCAGTTGGCTGATAAAGAGTCTCCAAATCTCACCACAACTCTAGGAGGGCTCATTTCTAACAGTGGACAGGAGCCGCTCACAAGCTTTCCTAAAACAATACAGCAAGATGTAAGTTAGGCTTATGGCACAAACATCCAAAATAATATTCTACACAGTATCAAAGCCCTGCAGGTACTGTGACTCTGTTTGGGGACAAAAGAGTCACCACTCAAAGGCAGCAGTGCCAAGATCTAAAGTTGCCAACGGTATGCCACTCCCAGAGCTGTGGCATAGTTGCTGCTGCTGCAATGGCCAGCTGCTCGCTGAAAGTGGTCAACGGCGATGCTGAAACAGTCTGCTAATCGGTACACCACTCAGTAAAAGTGGACAATGGTATGCTCTCAGCTTGTGGCATTTACTGATGCTCCAAAAGATGAGCCATTCAATATCTTAGTTCAATGCATCCTCCCCAACCACACGCAGCCCAACAGGACTGTCTTTCTCTCACTCAACTTTGTAAGTATTTGAACCTCTAGCCATTGCAGCAAGGCAACAAACAAACAAAAACAATTTCATACTCCTCAAATCCCCAGATGATCAGTTTTCAAGGACTATTTAAAAAAAAATATCTTTTCATAAACATTTAATTTATAACATATCTAGATTTAAAGCCTCCTAAAAGACGCAAGCAAGTTATGACCTAAACTTTAAGGAGGTGCTGAATGACCTGGATGAACGGATGCAGCTGCCAGTTTCTCTGACTGGGAGAGTGAACGCTTTCCTCACTTGTTTCAAACTCTCCTCATATAAGAACATAAAAGTTTCCTCAGGAAGGTAAACGAGACAGTATCTACAGTATAACAGCTGCTACAAGCTTGTTGCAGAGGCTATTTTACACCAGACTGCATCCACTTGATAAATGAATCAGTTTCAGATATTTACCTTTGATGCAACGTACAGACTGTCAACTTTATTTAAATGAATTAAAGCATTATAATGGGATCAGTATTGGACTTCTGCTCACCATAACCAGCCTCACTCAGTGACATGACTCATATTCCTCTTGTAAAGAAGGTGATGACTGATGATGATAATGCATTGTTATGGAAACTGTGGATCTCCCCCTTATTCCTGCTAAGCTTAAAGAAATCTCCTGCTGACATCACCAAATTAAATCTGTCCAGACTTTAAAGAAACTGATCTCTGGTCTGACTAGTAGCTCCGTAAGTCATGTTTCAAAGTTGTTGTTATTATTATAATTTTTTTTTTTTGTGGGTTCACACAAAATGTTGACATATGCATTTGCACGTTTATGAACATAAGCAAAATATATTCATCTTTGTGTTTACTTTACTAAATCTAACCCCGCCCCTGCCTTCATTTTTTTGTTTCTGTAGCCACTTTTCTTTTCTTTTCGTATCTAATGGTGGGAGTCCGGCTGGATTTGTGGGATCTTGTTTCCTCCTGTAGACGCTCCTGTGGTTGATACAAACTAAACAAACAGGCTATATTGTTTAAAGAAAATTTGAAGATTTTATGGTCAAAATGTTTGTCATTTGCTACCTCTGGCATCTTTTTCTCCTCAGGAATAACAGCTCAGACACTGACTTTATAAAGCAAGCGTTAAACAAAGTGTGGTAAATGATTTACTAAGTTAAGCTAAGAGGACCCACGAAACCGCGCAGAAGTTAGAACTAAATCCACGAAGGTAAGAAACAAAGCAGACATCAAACAGAGTCATGGCCAGTGTCTTTACACGCTCTATGAACGGAGCCGATATAAATCAAACACTGGGCGTAGGCTTTCTCCCGAAGAGGAGCTCGAAGCTGCAGCGATGAGTCCATAAGAGACACAATATGATAACTTTCTGTAACAAAACAACGAGCAGGACAGAAAGCAGACTCACCTGTGCACGCCAGCAAGCAGCTGAAGAGCAACCACATCATGGTTTCAACAAAGAGCGCAACACGCTCACAAAGAAATGAAAAATAAATTAGATCCGACTGAATAAACTTGGTCCCAACCCTGTGTCGCCTACTCTTACTGTTCCAACGAGCTGCGACCAAACCCTAAACCTGAGAAGAAGAAGAAGAAAAAAAAAAAAAGAAACCAAAAGTGTCCCGGTGCTGTTACGTAGCGCTGCTCCGGTAGTCACACAACGGCAGCTGACGGCCAATCTTTAGCTCCTCTGCCCGCGCAATTTTTTGAGGCGGATAAAGGAACAGTTCGACGTTTTTGGGGAAACGTTTACTTGAGAAAACCTTCAAAGGTTTGCGGTATAGCAGCCAGTTTCAGTTAACCGTGGCTTCCAACTACAGTTTCGGCAAAACCGTAGGTTCATCCAGGTCAGCCAACTCTTTAAAACTTTTAAACATCAATTTTAAGGCAGGTAAGTTATTTTAAAGCGATGTGCGTTTAGTTTTTATAGCACCAAGTCACAAGGACCGGGACATCTTGTTTGCCAAGTAGGGAGAAATTTCTGTAAAAGCAATATTCCCGAGCGCACACGAAGGCGTCCACACCTGAAAACCTGCCGGCTTCTCTTACAGCACCCTCCCGAGGAGAGAGTCCAACTAAACACTGAGGATTTAGGCCACTTTGGTTTTGTGTGCAGCAAACGTTCCCAAAATAAGCAAAAAAGTTTGGGGATTTACAGAAACATCTCAAACCTGTCTGCAGGAAAGAGCATATGGCTTGTGCCTGTGCTGCAGTCTTAGGTAAAACATAAAAAAATGTACTTTTATCCCCCTTTACCAAAAAACAAACAAAAGCTCTGGAAAGAGATTATTATGGAACCAAAGTATGTCATCGCTGATTCTGGTTTTGCTCAAAGGTGGCAAAGAAGACAGACATGCTTAATTTTAATTTTTCATTGCATTTTCCTTTATTCGAAGTCAACAGTTTTCTTAATCATGCCAGGTACTTGCTGTTTCTGTTTCTGCTTAAAAAGCCCTTAATAAAATACTACTAATAAATAGTAATGTAATAAATAAAACTTTTTCCCAGTCACAAATATTTACAGCAGTATGTACAAATGTGTAATAAAGTCTTCCTCACCCTTCATGTTATGTTCCCCCTAAAAAAAAGTCTAGGGGGTTCGGGGGAAGTAACAAAAAGTGACCGGGTTGACAAAAGGAGACATCAGCAAAATTGGTAAAATAAAAGATTTTTATTAAGATTATAACAAAAAAGAGACAGACACGCTGCTATCACCTTTAAACAAAGGAAAAGAAAACACAGGAGTTATTCAACAAACATAAACAACAACATAAGGCAAGAGGCGTCACGCACCAAAACAAAAACACCACTGAGCAGGAGTAAGCAGCTGCAGCAACACACAGTTCACAAGTTGTGCCACAAAGGCAGTCTCTGGCCATCACTGGCCTAGATCTCTCCTCTCTCTGGCCTTAAGTACCCCAGCTTGATTGTTGAGTTGGGTCAGCTGTTCCAAAGGGGGTGGCACTCAAGGCTGGAGAGCACAAGCCACACCCAGTGGGCCAGGAAGCCACAGCAGGCCCGGCTAGGGCCGTAACACTTCACCCTGCAATGCCAACATATCTGTGTGCGGTCCATTATTCAGTCTGTGTTTCTCTCATGAATTAATATAAATTGTTGCACTTATATACTGTTCATATAGACACTGGGCTACGGTGCCTGCAGTCACTCATCTGTGGAACAAGATCATTTGTCCCATAAGGCCAGTGCTGTGGAAGGTGGTGGTGGTGTATGTGTGTGTAACACCCTTAGACCACCAGCAGCAGTGAAGTATGAACACTGCAGAGTCCACAGATGGTATATCTTATTTTAAGGTTTTACATATCACAACATAATGAAAAAAAAAAATCACCTGGTCCTTACCAGATCTTAAAATGAGATGAACCACAACACATGATACATCACACTGTGCCATTAGTTATTTAACATAAACTAAGCCAAAATGCAGAAGCAGAATGCAGAAACAAAGAGAGGCTCCACCCACAATAAGTATTACTGTTCCTAATAAAGTGCTCAGTGACTGTCAAACAGCCAACATTACAGTTTTCATATAGAGTTTGAACAGACATTTAACCATAAAATTATCCTGAGCCATTTCCAGTACCACGTTTTCTCTGTGGAAACCACTCCTCTTGCTCATGTAAAAACCCTAGAATTTAAAGAGGGACTTTCTGTTTACCATGACTGTAAGATGGACATAAACCCAGAGGTTCAAAAGTGAAGCCGGTGCAGAAGTGCCTTCAGCCTTGTAGAATCGATAACCTCAGTTGCTAGTTTCAAGTCTTATTTAATACAGCATGGAGTTTATTATTAAGCTATATTTTGGCCATCTGCTCCACTTTGGTAACACTGTAGATTCATTTGGCCACATTATGCAACTCTCCTCTGTTTCTCAGTCAGATCTGCCACTATTATGGAAGTGGTCAACATGCTCAGTGCATGGCTTCAAGATGTGACTTCACGAACACATGGCCTTTGAGAGGGTGGGTGAGGCAGCTTTACATTTATTTTTTTGGCTAATAGGAGTAGTAGGAGTAGGACCCCCTGCTTTTGTAGCCCACTCACCTCAAGATTTTAAGTGTGGTGCCTCTAAACTGCTTTCCTGCTCAGCATTGTTCCTTATCCAAGTTACTGTAGCCTTTCTTTCAATTTTAACAAGTGTAGCTATTATCTTCTGACTTATCAGCAAGGCAGATTCTTCAGTAGAATACCATTCAGTCAACTCTAAAGAATTTAGATACACAGTGAGTTGATGTAACTGGCTCAGAATCTCTGCCACAGATCTGGTTTCTTTGACCTGGGCCCTTTTATTAACAAAGAGGTGTGTCGTCCTTCCTTGAAAAAATGTAAACATTTAAAATCACTTCAACCACATGATCCAGAAACCACAAGATTGGCAGCAGTGCACCTGAGAACCCTGCCTCAGACACAGTGAGCTTTCTTTCAGACACATTCACATGAGGCTCTGGGCTGTAGTGCCACTGGATATGTGGAAATGGGTCACCATCAGCTTCGTGAATAAGCGCCTCAGGACACCCTGTGAACACTGAAATTCTATCTGGAAGTGTTATGATTTTAATGGTGGGCACACAAGAGGAAAATAGAGCAACATGATGACACTGAATATTCAAACAATTCCATCCAAAACAAATATATTTTTAAATGAAATGGTAACCTTCCCATACAAAATACCAGCAACATTGAATCAGGTTTTGTAAATATTACAGTCATTATCTGCATATTGTTGGAAGGAATGATGGATTTAGCCTTCTAATTACAGGGAGTGGGGCTAAAAGTAATCTAGTAAAAACCATTGCTTCGGTCTGGAGTTGATTCTTTCTGTGGGTGTTTCTCAGTAGCAAGTACACAGAGTCTGTGCTTGCACACTTGCTCGCTCCTACTTGTTAAGTCCGCTCAGACTCCAGAAATCCAGGGACGGAAGGACACAGCGAGCCAGGAGCATACTTGGTGACATCAGCGTCGCTGCTTTGTGTACTTCACAGCCTTTTCACCCTTATGGTTAATACTGACAATGGAAACAATGCATAATAGACCTAATTATCCATGCCCTTTAAAAATATATGTACCATCAACATGCTGGTCCAGTGTTTCTGCTCTCGCTTTCCTCTGTGCACTAAAATATTTCGAATGTTACTTTTGTTAAAATAATAAGCTGCACAGCACAATTCAGTTCAAAATGTACTGACAGCACTTCAGTGAGACATTCAGATTCACTAAAGCTACCCAGTTATGAAGCTTAACTTCAAACCGATATTCCCCGGAGCAAATAAAACTCTGAAATAAACCAAACATCACCTGTTAGTGTTTAGCCTCCACTGAGAGGTGTGGGTCAGTGGGGATTTTGAAAACTATGTCCGGTCTTGGTGGAGAAAAAGCAGTCCAGAGATTTCAGTGCATACTGATGATAGCATCACAAAGCTTCTGCAGATTTGTCAGCTGCAGATCCTTAATGCGAGTCCACATCCCAAAGGTGCTCTTTAGCATTGAGATCTGGCGACTATGGAGGCAGTTTGAGTACAGTGAGCTCACTGTCATGTTCAAGAAACCTGTTTGAGGTGATTTGAGCTCTGTGACATGACACATTATCCTGCTGTAGAAGATGTGCACTGTGGTTATAAAGGGAGGGACATTCTCAGGCAGGCTGTGGAATGCTGAACAATGCTGGAGTGATACTAAGGGGCTCAGAGTGTGCCATCCCTCACCCTATTACACCTCCAACAACAGCCTAAACCACTGATACAGGGCAGGATGGATGAAATAACATTTTTTTACAGTAACTAACTGGCATCCAGCTGCCAGTAATTTGCTGTAATTCTTTTACAATAGTTATATATACAGTACTTGTAGGATATTTTAATTTATAGTATTTCTACTGTGTTTTAATTTACAGTATTGTAGGACAGCAACAGAAGCAAAGCTTTAAAATTTACATCTTTTCCTGTAAAAAAAAAAAAAAAAAAAAAGGTCACTGCAGTTGGGCACTGTGAACACATCTGTCCCCTCAAAAAAAACAAAAAAACAAATCACAATAAGTCACATCTGTGTCATCATCACTCACAGGTGACCTGCAAAGATCTAACATTTGTGTTCACACTGGTGGTTCAGTGGCAACTGGCAGCAAAAAAAAAAAAAAACAAAAACAAAAAACTGAGCTGTATCTGTTGTACTGAGCCTCTGTATCAATAACCTCTTTGATGAGAGACACAACAAGGGAATTCAGACAGATCCTCATTGTAGAGCTGATCGAGAACTTTTCCCCGGGGTGCATTCAGTGCAGTCAAGGTCAAAAAATACATAACTGCATGTTATATATACAGTTATGGCTGCAGCTGTTGATCATTTAAGTAATCGAGTAATCTCTCAATTATTCCACTGATTAATCGAATAATCAGATAGTTTTGTCTTATAAATGAGCAATAACAAATATTCAAAAGAGAAAAAAAGACTGACCTTTAAAAATTAACTGCTCCTTGGTTTCCATTTTAGAAAGGCATAAAATAAAATAGCCTTTACTCTGTCCTCTTGTCCTTTCTTACATTAAGAGCTCTGACAGTACTGTATGTGTCACCTGGATGAGGTAGACTTGGTGTATGTTTGTGTGTGAGCCTGGACAGGAGCATGTGCTGACTGCAAAGAAGAAAAGCGAGTATAACAGCATTCTCAGAACTGAGGTTTGCCCCGTGTGCAACATTTTTTGCTGCAGAAAACATTTATTGTCATTATACAGGATGTACAATGAGATTGGAGTTCAGTGTCCAACCTAACAGCCCCAGGTCAGTGGCTCATAGTTGCCAATTGCAGGTCTAGTTTTAGTTGCAGATTTGGGTGAAATGCTCGAGCTTACATGGCGACAACTGAGCGCTACAGAGTTTAAATGAAGCATCAAAGCAAAAAAAAATTTGCATAGAGGATTTTTTATAATGGAGTTATTCGAGTTGCTCGAGGAATCGTTGCAACCCTAGAAGGGTGGCTGTCAAGAAGCCTTTCTTAAGGAAGGGAAATGAGAAGAAAAGGCTGAGTGCCAAATAACACACATTGTTCTTGGTATGTTTGTCTGTGTGTTTGTTTGTTATTACAGCAAAACTATGAGTCCGATTCATATCAAATTTCTATGAAAGATGGCCAGTGACCCCTGGATCACCTGATGAAATATTTGCCATAATTGGGTCAAGGTCAGAGGTAAAGTTTACTGAAACTTTTATGAATGCAATAACTCGAGAATTATGTCACCTCGGATGTTCAAATTCACTCCATAGACGCATCTACTAAAAACATTGAATGAGTTTAAATCTTGGCAACCTTGACTTTAAGGTAAAGGTCAAAGGAAAATTATGGGCATGGAGAATAGAACCTACAGTATACGTTACTGCTGTGATTGAATGATTGTTGAATATCTGGAGAGTGACACTTTTTGTGAGACGGATGTTTAAATCAGCTAAAATATCCGGGGTTTTGCTGTGCTCGACGCCACTTGTTTTATTATGATTGATGCTCATAAACTACCACACTATAGCAGCATTTATGACTTGTAAAAATTTGAATTAATTAATGGTTACACTCAATGTGACCTGCCACTGACTGTCTGCGTCTTGGTAATATAAAGTTGGATTTCATAGAAATTCCAATTTGCAACAGAGTTGAAATTGCAGCTCAAAGTGAATGATGGAAAAAGTGAGCGTGCATTAAAGGTGTCTGATGATTTTAAAGAGCACCTCTGGCTCTCTGAGTGTGTGGTCTAGTGCAGCACTGACTTTGTCCTGTGTGCACTAAAAGAAAGTTGATGAAAGCATATAATAGAGCGCATCTTTGGAGCTTTCATGAGTTTGGGCAGACAGACTAAAAGAAGATGTCTCAGGTGGATTTTTTTTTCCCCATAAGTGTTCGGGGCTTTCTCCAATGAGTCGTGTTTTTTAAGCTCCTCTCACTCCTTTCTGTTACTCTGAAAACACCAGAACATTTCTGCATTTCTCAAAAAATCCATTTTCATTTTCATCCATCACACTGGCATTTTGATCATTTCATGGATACGCTGGCTGTGGGTTTTCAGTGGAAGTGCACTTCAGCTTAAGATCATTCATTTAAAAGTCATCAAGGATTTGAACTTCCCCTTTACAAGTCTCCTACAGCACCCTCCTGAGGAGAAACTAAAAAAAAAACACTGTTCTTAATTACATGTAGAGATTTAAAACCCTATACTACATTTTCCTTTTGTGAGGTCAGTCTTAATCATGCCAACACTCGCCGTTTCCATACATATAAATGACAAACATGTTTAAAAAGCCACATTTTTATTAATAAAATACACATTTGCCCCAGTCACAAATATTTACAGCTGTATATACAAATGTGCTATAAAGTCCTCCTCACCCTTCACACGAAGGACTTGAAATCCATTAACCCTTCAAAAAAATTTGCAGTGCCAAAATATCTGTGTGCAGTCCATTTTCAACACTAATTTATTCAACATTTAACTTTTCTCATAAATAAATATAAAGTTTTGCATCAAATATTACCCTGAATATACAGTTCATTTAGACACTGGGCTATGGTGCCTTCAGTCACTCATCTGGGGAACAAGAAATTTGTCCCATAAGGCCAGAGCTTGACACAGTATGGCATTAAAAAGAGCCAGGCACAGAAAAGGCTACATATGTAGAAAGGAGTGCACAGCGGCTTACAGGAAGTGACTGAAACAACAGTTGGCTCAATACATGGGATGCACGTACTTAATGTCTAAAATACTGCAAAGCTTGGCGGTCCTCACCTGTCAAATTTCACACAGAGATGGTACATAACTAAAACATATTTGCACGTTTTAATGATGTAACACAGTCACAGTCACAACAGCATTTTGATTTAAATTTCAAAATGTATGGCTCTGACAGAGAAGTTAAAATGAAACTACATGAAGATCAGCGTGCACACTGCCGAGACATGCAGAGATGTTTTACATAGGTGGCAATCTCCGTGTCAAACTTAACAGGTGACAAGAAAGTGCAATTTATAAATGTTTTACATTTTCTGTGAGTTTAACAGCTTAAAGCAAAGCAGTCTGAGATTCACAATGTCCAAAAGACGCGATAAATAACGTGGTTCTGATCTGAAGCCTTCATAAAAGGTAAAGAAGACAAAAACAAAACAAAAAGATTTTTGTAAAGCAAAGATGACAAAAAAACAAAAAAGAAAACCACACACACTCACAAACGCACACACAAAACAAAACAAATCAAACGCCTTTGTGCTCATTAAAATAGAAACATCCTTCGAGTCAGAGCCAAATTGAGAGCTCCTTCACTTCTTCCTATCCAGTGAAAACTGGCACGAATCCAGTAGTACAGACGTACTTATACATCTCAAGCCAAGATTGCTCATTTGTGTAACGACATCAGGTGCAATCACAAAGTTACACAAAACAAACAAAACAAAATACTGGTGGCCACCAGTGCCAACAGACTCTTTAGTTGGCATAAATCCCCTGGAAGCACAAGTTCTAGAACACCATAATTACAGGTCTCAGTACATTTTAATGTGGTGCATAAGAGCCTTGGTGACTTTATTCACCACATCAATTCAAAAGCAAATGGCTAAATAAGAATCAAATATAAGAAATGCTAAAATCATAATAAATAGAAACAGTGAGAATACTGTCACTTTCTGTGATTGGTATTATTGTATGAACTAGATTTTTAGTAGATGCATCTACGGTATGAATTTAAACATCCCAGGCAACATCGGTCTTGAGGTCTCCTGTCCAAAAGTTGAAAGTTGCCTGTCCAGCGGGTGGACGACACCACCCCATCAACCTTTTTTAGGCTGAGGGGTTAAAAAATAAAGACACACACAAAAAAAAAACTTAAATTAAATTTCTCTGATCCTCTCACTGGTTGTTTCCTTGCAGCACTGAACTGCTTCCAGTGAGGCTGATATTTTTAGCCATCACGGGATGACAGGAGGTCCAGAGAGACAAATGATGTGGGTTGTTTGGTAAATGCAGATTGCATTCAAAGTGTTGTGTGGTGACAAATTTGCCATGACAACTCCATGCAGTCCTTGCCTTAGGCCAGCCTTTGGGCTTATGCTTGAGCCATAGGTCTTATCACCAGTGATAACTGTGGACATGAAGTCAGGTCAGTTTGTCAGTGAAGCTGATGTTTGCTCATGTTCAGGATTCACAGTGAAATTACAGCTGCATGAGTGGAGTGGTGAGAACAGAGGTTTCACGTATTTTTAAAAAAAAAATAGGTAGAATCATGAACTTTGTGATTGCACCCAGTATTCATTAAAAATAAAATGCTATTATAATCAGAGGTGTAGTCCTGAGCAACACCCTGACACTTCTATTTTTCCCAATAGAGGAAATAAAATATGCTTTTAGTTTAATCAGTTGTCACATTAGGAGTATTTTATGGAAGTTAATGATGACAAAATGAGTGGCCAAAGCTGTGATCACGATATCTAGGGCCAGATTTGGTAACAGCTTGCACAATCAGACACGCTAATAATCAATTTAACAGCTGAATGGGCATTTCAACATAAAGCACTCCTATTATCACAAATTGCATTAAGCAAATCACAGAAACAGGATTTACTAAAGGTTGTGGCATACAGCTTAAGTATTCTGCTCCCAAAATTTCATGCCGTAAAAAGGAAATTCCTACAAATACGTATGCAATTAGGTCAGCCACCAAAATACCTGCTGTGTCCGGGCCTTTCGGCTGCAAAACAGACACCGTGCTTCTTCTTAAATCCCAACAACTTTTTAAACAACAAAAAAAAGATTTTGCAGTAGTGTTGAGCATTGCTACGTCTAGCTTGTAGACGTGTTGATTTTTGCAGCTAACGTCATTAAATATGTATTAAATGAGTTTCCCTTTCAGAGCCTGATGAGTAGCCACAATATAAGATGAAGGCAAGCAATCAAGATTTTTTTAAATAAGGGAGACGTTGGATTTGAAGCATTTAAGATTTTCAGTGAAATTAGAGAAACTGTTCCATAATAAACACGAGTGCAGTCGTACAGCTCTGCAACACAAATTGCTTTGATAGTTTGTTTTTCTTCTTCTCTCAGATCTGTAATACATAACATTAAAAATTTGCCAAAATGCAAAAATGAATGGTACTCTGAAAGATCTGAATCATCTTAATGTCTGACTCTTACAGTAAATAATACTCGGTAATAAATACCTAGCACTACATGGCCTGTGGCATGTGACGCAGATACTGTGTAACTTCATGAGTCAGGATCTGATGGTAGATAATATTTTTTGTTCTTTTGCACTCCACACGGGTCAGCTGTAACACAGATTTAAGGTTAATATGGAGGAAATGTTTGACATAATGCAGCCATCCTCTGGATGAATCCTGCAATCCTTAAGCTGTCAGATATATCTATAATTCTGACATTATCTGTGTGAAAAGTGGCAGAATTCAAGGTTCAGAGAGCAGGCAACTATCCCACAGGACAGTATGAAAAAGAGAGAAGACACACCCAAGGAGGAGACTACTTAAGCAAACAGCAATACACCTCTGATTATAATGCATGGGAAAAAAATGATGTAAGAGTAACAAGGTGTGTGATGTTTGGAGGAACAGATTTTGACCTGTCTGAGCAGTATTCAGACTTAACACTGTTAACGCTGGTGGCAGAGAGATGCAGCCCATTCAGAGTGCTAACCTGTCTATTCTGTGCTATTCACAGATGTATTGCTTCGACAGTCTGGCCATGGGGAACTGCAGGTCGCCATTGCTGTGAGCTACATTCCCATTGTACATGCTGAACTTGGGGTTTTTAAGGCTGTAGTTCCGCATCTTGGTGTTCTTGTAGTAGATTGAGTAGATGAAGATGAAGATGATGGAGATGGCTACCACTGTGACAGCTACAAAGCCAGCAATGAGGGGTAGGTAGTCCTCTGCAATCAGGAAGAAGTTTAAAAACATAAGTGCATTCATTTCTAACTATTTCTCTTGTGCAATAATAGAAATATAAGCATTTTACTTTATATTTAATGCTATAATTTAAAGAAGGTCAACAATTACACATACAAAATCACAGACACAAATACAAATAAAGATAGCCTCTAATCTACATTTCAAAATTACCCAGTGTTGAGGCAGGAAGATCGATTGTATGACGACAGCCCTGAAAAGTTTTCATTGACCTCAGACCAACCCATCGACCGAGTTACTAAACAAACGTTTCATCATGGAGAATCCTCAGTGAGGCTTATTGACTTTTGACTGCCTGAGCTTTAATGGCATTGCTATGCAGTAGTGGTACCTCTCAAGTTTTTAAATATATAACCTCTTACCTTTTATTATATTCACAGAGAAAACACGAGTGGAAATTACTCAATATAATGTGATGTGGAAATACTTAAATGTTTATTCAAAGTAATGTTCTCAGCAACAGAAACTAAAGGAAAACTAAACTGTTAGATGGTCATTGAGCACATCATTAGGAACACCATGCTTAATGTGGATAGAGGCTCTATTTCAGGGGTGACCAAACTTGCGGCCCGCAGCCCGCTTCTTTTTTTCATTTCACCTTCCCCTCCAATTACGAGGGTTAAGCGAAATGTCAAAAAAGTAACTTAAAGGGCCAAATTGTATGTTATTTTTGACATCAATTCGCAGACTGGAAGTGGGCATGGCCTGAAGCAGCCGGCAGGCCACAAGTTTGGACACCCCTGCTCTATTTGTTCACAACCTCAAATATTCATATTCATCTCCATAATATGTTGGAAAGATTCTGGGCTGCACTGCATTCATTTCTGCAGATATTTTTGTTGCACATATAATCTGTGAATCTCCCACCGTACCACATCACGAAGCTGCTAATATTTGGGTATGAAGTGACCCCCATAGTCACCAAATGTACTCAGAATGGCAGTGGCTTTCTAACAATGATTGGTATTAAGGCAGCCACATCAATTTAGAGGAATTCTGGCCCACTATTCTTTCTCATGTAAAAACCTTAGAATTTAAATAAGGTGCATTTTCTTTTTACCATGAGATGGACATAAACCCAAACATTCAAAGCTGAAGCCAGTGCAGAAATGCCATCAACCTTTAGAATTTCTAATCCAAGTTGCTAGTTTCAAGTCTCATTTAATACAGGATGGGGTTTATTTTCTAAATTATGCAGTAGTAGGAAAGTAGGAAATACTGAAGGGCATAGCTACCTTGTGACTGACAAGTCACTGCCACATGACTGTGCAGTGTCCCGTGTTCAGTCAGATCTGTCACCATTATGGAAATGGCCAAAATGCTCAATGCACTGCTTCAAGAGGTGACCTCACAAATACATGGTCTTTGAGAGGATGGCTGTGGATCAGGAAGTACCACTAATTGAAAGCACTCCCCGACTCCTGCATGTTGAAGGAGCCGTAGGCAAGATACTGAATCCCAAGTTACCCCTGATGTATTCACTGGCATGTGAGTGTGTGAGTGTTAGAAAAATCCTTTAGGTACAGATTAAAGTATCGCTGTCATAATCCTGGGTCTTGGACCCAGAGTTTTTTTTGCCTGTATTATTTGGTGTTCTGTATTTTTCCAAGTTTGTTAATTGTTTATGTTTGATTTTCATGTTACTCGTTATTTTGACCCTTAGTTTTTTGTTTCCATCCCTGATTATTTCCAGTAGTATTCTGTTTAGGGTTTAGTTTTGTCTGTTCTCTTGTGGTATTTTCATAGCCTTGTCCCTTGTGTCCTTCCATTTAAATCTGAGTGAGTCAGGGTCTTGTCTGCCTGTTAGTCAGTGACTTCCTTTCTTAAAAAACTTTGGTAGCTGTTTGTCTTTGGTGCCTTGTTTGATGCTTTACTTGCCCTGTCTAGTTGGCCCTGATTAGCTTCACCTTTTTCTTGTCACTCGGTTGTTTCCACTGCCCTCATGAACCTCAGTGGTCCTCATACAAACAGCCGGGTCTTTTGAGTTGTCCTTTGTTTGTACTGTGTTCTGCTTGAGTGTGCTAATTATTTACATGTCTGTTTTTTCCCCTGTGCATCCTGGACTTTTGTAATTTATATTTTTGGACTTTATTTTTGCCTCTTTTTTGGATTGATGTTTGGGACTTTTAGCAGCCAAATAAACGGCTCCCTTTTTGTTTTTGAACCCTGTCTCACTGTGTCTTGCATTTGGGTCATAACCTGCTACACTCCAAAATATGGCAGGTGTATGAATGTCTGTGATTGGGTGAATGACTTGTTGCAAAAAGTGTTTTGAGTGCTCAATTAAAAATAACAATTAGGAAAACACTACACAAGTACCAATCCATCTACATGGGAGATGTCACACTGGCCATGTGAATCCGTGGGGATACAGAGTCTAGGGCAGCCTTATATTTATGCTCTTGGCTAACAGGAATGGAGCATCCTGCTTTTGTAACCTATCAGCCTCAAGATTTCAAGTATTTAAGTTCTGTAGTATATGTTTCTACAGGAAGAGCTGCATAAATAATCCTAGAAAAATGTATGTTAAAAATATGTTACCTGTTAAAATAACTTTAACCACATGTGGTGTGTGACCAGCATCATTGGAAGCATTGCAGGTGTAGATGCCAGGCTTAGACACAGTGAGCTTTCCTTCAGACACATTCACAAGAGGCTCTTTATCTGAGTCGTAGTACCACTGGATCTTTGGAAATGGGCAGCCATCAGCTTCACATACAAGCTCCTCAGGATACCCTCTGAACAGAGGGATTTTACTTGGAAGCTTTGTGATATTAATGGTGGGTTTATCTGCTGGGACAGAGAGGTAAACAGAGTAATGTGATGACACAAAATATTCAACTAATACCACTCGAAACATAATTTTTTAAAATTTAAATGGCAAATTTTCAACCCCATCTGTAAACCTCTGTGCTCTTATATTCACAATTTAATTTGCCAAACAGAACAAAACATCTGAACTTTTGGTTCAAATGGTTTACTATTCTATATCTGCACCTCATTATATGAACATTTCACCACATTTAAAATAAACAATTAAGACTGTGACATTATATGCTTAAAACACAAGGAATCCGTAATAGAGCCGTCTCAAATGAGAAAAGCGAATATGAAAATGAAATCTTACATCTTATAGTGCCGTTTACACAGCTGGACGTTATCTTTGGAGGACAGTTTAATCCCTGAGCCTCACAGCTGAACTCTGTCCCGTTGTTGTTTTGCAGAGTGACGTTAAGAGTGGAAGATACATTTACCGGGGATCTGACGTTACCGACTTTGCAGGTTTTGTTGTTTTCAGGCTGACAGTCAGTTTGTGAAAATATGTCTGACAGAGAAAACAGAAGATAAGAAAAAGACAAAAGCTGACACTTCCACTTGTTTACATGTGAGTAGAAGACATAATAGTTCTGTGAAAAAATCTTGAGCCACACTTCATTTCTTTCTTTTTTTTTTTTGCTTCCAAGAAGCCAGACTTTCTAATAATGTTTTACTGTTGTCTTGAACAGCTGTTCTCCAGGTGTTCTGAAGGTCTTTCAATGTTTTTCTTTGGATAATGGCTGCTTTTTCACTCATTTTCAGTCCACTCCCTGTACCTGATCATTTTCAAATTATTCTTTTTTTTGTTGAATCTCTTAACACTGACCTATAAATCACTCAAGCATTAAAAAAAAACCCTAACTCAAGGGATGAAACAGTGTTGTGTCTGCATGTAACAGAAAACATTGTTTGTTCCCATTTCTTTAGTCAAATCTATGAAAAGGGCCAAAGATTACAGTTTGACAGGCATAAAATAGTATTGCACAAATACGGTGATTCCCAAAGAGCTATTAGCTAGTGTAAGACAAAACAAGGTCTTAAAAAAAAACAAAAACAAACAAAAAAAACTATATACATCAGATGAACAGTAACTGGAAGTCATGTACTTAATAAGAAAAACATCCAGCAAAGACCTGACACAGGACCCGAGAGATGCATCTAGCCCTTTAAATACTGTTTTTTTTTTTTAATCTGTATTTGCATATGTTTCAATAAATTGTTGCACCCATTTTCCATTTTGCTAGCAGAAGATTATTTATATATTTAAATGACTGGCTCAAGACTTTTGCACAGTACTACATCTGGACTGCGAACATTTAATGTTTAGGCTGCATAAGCTATTGTCACAATATTTGACATTTACACACTACTGCACTATACATGAACACAGCTTACTGAAGGGAAAATGTTAGCTACACTTCTTTTTACAATTCATTGCACTCAGGGGCGTAGGAATGAGTTTCCTATTGGGGGGGGACACATATCGGAAATCTGACAGATCCATAAATACTCTGAGAAAAGCATTAAAAAAATGCTATTTGATCCTTTACTTTCTTATTTTTGAAATGTTTCTTGGAAAAATAGTGTTGTGTACACTTATATGATTCCATGTATAATTTACATATGTATATGTTTTATAATCATAGGACGTGGGCAAACTGGCTTGAGCACAGATAAATGTTACCAGTGCACAGTTACCAATGCACAGATAATTGTTACCAGTGCACAGATAAATGTTACCAATGAACAGATAAATGTTACCAATGAACAGATAAATGTTACCAATGAACAGATAAATGTTACCAGTGCACAGATAATTGTTACCAGTGCACAGATAAATGTTACCAATGAACAGATAAATGTTACCAATGAACAGATAAATGTTACCAGTGCACAGATAATTGTTACCAGTGCACAGATAAATGTTACCAGTGCACAGATAATTGTTACCAGTGCACAGATAATTGTTACCAGTGCACAGATAATTGTTACCAGTGCACAGATAAATGTTACCAGTGCACAGTGCACAGATAATTGTTACCAGTGCACAGATAAATGTTACCAATGAACAGATAAATGTTACCAGTGCACAGATAATTGTTACCAGTGCACAGATAAATGTTACCAGTGCACAGTGCACAGATAATTGTTACCAGTGCACAGATAAATGTTACAAATGCACAGATAAATGTTACCAGTGCACAGATAATTGTTACCAGTGCACAGATAAATGTTACCAGTGCACAGATAAATGTTACCAGTGCACAGATAAATGTTACCAATGCACAGATAAATGTTACCAGTGCACAGATAAATGTTACCAGTGCACAGATAAATGTTACTAATGCACAGTGCACAGATAAATGTTACCAGTGCACAGATAAATGTTACCAGTGCACAGATAAATGTTACCAGTGCACAGATAAATGTTACCAATGCACAGATAAATGTTACCAGCGCACAGATAAATGTTACCAGTGCACAGATAAATGTTACTAATGCACAGTGCACAGATAAATGATACCAATGCAGAGATAAATGTTACCAATACACAGATAAATGTTACCAGTGCACAGAGAAATATTACCAATACACAGATAAATTGTCCCCTTAGAATTATAAGGTTCTGCCATTTTTGATGAAACTGAGTTATTGTCATATGCTTATTTGCTGACTGCTTATCAACAATATGTAAGAGATTTTTTTTTCATATATATATATATATATATATATATATATATATATATATATATATATATATATATATATATATATATATATTTTTTTTTTTTTTTTTTTTTGGCCATTTTATTCACAAAATAATAAGGTTCTATCTGCAAAATCAAGCTTTAACTTGGTACTATAAGGTTCTATCTGTGAACCAATAGACACTTGAAATGTTCACAAGAGAGCCAATCAGGCTGCTTCTTTTTTGTAATGTTGGTGCCCAATGTCAAGCAAAGGAGCAGAGGAGATGCTAGAGAAAATGTTTCATGGTAGGATTGAGGATTTCAAAAATGAGTTGACAACAGACAGAAGTACTAATGGCAGGAAAATTCTTAACTTTTGATTTTTTTTTTTTAGATTACACTGAGCTGTTTCTTTGCACTGTTAGCTATGAAGCTAGCAAGCTAACACTAGTTTTGTATTGTTTGTCTGTGGTCAGTGCTAACATAAAAAAAAACAATGTAGTTGGTAATATTGAGAATAGTCAAAGGTCATAATATAAGTTACCTCACTTAAATACTTAAAATATTATTGATTGAAGAATGATTTCAGATTTTAATATATTCTATGACCTAGCAGTGATACCATGCTAATGAGCTCTGTCTATTTTTATTTCTGTCATCAAACTCCAGAAGAGCAAGTAAAAAGAAAAAACACCAGAAAAGGGACGGCAAAGAAATTGTTGCATTTTTCCTGAATAAATACAACCGAAAGAAAACAGTTCATTGTCAGTGACATTTTTATAGCAGAATGATTTTAATTAAAGATCCAAGTTTAAAAAATATCTTTTTAAGTAGGATGAGTTTTTATTTGGATTTTTGTACTCAGTGGACATGGACTCAGAATCTAAATGTTTATTCAGAATTTTAAAGAATGCTTTTTCAGGTAGATTGCAGCTTGTAAAATTAAAAAAGATCTAGGCTAAATGGAAAAAAAAACAAATATTGTGATAAATTATCCATAATTTGTTTGACTCTCTGTACAAATTTTATTGAAATTTGAGTTTATTTATATGTAAAAGTATACGCCTCCTAAATTTATATCAAATGTTTATTTTGTTCTATTTATTTATTATAAATTTTATTTTTACTTGTTGGTTTTCACATAATTATATGTTGAACTATCTAACTTCAGAAAAATAAAGGATGGGAAAAAAGAGGGCTCAGTCTGCCAACATGAGTTTAATGAAAAGTTTGATTTTTTTTTTTTTTTTTTTAAATTGTACAATTTTAAAATTGTGTAATAGATGTTGTGCAGCAAGGCGGCATGGTGGTTAACACTACTGCCTCACAGCTAGATTGACATCTAGGTCTGGGTTCGATTCCACCTTGGCCCGGGTCTCTCTGTGTGGAGTCTGCATGTTTTTCCCGTGTCTGTGTGGGTTTCCTCCCACAGTCCAAAGACATGCAGTTACTGGGGTTAGGTTAATTGGTCACTCTAAATTGCCCATAGGTGTGAATTGTCTGTCCCTGCGACAGGCTGGCGACCTATACAGGGTGTACTGTGCTTCTCACCCTATGTCAGCTGTGATAGGCTCCAGACCCCCCCCTCACGACCCTGAACAGAATAAGCGGAAGAGAATGGATGGATGGAGATGTTGTAGCATTGAAACATTCAAAGATAAAACTTTGTCAAGCATCATCTTCTAGTAAAGGGAAGGGAAATGTGTCCGCAAAAACAGTTTGCCATGAAAGAAGAAACTTAAAAAATGTCATAGAATTCATTAAATTTGATTTAACCATACTTGTGGACACTCTATTATATCTATAATTATATGGTTTAAAACTTACTATAAGTGAACTATTCTTCATTCCTTGAAAATCAGTAGTAGTTATCACATTTTGCAGATAGAACCTTATAATTCCAAACAAAAAACGAGTTTTTAGAAATAGAAGGTTCTATCTGCATTATACTTGTTCAAAAACAAAAGAACAAGTATAATGCAGATAGAACCTTCTAATTCTATCTGCATTATACTTGTTGTTTTGTTTTTGAACAACTATAATGCAGATAGAACCTTCTAATTCTATCTGCATTATACTTGTTCAAAAACAAAAGAACAAAAAAAAAAAACATTTGCACATTTAATAGCATTTTGATATTACTGATTTAGAATACATATAGGGTTTGTTTTATAATCATGTGTGAACAAGACTTATTCCATGTGTAATACAGAGTGCAAAAACTTTAAAGCTCAATGTCTCAAAACTGGTCAGAACGTAGATAGAGCCTTGTAATTCTAAGGGGACGAAATGTTACCAGCGCACAGATAAATGTTACCAATTCACAGATAAATGTTACCAGCGCACAGATAAATGTTACCAGCGCACAGATAAATGTTACCAGTGCATAGCCAAATGTTACCAGTGCATAGCCAAATGTTACCAGTGCATAGACAAATGTTACCAGTGCATAGACAAATGTTACCAATGAATAGATAATTGTTACAAATGTATAGATAATTGTTACCAGTGCACACATAAATGTTACCAATGCATAGTTACCAGTGCACAGATAAATGTTACCAGTGCACAGATAAATGTTTCCAGTGCACAGATAATTGTTACCAGTGCACTAGCATAAAGTTTCATTACAAATGTATGTGAGCTTGGGGGCCCCCCTGGTGACGGTATGTCACCTATGCCTCAGTCCGGCTCTGTTCATGGCAACGATCCCGACAGACTGTTTAGCCTCATTCAAGAGTTTCTGACTCCTGCCGCTGTCTCCCACCTCCCAAACACTCAGAGCAGTTCAGAGGAAGGAGGGGAGCGCATGTTGTGCCTTTAAAATAAAAGCACGCGAGTTAAAGATTTCCAAATCAAGTATTTTTCTCCTCCGCTGTGTAATTTTTGGTTGGGACAAATGCGCCTGTCTCCAATATTGGGGGGGGACACGTCCCCCCCCCCCCCCCCCCCCCCCCCCGGTTCCTACGCCTATGATTGCACTTCATGTAATTTTACAATGTATTTCTTCTCCTCATGCTGATAACTACTTACAAGCACTCCACTGTGTCGTACTGCAAGTGTCTCACAGTACAGCTGTAATATGCTGCTAACACGAGAAAAAAAAATCATGCTTGATATCTACACTGATATGGACTGGGTAATTTGTTAGCAACAAAAGGTTGCCACATCATTTTATGGAAAAGAAAATGATCACGCTACAGGTGGTTGAATTCTATGCCATCCAAAAAACCAAAGTGAAAAAAATGATGCGGCAGGTTGGTCAATTTTGCTGAAAATTTCATTACAATTTACATACATATATTACATAACTCAAAATGGTATTCAGTTGTTTGTATGGGCCCCACGTGCTTGTATGCATGCCTGACAATGTCGCGGCATGCTCCTAATGAGATGGCAGATGGTGTCCTGGGAGATCTCCTCTCAGATCTGAATCAGGGCATCACTGAGCTCCTGGACAGTCAGAGGTGTGACTTTATGTCCCAGAGGTGTTCTATGGGATTTAGCTCAGGTGAACGTGGGGGCCAGTCAGTAGTATCAAGTCCTTCATCCTCCAGAAACTGCCTGCAAACTGATACCTAATGGCAGTCAGGTTGCTGTTGCCTAGGCTGTAGAGGTCTGTGCATCCCTCCATGGAGATGCTTCCCCAGACCACCACTGACCCACTACCAAACCAGACATAGTGAACGATGTTAAAAGCAGCAGACCCTTTCACATCTGTCACATGTCTTCTACAGTGACTGCCTGTCTCCTGGAATCTCCTCCATGCTCTTGAGACTGTGCTGGGGGACATAGCAAACCAGGTAATGGCACATATTGATGTGCCATCCCGGAGTAATTGGTTTGCCTGTACAACCTCTGTAGGGTCCAGGTATTGCCTCATCCCATCAATAGTGACACTGACCCTAACCAAATGTGAAACTAGTGAAAAAACTGAAAAAATGAGGAAAAAAATGTCAGTGGCTTCCAACTGGAAAACCATTCCTGTTTTAGGGGGTTGTCTCATTGTTGCCCCTGTAGAGCATTTGTAGTTCATTTCACTAACACCAAAGCAGCTGAAAGTGATAAACATCCCCCTCTGCTACTTAACTGGCCAGATCAATATCCCAGAAGTTTAACTGCCTTGATGCTATATTCTGATTGAAAAGTGTTCCTTTAATTATTTTTTTTCATCAGTGTAGATACAGAAAGTTCTACCACAACACAGCAAACGTTTGTGCTGGAGCAACGTGGACAATGTCACACCACAGCTGGAACTCTTTGTCCTCTTCCACAGAGCTTGCGGTATTCACACTATAGATGGCAATGCTGCCTCTATTTTTTTTTGTAAAACTCCCCAAACCAAGTAATGTTACCAGTCCTTAATGTCCAGTCTTCACTGGTAGCCAACCAAGACATGTTCTGAGTTTTTACAGCCTCCCAGTATATTCTCTTGCCAGCTGGTGGATACTGAGCTGCATGTTGCACCCTATGCTCTGCTTTTGTATTCAATCACTGTTGGGTTTGGAGTTATTTCAAGTAGAAATTCTTTCTTGGCACTTGCAGAAAGACAGGTGGGAGTGAGAAATGTTATTTCAGTCCAAGTCTACAGTGTTCCATCACGATAAGGCATTTCCACATCCAGTGCTGTAGTCAAATAGCAATGAAAACATTGTTCTTTAAGCTGTGCCTCCGGAGGGAACAGGAAAAGACTCAGGAAGGATACACCCCACCCACATGTTAAAGAATGGGGGGCAGCAAATACCCACCATTCTTTGAGCTGGACTGTACCAGTCACACATATCAGTTAAATGCGTCACATTTAACTCTGCCCAAATTCCTCTTATTATAAAGTGCAATGTGATCTTAACTATATGGTTTAACCATGCAACAATAAACAAGTTGTGAGAGTAACCTCAAAATGTTAATACACAGAAGGTCACAATGTAACACATCACACATCAAAAGTCACTCATTTTCCCACTTAGCATTTTTTTCCCCCATCTAATAGGAAATGGCTCATTTTATTCACACTTTCCGGTTATTCACAACTTTTTAAACACTCCCTTGTTGGTTTTAGCAGGCTCCTAACCACACAGAGATATATAAATATATAAAGGACCGTTAGCCTCTAAACCAGTTATTTCCATTTCGACACCAAAGAAAACATGCGGTCTCAAGTGTTTCTTACTTACTGGTCTCTGCACCGTTAGAAAGCGATAACAGCTCTAATGTCAAAAGGGCTGAAAGAAGACGAAGAAAACTCAAATAATCCATTGGAGTAAAAGTCTCTGAGTCTCTTATCCCAGCAGCTGTTTTCCCTTCCTTTCTTCTCTCTTTCAGCGAGCTGCAATTTCACCTCAGCTGCTCGGTGTAAACTAGCAGCGACTTGTTGACTTTCTGAGTGAAAGCTAAGCTAAGCTAGACCTGACTGTAAGCAGCACACCGCTCCCAGCTCGACAACACCGGGGAGGAAACCGTCCCTCCCCCTACACTGAGCTCGGACAGACCCGTAGTGCCTTCCCTCTGACTTAAAAAAAGGAAAAAAAAACTGCAACAGTGTTACTAATAAGTTACAGTTTAAACTTGACTGTGGTCACGTGAGCCCTCATGCGCAAAGTCAAAAAGTAGTAACATTTTAACATAAAAACAAGAACAGGTGCATTCAAAGTGTTGAATTGTGTAACTCAAGTAGCTCTTTGATGCAGAACCGCTTCACTGTCAGTCTACATTATAATGAGCTACATCATTACAGCTGCCAAATTTAGTAGAAGAAAAACGATATCTGAAGTGGAGTAGCTTAAAGTAGATACTCTATATTGCCAAAATTATTCCCTCACCCATCTAAATTATTGAAGTCAGGTGTTCCAATCATGGCCACGGGTGTATAAAACCAAGCACCTAGGCATGCAGACTGCTTCTACAAACGTTTGTGAAAGAATGGGTCGCTCTCTGGGGCTCAATGAATTCCAGCGTGGTACAGTACAGCGGCGGCTCCAGAAATATTTTTTTGCAGGTGCTAAGGGGGGGCTAAGCATTTTACTGAGCTATGAACAGTGGCGGTCCTAGCCTGTTTGGCGCCCTGAGCGAGCACCCCCCCCATAGCAACTGCCGCAACAGCAACTACCGCACTACTACACTTGGGAGGTAATGAGGGCCCTCTGGCTGCTGCTGTGTGGTGCATGTAGATTTCTGCCATGGAATGACAGGCAGGTTTTAACCGAAGGTCTCCCCCCCACCACCACCACAGGCACAATCAGAATTTCTTTTAAAATTTTATTTAAAAAAAAAAAAAAACATGGAAGAAACTGAAATATTACTATAAACAAACATAACTAAAAACAAACTGTAATACTGGGTAAGTTAAAAGTCTAACAACCAACTAAAAAAATAAATAATGTAGAATCTGGCCCAATTGGGCAACACTGCGCCATCCACCAACATTTGTCCGAACCGTCTAGATTCATATTTGTGTTATTGTTTTATCAGGATTCAGGGTCACACAAATACTGTTAATTAATGACCATATTTACAGTATTATAAATAGGGATGGGAATTGATAAAAATTTAGCGATTCCCATTCCATTATCGATATCACTTATCAATTTGATTCCTTATCGATTCTCTTATCGATTCTCATTGGGTTAGTGAATAAAACCACAAATGGGTTGGTTTGCATTAACTCTTTTAAATGTAAAGTAGAACAAAATTAAAACTGGTATAAAAACAAGAATTCCTCTTTCAAAATTAATACTAATAATATTTTAACATAAAATACAACTGCAAGGTGTGTGAGAAGCAGCCTCTGTGCCAGCCAGACTCTGGCAGTCCTCACCAACTAAATGTTACATGAGATGGAGATTATTCATGCAGTATAGTGAAAGCAGTACAGCCAAATAGAGTTGCAACTATCAACTTCATTGATTGAGTGATCGGATTAGAAATACTTTTCTCGTATTAACAATTCATCTGCATATTTTAACTTCCATACTGCAGTTTTTTGCTGTGAAACAAACAGCGGTGGATGGAGCAGCTACAAAGTTCTCTTTTCTCCACTTACTGATCAGGTGGTTGATGAAGGACCTCCAGCTGTTTCAAAGTAAAGGTTTTAACGGTGGTTACAGGGAAAAGCGCTGCTGCTTTGGATGCCGGAAAAACATGTCCTTTCGCTCCATTCGAGCTCATCAGTAACGGCTCCGCCTTTTTTGCATTGCTGTGTGCACAGACTGCACGTAAAACAGCTGCTGCTGTTGTTGGAAAAACTGTGAACATAATTTTTTAATGCTTTTTATCTTGACGCTTCTGTCATGACGCTGTTGAATATATTCCGAACCAAATAAGGCGCTTGTGTGATGTAATCACGCAAATGCGTCCTCATGTTAGTGGAATCGATTAAGCAAGCAGACTATCGATTCCAAGGAACTGAATTACTGGGAACCGGTAATATAAATGAATTGTGCTTTGTGTTCTATCAATTGTGTGCATCTAATTTTATTAGATGCACAGATTCATTCTAGGCTCAGCAACCGAGACGAGAGAATCCCCTGCCTGGTCCTTTCTGTGTTTCTGCAAGAAGAAGAATGATCAAAAATTCCCATAAATACACTCCTAGAGAAAAGCCTTCCCCGAAGAGTTGAAGCTGTTATAGCTGCAAAGGCTGGGCTGACATCATATTAAACCCCACGGATTAAGAATGGGATGTCACTCAAGTTCATGTGGGTGTGAAGGCAGAGGAGTGAATACTTTTGGCAATATAGTGTAAATTAGTGTGCAGTTGAAATAAGTACTTTAAAACTGTGCAAAAATAAAATACTACTAATAATAACAATAATGATAATAAAAAATTAGTTTTGAAGACTCACTGGTCATTATATTAGGTACATCTTGCTAGTACTGGGTTGGACCCCTTTTTTGCCTACTTGAATTTTTCATGGCATGGATTCAACAAGGTGTTGGAAATATGTCTGTGTAGGTTCTCAAGGAAGCTGGTGGACTACAAGAACCACCTCTGTTTCAACTTGAAATGGAGGCAGTCCAGGCTGGTTCCCAAGAGTTTGCCCCTTGGGTCCACAATTAAGGGACACAGAGCTGAAAAGAGCCTATGAAAAGCACAGAACCAGCTATTGAGTGAAAGAGTAAGACAGGTCCAAAGGTGCTGGAAACTTCCTCAGAGATTTCAGTCCATATTGACATGGTAGGGTCACACAGTTGCTATAGATTTGTTTGATTAATTTGACATGGGGGAAGACAGAAGGACTAGACAGGGAAACAGAGACAAAGAGAAGGCAGAAGGAGAAACTGAATGGAAACACAAAGGGGTCTAAATAAAGGACAATCAGAGAGTAATAAAACTAAAAAAAACTCAAATAGGAAATCAAACATAAAGAACCTATATAGAACAAGACTTGTAAACATAAGGGAGAATAACAACAACAACTCAATAAGCTGGAAAATAAATACTTCAGCTTGACGGTGGAACCAGTGTGGACTTCACGTTTGCAGTATAACAGCCACTTTCATTTAACCTTGGCTTAGCTTTCAGTTTCACTGGCACTGGCACTGGCACTGGCAAATTATTAAAAATAAATGAGTATGTAGTTTTTATACTACCAAGCCACAAGTAGTGGAACCTCCTCTTTGCCAAGTGGGTAGACATTTCTGTTATAAGAACATTCCCGACCACACATGAAGACGTCCACTCCTAAAAACCCTCTGGATTCTCCTACAGCTCTCTCCCGAGGAGAGAATCCAACCAAACGCTGAGGATTCAGGAGCCTTTTTTCCTGTGTGCAGCAAACATTCCCAAAATGAGCCAAAGGTCTTGGGATTTTATATAATTAAACATATAATTACTACCATGGAGCACGGAGTGTAATATTTCAATCAGAAATATTGGTAGGGACGTGTGTGTCCCTATCGTCTCTACCTAATTCTACCCCCCTGCTTATACCTGCGGTTCAAGTAAAACATAAATACTGTACTCTTATCCCCCTTTACCAAAAAAGCTCTTAAAACCCTATACACTACATTTTCCTTTCTTGAAGTTGACCATTTTCTTAATCATGTCAATACTTGCTGTTTCCATGCATAAAAATAGGAAAACAACATGTTTAAAAAGCCATATTTTTATTAATAAAATACATTTTGCCCAGTCACAAATATTTACAGCTCTATATACAAATGTGTTATAAAGTCCTCCTCACCCTTCACACGAAGGACTTAAACTCCATTAAATCTTCAATAATTTGCAGTGCTAACATTATCTGTGTGCAGTCCATTTTCAACACTAAATTATTCAGTCTTTTACTTTTTCTCATAAATAAATATAAAGTATTTGCATTTGCATCAAATATTACCCTGAATATAGAGTTCATATATAGACATTGGGCTATAGTCTGCAGTCACTCATCTGGGGAACAAGAATTTTGTCCTATAAGGCCAGAGCTTGACACAGTATGGCATTAAAAAGAGCCAGGCACAGAAAAGGCTACATATGTAGAAAGAAGTGCAGAGCGGCTTACATGAAGTGACTTAAACAACAGTTGGCTCAATACATGGGATGCATGTGCTTAATGTCTAAAATACTCCAAAGCTTGGCGGTCCTCACCTGTTCAATCCCACACAGAGATGGTGCATAACTAAAACATCTTTGCACATTTTAATGATGTAACACAGTCACATTAACAGCTGCATTTTGATTGCCATTTCAATATGATATGTATGCCTACAATACAATGTTACAAAAGAAACTACATGAAAATCAGTGTGTGCACACGCTGCTGAGATGTGCAGAGACGTATTGATTATGTTCCGATCTCCGTGTGAAAACTGACAGGTGGGAAGAAAGTGCAGTTTAGTCTAAGATTCACAACGTCCTAAAGATGTGATAAATAATTTGGTTCTGATCTGAAGTCTTAAGAAAGTAAAAAAAAAACAAAACGAAATCATTAATGAAATCAAGATTACCTCAAACAAAAACAAAATATATATTAAAAAAAACCATATCACATGCCTTTGTGCTTATTAAAATAGAAAAATGTTTCACCTTTGAATCAAAGCTAAACTGAGTGATCCCTCACTTCTTTCTATGCAGTGAAAACTGGTAAGAATCCAGTAGTATATACAGACTTGTACATCTCAAGCAAAGATTGCATATTTGTCTAACAACGTCAGGTGCAATCACAAAGTTACCATCACAAAAAAACACAAACTTGGTTAAAATATTTCTGATCCTCTCTCACTGGCTGTTTCCTTGCAGGACTGAACTGCTTCCACTGTGGCTGATATTGTCAGATCACTTCATGAACGTCCCATTCTGTCTGCTTTCCTCAGAAGGTCCAGAGAGATAAATCTTATGGGTTGTTTGGTGAATAAAGATTGCATCTGATGTGCTGTGTGGTGACAAATTCACAATTCTTAATGCCACACAGCCCTTACCTTAGGCCAGCCTTTGGGCTTAGACTTGTGAGACATAGGTCTAAATACCAGTGATAATCAGTGAAATTACAATTGCATGAGTGGTGTTGTGAGAACAGGGCTTCCGGGGAGGGATCTAATAACAGCAGCCATGATGGAAGTGGTCAAGAGGTGATCAAGAAGATGACCTTAAAGAGACCCTGCAGCTTTGTGATTGCACCTGGCATTGCATCCCTTAAGGATAAATCACTGATATAATCAGAGGCATAGTCCTGAGTGACGCCCCTTATTTCCAAGAAAAGAAATAAAATATTCACAGCTTCATTGGTTGAAATTTACATGTCACTTTAAGAGTTAATGAAAAAGCAAGAAAGTTCATGAAGACAAAATAAGTGGTCAAAGCTGTTACCAAAGTATTTAGGGCCAAATGTAGTAACAGTTTGCGCCAGTGCAAAACCTTCTTTTGGCATCAAAAAGCTACTGTTTGACTTAACCAGAGAGGCACAGTGTCAGTTCTGTTGCTTACAGCTGCAGAGCAAATTAGTGCGATGATGTATCGTGATCTTCTGCACTCCGTACAGGTCAAGTGTAACACATATTTCAGGCGTACACAGAGGAATAGTTTGTAATGAAGCACCCCTCCTCTGAATTAATCCTGCCTCCACCCAGGCTGTCAGATGTAGCTATAACGCTGACATTAACTGCATGAAAAATGGTAGAATTCAAAATTCTCTATCCAACAGGAAAGGATGGAAAAGAGAGAAGACACACCCAGGGAGGAGGAAGCTGTAAGCAGTCAGACAGATGACTACATTTTTAAATTTGGCCTGATACTTTATGACTTTTGCTCAGTTATAGCTGAATAATGTAAACTTGCCACTGTAGTAAAATAGCCTTAGAAACTAATAGCAAAAATGTGTGCGTGCCTGTGACTGATATGCTCCTCTACTTAAACAAATAGCAATACACCTCTGCTTATGATGTGTAATGTGAGAGTAAAAATGTGTGGGATGTTTGGAGGAACAGATTTTGAACTGTCTGAGCAGTATTCAGACTTTAAAAACGTTGCTAACTCTGGTGGCAGAGAGATGCATGTGCTATGCACAGATGTGCTGCTTTGACAGTTTGGTCATGGGGAACTGCAGGTCACCATTGCTGTGTGCTACATTCCCATTATGCGTGTTGAATTTGGGGTTTTCAAAGCTGTACTGGCGCATCTTGGTGTTCTTGTAGTAGATTGAGTAGATGAAGAGGAAGATGATGGAGATGGCTATCACCGTGACAGCTACAAAGCCAGCGATGAGGGGCAGGTAGTCCTCTGCAATAAAGGCAGTCAAACAGGAAACACTTAAGTTTAAAAATGGAAGTGCATTCATTTCCAAAATGCAACAATACAAACGTAATTATTTTACTATATATGTAACTATAATTTAGAAAAGTAATGAGGGTCAACAGAGACACAACCAATCCATCAACATTAATCAGGCAAATGTTTCATTATACAGAATCCCCAGTGAGGCTTATTGACTTTTGATTGACTGAGCTTTAATGTATTCTAGGTGAGAGGTTATAGATTACATTCACAGAGAAAATGTGGGAGTGGAAATTATGCTTTGGAAATGCATAAATGTCTATTCAATGTAATGTTTTCAGCAACAGAAACTGAAGGAAAACTGTAACATAGACTGTTAGACGGTCACTGAGCATTTTATTAGGAGCACCATATTTATTATGCATAGATCCAGCTTTTTGTCTACAGCCTCAAATTTACATGGTTTGATATCGAGGGCATATTGGAAAGATCCTGGGATGTGCTGACATGATTTCTGCTGATATTTTAGCTTCACATTTGTGAATCTCCCGCTCTACCATGTCCCAAAGCCACTTTTTTTTTTAACATGAAGATGATCTCCATAGTCATCAAATGAACTCAAGAATGACAGTGGCTTTCAAATGATGATTGAATGGCATTAAGGCAGTCAAAGTGTACAAAACAAAAATCATTACTCACTCCCTTACTACTAATCACAAGGAGCCCCCGAGTAAAAGCATTGTTATTAGAGTAGAAAAATGCCATATCAGTACCAGTCCATTTACCATTTACATGGCAGATGTCACAGTGGCCATGTGAATCTTTTATATAGAATCTAGGGCAGTCTAATATTGATGCTCTTGACTAACAGAATCCTGCTTTTGTAACCTACCTGACTTTAAGAGTTTAAGTATTTATGTTCTGTAGTACATGTTTCTACAGGAAGAGCTGCATAAATAATCCTAGAAATGTATGCATATTAAAAATATGTTACCTGTTAAAACAACTTCAAGCACATGTGTTGCGTGACCAGCATCATTGGTAGCATTGCAGGTGTAGATGCCAGGCTTAGACACAATGAGCTTTCCTTCAGACACATTCACAAGAGGCTCTTTATCCGAGTTGTAGTACCACTGGATCTTTGGAAATGGGAAGCCATCAGCTTCACACACAAGCTTCTCAGGATACCCTCTGAACAGAGGGATTTTACTTGGAAGCTTTGTGATATTAATGGTGGGTTTATCTGTTGGGACAGAGAGGTAAACAGAGTAATATGAAGACAGAGAATATTCAAATAAAACCACCCAAAACATTTTTTTTTTATTTAAATGGCAAATTTTCAACCCATCTGTAAACTTCTGAGGCAAATTCAATTGAGAATTTAAGACCAAACAGCGCAAACATTTGTGTTTCTCTTTTGTAAATATTACATTCACAACCTGCATATTGTTGTAATGATGGATTTATTCTTAATTGCAAGCTGTAATCTATATTTACTACCAATACTATTGTTTGACTCTATCGCTGTTCTGTGTCTGGAGCAGATGACCATATAAGGAAATCTGTAATGATCTGATGTCACCTTGACACAAGAGAAAAAAAAAAAAAAAAAAAAATTTGGTGTTCACAGCAAAGAGTCCAAAAGATGAACTTTTAGTTCAAATGGTTTATTTTTCGATATCTGTGTCTCATTATATGAACATTTAAACACATTTAAAATAAACACTTTAAAAACACAAGGAATCCATAATAGATCCATCTCAACTGAGAAAAGTGAATATGACAATGAAATCTTACAGCTTATTGTGAAGTTAAGACCGCTGGACGTTATCTTTGGAGGAGACTTTAATCCCAGGTTTAACTGAGCCTCGCATCTGAACTCTGCTCCGTTGTCGTGCTTTTGCAGAGTGACCTTTAGGGTGGAAGATACATTTACCGGGGATCTGACATCACTGAGTTTGCAGGTTTTGTTGTTTTCAAGCCGACAGTCAGTTTGTGGCAGTATGTCTGACAGAGGAAAAATAAAAGAAGAAATTGTGAAAAAAAATTCACTGCGCTTCATATAGTTTTAAATTAATTCTTCTTCTCGTGCTGATAAATGAGTGTTTACATTATAGGCACAAAAACCAGAAAGCAGCAGGAAAGTCTGGAAAACAGTTTAAATTTTTTTTTTTTTGATTTGCATCCATTTCAGCACGTAGGCGTTACCTTTTTTTCTTTTATCTAACACTTGAAGAGTGAGATGAACACCCTGATTTATTAAATAAAGCTTGAAAGTAGATATTAAGGCCATCAGCACATTATAAAGTGAGAAGTTGGGTGTGTTTTCTCATAGACTTGCTCATAATCAAGCATCCTTTTGCATCCAGTGGAGTCGCCCCCTGCTGGCCTTTAGAAAGAATGCTGTGGTCTTTCATATTAGGTCCTCCTCTAAAAGCACTACGTTGTGTTGCACTGCACGTGTCTCACAGTACAGCTTTAATATGCTGCTAAAGAAAATAAAGGAACACTTTGAAAACACATCAGCTCTCATCTATAGATACTGTACAAATATACTGTATAGATATAGATATCTATACTGACATAGACTGGGTAATAGTTCCTCCTCTCAAAGCACTGCAATGTGTTGCACTGCATGTGTCTCACAGTACAGCTAGACTATTTACAGAAAGTTTCTTCACCTTGATTTCTGTACCACAACACAGAGAGCTTTTGTGCCGGAGCAACGTTGACAATATCACACCGTAGCTGGAACTCTTTGCCTTCTTCCACGGAGCTCCAGGTATTCACACGATAGATGGAAACACTGTCTGGTTTTTCTATAGTAAAGAGTTGTTGGGAAAGGAGGGGAAAGAGCATAATAAAAACAATTGGGATTCAAATTAGAAGGCAGTAAGAGTACAAAAATTGTTGAGAATACTTACTGTAAAGAGTGTAGTTCAAAGAGTTATTGCATTTTCCTATTCCTTGAAATATCCCAGTACAAACAGGCCTTAATGTCCAGTCTTCACTGGTGTTAGCCCACCAAGTCATGTTATCAGTTTTGACACCCTCCCAGTGTATTCTCAAAACATTTTCAGAGTTGGTGGATACTGAGCTGCATGTTGCCCCCTGCGCTCTGCTTTTGTATTCAATCACCATTGGGTTTGGGGTTATTTCAAGTGGGCATGTTTGCTTAGCACCTGCAGAAAGAAGGGTGGGAATGAGAAATGTTATTTCACTGGATATTTTCTCTTTTTGGACCATTCTCTGTAAATCCTACAGATGGATGTGCAGGAAAATCTGCGGAGATCAGCGGTTTCTGAAATACTGAGAGACTGCACCAACTGTTGCACCAAAGCTGGCTGTTACCGGTAGCTTGATTGTGTTAAAAGAGTACATCGTTCAGTGTGCACCTACCTATAACTGTGACTCTGACTGTTTTGGAGACATTTCCTTTGCTGTTCCAAGCATCACATGTGTAGGAGCCCATGTTGTCTGCATTAGCATGGTGGATCTTCAGAAGGGACACTCCATCTTCATTTTCCTCCATCACATTGGCAGTCTGGTAATAATGCCAGGTATAATTTAGTCGTGGGTATCCCCTGGAAGCACACTTCAGCTCTGCAGTGGAACCGCTGTGAATTTCAAGGTCTTGAAGCTCAAATATCTGGGATGGTGGATCTAAAGACAACAATTTTATTTAAGAAAAAATGTTTTTAAAAAAAACAAAGACAGCCATGCAACATATGCAATCAGTCATACTTAACGTATGTATGAAGGACTTACATTGGACAAAAATTTCGACAGTGACGCTAACATTTGAGTGATTATTTGAAGCTGTGATCACGTATTGTCCTGCATCCCTTCTCGTCAGTTTCTCTGGAAGATCCACCTCCTCGTTATCCTTGTACCAGACCGTGTCGGGTTTTGGAAAGCCCTCAGCAATGCAGTTGAGAGTGTAAGGAGTGAACTCGTCTGCAGTGTAAGTGCTTGGGCACCTCAGCTCTGGTCCATCTGAAAAGGAAAACACAAAAGAAAAGGAAAACACTCAGTTTCCTAACTGTGTACATACTTTCATTCAGGACCTGAGCAAATCCAGCAATTTGTGCTATTTGTAAATGTGTAATATTGAAATGTAATATTATTTTTCTTAGTTAGTCATAAAAACTGAATGTGATACTCACATAACACATGAACTATGATGTTCTTTTGAACAGACACTAAGCCCTCAGCTTCAATTGTGTACATCCCTGCATTTTCTCTTCTCATCGGAGCGGTTAGGTTGATGGGTTGTCCATCTTTCAGCCATCTGGCTGAGGGGGTGGGATTTCCTGTCACATTCCACTTCCCCTCCAAAGATTCATTTTCCAATAACTCAAGAGTGTCAGGACACTGCACATCTGGTCCAACTGAGAAGTAAAAGCAACAGCTGTTTGTATCCTTATTTAATAAATGAAGATCAGTTGAAGTGCAAATCAAACATTAAAAGTCGCTATAATGTGTTATTCTTCTTTTAGGCATATATCATCTTGTCTGGTCAACATAAGAGTCACAGGCACAACCTGAGACAGAACTTTAATATGTGAGAATAACCAAGTAAATGATAAGTACAATAATTAAGTATATACTTACAAAAAACTGTAATATTATACTCTTTCGATGATACATTAAAATGTGGCCCTACTGGTCTGAGGTCCATCTGTGCCTCACATCTGAACCTGGCACCGCTGTCTTGTCGAGATGGTTTAAAGGAAAGGCGGGACGACGCATTCACTGAACGTTTAAAAGTGGTATTTTCAAAAGTATCTGATTTGATGATTCTGTCTCCTTTGTACCACTTCACAGTGAGATTTTGAACTGGTGCTATGTTGGGGATCTCACAGATAATGTCATATTCCTTCCCTTCTGTCATCTGACCATTGGGGCCATTGCTGGAGCTGATTTGGATTTTTTCAGGAAATGCTGGCAAAAAGGAAAGAGTTATTAGATACAGTGAGAATATCACTGTAATAATCTGTGCATGCAAACAGGACTTACTGTAAACAACAATTTTAAGGTTCTCCATGCACTGTTCTGAATCTGCTGGGTTAATGAAGCAAGAAGGAGAGATGTCCCATTCTGTTAAATTCTCCAGAGTCCAGGACAACTGGTTGACCTCCTCAGCCCCAGTCCCTCCATATGAAGCCTCCCAGCCTATTCCATGGTGGCTCACTGTTGTGCTGCAGTTGACTGAAACTGGGTCTCCATATCTCACCGCAACACTCGAGGGGCTCAACTCAATGGGACAGGAGGCACGTACACCTGTGGCACAGGAGTATATTTAAATGCTTCACATTTGAATAATTAGCAGCACAAGAGAGACATTTCATTGCATCAGTTTAAAATTCTAAATGTATGAGCTATTTATTAGTTTGTTATTCAGTAAAAACAGATATACTAGTCAAAAAAGAAATGCAAAGCCAGTTCGTGTTTTAAACACATTTTATACACCAACGCTATAACATACATATACAGTACACAGTTTTAATCTGGGTATCCTTTTGCTGTCCTTTTACTTTGAGATCATTTTCATGCAAATCAGATCAAACTGTGCTATCACTGGCATTTTGGTAGATTAATCTATAGACACAACACTGGTTCATCCCTTGAGTTGGGTGCTGGGGTGATTTATAGGTCAGGGTTAAAAGGCTTAACAAACAAACAAAACAACATTCCTCTTAAAATGGTCAGGTACAAACACTCAAAATGAGTGAAAAAGATACCAATGAAAGACCTTCAGAAAGCCTGGAGAGCTACTTTAAAACATTAGGAGAAAGCGTGGCTTCTTGGCAACAAAATATGAAGAAATGATGGGCGGTTTAAACCGTACTGTACACTGGTGGCTTGTGTGCTGAGTCTAGGGGCTCAAGAATGCAGTAAATTGAACCAATTTGGAGGTGTGCACATGAGTTTGTTTGTGTTTGGTAAAGAAATTACCAATCCCACTTCTGACTAAACACAATCAAAACAACAGCACAGAATATGTTTAAAAAAAATGGACTTGGAACAAACACTGAAAACATATTTCACAGCATAAAGTGTGTTTCTTTCTTTTACCCAGCATGCACATTTGGTCTAGACATCTCAGCTTACATTACATTTATGGACAGCAGATTGCTGTGGTTGAATTGCTATTACAACACATGGAGCGAAGTTGGGGTCCCTATGTAGGTTGCCTATACCCACTGTGGGTTGATCAAAAAAAACTGTGATGAGGACCCTGAGAGGTAAAACTACTGTGGGGTCTGCATGAGCTAAGCCACTTGGGGTCTGTGTGGGATAAGTGTGGGTTTACCCTGCCGACACAGCCCCACAGTTCACCCATACCTACCCACTGTGGGCTTGCACGGGCATGTTCACTGGGGAGATCTTGGATTTGCTAATTTGCTGTGACTTGTTCAAACTCAGAAAACAGCCTTGACTTCTCTCATTGAATAAGAAAACAGACCTGAAAGAACTACAAGCACAATAGACATAGCACTTTGTATAAAGCTCTGTATTAGGATTAATGGAATGGGGAGGGAACAGGAATGACTTTCCTACACTGGCTAATTTTATTTTAATTTTATTTTTTTCATAATCTTAAGTTAGTTTGTCACGCTTCATGTATTTTGAGGTTTTGGGCTGTCTCCTGTTATTGCTTTTTGTCTGATCCCTGTGTGGTTGTTTGCTTTGCTCACTAATCCCTGTATTTGAGTCTCTTCCTGGTCCCAGACTGGCACAGTTTGCTTGTCTACCATGGACAAAAAAAAATTCCCCAAACTGCACTTATTTTCTTTGGAAACTGCCTTCGTTTGCCTCCGTACTTTGCTTGCCCGTGGTGAGTCATACTTGGACCGTGACTTTGGGATTGTTTTTTTTAAGCCAGTGGACTAACTGAACAAAAATATAGTAGTGATTATTCTACCCAGATAAGACACCCCATAATAGTTTCCTTCTTGCTACATGAGAGCTTTTAAAGCACTTTGTCTTTCACCATACCCCCCACAATGTTATTTATGAGGAGGAGTAGAAACAAGACTATCATAACATGTCATTATCAAGATTATCAAAGAGTGTGTGTGTGTGTGTGTGTGTGCGTATGTTTGTGTATGTGTGTGTTAAACAGCCAAATTTGACAAGATAAAAATGAAAGCAAACAGTCCATCACCCCCCACAACTTTAAAGTGAGCTGTTAACAGGATATCAGCTTTAAATAGCAAATGAAGTCAGTAAAAATTCAACCAAGTTAAGAGAAGGAAATTATTCATTAATTTGAAGCTTTAATGTAGCATTTCCAATGTAAAAGATGTTTTTTTTTTTAATTTACTTAATGGAAAGTGAAAGGCAACAAACACACACAGGTGCTTATACATTTATCACATTTCAATAAACCAATAGTGAACATTTAAAGTTGTAGCTAGTGCCAGTAAAAGGAATTATAGAGTTGCAGAAAGAGCCTTAACTCTCATCAGAGAAGATTGGATTACAGTTATTAAATGTTCAGTTGAGGGAAAATATTTTGGATCAGATTTCACATTTTAGCCCCCCCCCCTCTCTGGGTAGATGAGGGGCTTTTTCTTCCCAAATCTGAGAAACTATCCAGCATTTGTTTTCCATTTCTTTTCTTTTTCCTTGCTCTTCTACACATAACTATATACCGCCCCCCTCTGGTTAAAATGAAGTCCAGCACGTCACAGTTTTAACTGCCGTTATTTTACTAATACCGCTGATGACAGCGTCCTTCTCTTTGACTAACGCGACTATAGATTCACATTTATGTCTGTTCCGTTTAGAGAGCTCATGAGTAATGTGTCATTAAAAAAAAACGGCCACTGACAAAGAGACACATCAAATATGTATTATGAAGCATGCAGAGCATTATTTTAGCGATGAAAGTGAGAGCATCTTACCTGTCGCAATGAGAACGAGCCCCAAAGACAGCCGAACAAATAATGTCCTTTGACTCATTTGACTTGTTTACTTGTCGGGTTGCAACAATGACTCCAATGTCGCTTTTTATTCTCTGCTCAGCTTCTACTGTGCAGCCTCGACCCGTCGAGAATCAGTACAAGCAGGAGAGCGGGAGAAAGAGAGAAATACAGCGAGAGCCATCCGCGGCCCCCCTCCCCGTCCCCGCCGCCCTCTCTCTTTTACTCCCTCGCTTTCACTGGACAGTCGGTGATTTGCATGTGGGGGGAGATATTTCTGTTATTCATGAGTCAGGATATGTTACATGCTCGGATGTTTCCACTCTTACACCGTGTTAGGTCTTAAGTGCGGTATTTACACACATTAATAGCTTGCTAATTTTCATTCTGAACTTAAGACAATAAAAAAAAACAACAAATACCAGAAATCGGGTTTCGGTCACTGCTATGTTTATGAGTATTTTTTGTTCATGTTACTCTCAATTTTTACTTAGTGTCACTGAAAAAACAAACACAAAAAAACTCTTTAATGCAAAAAATATTTCCTCTCAATCAGATGAACAGTGAAGATTCTGTTGTGTGTCATCATTCTGCACGCGCGCACACACACACACACACACACGCACTCACACGTCTTAAGGTCGCCAGCACATAGATTCACACCCACACACCATCAGCTCTGCTGCTCTGTGTTTTCATAATTTAGACCAAATGTTTAAAGACCAAAAAAAAAAAAAAAAAACTGGAACATTTTTATCCCTTCTGGTTGAATTTTTATGCCGCATTGATTCAGAAATGGGCTATGGCTCATATGTTTTTTTGTTTGTTTGTTTGTTTTTATGATCCATTACCATTACAACATCAGTGAAAGGGGGGCTTTGTAAGAAAATGGTCATGTTGGCTTATTAAAAAGATCCAGGAAGAAGCAAATAAAAACCCTGGAATTTCCAAGATTTCGCTTTTGATCATATCCGCTTGTGTGTGTGTGTGTGTGTGTGTGTGTGTGTGTGTGTGTGTGTGTGTGTGTGTGTGTGTGTGTGTGTGTCTCATTTTTCAGAAATGTGGGGAAATTCCTGGATAAGAATGCGATTTCCTAGAAATGGACAGAAAACTGCTGGGCCACACTAATGGAATGGCTGCAGGAATATCAATCCCAAGTCATTTTAAGGTGATTAATTCTTTTGGGATGCATCCCCTGCAAGGAATAACAAATCTGGAGGCAGAGACAGTGATTCTGTGGGAGGTTATAAAAGCAAGATCTTTAATCACATCCTCCTTGAGCTCTTGGGACCCACAGAAATGTTGAATAGAAACCGGAACAATATTTTTGCATCTAAGGTTAAGTTTAAAAAAAAACAGCTGTGCACAGCAAGTTGTCTTTAATCCAGTGTGGGTCAAAGGTTATTTGACTAGTCCATTAGGTTGATGCAGAAGTAGATGATAGAGGACGTTATCCCAGAAGGAATGCTTTGAAAGACAAACAAGAGACTCCAGTGAAGAAAACAAGCATTGAGATTCCAGTCACGTTGCAGAAAAAGCAAACAAGGATCACACCTCCTGTCTTCCTTTCTCTCCTTCCTGGAAGTTTATACACATATCAGACTTGTAAGGCCGCTATTAAAATTTCAATGAACTGTCACTGGTCTCATTCCAGCTCGAATCTCCTGACAAATGGTCTGTGTTTCCCAGCAACAAAGTCCATTAGAAAACAAAACTAAATGCAGCCAAACATAACAAAAATGTTCAAACATTTGTGCGGTTCACTTCCATTTTCTCAAGCCGACGCTGTGATTGCTATCAGTTTCATTTTATTTGGGTACTTCCCGTTCAAGGCTAAAAATGTGCTGGGAGCACATTCATCAGCTGCCTTTGAAGGGTTTCAACTGCAATAATGGGACTCAGACGTTGACTGGTGTGAATCACAGAGTAAGTAACAGTGTGAGAAATGGCATCTATTGTTCATGGGGCTGATGTGACAATGTTATCCTGTTTACAGCAGCTTGTCATAAAAAGAATACAATATGTAGAGAAAAAAAAAAACAGATCATACTATCCAACACTTCCACAGAAGACCGTTCTCATCGTCTGGTGTGTCATCTCATGTCTCCTGCTATAAGATTAAAGGGGAAAGTGGCATAGGAACAGAACAGAAACCTGCAGCCAGCATGATAAGAAAGACTGAAGTGATGCCATTAAAGATTAACAAGAAGCAAGTAAGTGTCATAGTTCGTTAGCGTGGTAGGCAGAGTGTGGACCCAAATGCAGGACTCGGGAGGCTGGCATAAAGTTCAAATGCAGCTTTAATGCTGGGTTCGGTCCCAAAATACAAAGAAACATGGAAAAGCGCTACAGGAGCAATTAATCCGAAAGACTGGGACTCTCAGGGAAACACAGAACAGGAAAACACACTACCTAAGAAGGAGGATGCAACAAGGAGCTGAGGAAAACTGAGACACTAAATACACACAGAGATGACAAAGGAAGAGGAAACAAGTGGAAATTAATCACAGTAGGCAAAACTGAACTCAGTGAACATGAGACAAGCAGCTGATGAAAATAACACAAAGTAATTAAAGCATCTGACAGATGCAGAAACTTGACATAAACAGAACACATGGGAGGCATGATCTAACAGGACTCTTACAACTAAAAAGGCTGAGGAATATAAACGCAAAGAAACCAACTTGGAATTAACTCTAACAGATTCAAAAACTCAAGACTGCAAAAAACTAAGAATCTAAGAACATTAAATAACAGGCGCAGAAAGTCTCAAATTACATAACGCTGGGTCAGAGACCCAGGACAGTGACAGGAAGCTGTACGATTCTTATAAACACCCACAAATTCTGTGCAACTCACTCTTTATTTCTGCTGATTGTGGGCATGCCAGGGAGCCGAGGGAGGAATGAAAGGAATGAGCTGTCTGGAAATACAAATAAATGACAGGGACACTGAAATTTCTTTAACATGTTTTCCTGTGACAAAGAGGAATTGGCTGTGCAAATATGACAAAGTGCCAAGGACAAGGGAAAAGCACTTGACTACATATGAAATTTTTTACCACCCAGAGACTGAAAACATGTCTAATAGGGTGACCTTGTTTTGCTGGAGGGAAATTACATCAGTTTTTGGTGAGCAGATGCACTTTACTCACCCTGTTATAAGACTGAACAGGCATCCAGTGTTCCACCACTTCATTTGAGGAGACACAGAAAAACAACAGAGACATTCACAGGGCAACAATCTCTCCATTTACTTACTGAAGCCCGCCTTATTGTAATGTGATCTTGGAAGATGCATGAGTCTAACAGAGGACCCTCTGTGGCCACAGATTCCTTATGTTTCTGCTGGCATTTTGAAACTGATTTCTTTATCTTGTGCAAGAGAAATTGCATCAGTGTCAGGGAGAGTGAGGAGACAAAATTCCCTAAAATGTTTCGTTACACGTGTTACACATACACTTCAGTGCATCATGATTTTAGCTTTCCTGCGGGGAAATGCACGATCAGGTCAGACAGCACCACTTCAGCTTACTCATCATGTTTGCGGAAGGGAAAGTTCTTACTAACTTTATCAGAATTTCACAGGCATTCCTGACTAATATTTACAACTTGTATCCAGGATCTAACTTGCCAACGGAGGAAGCAATTTGTCACAGTTTTCCAGTTTAGCCAAATTTTTTTTATTTCAACACACTTTCCTTGATTTCTGTGCAGACCTCGCTCACACTGTGCCCTGTGAAAGTTAACATGTTACATGCCACAGCACTGCGAAACACCAGTTCCCCTGCCAAAGATTGCATTCCCTCATTCTTCCCCTCCTGTGCGTTTACTTTTGGGAAGAGTACTGTATACATTAGGCTACACGTGATTTTAAGCAGACCTTCTTGGAAAGATTCCCAGAATTTGCAGTATTCGAGTCATATCTGTATCCAGTGTTTATAGCACCATTAACATCAAAATGCTAACATGAGTGAGTGAGGGATCCTCATAAATGTGTATAAAAGATGAATGTGTGAAGCTTTGAGCTGAACTTTATTATCTTTGTGTTTTGAATGTGGATGTGATGAGCCAGGGACAGAACTGTAAGGGGGCCAAGGCCACTGAGTAAAAAGGGAGGACTCAAGGGCAGACAGCACTCGACAACAATGGCAGATTCAGTTTCTTTATTTACAGACAACGGAGTAACAAACAGAATTTCTTGGTTTCCGCTGGGAGGAGAATGAGGCAGTAATCTGAAGAAGAGTCTGCTAGGAGAGAGGAGAGTGGCGTTTGTGACTTGAGTTTGGGCAAATGATCCACGTGACGTATCTTTGAAGACAGGCTAAGCGAGTCGTATTTCCAGCTTACCGTGAGAGAGGAGTCAATCCTTAGGGAGGGAGAGGGAGGCTGGTCCGGTGAGCCTTGGGTGCAGGTTTTCCAGGAGGGCAGGCAGGGAGAAATGTAGTATGAACTGAGAGCAGGGAAGGTTTTGCAGGTCAGTGGAGTCTGAGAAGGTAAAAAAACAGCTCAGCAGTGATCCATGAGTCCATTGTGTGAATGGGGGGGTAACTGGAGAGAAAAACTTGCATGTAAGAAGGTTGAAAAACAGGCAGGGAAGGAACAGGTTAATGAGCCAATTCACCAGTCCAAAGGAGCAGACTATGTGGTGAAGACTCAGTGATCCTTAAATCCAGCTAACTAGTGAGGCTGATGGAAGACAGGTGAGCTCGTCCACACGTGGGAACCCAGACTCTACCAAGGAGGGTGGAGACTCCTGATCACCAGCGCCTGGGCTCAGGGAAAACCCTGCAGCATCCAATAAACTCACGAGGACCATAACAAGATCTGACAGAAACACGTTCAAATTTATCAAAGTATAAATAAAATGAATTAAAGCATGGTAGATCTGCATACCCTGCTTTATCCTCCTTTTGAACCCTTATGGAACCATAATCTAGTTTCAGTGTGATCTGAAACTTGTGACTGTGATCATAAACTCACCGAAGTGTTTACTGAGGCCATAGAAAAGGGAAATGAAGCTTCATTTATGCCTAGAGTTCCAGCTAACTGCATGTCTTTAGAATTAATGCAGGTTTAATGTGCTCCTGTTCTGGGTTCACTTTTCAGACCTGGAAGCTATGATCCATTCTCTATCTTTTATATACACAGTTTATGGGAATGCTGCACACTTCAGTGGTCAAGGAAGGACCATGAAACAATCCTGCTGCTTCAGCCAGTAGCAGGAATATGCACCGTGAACTCAAACAACACCACTAATGTTATGTTCGAGCAGTGCCATCTTCACTGCAGTAAAGTTTAGTATTATGTGTGTTCAGAGGCTTGACAAGTCCTTTCATTACAAAGGTTTTTCACTACAACATTGTTATGGCCACAAGAATTCACAAAATATGGATAAAAATGTCAGTCAAAAATCATCTTTAACTCTGTTTATTAAAGCGTTTCATGGGTGATTTGATTTAGGTGCAAGTGGTAAAGGTTGATAAAGCACCAACAACACCCCTGTGTGTGTGTGTGTTTGTGTGTGTGTGTGTGTGTGCTCCAGGCCAGCTACACCCAAATGCCACAACTGAAAAGCATATTAGCAAAGCTGTGTTTCTAGTCTGAGCACCAAGAGCTACTTGCCTTTTGGCCACAGGGCTCTTTGTTGGGCGTTTGTTGGGCTCACGCTTATTTGGTGTAACCTGAAATGTACTTCTTGAATCTGAAAAGTAAACATGCACTTTCTGTTCTTTTGTGTTTGTCTGAACCTACCCATAAGGCAGTGGAAGCAGTTTCATTTCTTCCTTTTTTCTCCTGTTTTGCGGGCTAGCCTGGGGGCCGGGGATGTGTAATTTTTTTTGTTGTTGTTTTAAATGCTGTTGTGTTTTGTTGTTGTTGTTGTTGTGTTTCTAGAAAGAAAGGGGTCTATGTTTGCAAATGACTGATTCTTGCATGGCGCTTTTCTACTCTGCTGTGCACTCAAAGCACTTTATGCAACATGCCTCATTCACCCAGTCACACATTCATATAAGCGCTTCTTTCTACACCTAACATTCACACACACACACAATGGATGCACTGGAGAGCAACTTGGGGTTCAGTACCTTACTTGGAGACAGGAGGCAATCCTTTGGCATGCAGACTGGAGGATTCAGGGATCAAATCACCAACCTTCCGATTAATAGGTAACCTGCTGTACCGCCTTCTTTTTAGTCATTTTTAATTTCTTTAACTTTTTTAAATTGTTACTTTGTAATTAAAAAGTGACTGTAAAAAAAAAAAAAAAATAACACAGCTCATGACTGAGCAGTGTTTAATATTTTTTTATGTAAAGTTTACAGTTTTCTAAGATCCATCTTTATATTTATTTCCTGTACCATCCTGAACAGTAAATACATAGCATGGATTATAACTATTTCCCCATTGTGGGACAAATAAAGGGATTTCTATTCTATTCTAATATACATGGTGCTCATTTTGTACAGCACCAAACCACCGAGATGCAAACGGCTCAGCCACATGTTACACCTCCAACGTGGTGCAGTTCAGTGCAGCATCCAACACCAGCTTGAGAGGAAAGGAAAAGCAGTGGTGACAGAACACTTAGGTTAACAATAAAGTCCTCAAGAGTTCACCGGTGCCAAGTTCTTCACTCGACAATGTAACAAAAACCTAAATGCACTTGAGTGAGTGACTCAGTCTAACCTACCGGATTTGTTGTGTGAAGTGAGTGAGTCTCTCATGAGCCTCTTTCCCACCAACAGGGTTCCGGAGCCGGTGCCTTTATTTGACCCGTTAGGCGGGTTTTTCACTCGGTGCTCGGCCGAAAAACGGGTTCAACTCGGCCCCGCAAACTAGCTGGTCTCGAACCAAGAACGCGTGACGAAAGCGGCAGAAGGGCGTGACTCTGCCATCTCAACATCAGGTTTTCTACCATATTACATGTGTATTACATTATTTCACAGCTGTGAATTAGGTTGGGCTCTAAGGCTGAACTTGCTGCTTTGTATCAGTTCATATCACAGATAAAAGGACACAAAGTGCGTACCTGTCGTCTTGCTCTAATGGCTGTCTGTGTTTCCCTCTGTGCTGCACACAGATGCTGCAGTAGTTTGGTTTGGACCGTAAAACGTATTTGCAGCACAAGAAAGGGGAGCGTGTTCTCCCACGTTTGTGCGCTTCGGCTTGCGTGGCCAGACGAGGACCCGCCCGCACGCATACCTAAAGGAGCAGTTCAGAAACGCGTTTATTGGGAACAGCACGAGCGCTGGCACGCGAACCGGCTCCTCAGCGGTGGGAAAGTAGTGAGACAACATAACAAAAGGGAATGTCATTAGCTGTCACCGGTTTACATTAGTCAGCTCTATTACTGCAGTATTACTGAAAGGGTAGAAAACCACAATCAAGTACTGAGGCAGCGTCATCTACAGCATTAACACATGCATGTGCTTTTTTTCTTTTAAATTGTCAGTTTCATCAGTAAGGGTACACAGTCACATTCTCAGCTATACATTTTTGTTGCAAAATTGGGAAGTGCTAGAAATAGGGTGAATGCAAGCTTCATTTCCAGTAAGTATACAATGCCCCATATTTGGCTTGAGGCATCACTTCTCTGTCAAAAAAACATACACTGCACTGGTAAGTCTGTACAGTGCACTATAAGGAACTGTAACAACAGAAGAAGAAGGAAACAAATTGCGATACAGAGCGAGTTTATTGTTTTAGCGTGCTAATCAGCAATAAACACAGTGTATAGCTGAAGCAGGGATGTCATTAATTTTGCAAATGGACCCTTGGATTGCCAAAAACATTAGCAGCCTTTTGGCACCATTATGATCAGCAAAAGCAAGTGACTAATTGGCAGAGAATCTCAGCCAAACACAGCAAAACAAGCTCAGTCCAACAATCACCTTGAACATATATGACAGTCACATGGCAATGAAAATCTTTTAACATATCAGATATTAGAGTGGAAAGTCTAAATGTGCCGGAGCCAGATAACAAATAGGAAGTATGACGTTAGGGGAAAACAGTGCCAGCGAGTCCACAGAGGTTAAAAGCACTGGGAGAAGTGTGGGCTTTTTTCTGCTTCCTGGATGCTGTGCTTGGATCTCAATCACAGTTAAAACCATTGTTCCCTCTGCATGTCTGTCATCTCCTATTTGCATTGTATCTGTTAACTTTAATAATCACACTGTGTCCACTTTTTTTTTTTAATCCTCTGCACCACCTTTGCCCATTAATGAAGCCAGAACTTCCTGTGCTTTGAGCTCACACTGACTACATTTGGATCGTGGCCTGTATGAAGATGGAAAACATCTGCTGACCTAAATCCTTCTCTTGTCTTGAATTCTTTTGTTTTTAACTTACTCCACCCTCTCCTTCACACTGTATATTGTATACTGTCTGCTCCTTTCACCCGCATGCTTTAAAATGCAACAGCTCTCTTCATTTGGAAATTAAGCAGTGTTACTCAAAGCCTTGGCTCAGACTAAAGACCTCCTTTCAGAGTAATGACATTGTTGTTACATTGTTTTGCAACCAGGGGATGCCTCCTGTCCAGCTGAGTCAGGGAAAAGCTTCTCCAAGAACATTCTGGCCCTTCAAGGCCCCCTTTTTTGCTCAACTGTGTACCCAGAACAATCATAATCAACCAAAATACTCCTAGGTGGCTGAGGAGAGATGATCTGCCAAATAACTAACTGCTGACAACTGTAGAAGTAATGAAAAGTTTTTTGTTTGTTTGTTTGAGGCATATTTAGATTTCTTACGATGTCAAATAGTTTCTAGAAAAAAAAAGTAAATCCCTTGACTAACCATTTCTTAAAATTCTCTTTTCCTCTTGAAGGCTTTTTTTTTTTTTTTGAGAAACTAAAAAGCACAAATGTGGTTTGACAGCACATTTCAGCTCCATCTGTTGAGGAATGATCTATCTGGGCCCGACGGTCCCGAGAGAGAATCATTACTACGCAACATTAAGCTTGACATCATAGACATATGGAAATGTTTAGGATCTTCGTGGTGGGGAGCAATAAAGAGCTTTGACAGAATTGCGTTGTTTCCTCTCTGAAGTCAGTGCTTTAAAGAATTTTAAAGCACAGATAACTACTGTCAAATCACAGCCCCAGGTTGTCTATTTATTTATTTGGACTTCAATAACTTTGAACTTTGGGTTTCAGAGAGGCGTGTGCTGAGTGAAGAGGTTGTGAAAAATCATGTCATGCATTCTGGGAATTTTAAATACTTTTCCAGCTGAACGGCAAATACCCTACCACCTCATCTGGGTGAGAAGACCTCCAAACCCTTTGCATGATATTCTTCAGCAACAACACTGGTTTATGAGGTCAGATGCAGCAACAGGAAGAATGGAATACATGCAGATCTGTGACAGAGTCTTGATCCGCTGCTCGTTTCTTTATTTTTTGCTCGGAAAATTGGAAAACGGTGCAGTAATTCACTAAAACATGTGCAAACATACATGGAAATAAAGTATATAAGACAAAAGAAGAGTTTGTACAGTTCTAACAAGCTTGAATTAGAATTTGGTATGACCACCTTTATTCTTCAGCACGGCCTCTCCTGGGCAAGCTTTCTTGTGATTTCATTATGTTATCCTCTGGAATATTTCTGAGAGCCATTCAAAGCTCTTCTTTGGATGTTGGCTTCCATTTGTTCTGTTCTCTACCAAGATAAGTCCAGGGGGACCTCAGCATCTACCAAGATGTTGAGGTCCAGGGCCTGGGAAGTCAGTCCATCACTGAGAGAGTTCCATCCAGATCTGCTTTTATTGCATTCACAGTGTGTTTGGAATCACTGTTGTGCTGAAAAATTAGATGCTTTCCATATAGTACTACTATGGTACTTTTTTATGGTACTTTTCTACATTCATAATTTCACCATTTTTTTGACAAGATCCCCCAACACCACTGGCTGAAATGCAGCTCTAAAGCATGACAGAGCTTCCACCATGTTAAGTAAACAGCCACTCTTCCACTAAGACCATTTCTGATGATGCTTCAGTGAACAGTAGATGGATCCACTGAAGGGAAAGATGCAACTCTCAGGTCCTGCGTCAGTTCTTTCTTCTGCTTCTTAAGAACTTGACTTTCAGATATAGTTTGAGGTCTGCCACTTCTTCTTTTGTCTTCCACTTGTCTAGTTTCCTCAAACTTTTTAAGAACATACTACACACCATGCCATGTTTTCAGCTCAATAGCTCTTCAGGAATCACCCTGTTGGTGCACAAACACTATTTTATACCAAACTGTGCTATCTGTTTTTTGCAGATTCAACTAAAGAAATGGGAACAAATTATATGTTTTTGCTGCTAGTACCAAAGTGCCGAAAGATATCATTTAAAATTGGTTCTTTTTCTTAAGTTTTCTCCTATGTGTAGACAAAACACTGGTTCAATCCTTGGATTCAGTGCCTTTTTTTTATGTTTAAATAAGTCATGGGTCAGTGTTAAGTGGCTAAACAAAAAAACAAAAACATCCCCTTGAAAATGGTGCGACTTTTTATGTTTTAGTTCCGGAATCTTTGCTTTCTGCCAACCAGCTTAGTTTAGTGCATGAGAAAAGACCAGATTCAAGTCCCTCAACACCACAGATCTCTGGCTCCCCCTGGACTCAGTGTCAACAAAATGATAACAAACAACAAGTTACAGCCAAGTACTATAAATGTCTCCGCTATGAATCACACCTTTAAATATTTAAGTTTATAAAATAATGCCTACAATTAGTTCAGATATAATAGATTTCCATTGTTTTACAATATTATCCAAAGACACAACACTAAATCCAGAAACATGAGCCAACACTAGATGGCAGCATAGTGACAAATCACTACAGCTCAGAAACACACTTTCCTTAACAGCTGAACAATTTTGATCCCTCTGGCTGTGCAGTAACTTGTGGGGTTGGCGTGGCTTTTGGTAAAGGTGGAGGAGGGGTAAAGCAGTTGGATATCATATGGGTTTGGGAACCCTTGGCGGTGACAACCGCAGCAACCACATGTTTTCATAACGAAGCCCAAACCCAATTAGCAAAGTCAGAATCAGCAGGCTAGAAACATGAGATTCCTATTAGTCAGATTTAAAAGATGCAAAGAGAGAGCTTCTGCGTTTCTACATGCAGAAATAATGAACTATCATCCAAAAATGGCATAAATATGTCAAACTGCTGATGCATGCAGTGCAGTTAGTGGGAAATGTGATTCAAAAGGTGATTCCGTGACACCTCAAGTAGCTTCGTAACTCCTGCCACAGCTTAAAGAAAGCTTCTGCGAACTTTGGTGTGACGCGTATTCATGCTGAACAGATGTGGTTTTCTTTGGAACTTGTTATTGCTACAGTTATTTGAGTAACTGTACTGTAAAAGTACACATCATGTTGTAAATCTGCAGAATTTTAAAATAACACGGAGAAAAAAAAAATGAATGTAAAAGATTAAAGATCTTCCTACACGCGACTTTTCACTTTCATATTTTTTTGGTACTATCTTTCTCCTTAATGCTCTAACCAGCTGTGCTTCAGCCAGCGGTGGAGCTGTTACATAGATTACTGGTCGTATTGTGGTCAGATAAACCACAAAACTGACAGTTTCTCAGACCTTTGAAATGGTAACACGGTAATCCTCTGTTTGTAAGAATTTTAAACACACAGATTGGCTTTCATTCTGTGGTTTAATTTTAACCTGTTTGTTTTGGGTTGTTTCCAGCGTGTGCTGCAGATGGACACTTTCTCACAGGGATCCTCGTGCTGGAGCTTTTTTTCTCCTTGCTTCAGCTCACCCTCTCCTCTTTTGGTTTCACTCTGGGGCTCACTTGTGGACTCGGTGGATCTGTTGTTTCATCGCGGTCTTTACTCTTTGCCCCAGCCTTGCTAGCGTGTTTGAATGGTCTGTCCTTTATATGCTGCAAATTGCCAAAATAAGAATCACCCCAAAGCCATCTTTGGAAGCTGTCCTGCATCCTTGATGGTTGCATTTCATCATCCAATCACTGCAAACCTCTAAAGCAAAAGAGCATACATGAATAACCATTGATGGAAAAGTTACAAAACTGGTTCTAATATTGTTTTAAAAAATATTCCCAGAGGGACTGTGGCTGTCTACCATGTCCTATACTGTTTTATGGTCTGTGCTAAGAAACAGATAGGACCCTGGTGATTGGCCATTCAGCTTGGAGCACTGTATGGAACATAAAACTGAGACTGTGACAGAAGATCGCTTAGTGAGGCTCATAGGGAGAGAGAAATGGAAAAACAGTAACACAAGCTAACTCAGGAGAGCAGCCATTGATTTTCTTATATCGGAGGCTCAACGATTAAGACTCAGAATGAGAAATAATAAGTTGATGAGTAGCAGCTGAAACAAGATACTCAACCAGAGGATGCAGATAAATGAAATCTAATAGTGTTTACCACCACTACCCATATGGAGAATAGAACAGCTGCAGAGGACTTTGTTATCCTGTTTGTAGGCATACCTTCCTGTCTCTGCTGTTACTAGGATGTCTTTTTTAACCACACCTAAGTTCCTCATCCAGAATTTTACTTGAAACCCTGCTGATCAATGCAAAGAGAAGACAGCTGACCGATTACCCTGTGAAAGGGAAAGGATCCTGAGGTCCTTTTTATATGCTCTGTAGGAGGTTGAAAGGTCTTGTGACCCCGCCTCCCCCCGCAAAGGCCTCCTGGGCACTATTAACACCATGAGAGAGGGGCACTGACTTCCAGAGTTTGGTAGGCCAGAGAGTACAGCATCCCAACATCTGGAAGGCATTTCACTGTTGCTGCCTGAGGGTGAAACATGGGGAGACGATGAAGGGGGGCTGTGTGTGTGTGTGTGTGTGTGTGTGTGTGTGTGTGTGTGTGTGTGTGTGTGTGTGTGTGTATTTTGCACAGAATGACTTAATTGCTCTGATTTGTGAGTTAGAGTTTAAAACCGGGACTTCTTGAGAAATACTCAGAGCTGAATGGGTGGCACTGCAAACAGTAAAAACAAGACAAAGGGAGATACAGAAATACAGTGTACTCTTTCTGTATGCATCTGGGGGGTGCGTATGGGTGCTCGTGCTTACCGCCTGTATGGCTCTTTGTTCATGCAACTTGTTTGAAGACTGGGTCTTTCACTGGGCGGCAGGATGTAGAGCTCTAGACCCTTGGCAGAGCAGCTCCATCTGAGCCTGGTCTCAAACAAGCTGGCTTTGTATATAAGATCATCATTCTGCCCCCCCCCTTCCTTCCTCTAACCTTACCTTAAGGGCTGCAAGCACTGGACACCAGGTGCTCACTGTTGTTAGCCTTACAGTAGTTTGATGCTGTTACCTCCTTCACTGAGACCAAAGGCAGCCCTCCATTAATCAATAATGCTCGAATATTAGCTGGGAGCCAGCGAGAGCCGAGCAAGCTGTCAGGGTGCAGCACATTATACCAGATGTTTTTCAGTCTTTATGCCATATTAAAAGTGCAAAATTGCTTTACTGTGGCGCATGATGGACAGAAAAAGCAGAACAGACAGTCACAAGGCTTGTTGAAGGCATCATTTTGCTGGTCACAAATCAGGCTGGTCTCAGGCTGCTGCAGAGTGTTTAGCAAATGGAGTCCAGATCTTTATCTGAACCTACAGATTAAAACTTAAGGTCATATTTTAGATGTACACCCTGCCTCGAAATAGCAACCTTTTTTTTTTTTTGTTATTTTGTGAGTTTTTCCTGGCTGTGCAGTATTCGCACCCCCACCCCCTTCATCCAGTTTTTTTAAGAGGGAGCTGAGTCCTCTCCATAACACATGCTATTGCTGCCAGCTGCCTCAGGCTCACTACAGACTGGGCCCTGGATGCCCAGCCCCCTCACCCCTACACCCATCTTCCTTCTCTACCCCCACACCAACCTGTCATCCACTCCTCTACCCTCACTGCACGTCCCGTTCCTCCTCCTGGTCTTTCCTCCCTTCTTGCAGTCAGTCGGCTGTTATTCAGCATGCATTTCACAGACACTCCCACTGAGACCAGTGACCTCATGAGCGGGCAGGAAGTCAAAGGGTTCAAGTGCCTCCTGTGAGAGTAATCCCACACATCTCTGCATATTTGATTCAGGACAGGGGAGTGCTGTGAGGCCACGGGGGTGTGGAGTCCCCACGCTCAATACTTTCTCACTATCAGACCACGCCACATCATCATTGTCATCACATGGCCACAGCTTTTGACGTACCTACCCTGGAAGGAGGTGTTCAGGGGGGAAACTGCTAAATCCAGGTGTCTCTACTTCCCAGACTCGAAATAGTTGCAACGTGGCAGTGGAACAATATGGAGGAAGAGCTCAGATTAGAAAAAAAAAAGGCAAGAAGAGGAAGGAGGTCTCAACAAATAGGGAAAGATATTCTGTGTGTTTAACCATTACTGATCACAGTTGTGCTGTGTGATCATTAGCAGACAAAGACAACTCTGTTGCCTCTTTTGCTGTCCTACATCAAGGACTAATCATTAATTTGAAACATCAGGGACACATAGCTGATTGGTGGCTTTTTTCCCTGAAGTGGGTCAGTGACCTTGACTGTTTGTCAGTCTCTTCCTGCCACAGCTCTGCTGCCTCAACAAATTACATCAGTGGAAATATTAAAAAAATGGGGCATTAACACCCACATGGTGTTATCACTAATAGCACAAGACATTACATTACACTATTTTATGACTGTGAAACAGCATCTAAATAAATATTAAGTCGCCAAACAAACCAAAAAAAAAAGGTTTCCTTCCTGTAAATCTTTTCAACGTGGCTCGATTTTTTTTTTGTTGTTCAAACCCTTTCAGTGGTGATGCATTGATCTGTCTCTATTTCATGGAACAGGACTGCATCACATGTGAGTACATGAATACAGCAGATCAATGAAACACCAATTAAATATGTCCTGGAGCTGTGTCATCTGATCACACAGGCTCATGAATGCATGCAAGCGAATGCAAGTGAGAAGTGAAGGTTATAGCCAGAGCACAGCAGCAACGTTAAAACCACTGACTGCTGTGTACAAACCACCTAAATGTTGCTGCAGAACAAAGAAACCCCTCAGTGGCAACAATGTTGCCCTCTATATTCTGAAAACTGTTCAAGAACCTCAAGGCATTGACCCAGCCTCCAAACTCCCCCAGATTGCAATCTGATTGAGTATCAAAGGGATATGTTTGAGCAAGCCTGATCCATAGAGGCCTCAGCTTGCACCCCACAGACCTGCTGCCAAAGTCATGGTGCCAGACGCTACACGACACCTTCAGGGGTCCTTTAATCATGTCCTGACATGTCAGAGCTGCTTTGGAAGCACAAGGGGAACCTACACAATGTGCAATATCAGGCAGGTGTGTTTAAAGCAGTGTGGGTGCATGTGCAACGCCTGTTCTTTTGCCCATCGTAATCTTTTTCACTTACTGACTGCTTTTTTATATATATTTTCTTTGCAGGTCTACTCACAAAACCAAAACCACTAATTCATTGTTGCCATTAGCCCTGATGTTATGTGGGTACCAACAAATGAAGCTAGCAGAAGACCTGCAAGGCATGTTTATCAAACTAGAGAGTTTTTTTTCTTTGATGCCTCTATTTTTCTCTCTCTGCTCTGTTTGAAGCTAGCTTTTGTTTGCCTGTGAAAGGAACAGTACACACTGTTGTATTACATTTCAGAGTCTGTATTCAGATCCACACAGGCAGATGCTCCAGATACTCTGTAGACAAAATGATTGTTCCGGTAATCAACAGCTGTGTGAGCAAGATCATTTTGCCTTCAAACTGATACATTTTTGCTAACAGATTATGACACAGGATGTGACACCAGTTGTTGAAAATGAGCTGTTTGTGATTCATGGTCTCGTGGTTGATGAATTTTTTATTTTTTTTTTTTAAGTATTTTTGAGGACCCCAAAATCAAACTGGTTTTTGTTTCACATCCTGTAGATAACTCCTACTCCAGGCTCTTACATAAAACCATAAGTACGTTGCAACATGTTTGTTACCGCTTTGTGCTGAGAGTGCAGAAAAGCATTACACTTCCATAGAAGTGCGTGTGTGCCTGGGCTTGGCTGCTCTGGGTTCGCATAGCACAAAGGAGTAAACACTGCCAGAAATCCCATAGCAATCCCATGGAGAAAGAGAGAAGCCCAGAGCAGCTCACAAGACTGGGCAAAAATCAAATGGTGGGTGTGGATTGCGCATGTGTGCATGTATGCATGTGTGCGTGTTTTTTTCAGCGTGTGTGTGTGTTGGGGGGGGGTTTGAATGGCTGTGAGTTGGGCATCAAGACAACTCAGCTCGTCAGAGATCTTTGCCTGAGGGACATTGACGGGTTTGTGCCCAGATGTGTGGGAGAGAGACAGAGCTGAACAGTCATATCCAGTGTTTGTGAGGTTTTTTTTCCCCATATCTTCTTCACGGTCCATTCTTGTCAATGAATCACTTTGCGTCAGTGACCTGATTACAGATTTTTCTAGCCTTGAAAACTGTATCTGTGTTAGTTTGTATGTGGACTTCTACACACAGAAAAGAAGAGAAAAAAAAAAAAAAAAACAGAAAAAAGTGTCAACTTGTAATTTTGTCCCAGACTTATCATTCAGGAAGGAGAACACAGTGATAAAATGATGCAATTTAATCAGCACTACATGTCTGTGAGGCCTACTGTCACCAGGCCGTATCACATTCAGGCCTCTTTGAATCAGATGTGCTGTCAATGTGGAGGCTCTGTGCGTTTTAAGAGCCCTTTTTTTCTCTGACTCTGTGCCAATATTCATACTTTGGCAAAACAGAACATTTAGATAGAGACAACAGAGAGACTGGGAGGACATTCACTGATAAACTCTGAACTCTCACAGTGAGAACATTCAGACTTTGTTGCCAGGGATGACATTCTTTCATACAGCAGCCAACACATCACCTTGGTGTCTCTAACCCCATGCTTTCGTCATTCGGTGGAAATCTAGTTGTGCATTTACTTGGGTCGAAACTGTACTCACACTTTGTCAAAAAGATTGAAATTTGTGCATATAAATGCATGGGAAGCTTTGTGTACTGTACACATACACAAGAGACATACAGAGAGAGCAAAAGGGGAGGAGTGATAAAGAAAGTATGCAAAAGTGAAAGAAAGTGTGTCTGTGGAGATAACTACAGGTCACTGGAATCTGGTTCCTTGAGTATCAAGAAGGTCACCGCTGATGTACAAACATGGCATGTCATGTAAAATTGGTGTGTGGGAAAACTTGATAATGGGAAGGGGAATTTTTTCAGGTCTGTTTAGAATAATTGAAGTGCGTCCTTCAGCTGGCGTACGTGTCAACGGAGCGTTGGTCATACAGAGAACGGGTGGGAGGGGGGAGAGAAGGAAAGGGAAGGGAAAAATAGGGGATTTGGTCCTCGAGCAGGTCTGGTTCCCATTAGACCAGAGGCCCGGGGTCGGTTTGTTTGTACAGGCAGAACGTCCCAAAGGAGAACAGAGGCAGCTTGATGTTGCTCCTCCCAACCAGGCTGCCATAGAGGGAATATCAGCTGCAGTGCTTCACTCTTTTTGGCCTTCTGTCTCGATCTCCTTTCTGTATCACTCCTTCCCACCCACTGTCTTGGAACAAAGTCCAACTGAGTCCTCTAAACTGTTTACGGATGTTCTCTGTTTATGTGCTATTCATGAGAGCTGTGCTCCAAATTGCCATCGCAGATCTTGGCCTTTTCACCCTAGAAACAGAGCCATGGGATGTATATGTTATTTTGATGAGAACACTATCCTGTGCATTAATCAGCTCACCTGCATCTAATGGGCATGCAGAGACAGGTCTATCACTGGAACGGGTTGGGCTGCTGCATTACTGTCATACACTCCTTTTAGGCATAAACACGGGCCAATCAATAAAAATCTTTTATATTAACAGTGTAAAACACTGATTGCATAAGATGTTTTCTTTTTCTTTTTCTTTTTTTTCTATCACAATGCTGTGTTGTCTCACAGAGCATTTTCTCATCATACATTTTGCCCTCTTTAGTCAAGTGTAAAATTTGTGCAATACAGCTTCTCTCCAGCAATCCTGTTTTTAGTCATGCTTTTCCTTGTTTGCTCACCATAAAACAACTGGCAGGAGGCGGCAGTCAGTGAGACCTGGCTGGCACCATTGTTGTGGATTGCGGGCAATAAAGAGCTAACGACAATACGACCACATGAGGAACGACTAACAGGTAAATAAAGCAGGGAGAATGACTGACGCAGCATGATTTTGACACCACAGTGGTGTGGCAGATGGGGCTGTTAAGATCCGAGCAGACTGTAAGATACTCAAAGTGAAACAGACCTGTTGAGGTTGTGGTATAATGGCGAGGAAGTTCTCATCTCCTACCTCTGGCTGCATCAAAACCAGCAGAGGTGGGTGTGTGAAGCTGAAAGGGGGTCACAGAAAGGGAAGGGGATGATGTTTCTCCCTCTGTGCTCTACAGGGAGTAGAACTGTGATTTATGGAAGCCAGAACTTTGCTGCAACTTTTCCTGGAATTTGGGGCTGTTCAGATGGGGGCGGTGGGGTGTGGGGGCTGAGGAAGGGGTAAGGGGGCAAGCCAGGATAAGAGCAGTATTTGACTAGGCCATCAAATCCATGTGCCTCAGAAAGAGTCAGAGGTAATGAACATTTTGTCCTGCAAGTTAAAGCCTGCCTGCCCATGCTACTGGAAGTAAATAAAGTCAGTGGTGTGAATCATTATGTGAGATTCACCTGAAGATCTGAAGATGAGATCTGAAAATGAAAAGCTTCTTCAACACAGTTCCACAGTTGGTGTAAAACAGTAAAGTAAAAATAAGAATGTGTGTGTGTGTGTGTGTGTGTGTGTGTGTGCACTCTTGGGTCTGGGTGAATAATGTTCAAACTGAACAAAAACAATGGTCCCAGTGCTGCTTTCAAATCAGGAAGAATGTCTGAGTCAATCTGTTTTAGGTTAGCGAGATTACTGCCAGTCACAGAAGAGTTTGTGTGAGCTGTTAATTAATAACATTTTGTTATCCAGCAGTGCTATCCGTCTGTTTTATGGAACACTCTCTGTGGCAGCTGCAGTGCTGCCTAATTAGACATTTTAAGGTAGAATACTACTGAATTTCCCACGATCGACCTCATCTGCCTGAAGGAGTGATTTTTTTTTCTTCTTCTTTTTTTTTAATGTTCATTACAGTGGATGCTGTCTCTATCAAACCTGCAGGGTGATTAGATAATGATGCAGCAGGCTTTTTATTTGACTGTGCAGACTTGAAACTCTAATGGCATGACTCACACATTTGCAAGCAGAACCAGACCAGCTGGCAAGCAGCAGCATGAGCTAACAGTCATCATCATCATATGAAAGTTTCAGTCACAAATGTATGCATGTGGGGCTGCCAGATCAACTTCAGCAGGACACGGGACGGGCGTCACACTTTAGTCACCATGCCTCATCTTGGACTTCGGCAGGGAAAAAGTGATGGTTAGATGTCATTAGTTAGCTTAGTGATTATTTGGTGATGAGATACTGCGCTGTGTGTGGGAAGATTTGCCAATTGTTAAGCAAGTCTGTGAAATCTGGAGCCACAGTTAATTATCCTTTTAAGTATTGTTTGTTTTATTGTGCTTCCACGGCGTTGCTTTTAATGTGTACACAAAGGGCCCAACTTTCAGTTTGGTCCCTTCTTCATGCTATCTGCCAACTCTCTTTTAATCACTGGTTTTATTACATTTTTAGTGGTGCGTGATAAATAATTTTGAATTTGACTGGATGCAAGAAGTAGGGGCATCGTGTCTCTTGACTTCAGTGCCATTTCCTTCTTTAACTTCCTGAAACGTACTGAAAGTATTGACTGTTTCTTTGTTACCCCAACTGGTGTGCATCACTTACTCAAGAACCCAGAGCAAGTGAACTTATTTAACATAACAGGAAAAACTTGTCAGATATGTTAATTCATTCTGATGATACAGCATTGATTGCGATCATACGTTGCAGACACTGGGTTATAGCAATGTTAGAGGGAGCAGGGCATTAAATGTGATCTGTTGTAAAAAAAAAAAATACGTGGCAATATCGAAAAACAAAAAAACGATCAAAGCTGTGAAATGACTCAGACAATGTGACAGGACAGATAGACTTCCCCTGCTGCCAATCACACACATTAGATGACAGTCCCATTTGGTTCACAGTGTGCAGGTGAGCCATTTTGTGCTGTTGTTTTCGCTGTGAATCTGTAATACTAAATGGTTAATTCAAAGTAAAGCTCAGTGAGGACCATTTTAATTAAAAGAAGATTGTTTATATTTATATTTGGCCATATGGCTCTGTTCTGGGACCTCCCGGGACTTACACATGTATATGTGAAAAGTCCCATCTGGGGTGAGCTGCAGCATAACCAGGCATCAGTGGCAATAGACGTGATTTTAATGGTCACATAGCATTAAAAAAGGTCCAGGGCTCAAATCCACCAGCTACCTGAAGCCCCTCTGTGTGGTGTCTGCATGCTCTAAGTCTGTTTGACTCTCCCCTGGGTACCCTGCACCACAAAGCAGGATTTTGTCTTATCCAGGTAACTTCAGGGTTAACTCTGGGTTTTCTGTGCTTTGAAGTTGGTTCATTTCTTACCAGGGTAAATTACCATGGTAACTTATTACAGATTAGCACATCAGGTGTGAAATCACCACCTACTGGGCAAACATTTCTCTGGAATATGGCGTCATCATTCCTGGAAGATAGTAGGAGGACTTAAATTTTTTTTTTTTAAAAAACATCTAGTATTAATGTTATGTTTTGGTAACATGTGTTAACTTACACGCATCATTCCTGGCTTCAAATAGGCTAAAACTTAGTAGCTCTTTTCCAGTCTTACTGATCAAAAGCATACACAGAGACATCAAGGAAATCCTGCTTTGTGTGCAGTGCTTCTCCTCTCTCACTCTGCTGTTTTGTCTGCTGCAGCTGTGTTGCTTTCAGACTATACTATGTGTTTAACTTGTCCATATTTTTCCCATAGTACAGTTTTATCTTCCCTTGTAAAATCAGCTGCTCTGCTGACAGTAGACTTATCCATATTTTTGATTGGGCCAATGCAGCCCTTCATGGGAATGTGCAGGGGAAACTCTGAGTTAACTTAAAGAGGTGATAACCAACTTCATGTGACCACTTATCCTGATGTTAATGTTTCGGTAAGTGAATCTAGATAACGGAAAGCTACCCTCGGCGTGTTGAACTTTCTTCGCAGTGCAGGGTACAGGGTGTACCCTGTGACAACTGGGATAAGGCTCCAGCCCCCTACAATCCTGAATTGGATGGATGGATGGACGGATGGATGGACGAATGGATGGATGGATGGATGGAAGGATGGATGGAGAGATGGAGCCTGTCAGCTGACAACAGAATTGCTAGCTGAACTTGGAGTATTTCTCTGTTGTTCACCTTGTTTGTTTGTTTCCATTTGCAAAATCCATGCATCATTTTTTTCTATAAGATATTCTGCTGACTCATAGTTAGAGAGAGGTAATGCTATACAGGCAGATGTAACTGCACAGACCTTTTCAGTAGATTGACTTGGACTTTATTTCAAACTAGAGTTAAAATCAAACGGAGTTGAGCTGTTCCAGCTTTGTGGAACTGTATTTTGTCAGTGCGACCCTGATGGAGTGACGTCTGAGGGACTGGAGGTGTTCCAGCTGCAGCCAATAATAAACACCGGGAAGGGAAGTGAGATGATGATGGGAAGAATGTGTGCAGTGAGCTGATCAAAGCACCACTTCCCAGGTGGTGTGTGGAGCTTGGACACAGGGGAGATAACAGTGTGCAGTCAATAAATCTGGGAGGTTTTTGTCTATGGTTCAAAGGTGATTTTTTTTTTTTTTTTTTAGAGTGTTATGATTAAGAAAAGGACAAAAAAAAAGGGCATTATTCTTATTAATGATTTGAATAATGCCCTACTTTATCTACCTGTTAGCTGCAATCTCAGAGCATTATTGTAATACATATTTTCATTCCTCCTTTGCTTTACATTGTTACAAAAATAAAATGACAGATTTGGTCCCTGCTCAAACTTTGGTTCCCTTCTCAAGTCCCTGCGACTGTCTGGCCAAGTCTGTCTCCTGCTCTGTGTTTATGTTCATGTGTGTCTGCGTGTCACCTTTAAACACAGAGGTGCTTCAGGCTGTATCGGGATAGTGTGACATTTAGACTCCTGCTGCTCCCCTGCCGTCTTTCCTCACACTCTTTTTTTTTTTTTTTATTGTCCAAGTTTACAGCTTTGACAACAAATATGGATCTGTGAATGCTCACCTTTAACTAAGGCCATGAAGGTCATGTGAGAGAACAACTGGATTAAAGTTATGGCCTGCCCCTGATCCATCTTATCTGATGACCTCCAACACTGACTCAGAAAGCCAGCTTCCCTTTGGGAAAAGAAAAGTTCTCCTTGAGAAATGTGCACCTTTGGACTCATGCATTAGGGGAAACGCTCACTTGCGAACACACTTACACAAACAAAAACACAGCATGCTGCCTAAAGCAGAGATTCATGGGATTGGATCACTGAGTCTGGTTTCCCTGTCTCAGCAGCCACGCTTCTTCAGACAAGAATCCAATATGTGCATGCATGACTCGGTAAGTGAAAGTTTAGTTTACTCTTTGCTGACCAACCTCATCTAACTTCCTTCTCCTTTCTGCTTACAGACATCCATCTCTTTTCTGAGTTCTTTATAGACATGTTTCGCTCCACTGGTTTTGTTGGCCCCTTTATATAGTAACATCTGCAAAAGGTTTTCCGCATGAGAGGACAAAAAACTCTTGTGACTGCTGTGAACTATCTTCCCACACATTGTCTCTCTTACCTTGACAAGCACGTAGCATTTTTTTTAATCCCACGTCTACAGTAAAGGTCATAAAGTGTGAGCATCTGTTTTAGAGCATTTGCGGATGTCTCAGAATAGGAAACATAATCTCATGAACATCTTATCTAAATTTAGAATTTCAGAAGTGGTTCTCTTTATCAGCACAATACACCAAACACACAGTAATGCAAACAAAGAGAAAAAAAGAAAAAAAAAAGAGTTGCATTTTGTGTCCTGATATTGCTCTTTTACTAAAACTAACACACCCACGCGCTCATTCAAACCTACGACTAACCTTTTGAACTTCTAGTCAGTAAATTAGCAAAAATTGTCAGGGTTGTGTTTCTTTGCCACTGATGGCTGCCATATGGTTTCAGGTCGAGACATCAGATTTTTAACCATGCCTTTAGCGAAGCCTCTGAAGATTAAATGTCAAGGATCCTATCTCTGGCTTTGCCAGATGTTAAACTTTTGTGCTGTTTCCACATCTCAGACAGTCCCCCTCAGTTTCAACTGTCAATTGACTGTTTGGCCACAAAGCAGACAGAAGTTGCGTCACTTCTCCTTTGGCTGCTCCTGCTATTAAAAACAGGTTTGAGTTATAATGTGAATGGAAAAGACTAATAATGAATGTGTGGATTTGAATGTGTTTTCCTAAGGGTACTTCAGTAAGGCTCTATAAACACTGTCCTAATCTGCAGGAAGCCACAAGAGTCATGACTTACACCCCCCCACCCCACCCCCCAAACTTTGTGGGCCCCCACATGTTACTATCCACTAACACCCTTTCCCTCAGCGGACGAGTGACTCATGAATACAACAGACATCCAACACTAATACTCAAGCACAGTAACCAGTACACAGACCAGTGCAAAACTGGGCCATAGGAAGAGTCTTTTTAAACCTTACTATAAAACTAGGGTAACTTTATACTCATGTGAGAGACACCTCAGCACTGTGAAGAACAATGGCATATTGTGAAAGCATGTAGTTTTAGACAAAGATAATTCTGGATATGTTTTTGTCACCAACACAGAGGATTAAATGACACCCAAGAAGATGCAAACATTGACAGTTATAAAGCGTTTTATTAAATGTGGCACACAAGGTCTATATTTCCTTTGTGCATGAGCAGACAAGGTGACCCCAATGAACAGTTATTCCAAATTTTATCCCTGCACGCTGAGCGGATCAAGTTCTTTTGTGCCAGGGGAAAAAAAAAAAAAGTTTCTAGATGGTCTAGAGATAAGTGGTAAGATAACACTGCGGGTTTTGAGGGAGTGAATGCCGGGTGTGCGGATTTCTTCTAAACCTGTGAACAGCAGAGGCATGTGGCACAGCCAGCACTTAAATCCAGTGTTTAGAATGCAGGGAGAGATAAGCCGCTCGACTCCAGACATCACTCCTGCTCTGAGGTACAGGCCGCTAGCAGCTTGCCTGTGCCACTTGACCAACTGTTTGAGCTTTTTGTTCTCATACCAGATCTTTTGTATGAACTAAAGATAGATTTTCATTGTGCATTGTTTTCATATTATGCAACTAAAGGGCCAGATTTCCTTCTTTGTTTATATGAGTTTCTGCTCTTTCATCCGGATCACGAGTCCTGGTCATCTGAGGAACATTCAAAGTACTAAAAATATACATCTCACATTGGTAAAAGCATCTTTATGGGAAAGAGGAAGATATCAACAGACTGATTTTTTTTAATGTCTGGGAGATTTTTTTTTTTTTTAATGGAAGAGGAAGTGATGCAAGATCTTTCCCTTGTGGCCAACTTTCCTTGTTTATTTTCTCTTTACAATGAAAATTCTTATATAGCACCTTTCATACAAACAGGCAGCTCAAAGTGCTTCAAACGGTTTTGCCAAGACTAAAAAAAAAAAAACAACCAATGAACTCTACAGTTTTGAAAAAAACGGAAATAAAAACGAATAAAACCAAAAGTCCACAATAAACAAAGATACAATAAATATATTGAATTAACTTTAAAAAAAAATACAGTAAATAAAATAAAACACAGTTAACCACATTTTTTTCTTTTCTGAATACCCATGCTTATTACTGGAAAACAGAAATAAAAGTGGTTTTTCTTTTTTTCCTTGTGACAGTTCATCTGTGGCTGAAATTTGCATACTATCAGATGTTTATACACGAGAGATGGAAAGCCCCCAAATCTCGCACAGCGCTGACTGACAACGGTTAAGCCTTATTGCTAATGACTTCCTCAGTGCGATCTTGTTTCAATAACTAGGAACATAGATATTTAGTCGTTCTGCTCAGACCACTTTGCAGTTTTGAAATTATGGCTTTGCAGAACAAAGACCTACAGGTAGGTGTAATGCAGCTGATACACAGCGATCCCTTTGTACAGTCGCGTCTGTCATTTCTCCGTCTCTGACCTGCTAACTGCCTCAGTTCTGGTAAAGTCAAACACAGGTCAAATCACCACAGCCCATATGAAAGCTCCCTGTATACGAGTCAGGTTTTCAGTTTGTCTCTGAAGACAATATTTTCAAAGAAAAGGTTCAACCTGTCAGAAAAAAAATATGCTCTCTTTTTTTTTGTGAGTGGGATGATAAGATCTCTATGGGGGAACAAAATCTACTTATAAAAAAAAAAAGTTGGATGTAATTTGTAAAAGTAAAGGAAGAAAGAAAGAAAGAAATAGTAATTAATTTCTTTTTTTTTTTGTAAGTATCAAGCCCCCAAAACACTCCAGTTTAGGGAGGGCACACGAATGTCAGCTTTGCTCTTGTGTGCAGCACATACATCATGTGGGGGGCATTGCACCAGGCACGATTACCCAGTTAGCCAAAACTGCCCGTTATTTGTTAATAAAGGGCAGTTTTGGGAGGTTTCATTTGTGGTGACGCTGTTGCTGTGAGAGCACTCAGAAAAGTCAGAGAGTTTCACGTGATCTGTTCAAGTGTTTGGTGATAGGTGTCTGCCCAGTGCATCGAGGATCCCATTACAGCGGCCGGGATCATGAAAGAAAAAAGTTGCAGGACTTTTCAAATGGGGTTCAATTTGGCCATGTAGTAAAAGTAAAAGAACTACTACTACTAATGAATAATAATAATTAATTTCCTTTTATGGGCCACAAAATTTGGGGTCAGAAGAGAAGTAAAACTATACAGAAACTAGCAAAAACAGTAACTCAACTGCTTGAATGTGAGCAAACTAATCAAAATGTATTCACCTACCAGATTAAGTATTTTTAGTCCACTACTCCTCAACTGTGGATGTTGTTTAGCTTAGTTTAGCACAAGCACCACAAAAGCAGGTCACAGGTAACACGAGCTCACATATCACAATACCAAAATTTCATCAGTTAACATGACTTATCTGGTTTGTTTAATCTGTCCAAAAAAAAAAAAGTGTGTAAAGGGAATTTTCACACCGTGGCTGGGAACAGATAAACAGGAGACTCCAGGTAGAAGCAGATCCCAAACAAGAAAGAGTTTACCACCAAAGTGCCTGCAAAGATGTTATTCTTTTGCAATCAGAAAGCTTTAAAGGTTCAGGTTACTGTTAGAGTCAAGAGAGCTATTTCTCTTTTGTATTAAGACAAGCTCTAGTTTTAAACACAATGGCTAGAGCTGAAAGCCACTGATCATTTCATAAAATCCCACAAGTAGGAACACAAACATGTTTCCCAACATTTCTTCTTCTTCTAGTAGAGAATAAAAGTCTGAACTGTCTGGGCAGGCTTTGCTCATAAAAAAAACAACATCATCAGAGAGAGCTGATTTTGAGGTGTGTTTTTGGGGCACACATCCACAAGCACATGTGGAACTCTTCCTCGGGGGTTTAGGGGTGGGTACAGGAGGTTGCTAATAACAGCTGCCAGATGTGCAGAGTCCCCCGAGCCTGTGCACATTCTCACAGACAATGGAATGCTTGTGAGGAGCCCCAACAGGAAGTGAGGTCAGGGCTCTTGACCCCTCCCCAAAAGGCTTAGAGACACAGCAGTGGGGCAGCTTTAGTGGAGCAGTATCCCATCATAAACCCGCTGACAGTGAGCAGCCAGTCCATAAAGCCTGTCTGCTGCACATCCATTAAACGCCACTCATTCAACCTGGCTGATTAAGGAACGTGAGAACAAAAGCTTTCAAGGTGCACCACTAAACCGTTTACCGTATTGACCCCATCTTCTGAGCTTGCAGCTCAGAAGATTTTGTCAGCTTTAACAGAAGTGTTGCAAAGTTCTTTTTTTTTTTTTTTTTAAACCAAAAGTTGTTCTTCTTTTTCTTTAAAGTAAGTACTTTCCACACAGCAGCAACAGCGGAGGCGGTAGAGATGTGTGTTATGAGGGAATTGCACAATCTTTCTCAACCCGAGTAAGCCATCAGCAGACGCAGCATGAGTCAAAGTTGTTCAAACTGTTTGGTAGCACGCAGACAAGTAAAGACTCATCTGGAGACTACTGTTTCACTCTTATAGGGGGGGGGGGGACTTCATAGGAGCGCTGTAGTGATTTTCCTTGTAATGCCCACTGATGTCATTCAACCTTGGTATATGAGTCTGAAGAAGTGCCACCTGTTTCCTGCGATTTTTTATTGTGGCCATTTTGTGAGGAAAAAGCATCTGAAAGTGACTGATTTTTGTTTCAACCAAAGTCTTTCACTTGCCATTTTCATTTTTCTATTCTCTATTTTTGAGCCTGTTTTTGTAAAACAAAGCATTTCCTTGGATCATCTCAAAAAAATCCTTCTCAAAATCCAACAAAAGCCAGTCCAATTTTAGATGTTTTGTAAACAGAGCAATAACTGCTGTGATAAACACAACCCAGCTTCTGCTCTTACATAGACACATGACATCATGGCCATATGGGGCGACTTTGGCTTTCAACATAATGACTGGGAAGACATTATTACCTTCTCTGTGGCTAGATAGAGGCTTTTTCACTGGAACTAGCACGTGCCAGCTGTGGGCACAGCCCTGCTGACTAACAAGTCCTGACTTACCTTCACCTCACCCACTTTATTGCACCTATGCCCAGACCTGAGGGATAAATGAGAAAATAAAAGCCATGAGTCATCAAAAACAGCCAATAAGCAGAACTTAGTTGGGAAATATATATGTATATATCAAAGTCACGGAATCAAATGGTTGTGTTTACTGTGTCACACTCCTGGTCAGTGATCTCCAGGGAAAACTGAGGCTCGGTGAGTTAAAAAAAAAAGTGCTGGGATCTGCTAGAAAAGAGGAAGTGAGGAGGTGGAACATCTGGACTTGATTTGTGTGCTCCAGAGTGGAGAAAAGGTCCAGAAGTCGGCTTAAATGGTATTTTCCATATTAATTGCTGTCCACAGAACTGCCTCGTTGTAGGTTTATATTTCGACAGCGAGGATCGCGGATCTTTATGGGAACGTGACGTTTCCATACACCCCACGCCGTGTCTCGCGCGTGTGGGTGTGCGTCTGTATGTGTGTGTCTGTAAGCGTACTGGGTGCGTGCCTCAGTGACGCTCTGTTGTTCCCACAGAGCAGACAGACGGCTGGATTAGCGCGACAAAATAGAAACTGCGAGTTCTTCATTTTTAATTTTTTTTTAACATAAAAAAGTCTGGCTTGGCTTTCATAACTTCTCCTTTCCTCGGGAATCATCGCGCCTTTTGCACGGTTTCGTGGCGGCACACAGACCGGTATGGATTTGCCACTGTCTGGAGAAGGCACGCCGTGTAGTCCGCTACCAAAGTTTTGATTGTCACCGTTGATCTGAGATCCTGGAGTAACAGGGGAAGGCGCTGAACTTTGACGCACATGTGAGGACACTTGGAGACAAATATTTATCTGCCGGAGCGTCTTTTCTCTGCTGTCTACCATCTCTCATGGGGTAAGTGATGGCACCTTCTACGTGAGAGCATGTGCTCCAGCAACCCAACAAAGGCATCCGCACAACTATAAAATCCTTTGGGGAAATATTTATATTTTTAAAAAAAATCCTTGCATGGCCTTTTAACAATCAACCCCCCCCCCACGAGGTTCCCCGCGTTGCACGAGCGAGCAGTGAAGCGTGTCAATATTACATGGAAAGTCTGAGCTGACGTTATAACTTTCAAAATGCCACAATGACTCACGAATGGCTATGCCAACTTACTGCATGATCGGCCACAGCTTAGAAACGTCACTTTTGCCCTTCCGAGTGTCACAAACAAAAAGGCTGTTGCAGCCGTACCGCGGGGATTTATTATTATTATTATATTTCGGGTGCCAGCTTCTTGCACGTCGCCTTTTAATGAATAACACTTTGTCGCGTTAAACATTAACACGCAGGGCAGCTGGAGGTGGGTGAGGGGTGTATATGTAGTCTAATGCATCATATGTAAACTGTATTGTGGGAGGCTGAGATGAACCGCGCTCACAAGTTCCTTGTAGCTGTTGCCCCCCCCACCCCACACCCCTGACCCCTGATGTTGTTGGGGCTTGTTCATCCGTCACTCTAAAGAAGGCATTGTATTGAAAGGATGTATTAATAAGACAAAAGCCCCCATTATCCCCATGTGTACCGGAGTTAATCTGATGGGCTTGGAGATGGACTTTTCAGTGGAAACTAGCTCAGTCCTATATGAATTCAGTGCATTGTTACCATAGATTTAAAGTAAGTATTAAAGCGGGTTTTAAATTTGACTAAACGTTAATAATAAACAGTTGCAGGCAGTTGGGTTAAATTTGCATAGTGGATTTAAATTTAACGAAGATTTTCTTATCACTAAGCTGGAAGCATGCTAACTGCACAGCACGTATTGTTTCATTCTGTCCAACGGAGTAAATCGCAAAGTGAAAGATATAGGTGTCAGCAGTCCAGTAGACATCCTGGGAGAATCCTCAAGTCAAAGTGAGATAAGATGATAAGCTTGAGCAACTAATGTTTATTGCCCAGATAAAAGCCTCCATCCATCATCCTCTGTCCTGTGCTTGGTCTAGGTCAGTCTGCAGTGTAGTGCTCATTGGCAGGTTGTCTGAAAGTGCAAAAGTATGTGATATTATCTCAAGGACTAGCTAAGGGAGTGAGGTAAGAAGCCAAAGTCTGAAATATTCATGGATGGCACAAAGCCTGTTGAAATTAAGCAAACATCTTCCTGTGATAACATCAAGAATAGTTGTGAAGAGGAAACACGGTCAGCAGCAATAGGGTTGCCCTATCAGGTGTTGCAGAGCCTGTCAACAGGTTCATTGATGCAGGTGTTGCGCAAGAGTGACTTGATTTGTTTGGTGCATGCATGACCACCTGTGGACTCAGGTGTGTTTCCCAGCATTTCTTGGACAGGGCACGAGGCAGCCATCCATCCATCTGTGTTTGTCCTAAGTGACCACATGGCTCACTGCACGTGAACAACACCCGCCACAGGCCTGACTGGTGCAGGGCTTCTTCATCCACCCATCCCCATCCATAGCCTTGGCAGGAGTAACCAAAGGTCAATCAAATTATTGGCTGAATGCTCCACGTGTAGCCTTTCACAGAATTGGAGCACATATGGTATTAGTCTTAACAGGCTATATAAAGGAACCTTAAATGTTTTATGTTAGACTGCAGGGACATTTACACAGACCAGCAGCCCATTACATCATGAGTTTAGGATCTGTGTGATGCTGCCCCAGCCCACTGTGCTCAGTGGCCCTGTTTTCCTCTAGACTGCTGTAATGGGACCCATTTCAGTGGGGACCGCCAAGGATAGCGTGAGAAATGAAGACAAATAGATGAGTTAAATAAATAAATAGATGTGAAAGTGCACGGACAGATAAATAAATTAATGGTAATTTAGCAGTGGGAACTCAATTTGTGGGATTTTTTTTTTTTTTTTTTTTTTTAATGGAACAGGTCACTAGGGGGATAAAGGCAGGAATGGGTGGTGGCGATCCCTGAAGGATGCTCAGGTTTCAGCTAAGGCCTGGGAGCAGTCCAATAATGGGGAACAGCGAGAAGGCTTTTCTTTGAGGAAGCTGTCTTTCCTTTTGTTGTCAGTGCTCAGTGCTTTACGCACCCAGATCAGACTCGTAACAACACTGAAAGATCAGAGGAGAGACCTGCCAGAGGCACCCCGTCTTTTACCTGGTTCAGTGAAACCAGCCAGAGGTCAATGCATACATTTAAAAAGAATAGGAACCATGTCAGATAACGAGGGACAATGCCTGTGTTTATACTCCTCAGTTGGGATTTCTCTGTGATACTAATAGTGGTCTGCGGATAGCCATCTGGTTTCTACGAGCTCTTGCTGGTACTCCTCTTTAGTGAAAAACACTTTCCTTGGGTGTGGCAGCTGGAGCAAAATAAACGACTTCTGTTCGCAAGCTGCCGAGGCGCAAGTCACAACACACAGCTGACAGCATGTTGCTATCTGATTCACAGCCAAGAGCTGGGAGTGCCTCGGATCAGAGTAATACATGTGGTGTGCTTTGGTTTTAACCTATTTTTTTAAAAACACAACTGAGAGAAACATGCGCTTACTCTTTGCTCACACCTACTCACTTTTCCTGCCTTCCTCTTTCAAATCATTATTCAGAGTTATAAAAAAAAGCATGCTTTCAGTGCTACTCTGATTGCACATGTATAAATACAGATATTTTGTTGGGAAAAGAGTGGCCAGGAGTATTTTAGAATGGCGTTTAAAAGGGAGATAACCCGTTAGCTTTAAAGTCTCCCATTGCATTCCTTTTCCAATTGAGGGACTTGGACAAACCATGAGACCCCCCATGACCAGGCCCCGATGCTTGTAGCAGCATGCCAGGATTTCCTGACACTTTCTGGCGTGGATAAGTCTGTTCCACTTCTCTCGCAATTTCAAGCTTGAACGAGTCCATGCTCAGATGCTGCCAATAAAAAGCAATGCAGAAAATGGTTTTCGTAACCAGCTTGCAACAGTGCTCTGTAGACAAGAACATTACATTTTTCGGAGACAATGACAAATGAAATGAATGAAGGGTCTCTGGTTGCTGCTGTGGTTTTTTTTTTATTGATCTTTCGGTTGGACAGTGTGATTTATGAACTGAAAGGCAACAACCTCATACTGTCTGTCCTCGCGGCAGGCTTAATTTGTGTGGTCATGTCGTGGTTTTCTCATTTCTGGTCCTTCTCAAAGTTCACTCTTGAGCGATCTTGGGGCAGGTACATATGAAGATGCTGTTGTTTTGGAGACCTCCTCCTTCTCTTTCTTCCTCCCTCTTGGAAGTCTTTATTATCCAGTCAGCTTTGTTTGTGCAGCTGGACAACTCAACAGGATTACTTCAACACCCCACCTCCCCAGACCCAGGAGGAAGCTGGAGACCGTTTTCTTGGATTTTGAATTGCCCAGTGCAGCCAGTGAAAGCCTGCTGAAGCTGTTGCTTTTGTTTAGAACTAAAGGTTAATTTGCTCTCTCATCCTAATGAGCTCCTTTAGTTGCTAGGTTTCTTATACCCATTCACAGGCTTAAAAAAAAAAAGACAAAATGGCCAACTGTGAGAGCATTTTTATTAGAACGATTCAGATAGTTTATCATCAAGTTTTTCCAAGCTTAAAGATATGATGGACTTAACCCTACAGCCAAACACAAGCTGGGTCATGACAAAAGCCAGACAGCTCCATTTGTGCAGACAGACTGAGTAGAAGTGGATGCTGTTTATTTAAATGACAAATGCTTAGATATATCCATTTTAGATGAGCCTTGAGTCAAGTAGTTGCCTTCTAATGTTTGAAGAGCTACACCACTGTTACACTGTTTGCTGTTTTTACATAATGTTCTGTGGCAAGCCACTTTAACCAGACCCAGAATATGGCACAGTGTTGCTGCAGAAAAAGCCAAATTAGTTGCTGCTGAATCATTTGTTTACTTAAAAAATGTCACGTAATGTCTCCAGGATATAAAGCGGGCGCACTATCCCGCCAAAAACATTAAACACCCGTGGGCCTTTTTTCATGCACACATTCGCAGGTCACAGATATATATATATTTTTTTTTCACGTTTTGACAGATGATGCACTCATGTCAGGGAAAATACCAAGAAATAAATGCTGCCCTTCAATGCAATAATTCCTAAATTGTAGAAAAAAAAATAAAATAAATACTGGGATGCAAGTTAGGACTGTGTGGACACAACAATGTTCCCTCTCCAGGCAACCATGTTTTTCTCCAAAAAACAGAGCTATGGTTAATGGACCTCTGTTTGCCAGAGGAGTCTGGAGTTGTTTTCCTACACTGGATCACGGGGAGAGATGGAGAGCCTCTGTCAATTTATCAACTTATCAGTGGACACTAGGCAGAAGCAGTCAGGATGGCTTCGTGCGTCTGTGCCTTAGCCTGTGCAGACATTATTGTTACCCGCTGTGCAGTGTAGGGTTTTGGCTTTGTGCTTGTGATTGTGGCCTGCTTTCTCATGACTGTCTGTAGTGACGTTCAGTGCACCGTTAATCACCGCAACATCTGCAGAACAAACGTGAGCATCACAGTCACAGCAACAATTCACACTACCAATCTTCACAAACACATGCATTGATATACATGGTCATGTGTTGCGGTCATTGGCACCGCATGCATCAAATAATTGCAAGTTCTCTCATGTCATTCACAGTTTCCCAGCGATGCAAGAGAACTTGAGAAGGGGTGGAGCTGAAGGTCTAGAAACGGAATAGAATAGGAGCAGGGAGCCGGGACAAAAGATGGCTAAAGAGTTTTGAAAACCTTTCATTAGGAGGGACTTTATAATGAAAAGAACAACATGGGAAGGTGTTGAGGAACAGAGTGATTGAAACGTAAATCAAGCTTCACTTCACTCTCACACATGAGGTTTCTGGCAAAGGCCAGCAAAACGATCTCACTTCTCTGCCTTCACTGCGTTGCATTACCTGTGTGTATACTGTTGTTTCAAGTTGCTGTGCACGCACACACAAACACACACAAACACACACAAAACAAAAGCTGTGCAAAGTGCAGCAGTAAAGTAGCAGTGTGCATATGTGATGCACACATGTTCTGTGTCTCCATAACAGGCGCCATGTGGTTAACACTACTTTACCTTCACGCACGCACACTGAGAAATTCAGAGCAGAGCATTTTTAAGAGTGGTTTACCCATATCACATGACAAAGGTTGACTTCTGAGAACTTTGGATTACACAAATCTCAGGACAGATTAAATTTCAGAAACTCGTATCCTTTATGCTGTGCTAATGGACAGATGTGTTTTAAAGCGTTAATAATAAGGATAATAATGCTACTATTTTCTGAAAACATGAACATGTTTTACCCATTTGTGTACTGCCTAAAAATGTAGTTTATTAGTGCGGAGCCGCAGAGTTCCCTCCACTGAGAACTGATTGCGCACTATGTGCCGTAATGAAGTCTTTAATAGGGGGCTGTAAGAACGTGTCTGCTCCAGATGTGTGCTAAAAAAAAAAAGCCCTCTTGATGTGCATTTAATCACTTCTTTGTGGCCTTGCCTTTTGATCTCTGTGGTGAAGTTTAAAATATATGAGGTGGGTCGGGGGTGTCTAGATTATGTGGTTCTGAAAATCAGAAAGCCGCATAAAAGGAGAATATGCAAATATAGGGCAATATACAAAAAAAATTTCGAATAATCTGTAAACTAGACTCAAGTTGACAGGGATGGTCTACGGGTGAATGTATTACAGTAATTGCCTCTCAGGCACCACCTTTGGAGATCCCCCACCCCCAAGTGGATAGAGTGGAGTGACGAGGGGACAGCAGTGGGGGTGGTGGTTATGGCTCCCGAGGCTGTGTGATGCCCTTCTTTACAAGGCTCTTTGTCTGCAGCTCTCTTCACTGGCACCCTAAAACCCCTAAAGCACATGAACAGATATGATATATAAAGCATTCCCAAGTTACAGAGATGAAGTGACTTTGGAGAGGAGCAGAAAAATAACAGTCAAATGTGAACTAAAAGGCTTTTCTTTTTGTTCCACACTGAACTGTCTTGCCAGATTGCAACCTTCAGAAGAGGCTGTGCCCAAACTGTCAAACTGTTTGACGAGCGAAAGGGTAATCCCTAATTATATGTCAGATCTCGTGTATTGGGGACACCCACTCCCCTATGTTTAGACGCTTATATGAGGTTTTAATGACGTGTGATTGTGTTAGTGCAGTAGTAAACAAAGAGCCAGGAAGGTTTGCCATTTGGAGCTAAAATTAAACCTTGAACATGGTGTGAAAACTCAAGAAGGAACTACCAGCAAAACAGAACTGCTTTGTGTTTGGCCTCACTCTTGATGCTGTGATGCAGGTATGACACTGATACAAATTTGTATTAAATACTTCTGTATTTTTTTTTTTTTATAACAGAAGGGGATGTAATACAAGTGTGACTGTGACATTAATTAGCAAGTCAGGCATTTGCTTGATTTGTTAACGTTGTTCCCCAGTTCAGTTCCCTTCCACATTAAAAACTGTAACTGTTTGGAGCACTTATCTCATATTTCTGCAGCCTGTTCTGCACCTGGATCACGTTACTGGCCTCATTAAAAATATTCCTCTTTCACGTTTCCACTTGCTTTAGTTTTTCCTGCATATAGTGACGTGATATGCTGGTGTTTTAAAAAAAAACCCAAAACAAACAACAGCTACAAAAGCGATAAAAATATCTGCTGGCATTCCACCTATCCATCTTTGATCCACTGTGTCCTGCTATTGTATCGGTTCATGAAATCCTTGCCGGGCTGCCAGCCTCTGTGAATTTTACTACTCTGCTTTCCTGGTGTTTCAAAAAATATCAGCCGAGTTACAAGTGCTACAGTACAAACGCCGTCTTATCTTTGCTACTTGATGTTGATCTTGATAATGACGTCGCAAAGATGGGAAAACATCCATGACATGTGGATCTCAGCAGCTAAAGAAATGTTCCTGCTCGTAGGGACGTCAAGTAACGGGTTTTGTTTTGAGGTCTTCAAATCAACACGGTCTGTTTAACAGGAAATTGAGGTTAATGCTTTACTGACACCAAACACATATATTTTTAAATGTCCTGCTTCTGTCTCTGTCTCTCTTTTTTTTTTTTTTTTTTTTTTTTTTTGGTATCAGTGTCATCAGTGAGTTTGTGTGCAGTGGGGTGTGAAACCGAGACAACATAAGTTCAGGCAATGATTAAGAAGAAGTCTTCTTTTTTTTGACCATATATAAGAGTCCCTAATGTCAAAAGTCTAAGACAGTCACGTGACAGCAACACCATAAATCCTCCTCATTCCTCTTAAACCATGAAACGGGAATAAATGCCTTTTCCCGGAAATTGCCAGCAGACAATCGATAGTGCTGCTGATATAAAATGATTGTACTCATGCAGGCCTGGGGCTGAACGATTGATAGATTGGCAGAGAGGCTCTGCAGCCATGTGCCAGCAGACGCAGCCCATCCCTGTGTATTTTCTGGTTGCGCAGTGTGCCTACAGGGGCTGCTGAATAGAGGCGGGGTTTGACCTCGATGGGCCCATGTGAACACTGGCTCGTGTCCGTTCTGAGAAGTCTTGAGCTGTCAGTGTAAAGAGGAAGGGCACCTATGTCATCGCTGATCAAATTTAAGAAACTCAGAAGTGTAGAAAAGGAATAAAAAAAAAAAAAGTCCTGTAAGTTGGGTTTAGTCATTTCCTTTGAGCGTATGTGGTAGCAGTGGTGAAACCTTGTGGTGGAGATAAGTGTATTTTTTTCCCCCTTGTGTCTGGCATGTCAACACTTGACATTGGGGGAAACTTTCTGGTGATATTTGCTGCGCACTGCGTGTGGAATTTTCCCTCTATGAATCTCGACTCACACCTCCGCAGGATATTCACACCTATTGCTTTCACCTCAGCTGAAACACACAAAAAGACACAAAGATGTTTGCTCTTTTATCTGGTTGTCTTCATTTACACTTGAACAGGTAGAGGATAGTAGGTAAAGAAGGGAACAGGATGTCGATGACTGCGACTCATATGTACAGCAAACCGCTCTCACATCTAAGATAAACACAGATAATTAACGTGTGAAACTGAACAGGAAAGAACAAATAACAGCAGCAGAGGCTTCCTGTGCACCCATGACAGATTACGCTGAGCTGTTCATATAACCAAGGAAAGCTTAAACCTAGTTGAACTTTGAAAATTCACACGTGAACTTTTTCATATTATGGTATTAAGAAAGAAGACCTTATTTTTCACCTTTTGTATATGGCAAAGAAACAGAACAGACTGGTCTAGGTGTCCGTTTCCACTGCAGCATCTCGTTAGCAGGGAGTGCAAAGGGCAGATGGAGAAAGAAGTGTCACAGGATGTTTCAGACCACAAACAGCTCAACAGTGAAACGTGCTGAGGGATTTTTCTAAGCAAACAGTAAACACATTTGAATGCAACCAAGATACCAGTCAAATGTAAGCTTTCTCAGCTCAGGGTTTATCATTGGTTCTTACTTGAAATGATCTTTTAAAGTCATCCAAAGCTTTTGTTCAGCCGTGAGTCCCATCATGAAGACTAAGCCCTGTCGCTTGTTAATATCCAAAGAGAGCAGGAGTCGGCTTTTGAGAGCAACCATCGCACTCTTTCCCTAGCAAAAAAAAAAAATAAAAAAATCTGTGCACTAAATGCTGCTGCTTGCAACTGTGGTTCTGTGATCAATAAAGGCAACTGTGGTTGTGACAGGTAGGTGTAGCTGTGAAAATCAGAAACATTTTGCATTGTACATGCATGGAAATGTGCATCACAGAGCGCCATTGCATAATTTCTGAGATGATGATAAATTCGTACATTTATTATGATTAAGATCTGTGAGCTTTCTGATAGGATATCCTGCCACAGGTGTCTGTCTCTGGTTTGACTTCCGTTGTCTCAGACTCACATGTTTTTTAATTCTGTCAGCATTCGTTTCATCACCTGCTCTAACTTTGTTCAGGCTTTGCTGTAAAATCCAGACAGAATTATCACCTTGTCTTCCTGTAAGCTTTGCTGCACCCCCACCTCCACCTACATGAGAAACTAAATGAAATGTAGGTGCTGTTGTGATATGTTTTAATGTACAGCTGTATAAAATGGAAGTGCACATAAGCAGACAAAACATACGTGGCATTACACATATATTAATATTTATATCTTCATATACTTGTGGAAATTGTAATCAGATATTAGCAAGTTAATTAAAATATCTAGAATTATGTTAGTCTTTGATGCTTCTTTTATAACATTAATTAGTATGATTTCAAATATTTAAACTATTCTTCTGATATGCTGTAGTCTAAAGGAGAGGAGTCACTGGTTGTCAAGGCATGACAGCATTTTTTAGCACTGTCACAATTATTGTGGAAGGGTGACAGTGCTGTCTGGGTCAAATCCTTTGACTGGGGGTGGGGGTGGGGGGTTACTGCTGTTGACCAATCACTATGGAAAGCTCTGAATGGCATATTGCAGGTAGAGGGGCAGGGCTGCATCGAGACGGTGCACTCGGCAAACCAGCCTGTCAAGTTTTCCCACATAAAGTGAAATCCCTTGATGATAGATGCCAAAACCTCATGGGTGACAGGCGGACCTTGAGCTGTCTACACAACAGATGGAAAGAGAGCTGGCCTGAAAGAAAAAACAAAAAAAAATGACAGAGCTGAGAGACAAAAACCCCGAGAAGAAACAAAGCAAGGTCCCTTTTTTTTTTCTCTTTTAGCCGATAGGAGACTGCAGAGACACAGAGGTTCTTTTTCATGAGTAAATTCATTATAGGCTGCAGTAATATAACCTAACCAAATTATCCTGATGCAGACGCCACATGTGCTTAAGCTCAAACACTCCTATTTGTGTCTATTACTGGAGCTAAAAAGGATGGGGAGGAGACGGGCTGTCCTGATAGCAGTTGGATAAGGGAGTGCTCGGCTGCAAATTTCTGCTATGATACAGTTGTCGCAGCCAAATGGAAGCATGCTGTCCCCTTATTAAGGCTGAAGGCCAATGCTATCCACGCTGAAGGAGGCTATTGTTCTTTGTTCCTGCTTGAGGAAATGGTGTGTTGGTTATTACTGGCAGCCTATAGCAGCTGAGTGCTGAACCTGCCTGAATGCAGGGGATGCTTTGCTACACTACTCTGTCACACTTAGCCGTGTGTGTGCTACAATGGGTTTCTGTGCATGTGCAATGCATCGCATTGATGGGCTTGTGAACGTGTGTGCACGTCACAGCGACGTCTGATTCCTGCCTTTGTGTCCAGATGCCATTCCACATGCATGCTCTCTGTCTGGCTTTGTCTTCTTCCTTCTTTATCTTTTAGTCTCTCAGGTTTAGATTCAAAGCCCGGCAGAGAAGAGATCCGAGCCCAGTTTCCACTCTATTTTTTTAATTTATTTAGTTTTTGCCAACACTTGCTTCAGCTCTCCAGCCTGGCAAAGGCAAGGAAGCATCAGTGTTGAATTACCTTGAGAGCTAGCCTGCAGAGAGATCCTGTTACTTTTGACAGGTTTAAAACACTAACTTTACCACTAATTAGATTTCCAGAGCTTCCAGCCTTCCTTTATTTTTTATTTTTTTGTATAAAGGAGTAATTTGAACTCAGGTTAGCAGCTCACAATGTTTTTTTTTTTTTTTTCTTCAGGTGATTCATTACATAACTTTCGGTATTACTTCAGTTTTTCCACAGTGGTTTCACACTAATAAGGATATTCCGTGAATATGATGTTAAATTGCAGTGCACTGATACACCACTTTTTTTTTTTTTATCAATTGCTGGGGAAGGCCCGACCTTTTCCTCTCTGGTATCTATTTGATTAGCTGCAAACTTTTTAGTTGGAAGTGGGTGGCTGGTACTCGTCAGGATGAAGAGGTCTGGCTGATCCGCATGCTATGCTGACATTTCAAGAGGTAACTCACTGGAGTGGAATGGTCTGCTCCCCACAACAATGCTGTGTGTTGACAGCCGAGTATTCGGACAGGGTTAGTGGAATGTCCCGTCCAGACTGTGAGCGAAGGCCTTTGTCTAAGCATTGGCTCTAACAAAGCATTTGTTCTTTCACCTGAAGATGATCTCTGCTTGCGGAGGTTAATCAACCAAAGTCATTTTTTTCTTTTTTCTTTTTTTTTTTTTGGTTAGCATGCAAAGTCTTTCAGAAGGTTGCCCTTTTCCCTTGCAAACTGCAAAGTTTGCCTTTGTGGTTTGAATGTAGCACCTGACGCTTCCTTGTTTATTCTGTTTAGCTGTTACAGCAATTCAAGGATTTCTGACAATAAAAGGTTTTATTTTTGAACCCCTTGTTTATTGCCTTCATACTCTGACTGGATTACTCCAGTCAGAGTATGAATTTTCTAGTTTCCACTGTACTGACTAAAGAACAAGTTTGCTCGAGTTTTGCTTTAGGGTTTAACTTTGAGTAATTGCTTTGCTATAAACGCATGTTTTCTTTGTCAGATTATTACCTCGATGTAAGAACATTTCCTTTGTCAGTAATCCAGGTCTTCTGTCTTTCTTTGTGTTTGCAGGTGACCCACACAGAGCCTCTGAGACGTGACTGTAGGACAGACAGTCTCTTTCCCAACCTGCTTCCTGTCCTTTCCTTAAAGGCAAAAACTATTGGCATAGATACTCTGCACAACACTGTGTGAATGAATCTTTGCCGCAAAGCCGTTGTGCACTGCCACCCTGTCGCCATGGGCAGCAAATATTCCCAATACTACAATAAGAGTCTGATCCGCTTATACTACAGCTATGCTAAAAACATGACATCTGATGACATAGACAAATACATAAAGGAGAAACTCGATAAATATCCCGACCCTCTCGAAATATTCATCGTGGTCCTCTGCACCATCATCATCCTTGAGAATCTGATGGTCCTGACTGCCGTCTGGCGCAACAAGAAGTTCCATTCGGCTATGTTTTTCTTCATCGGTAACCTGGCATTCTCTGACCTGCTTGCAGGCTCAGCCTATATAGCCAACATTTTTCTATCGGGGGCAAATACATTTGAATTGTACCCAGTACAGTGGTTCATCAGGGAAGGAACAGTGTTCATTGCTCTGTCAGCTTCAGTCTTCAGCCTGTTAGCTATAGCTATAGAGCGGTATGTTGCAATCACCAAGGTTAAGGTGTACGGCTCCAACAAAACATGTCGAATGTTTCTGCTGATAGGAGCTTGTTGGGTTACCTCCATCCTTATCGGAGGACTTCCCATCATCGGCTGGAACTGCATCAACAACCCCCCTGAGTGTTCAGCGGTATTGCCACTTTACTCTAAGAAATACATTGTGTTTGTTGTCACCATTTTCAGCGTCCTACTACTCTCTATTGTCATCCTCTATGTGAGGATCTATTTGATTGTACGCTCCAGCCACCAGGAAGCAACCAACTCACAAGCCTATTCCCTTTTGAAAACGGTCACAATAGTGCTGGGAGTCTTCATTGTGTGCTGGCTGCCTGCTTTCACGATTCTCCTCCTGGATTCATCCTGCAGCATATATTCCTGCCCTATCCTCTCCAAAGCAAGCACCTTCTTTTGTATTGCCACTCTGAACTCTGCGCTTAATCCAGTGATCTACACACTGCGCAGCAAGGACATGAGAAGGGAGTTCATGCGCTTGTTGTGCTGCTGGGGGGTGCTGCAAAGTGGGCGGCCGTCTGAACGTTGTCTGGTCCCTCTAAAGAGCTCCAGCTCTCTGGAACACTGCACCAACAAACTTGAACACCAGAAAACACCCATTATGAGAGAATGTACCACCTGTGTTTGATAGGGTGCAAGTATATCGTGTATGTGACTGCGAGAGAGAGAAGGATGAGGTAGCTGTTAAGAGAGAAGCAAGCACATCCCACATCTAAGACATGTGGTAAGGCTGGGACAAAGCTGTCTCTGAGACACAGAAGCAAACTTGTATTTCCAGTTACAGTCAAAATTGTGTGAATTCACACAAAATCACCCATGCAGCTGGTGTAAAAACATAAGAGGGAACCAATGTAGTAGGTGAGAAATGTGAAAAAAGAAAAAAAAAAAGCTTTCTTGTGGGTACTTTTATTGATTGTGGAGCAAACCATTTTCGTGTATATGCCTGTTGTCTTGTTCATTTTTCTAAACATGTAAAACCCTTTTAAAAGCCAAAATTAATATGCATAATGTCATATTTATGCCAAGTTTGGGCCTTTCAACGACTGTGTCAATGCAAAACTAGTAATCTACAAAGTTGCACTTTGTAGATTACTACAGATATTTTTGTTCTTTGTAAGGTTTAACCACATTACTCTCCTTCACCGATATACAGAACCAGTCAAAAGTTTGGACACAGTGTGTCCAAACTTTTGACTGGTTCTGTACATATACATTAAGCTCAAAGATGCATCACTCGTTCTTTACAGAGCCACAGGTAGTGGTCAACTGAGACCAAATTACTAAGTAGTTCTTTGACAAAATGAGGCTATATATTCCCTATATAATCTTAAACCAATTCATAAACTACAACAAACTTATGTAACCTGCTCACATTTAATGCATGAAATTCTAACTGTAAGTGATAATGTGTATGATATACTCCAGCTTCAGATTCCATCACTAACACCTCTTCCCTCATTTGACCTCATAATCAGTCCCTCTTGCTTTTACTGTTGTCTTTTGTATCTAAACCGTTTCCGTCGAGGAAGGCCTAATCAGAACGCACATTTCCTTAAGAGAGTTGGCACAGATGTTGAATTTGACTCATTAACAGCTGTCCAAGCAGCTTTAACTAAAGGGACAGATGTCATTGCAGTGTTGGAGAAACATAGCAACAATGTGGTGTCTCTGTTTGTGCCTTCCTCCCGGGGGGAAAAAGGCTGAATGCACGTATGAAGTGTTGGGCCGTGTGCCCCTTGTTGACAGTATTATTGATCATTTAGAATTTCAAAGTCACTGACGAACAGAGAGTGGGATGAACAGGGTAGGCCACTCTTACTGTGAAGTCTTAAACAGCACCATGAACAAGAATTGGTTTCATTTTCAAGCAATATACCTTGTGCGACTAAAGATCCAAACACATCTTATCTTGCCGAAGACCCATCGCCTCTTCTACAAAATAGGAGAAGATCCGGTTTCAGATGCACGGGCGGTATCTGCCCTCCTGGGAGGTCAGCTTCATCCTCGTTCTAACATCCTGACATCCTACAACATGCAACTTCCCTCAGTCATAGGAAGTCCCGTTTTTCATTGTCCGGTTCCTGTTGTTCAGACTTACACTAGCCTTCTTCCCGTAGACACACAATTAAAACTCTTCTCTCTGTCAGTGTTTTTTATTGATTTTTAAATTTAGACAGACATGTAGAAAAGCACTTTGGCAGCTTCAGTGATGTTTCCTTTCCCCCATTTTTTTTTAAAGATGGAGAGATGTTTTAATTTGTATACCCATGACTTTTTTGTTAATATAAAAAATAACTATGTATGTTAATATGTATGTATCTTTGTACAGTGTGTATGATTTTTGTGTTGTGAAATGTCTCGTGTGCAATAGTCTTGTGTGTCCAGTAGCACGCTGCCTGTTTTAAATTGGTACAATCTGAAACACTAATGTAGGTACATAAACATTTTGTTAATTGCATTCCAGTTTTATAAAATAAATGCTGAAAAGAAGAGAGAAAAAAAAAACGTGTTCAAGTTTAATTGTGAGCTGTAACCAAGCATTGTGGCAGCTGCAACTTCTCTGCATGTCCTGAGTTGTCCTTTTTTTTTCTTTTTTAATATGTGAATCCATCTGAGAAGGAATTAAAATGCAGCATTAAATCCAAACATGCTCTGACAAGGTCAGACAAACACTAGCCTTGACATGAAAGCCTGAAATACTGCTTTGTCATTAATCATGGCTTTTTTACCTGATGAAATTGTTGGTTTGCTTAAAGGGTAAAAGGAAGGCATGGAAATGATGGGAAGCTGGGCAGAGGACAGAGAGGACTAAAAGTGGGGTGTGGTGGGGAAGATGGCCTGTTTGTAAGTGTTAGTCTGAGAAAAGCATAAAGGAAAAGCCCCGGGAGAGGGTTTTCTGGGTAAGAGGGATGCTTGGGGTGAGGGGAGAGGCTGACTTATGGAGGCCTTGGGAGAGTTGGGCCTGTTTCCTGTCAGACATCCAGGATTCCTGGGTGGGAACACTGGCTGAATCAGCCCCAGGAGGCTGCACTTCTGGGATGTCTGCCAAGTCTTTTCAGAGTCCTGCAGGATATTACATCAGATTCAGAAACCTGTATGTGAAGTTGTGTACACAGAAAGCACTTAAAGTCATCACACATATGTAAGTTCATGCCTGCAGAACAGCACGCAATTTGGAATACTTCATAAATTATACAAAAAAAAAATGAAGTGGACAAAACCCCACTTGTTAATGGATCCTTATTACATTGTGCACACAACTGAACACTGATCAATTAATATAATAAGTCCACAGATTAAACTCGTGCCACTGAAAGCTTATGGTAAAAGAGGGTATGGTGGGCTTGCATGTGTACATAGGGTGTATGAACAAGTTGACAGCCTGAAAGAAATCCAGCCTACCAATGACACATTGCCACCTTGTGGTCAAATAGGGACATAGCTGGCCATATTTGACCCCCTCTCCTTATACTTTCTTTCATTCTTTTTGTTTTAAAATCACACAGCAGTCACTTAACTCAAAATATCTACATTTAGGACAAATAGGCTAAACCAGCCAGGACCCGAGGCATACACAGTGTAATCACACGGGAAGCGAAGTTATCTGCCGTGGATAATCCACGTGGATAATCCATTGTGCATCACAATTACAGTGACAGCCAAGGTTTTATTAAACAGTAGTGATATATCTGAGATGCAGACGTCTCCCCGCGATTCCCCACTAGTAAACAACAACTTCCGCCTGGTCAGTCGACTTCGACATCTAGCAAACAGTAAGGGAGGATCAAGTTATTTGTGCATTTCTAGAAAATGTATTTATTTACAGTAGATACACATTAAAGTTCCAGTTTTCTTTTATAAACGGTGATTATGACATAAATATTTGATGCAAGTCACAAATGATGAGTACAGCAGGAATTTATTAGGTCTGCCATCGAAGGTGATTTACCTACAGTTTGCTACAGTGGTACAGTCCACAACACCCGGGTTTCCGCGCGAAAAGACGGCCCGCGCGCCCGAATTGCTTATAGCATCCATCTGCACGCGACAGATAGACACCGTGGAGCCGCGCGGTGGTTAATGACGGTGGACTTTTAAGCGTTGTTTTAACGATTTTAAAGCATTTTACTTACATCGCTCGTGTCTTACGCTTGTTTACGATGCCGACCAGGACGTCCCTGCCTCTCCCGGACGATGTCAGGAAAAGGTACTGTAATGAATGCTAATACTGTCCTACTGATGTAGCTAGCATGCAGCTTTTATTTCAAAAGCCATAATAGTGGTGGCTAATGCCGTAATGCTAGCCTTGCTGGGTTGGACTGTCTCTGGTTGTCATGAGCGTGACTGCCCGCTTACCTGTGTAAGCAGTTGTAGCTATCGTTAGCTTGTTGCCATTGACAGGACTGATGCGGCTTGCACTATTAGCCAGTTAGCACCATTAGCATGCCAATGGATGGGGCAGCGTGTGAGATTTGGCGCCACTCAGGAAGTTTTGTTATCTGTGTTTTTGATAACCCGCTGTCACTTTTTTTTTTTTAAATTGCTGTGGTATGGCAGAGGCTGTGCTCCCGCACTGTTCCCGCGCTCCGACTTACCGCAGCGTTGTTTTGATATCTCTTTTGTTTACAGCTTGCAGAGGCTGGATGAGGATGGATCTGCAGATGAGGTGAGTTTTGCATGGACTCGAGACATGTTTCTCCATCTGGTCTGTGTCATCTCAAAGGAAAGCTGCAAGCTCAATCCGAGTTACACTCCTGTTAAATATTTATGAAAGAGATTTACAGAAACCTGAGACAAATCATTTTTTTTCCTGTGGACAGCTAAAGCAAACGGGCATCAGTGCTGAAACATCATTAATGGAAAGCTAAACTGAAATATGTTCCATGTAGAAATAGTTTTCAAATCGCTTTAATAGTAATGTAATCCAGTTTAGGACAACGGTATCTGTCTGCAATGAATCCTAGTAATGTTTTTAAGATAATTTAGATCTTTATCCCTTTAAAATGTCACTTCAGGATCACGTGAAGGAGAAGTTGAGGTTGGTGCAGGACTTTCTGCACGGTGACGCTCAGGATCAACTAACCAGCCTGGAAGAAAAAATGAAAAGTTCAGAGATCTCAAAGGTCAGTTACTCGTAAGTCATCCAAATTAATGTTAATCTTGAAACATTGTCACTATATCTGTCCTCTAACTTGTGACACATGGCATTTACTTTCTTCAGGAGGTGTATATCTCTAAAGTGAAGGCCCTGCTTGGAAAGGAACTTCATCTTGAAAATGGCTCTCACATTGACGGCGCAGAGGAGAATGGGAAGACGAATGGCTTCTCAAATGGGTCCCACAAAAATGAGCACGATGAAGATGTAACCATGGGCGTACAGGAGGAAGACGAAGCTGTCAAGTCACCAACTGCTTCGAAGGGGAAGGGTGGACGCAGGAGCAAAGCGAATTCTGACACAAAGAGTATGTTTGAAATGTGTTAATATGATGATGATCTCCAAATTCAGTGGCTTTATGGATTTATTTAAGGAAAGTTGAATCCCTTTTTTTTTTTTTTTTTTTTTTGGTAGAGTCTCCAGCCAGTACCAGGGTTACAAGAAATAGTGGGAAACAGCCTACTATCTTGTCAATGTTCACTAAAGTGTGCGTATACAAGTCTATTTATATACTTCATTTACACATTTTGACATATAAAAAATAGAAACTCTGTAGTCCCTGTAATCTGCTTAAAGTAAATGTATCTTTCAGTCAGAAGCGCAAGTCAGAGGACTTGAATGGAGAAGCAGTCAACGGACAAAATGAATTGAAAAAGGATGAAGACGTTGAGGAGGTGATGCAGTTTTATTTACTGGTGATGTGTAAACATCAGTAGAAGCTGCAGTTCCAGTGTCTGATTCTTTTCAATTTTTTTATTTCTTTTTTTGTAGTCTCGAGAGGATAAGCGTCTCAAAGTGGAATCGGATGAAAAGTAAGTCTTTTTGTGACTGATTGTGTTACAGCTTTTCTGAGTGAATGTATTAACACGGTTTTCTATGCAGTGCCACTCCAGAAGAAAGCAAGAGTGAGATTATAAAGCCGGTTTCCACTGCAAAGGTAATGATTTGGATTGTTGAACTGTAAACATTTTGGAGTAATTAATGCTTGTTGCTGATGTGATTCTCTACAGTATAATGTGTTTTTGTTTCTGTTCAGACACCACCGCCCAAATGTCAAGACTGCAGACAATACTTGGATGACTCTGACCTGAAGTTCTTTCAAGGAGATCCTGATAATGCGGTGAGTGTTTTTTATATATGTGTATATGTATATATTTTAGTTGAGTATTGCAGTTTTATTTATCTTTAAATAATAAAATTCTGAATTTCTGTGTTTTAGCTGGAAGAGCCTGAAATGTTAACAGATGAGCGCCTCTCGCTGTTTGACTCCAATGAGGATGGATTTGAGAGCTATGAAGATCTGCCACAGCACAAGATCACAAACTTCAGGTGAGCGATTCTTGTTTAGACTAAAACAAAACCCACATGCTGCTCACTCATATAGTGAGCTGTATGTGAGGCTGGGCACTAAGCAAGGAGAAAATAAAAACTTGATTGGCTAGATTGAGCTGGAAAGGATGTGTAGCTTGTTGGAGCAAGTTAAAGATGGAAATGTTGGTGCAACGAGTGAAGAGAGTGTACTGAGCAGGTGGAAGGAGTACTCTGACAAACGCATGAATAAAGAAAATGAGAACGGGACAGTTGGTGAATCAGGAAGTGCAGATGATTGGTAAGGAAGAAGTGAGGGCAGCTATGAACAGGATGAGTAGAAAGGCAGTTCATCCAGATGGCATAACTGTGGAGGTGAAGTGTGTGTGTGTTTGTGTGCGTTTTGTGGCAGAAGGATAGCAGTAAGAATGAAATGGAAGGTTTACAAGATGGTAGTGAGATCTGCTATGCTGTGTTGGAGATGGTGACACTAACAAAGACAGGAGACAGAGCTGAAAATGCTCGGGTTTTCATTGGGAGTCACCAGAATGGACAGGATTAGAAATCTATCAGAGGGACAGTTTAGGTTTAGATGTTTGGGGACAAAGTTATCGTGGCAAGGCTAAGATTGTTTGGACATGTACAGAGGAGAGATAGTGGATCTGTTGGGCAAAGCGTGTTAAATACTGAGCTGGCAGGCAGGAGGAAAAGAGGAAGACAAAAGAGAATATGGATGTGCTGAGTGGGGGCATGCGGAGGCTTGGTGTGACAGAGAAGAATGCTAGGGATTGGATGAGTTGGAGGCAGATGCTGCTGTGGCGATGCCTAAAAGGAGACGAGGAGTTTAGAAGAACAAACATGTTCCTTCTAGTTACACTGTTTTTATATTCTCATACTTGAGGTTTGTGTCAGTCTCACAGTATTGCGATGTGTGTTGCAGTGTTTATGACAAGCGTGGCCATCTCTGTCCCTTTGACTCTGGACTTATTGAGAAGAATGTCGAGCTTTATTTCAGCTGTGTTGTCAAACCCATCTATGATGACAACCCTTGCATGGATGGTATGGAAAACCTCATTTCAGCTATAGAGATGATGATTGTACATTATTTTCTTTTAGTTTCTGTAACCCTTTTTATTTATATTATTCTTAGGTGGGGTTCCTGCCAAAAAGCTGGGACCCATCAATGCCTGGTGGATAACTGGTTTTGATGGTGGAGAAAAAGCTTTAATTGGTTTCACCACAGGTAGCAAAATTTTACATTTTCTCCTCCTTTTATTTAAAAAAAAAATACATCCATATATACAGTGCACTAATGTTTATCCAAATCTTTCCATATCTAGCTTTTGCTGATTACATCTTAATGCAGCCTAGTGAGGAGTATGCACCCATCTTTGCACTGATGCAGGAGAAGATCTATATGAGCAAGATAGTGGTTGAATTCCTCCAGAAGAATCCTGATGCTACTTATGAAGACCTTCTCAATAAGATTGAGGTGCAGTTTTATGTGATTGAAACAAACTCTTATTTTGGCATTTGATCCAGTTTCCTGCTGTGTTCATATGTTTAGGACGGGGAAAATATATTCTAGTGTGCATGTTTCCCTTCATCTAAAGATGATCTGTGATCATCGCTGTGTTGGCTTCCCACAGGCGTCCATTTTTTTTCTGAATACTTACTAACTCTGGTTCTTCCTTTTCCTCAGACCACCGTGCCTCCCGCAGGGCTGAACTTCAACTGCTTCACTGAAGATACACTCCTGCGCCATGCCCAGTTTGTGGTAGAGCAGGTGGAGAGCTATGACGAGGCCGGTGACTCAGATGAGCAGCCCATCATTGTTACCCCCTGCATGAGAGACCTGATCAAGCTTGCAGGAGTCACTCTAGGAAAAAGGTGCAGCTATAAGGGCATTGTTTCTTATGTTAAAGCTTTTATTCGGGTATGTTTAGAGGAAAAGTGTTGATTTATAATTTTGCATCAATACTTAAAAGGATGATTTTTTTTTTTTTTTTTTTTTTTTTTGAAGGAGCTCAATCTCATCTGTTGGCTTGTGAATCTGCATCAAAGTTTATTTGTTACATGCATGGTCATACAAGGTACAACTAGCAGTGAAATGCTTTGATGGCTACTCTTACACTATAGCACAAAATGAAGATGTAAATGGATGATTTTAAAGAATATCATCAAGAATATAATGAATATGTGCACTGAGGTAAAATGGAGGTGGAATAATTAACAAGATATAGTCAAAATAAAATATAAAGTAACAAAATATATATAAAATGTAACAAAATATATACACTAGAATATACATACTATACACACACAGGGTATGTTGTGGGAGGGGGTGTAGGGTGCATAATATAGTGCAAATAGTCCAAGTGATGTTCCGTTGATGTTATAGCTGCTGTGCATTGAAGTGAAAGCAGACCTAAGTACTTCATGTGATGCATATTTGCCTTTAACAAAGATTCCAGTTTCAGCCTTTCCCATTTTTCTTCTAGCAGCAGTTTTGACTCACTCAGGATTTTGAAGATATCCATTTCATTTGTGCTTATATTCCTGTATTTCTGCTCCTCGCTCCTTGTTCTCCCTAATGTCTAACATTCCTTTAACATTTCCTAATGCAGCATGCTGCTGTACTGGTAGGTAGGCCTCATTGTGAATGCATCTTTAGCTTGTTTGGTGTGTTAGTGTGAAGCATTTAGAAACTTTATGGCCAAAGAGCACTACACCAGATTTCATGCTAAAATTTTATTTCTAATTTGAATCATTTTATATTTTTTGGCTTTACATTGTGGTTTATTTTTAGTTTATTCAGCATATTTGAAATCTGGCCATATATAACAGATGGGAGTCATCAGTGTGCATAAAATAGACAGTCACAAATGGATAGTTTGGTTAATTTATTTAAATGTTGTGGAACTCGTACTTCACAGAAATTACGTATTACTAGACTGACTCGCCACACTTGAGTTTAACAGGATTTAATTAAAATATGCAAATTTTCTTTCTCCTTGTTTCTCATTTTGACTCTTCCAGTACTTCTGATATATTTATTTTTAGCATCCTGACATAACAGATGGCTTGTTATACAGAACAATCTGTAATGTGATCGTTCGAAATTATAAGGTTTGGAAGAAGGCATTCACTTTCACATTTAAAAAGCATCTTCTACCACTGGCTGACTTCAAGCAGTCAGCTGTGATCACAGGAGAAATTGCCAAAGGTTGGTGGGGGGGGCGGCTGCAGTGAAATGATTGTTGCTGCCTTTGTAATGAGCATTTGTGCAAAAACAGCAGCCGATTGTAAGAACCGTCTATCATCGTCAGACTTTTAAAAAAAAAAAAAAAAAAAAAAAAATGCCTCTAGCAGTGACTTTGTTGGCCAGTTGTTGCTCGTAGGAAGCTGATTGGTTTGGCTTCAAGCACATGGCTTGACACTTTGCATTATGGGTTACAGGATGTGCCTGAAGGCTTAATACTGGTGTTTTTGTTTTTTGTTTTTAAGTTTAACCTTTGTGCAGAGACCTTTTGTCATAAACCTGTCTTATAGACAATACCCTCCCCCCCACGCAGCTCATAATCCATAGAAATAGAAGTCTTGGAAAGTCCCACATTCAAGCTGATTTAATGTGAGACATCCCCACTGCTATAATCACAGCTATAAAGATTCAGGATTCAAACAAAAAATGTTTTCACTCTCTAGATAAAACTTGTCTGCTCCTGACGGAAGTGCTGTCAGGGTGTTATTTATTTTATTTTTTTTAATTTCTCTCCTTGGCACTAACTCATACAGGGCTCTATGTTAAATCAAAGTTAAGGGTCAAAAACCTTCCTGTTGGTGAGGGTTCTTCATCCTGTTTAGTTAGAAACGGGACTCTTCAGCACAGATTAGAATTTGGCCGGTGTTATGAGCGATCTTGGAGCAAACGCTATTTATAACTGGGGTGATAGGAAGAACAAAAGCCAGATGAGGTCAAAGCAGTCTAATCTTTGAGGAAGTTGGCACGTGTTGGTGTTTTTCCATGCAGGCCCAATTGCTTCCTACTGTGAGAACTTTATTGCCACTTAAATCAAATGGAAACATGCATTGTACATTATGTCTGTTTAGTTTTGTTTGCTCGTTTCTTACGTTGCATGGCCTGATGCTGTGGTGTGTTGATGGCCAGGGGCTTCATAATGCCATCCCTTCATCTATCATCAGGTATTTGTGCATTCAAATCCGCCTCTCTTCTGATCATACATCTTATTCTGTTGACAGGAGGGCTGCCAGAAGACAGGCGATTCGCCACCCGACAAAGATAGAAAAGGACAGTAAGGGACCAACTAAAGCTACCACCACAAAGCTGGTCTACCAGATCTTTGATGCCTTCTTCTCTGATCAGATAGAGCAGAATGACAAAGAGAGTGGAATGAAAAGACAGCGCTGTGGTGTCTGTGAGGTGAGTTGGTTAGTGACATCTGATTATAAAGTATCTGGGGTCCATTGATGCCCACTCTCTAATTCTTATGCATGTTGAACCCTTTTCTTTCTCTTTGCATAGGTTTGTCAGTCTCCTGATTGTGGCAAGTGTACAGCTTGCAAAGACATGATCAAATTTGGGGGAAGTGGCAAAAGCAAGCAGGCTTGTAAGCAGAGAAGGTGAGCATGGCCTTTAATCTGTTGCCTATAAATGCCTTTCCAAATTTTTTTGGTGAGTGACAGAATATTTCAAGCAAGAAAGAAGAAAGTACAACACAGACTTAGATATTTATATAGTGTGGTATTACAGTGGTATTAATTTCTTTAAAACAATATACGCCTCTGTTTAGATGCCCCAACCTTGCAGTAAAGGAGGCTGAAGATGATGAGAACATTGAGGAGGAAGATGTTCCAGTGGAGAAGACCAAAAAGGTTCCTCATGCCAAGAGGAAGAAGCAGACTCAGTGCAAACTTGCATGGATTGGAGAACCTATTCAGGTATGTTTTCCTACTTCATAGTAGTTAAATAAAGGCACCAGTATTCTCACCACGTTGGTCGCTCTGCACATCACCTCGCCGGGCAGGTGGACAATTTCCAACTTTTGAATCTCTGCGACCTTGACCTCAAGGTGAAGGTTAAGGTCAGAGGTCAAGTTTTCTGAAAATTGTGTGAACGTGATAACTTGAAGATGTCATCTGGGAAGCTCAGATTGATGCCATAGATGTCAAAATTTTGGACGACTTAGTTTTTACTATAATAACAGCAGTCACAGAAAGTGACCGTATTCCAGGGATACAGCCAAAACATTTTTACAGGCTGGCGTGATCATACGATTGGGGGGGGCAAGCAAACAATCACTTGCTGACGCTAACGACTGCAGTGTTAGCTAACTGTTACCATAGCGATCTATTCTGGAAGCTAAGTGCTGAAATTCTCAGCCCGGCGCAACAGCAACTCAGCAAGGTACGGAGTTCCCAGGAGTGACTATGAAAATATTCATCTTCACCCTTTCAGACTGAAGGGAAGAAGCAGTACTACAGGAAGGTCTCTTTGAACGATGAAGTGCTGGAGGTGGGAGACTGTGTCTCAGTTTCATCAGAGGATCCATCCATTCCCCTGTATCTGGCCAGGTAAGTGATTCAGACGCAGTTTAATATTGATGAAGTGGAGCGTCTCAAATCTAATGAGGTTTCTTTCTCAGGATCACATCGATGTGGGAGGACAATAATGGAAAGATGTTCCACGCCCACTGGTTCCTTCGTGGAATAGACACAGTGCTCGGCGAGACTTCAGATCCACTCGAGCTTGTCATCGTGGATGAATGTGAAGACATGTTGCTCAATTATGTCCAAGACAAAGTGAATGTCATGTATAAGGCCCCATCTAACAACTGGTTTATGGAGGTAAGTTTTAGAGGCTAAAAAGCTCTGAAGCTGTTTTTCATTGCAATTTTTTTTAATCTAATGGCTGTTTCTGTGTTTTTTAGGGTGGTATGGATGTTGACCTCAAAGTGATTGAGGATGATGGGAAGAGTTTCTTCTATCAGTTCTGGTATGACACAGATTATGCCAGATTTGAAATGCCTCCAAAGACATCTCCATCTGAAGAATCCAAGTTCAAGTAAGCACCAGCCACACATGCATTTATACTGCTCATGGGTTTATTTTATTTTTTTTTCCTTCTTTTCTGTGATTCTCAGTATACCTGCTTTGACTTTCAGGTTCTGTGGCAGCTGTGTTAGGACTAAAGAGCGAGAGGAAAAAGAGGTGCCTCGTGTAATCGAACCCCTGGAGAATGAGGACAGTGACACAAAGGCTTTGTATGCTTTAGCTTGCTTTAAGGGAGAGCAGTTCAGGGTGGGAGACAGTGTCTACCTGCCTCCTGAAACTTTTAGTTTCAGGTGAGTGAACAGAGTTTAGTGTGTATTTTTGTGTTGAACTTGTATGTGTAGTGCAACTTAGGCCACTAGAGGGCCTTCATTACTCATGCAGTCAGGAGCTTGGAGAACACAAGTGTTGATTAAAGTCTGCATTAAACCAATGAAAGGAAGGCTCAATTTCTTGAGTTACTGAGCTGAATTTGAAATCCTATTCTGCCTAAAGCAACAAAATTATGTCTTTTAATATATCATAATGCCATAACATAAAAAAATTAAAGAATTTTTTTTTTTTTTTTAAATGAAGACAACTTGGTCTTGTATACATTTGTTTGGACTAACTTCCCTTTTTGTGGCTCTTAGTGTGAAGCCAGCCAGTCCAGTGAAGCGCTCCCACAGGAAAGATGATGTGGATGAGGAGCTTTATCCGGAGTATTACAGGAAGTCATCAGACTACATCAAGGGGTCAAACCTGGATGCTCCAGAGCCTTTCCGTGTTGGGCGGATCAAGGAGATTTTCTGTCCCAGGCGCAGCAATGGGAAACCAGACATGTCAGAGGTCAAACTGCGACTCTACAAGTTCTACAGGTAAAAGCTGTTTAAAAAGTAAATGGGCTGCCATTAAGGGTATGAAAATGTTAAGAATTAACTTGATTTTTATCTTGTTTCCCAGGCCTGAGAATACTCACAAAGGTGTCAAAGCTAGTTACCATACAGACATCAATCAGCTGTACTGGAGTGATGAAGAAGTGACGGTAAACATGGCTGACGTACTCGGCCGCTGCCAGGTAGAATATGCGGAGGACCTGAATGAATCGATCCAGGACTACTCCAGTGCTGGACCTGACCGCTTCTATTTCCTTGAGGTACAGTACTTCTGCGGGAATTTCTGAATCTGCTATTGATCAGTTCATCCAAAAAAAAAAAAGTCAGTATCTTGTAATAGCTACCCCACTAGCATAGAGGGAAGCTTAAAGCAGTTGGCACGACACTTGGAAAGTTTAATAATTAAACAGATTGTTGGACATACTTGAACATTTCTTCAGTGCAGTGTATATATACTGTTTGTTTTTTGGTCTTTTTGTTAGTTTAATTCTCATACTAATGTGTCCCTCACAGGCCTATAATGCAAAATCAAAAAGCTTTGAGGATCCTCCAAATCATGCTCGCTCTGCTGTTCATAAAGGAAAAGGAAAGGGCAAAGGAAAAGGTGAAAATACTGTTATAAAAACATTTTGGGAGGAGGGAATTTTTTATTTATTTATTTATTTTTTTCTGTATTTAGTTTGAGGGTCGCCGAAATCTTAATAAATTCTTCTTGATGCACACCAGGTAAAGGCAAAGGAAAAGCGTCAGCTGCACAAGAACAGCAGGGCTCTCATCCACAACCCCAGATGCCCAAAGTGTCCAAATATCGCACACTGGATGTGTTCTCCGGCTGCGGTGGACTTTCTGAGGGCTTCCACCAGGCTGGTAAATGTTGTTGCATACTGCTCACAAAATCTTTTCAAATCCACAAATTGTGATACCAAGATTTTATTTTTTTTTTTTAAATATATAAATTATTTATGTACTGCAAAAACTCAACTGCTTGTTGCTTTTAGGAATCTCTGAGACCCTCTGGGCTATAGAGATGTGGGAGCCTGCAGCACAGGCCTTCAGACTTAACAACCCAGGCACCACGGTGTTCACTGAGGACTGCAACGTCTTGTTAAAGTTGGTTATGTCTGGAGAAAAGACTAATTCTCTTGGCCAGAAGCTGCCTCAGAAGGGTGACGTCGAGATGCTGTGTGGAGGACCTCCTTGTCAAGGCTTTAGTGGGATGAACCGCTTCAACTCTCGCACTTATTCCAAATTCAAGAACTCACTTGTTGTCTCCTATCTTAGGTAAGTTTGTCTAAAATTCTCAACTTGCTCCTACACAGATTGGCAATTTATTTTATTTATTTATCTTTTTTAATATAAAGACCTTAATTGCATATTTAAAGCGACAGTTTTCTTTTCTTACAGCTACTGTGACTACTACAGACCCAAGTTCTTCTTGCTTGAGAATGTGAGGAACTTCGTGTCATTCAAAAACTCAATGGTCCTGAAGCTGACGCTGCGCTGTCTTGTGCGAATGGGATACCAGTGTACTTTTGGTGTCCTGCAGGTGAATCAGATCTTAAACTCTTTGGAGCTAAAACGGCACTGACTTAGCATTAGCATGTGATGTAAACCTGCAATCTGCTGTATGATTTTTTTTTTTTTTTTTTGTTTCCTCACACTAATGAAGGAATACTAACGCGCTCCGATTTTGCCCTTGTGATTAGGCCGGTCAGTACGGTGTTGCACAGACGCGACGTAGGGCCATCATCCTGGCTGCTGCTCCTGGAGAGAAGCTGCCTCGCTATCCTGAACCTCTGCATGTGTTTGCTCCCCGAGCTTGCTCTCTTAGCGTTGTGGTGGATGAAAAGAGATATGTCAGTAATGTCACACGGTAATAAAAACATTTTCCTCTACTGCTTATTCTGCAATTTTAGGTTGCAAATATTTCTCTTGGAGCACATCAGAGCCTCACTGTCAGTATGTTCTGTCTACAGAGGGAATGGTGGAATCTACAGAACAATCACTGTCAGGGATACCATGTCTGACCTGCCAGAGATTCGCAATGGTGCAGCTGCATTGGAGATTTCCTACAATGGGGAGCCCCAGTCTTGGTTCCAGAGGCAGATCAGAGGGACACAGTATCAGCCTATCCTCCGAGATCATATCTGCAAGGTCAGCCGTAATGTGTTACTGTAGCGCCCCTCCTTCAGTTATCATTTGCGAAGAATAATTTTACAACAGAAGTTGCGTGATCTGTGTTCCAGGACATGAGTGCTCTGGTTGAGGGTCGGATGCGTCACATCCCCTTGGCTCCAGGCTCTGATTGGAGGGATCTGCCCAATATTGAGGTCCGGCTGAAAGATGGCACCACGACTAAGAAGCTGCGTTACACACATCATGATAAGAAGAATGGGCGCAGCAGCACGGGTGCACTCAGAGGGGTTTGCACTTGTGCAGGAGGTATGCAGGCAGGACTATAGAAGTTACAGAACTTAAATCTCCAGCTGCAACACATCTCAAGCTTTCATTCCTGTTTTTAGGGAAGCCTTGTGACCCTGCAGACAGGCAGTTTAATACCCTGATCCCGTGGTGTCTGCCCCACACTGGGAACCGCCACAATCACTGGGCAGGACTCTATGGCAGGTTGGAGTGGGATGGCTTCTTCAGCACAACCGTCACTAATCCTGAACCTATGGGCAAGCAGGTACATGAGCTGTTTGAGTTAAATTTTAGTTACAACAATCAGTCGTCGTATGAGCTTTCACAAAAGCTCATACAACCCATGTTTGGATTAGGATTTCTTCACTTTTCTTTAATATAGGGGAAAAAATATCAGATGAGTCCTCACATTTGCTAAATGCTGAGCCAGCTTGGATTTGATGGAGCTGATGTTCTTTTGGTCTCTTGTTTCAGGGCCGTGTTCTGCATCCTGAGCAACACAGAGTGGTCAGTGTGAGGGAGTGTTCACGCTCTCAGGGGTTCCCCGACACCTACCGCTTCTTTGGAAACATCTTGGACAAACACAGACAGGTGAAATCTTGATGTCATGACTTTCTTCAAGGGCTGCGCAATTTGAATCGTAGTCTCGATCACAAGTTTGGCTTCTTGCAATTAAATGAACATGATCAATCAATATTGAAAATTTGAGCAAAAGAAAGTCAAGCACTCCCTAAATGAACACCTGACCACATTCCTGGACGTGCCAGTCACAGCTCTTTCCAACACCACACTATGAACTTTCCTGGACACCGTGTTTAAAATGCAGATATAAAACACAAATGTCTGGACTCTGGCAGAAGCTGACGAGTTTGTCCCGGGTTGAATATACTTGGGATTTAGAGCAAGTGACGATAACCATCAAGTAATCATATATGCAGAAGTTACTCTAAAGTTGTCTGTGCTGCAAAGCAACACAACTAACTTATTCATCTGCTTGAATGTGTGAAGGTCAAGAAAAACAGTGCAGTGGTTGCTAACGTGAATCATCAACTCCGACATCCATAAAAGCAATATGCAACAGCATGTTGGTGTATTCATCAGCTCACAAAGACACACTGTAATTATCAATGCAATCACAATCTATTTGGCCACAGATGTGTCCAGTAAACACAATGAGTAATGAACGCTTCAGGGAAATTTTCAGCATACTGAACAAAACATGGTATCCCCATCAGGCAGTTTTTCTGAGGTGGTACAAAGTCTTTCACTGTATACAAGTACGATGGATTGGGAGACTTTGTTTCCTATTAGGTGCCCCTTGGTCAGATAATGAAAAATTCTCTGCAGCCAAATAAGCATTTAACAGAAATGTAGCGTAATGTAAAAGTGAAAGCCATTTTTATACAGTCTCCCATTTGCAGAGGTTCAAAAGTAATGGGACAATTGACTGACAATGACTATGAGGAATAAAGCAGACATATCAAGTTGATTCAAAGTGTTGAATTTGTTTTATGTGATTTTTGAATATGAGTTCAAAGATGTTCGTGCAAGCGAGACAGACCATCATTACATCATTATGATAATCACTTTGGCCATAATCATGCAGCCCTGCTTTCATCACAGTCTACAACCAAGAGATGTCTTCATGAAACACATGCAGGTGTGAAATTTTTTCCCCTGACTTGGGTCAGAAGTGAACAGCTTTCACCTGCAGTGGCTCTGCAGCTACCTCACAGCATTCATCAACTGTCCAGAAACACGACTCCAAATAAAATTGTTCCTTCTCTCCCTGCTCATGTAATTGCTTCTGTTTCCTCTCAGGTTGGAAATGCCGTGCCCCCTCCCCTCTCGAGGGCCATTGGGCTCGAGGTTAAGAAATGCATCATGGAAAGAATGAAGGAAGAACAAGCTTCAGGTGATTTCCTGTTTGTTTTACTCTGGTTGACATTTTAAATCTTGAATACAAAATTCCTTATACTAATGTGTGTTCCTTGCTCCACAGAGAATGTTAAACAAGAGAAGATGGAGATCTCTGATTAAGCTCGTAAAGGTTTCAGCAAGAATCACTTCTGCAAATCTTGATGCTTGGAAATGATTTCTTTTAATAAATTGGCTTTTAATGGCGTCACCAAGTGACCGCTGTGGACATTCTGTGTAGTACCATTCCACATTGAGTTTTAAATGTGCTTTTAATCATAATGATGTTGTTAAATGTTCATCTAATGTGGGATAAATTGTATGTAGTTTTTATATGTAATATTTCAAATAAATCTTATGAAATTGTATTTGTAATTTTCATTCATGAAACTGTACAGCTTTCCCTTATGTTGCGCTTCTATCAAATTATTTATTTTTATTGATAGAAAGATAATTTGAAAGCTAAAGAGCATCAGAAGTGGCCAATACACTGGCTGGTTCCAGGTCGACTCAAGAACCCTCTTGAAAAGGTAGGTGTATCAAAGTCTACAATCAAGAGACTCATGCATGGAAATTATGCACAACAAAGTTTTGCATGTTGCAGTTGATGCAACACTTCTGTAGAAATCTTTGAAATAAGGCTGAAAGTCTGCACTTGAATTGTATTTTGATCTAAAATCCACTGACGTATTTGGTTGGCGCCATGGTGTGCAGCAGCAAATGTTCAATACTTAATATTTTATATTGCTCAATAAATAAAGGACCACTTTAAAAACACATGAGAGCTCAATGGGAAACAGTCACGCTGGATATCTAGACTGAAAGCCATTTGCTGCTTTTGTAATGTTCATTTTCTTCTATAATCTCAAAATTCAGATCTCTTCTTTTGCAAAACGTGGTTTTATCACGTGTTCGTTTTTCTCAAAATAACAACCAGGCACACTTCTTGTGTGTGTGTGTGTGTGTGTGTGTGTGTGCGCCACAATCAAAAGGAAACCGCATCTGGGTACACTAAAAGCAGCACAGGTTTGGTTATTCAGCCGAATCTATTTTATATTCAATTCTTTGCCAGTGGTGTTGCACATCTGCTGAAACCATGATGTCCGTCCTCATCTTTAGTGTCTTAATCGCGTGCACAGGTGAGTCTATTTTCTGTCATCTTTGTCGCTTTATACACCAAGTTACCACCTTGTGTCTCTGTATTCTTATGGTTAGAGTGGAGCTCCTCTCGGGAGAAAGCCTGCGCACTTTCATATTTGTTTTGCTTTCAGCTTCAGATTGTCGGTTTTATTGAATGCGCTTTATCAGCTCATTATCTGAAATCTCATTCCCTCACAGGTGGGAAGTAACGAAGTACTTTTATTTCCTGACGTTTTACTTTTGATTTATACATTTTTCTGCAAACATGTCTCCTTACGGTTTGAAAGCAGGCTCGTTCCTTTAGGTTTATCCTATTTGAAGAGAATAATTACTTCCTGCCACTGACCGCGCCTTCAAACATCAAATCATGCTGAACCGCAAAGAAGGGCCGAATAATAATAACGCGTACAAGACATTTCCTGTTGGCTGGGGGCGGGGAATAAAATAATAAAGTTACCTAATATTTCATTCATCTTGTCACATAAGTTTAAAAAAGTACCCCAACAACCACACTCCCTGCACACAGAAGACAAGAACAGCCAAATCTTAACTGAACGGCTCCGCACAGCCGAGACACAATATTACACACAATTACGCGCACAATATTTTAACACGCGCGCCACAATAATTAAACCCCTGCTCTGTGACAGGGCACACACCAGTGAGCAAACTTAAACCATTAAGAAGTCTTGCAACTACGAAGTCTCTTCAGACAAAACAGTCAAGATATACAACAGACCTACAAACCGGATACCAAAAAAGTTGGGACACTAAACAAATTGTGAATAAAAACTGAATGCAATGATGTGGAGGTGCCAACATCTAATATTTTATTCAGAATAGAACACAAATCACAGATCAAGAGTTTAAACTGAGAGAATGTATCATTTTAAGGGAAAATATGTTGTTTCAAAATTACATGGCGTCAACAAATCCCAAAAAATTTGGGACAAGTAGCAATAAGTGGCTGGAAAAATGAAATTGAGCATATAACAAACAGCTGGAAGACCAATGAACACTAATTAGGTCAACTGACAACATAATTGGGTATAAAAAGAGCTTCTCAGAGTGTCAGTGTCTCTCTGAAGCCAAGATGGTAAGAGGATCACCAATTCCACCATTGTTGCGCAGAAAGATAGTGCAGCAATACCAGAAGGGTGTTACCCAGCGTTAAATAGCAAAGACTTTCAAGTTATCATCATCAACCGTGCATAACATCATCAAAAGATTCAGAGAATCTGGAACAATCGCTGTGCGTAAGGGTCAAGGCCGTAAAACTCTACTGGATGCTCGTGATCTCCGGGCCCTTAAACGTCACTGCACCTCAAACAGGAATGCCACTGTCAAGGAAATAACAGAATGGGCTCAGGAATACTTCCAGAAAGCATTGTCAGTGAACACAATCCACCGTGCCATCCGCGACTCTACAGTGCAAAGAGGAAGCCATTTCTAAGCAAGCTCCACAAGCTCAGACGTTTGCACTGGGCCAGGGGTCTTTTAAAATGGAGTGTGGCAAAATGGAAGACTGTTCTGTGGTCAATGAGTCACGATTTGAAGTTCTTTATGGAACACTGGGACGCCATGTCGGACCAGAGAGGACAAGGATAACTCAAGTTGTTATCAGCGCTCCGTTCAGAAGCCTGCATCACTGATGGTATGGGGGTTGCATGAGTGCTTGTGGCATGGGCAGCTTGCATGTCTGGAAAGGCACCATTAATGCAGAGAACTATGTTCAGGTTCTAGAACAACATATATGCTCCCATCTAGACGTCATCTCTTTCAGGGAAGACCCTGCATTTTTCAACAAGATAATGCCAGACCACATTCTGCAGCAATCACAACATCATGGCTACGTAGGAGAAGGATCCTGCCTGCAGTCCAGATCTTTCACCTATAGAGAACATTTGGCGCATCATAAAGAGGAAGGTGCGACAAAGAAGGCCCAAGACGATTGAACAGTTAGAGGCCTGTATTAGACATGAATGGGAGAGCATTGCTATTTCTAAACTTGAGAAACTGGTCTCCTCTGTCCCCAGACGTCTGTTGAGTGTTGTAAGAAGAAGGGGGGATGCCACACAGTGGTAAAAATGGCCTTGTCCCAACTTTTTTGGGATTTGTTGACACCATGTAATTTTGAAACAACATATTTTTCCCTTAAAATGATACATTCTCTCAGTTTAAATTTTTGATCTGTGATTTGTGTTCTATTCTGAATAAAATATTAGATGTTGGCACCTCCACATCATTGCATTCAGTTTTTATTCACAATTTGTTTAGTGTCCCAACTTTTTTGGAATCCAGTTTGTATTTGCGGGCAGCTAGCGAGAGCCTAAATTTTAAAGTGATACCAGAAACAACAGAAGAAGGGAGGGGGTTATATTTTTTGGAGTTAACATATGAATATATTTTACATATCTACATAAATGTGCATCTGCACATGTCATCATTTTCTGTGAACCCACAAAAAAAACCTTTGAAACATGACTTATGGAGCTACTAGTCAGACCAGCTTTTTTATCAGAGATCAGTTTCTTTAGAAACTGGACAGATTTCTTTTCCTGATGTCAGGAGATCTTTTTAAGGTTTATAGAAATAAGGGGGGTGGGGTGGGGGATCTATCATTTCCATAAAAAGGAAAAGATTATTATTACCAGTCATCACCTTCTTCGCAAGAGGAATAGGAGCATGTCACTGAGTGAGGCTGGTTATGGTGAACAGAAAATCTTATTCTTCAATACTGATCCCATATAATGCTTTAATTTTTAAAATAAATGTGTCAGTCTGTATTTTGTATTAAGGGTAAATATCTGAAGCTCATTCATTTATCAAGTGGATGCAGTCTGGTATAAAGTAGCCTCTGCAACAAGCTTGTAGCAGCTTTTATACTGTAGATACTGTCTTATCCACATTCCTGAGGAAACTCTTATGTTCTTATATGAGGACAGTTTGAAACAAAAGAAGAAAGCCGCAGCTGCATCCATTCATCCAGGTCATTCAGCACCTCATTAAAGTATCTTTTACTTAGTATCTTTTTAATTAGAAGTCTTTAAATCCAAATTATTATAAATCCAAATTTTATGAACCTTTCAGCTGGGAAATTGAAGAGCACGATGTTACTTTTTTGTGCATTAATTTTATGTGGTCTTGCTGCAACAACGAGAGCTTCAAATACTAATGCACAAAGCTGAGTGAGAGAAAAGACAGTCCTGTGGGGTGCTGTGTGATTGTGGGAGATCTGCTGAAATATCAGTATTTGTATTAAGAGCGTGACTCTTGTGTCCTCTGAATCAATTAACAGTACCTGCAGGGCTTTGATACTGTGTAGAATATTATTTTGGATGTTTGTGCCATAAGCCTAACTTACATCTTGCTCTATTGTTTTAGGAAAGCTTGTGAGCGGCTCCTGTCCACAGTTAGAAATGAGCCCTCCTAGAGTTGTGGTGAGATTTGGAGACTCTTTATCAGCCAACTGCACTTCATCATCTCACCAGACAGGGGGAATGGGCTGGGAGTCTCCGTATGGAGGAGTGGACCTTACCCCGGGTGTCTCTTCTCTTCCCTTTAAAATGAACTCTGTGCCAGACTGGGTGATAGAACCAATGTGTTATGTGAATCTCCTTGATGGTGAGCAGTGTTTAAAAACGTTACCAGTGACTGTTTACAGTAAGTAAACTTAACTTTATCTGACATTTCCAAGCAGATCATTTTTAGTATTTGATCACTCAATAATATAAATTCATTTTATCTCTTTTTGTTACAGAAATGCCAGACAGTGTGTCTTTGAAGAATTTAAATAGCATGGTGGAAGGCCAACAGTATGCCATACAGTGTGACATTGTTAATGTGGCACCAGCAAGATATCTCTCTGTTCTTTGGCACAAAGGAAATAAGATCTTGTCTCCTGAGACTTTTGATGAGTCTCGTCCATCTCCGGTCAATAAGTCATCTGTCCTCAATCTGATTGCTCATAGAGACAATGATGGAACTGAGATCTGGTGTGAAGCAAAGCTAAACTTGTGGCCAGAAGCACAAGGTCCTCCCACGATGCCTTCAAAGTCACATAGTGTGACTGTACTCTGTGAGTTTTTAATATGATCTGAATTTAACCATCACATTTCTTATTTTATTTTCATTTCTTCAAGTTTTTCTCTCTGTGTTTCTGCATTTTGATTTCATGTCAGACCCACCGACCTTCACCAATCCCGCAAATGAGACTCTGGAACTTTCAGCTGGTCAAATGATGACTTTAAATTGCACAGCTACAGGAAAGCGTGTGCCATCGTACCGCTGGCAATTCCCACAAGCAGCTCAAGAGGCGTACAAGAGTCAAGATGAGAAGCAACCTATTCTGACCCGACCATTTGAGCATCCGGGGGTCTATGTCTGCACAGCCTCAAACAGCCAGGGAACTGTGACCAAATATTTCACTGTCAGCAAGCCTTCAGGTAAGTTCTCTTCACTTAATTCATGATATTATCTTATCATATTTAGTCCACCTGGGATCACTGTTGAGATTTTAATTGCTTTGTTCTTTGTTTCAATCTTTATTAGGGCCCGAGCACGAACTGTGCGAAGGCCCTATTGTATTTTTGAGATGTGTGTTTTCATTTACATAAAAATTCCCGTCTCTCACAGGGGATCAAACAATCATTGCAACAACAGTGAGGCTACTTGTGGTCTTCGCACTCCTGCTCTTCCTTGCTGGTCTAGTTTTTATGATACACAAAGGCACATTTTCCTGCAAGAAAGGTGACTATCTCCAAGGAGAACCTACCTCATCAGTACCAGTATAAGGCAAATTTTCATGGGTGTGTGCTCATCGGGGGGGTATCCCATTCATGCTTGGTAGCTGTAGCTGTGAAATGCAGATACGTTTTGTTTCAGTCCTATGTTCTGAATTTGCATCGTACACACTGCAGTCAAAGCAGACCTTTCTTCTTCTGAAGTCTCTGTCCTGTGCATTTGCACAGAAATGGTTTCTTTAAAAGGTAAAACACACCAAGTACAGAAACCACACATAAATTCAACAGCAGTCATAAAGCATGTATATGATGTATATGGCTATAACAGGTCAGTACAGTAGGTCTGTCAGCTTGTGGGGGGTGCTGGGATGGCCAAACAGTTAATGCTTTGGGTCTTTTTGTTTGTCATTTAGCAGATGTCTTTATCATTAAGAACACTGAAAGTAAAAAAAAAAAAGGAAGTGTGAGGGAGGGGGGGGGGGGGGGGGTTTAGTGGGGTTGTGTCATTAGACCTAAAAATCCTTTGTTATAGCCTTGTGCTTAAAATAAACCATAAACCACTGTGAGTAGCCAACAAATATGTTTCTGTCTCTTCATGTCTTGAAGCCATGGCGGTGCACTGTCTAAATTTATGGAAATTTTGCATCAACATAGAACTAGGCCTGTTAGTATTTGAACTGAAAATCAATTGTTTTAAAGTCCATCCATTCACTTCCTCCAATCCTGTTTTTTTTTTTTTTTTTTTTTTGGGGGGGGGGGGGGGGGCTAACACAGAGAGACAAACAACCATTTGTACACATTCACACCTATGGGCAATTTAGAATCACCAATTAACTACATGTCTTTGGGCTGTGGGAGGAAACCGGAGTACCCGGAGAAAACCCACGCAGACACGGGGAGAATATGCAAACTCCTGGCCAAGGTGGATTTGAACCCAGACCTTCTAGCTGTGAGGCAACAGTGCTAACCACCGTGGAAGCATTTACGCAAATTTTCTCTTCCCTTTCTCTGAGCGGGACTTAAATGATTTGATGATTCTTAGACTGTTAAACCCATTAATTTAATGTCAATCTAATTAAAGAACTGAATGTTGTAATCAGAATAAAATCCCGGAAAGAAAACGCAATCAGGAAGGGAAACAAAGACAAAGGAATTGAATTATTATCTTTATAAAGGTTACAGGCCTACCACAACAGTAATATTAGGCACCTTCCTGGGATGTGCTGTGAAATCTACAAAGAGAGTAAATTTAAGTCATTTTAAATAACACCCTGACAAAACCTAACAATGAACGTACTTTGCTAACTTCATACTGAGGATAACCCTGACACTCCTGTGATGGCTTTGGCTGCATGCTCCCAGCGGTGGAAACTTATAATCACAAATTCCTGCAGGAAACAAGATGAGATTACTGAACCATGCTCAGCTGCTCTTCATTGTCTCCCTTAAAATACTTCTTAGCATTACTAGTTAGTCATTAACTCAGCATTCATTACTTTGTTAAATAAGCAGTTGAGAGAAAAACAAACACTGTAGCCAGTATACTATCTTATACTGATGGGAAACTTAAAATTGGTGCCGGGTGAAATACTGGTTTTGACATCCGGTGTGACAGGAAGTTTTCAAATACCGCTATACAAATAAAACGCCCTCTGTGGCTTTGCAACTGGCTTTGAAGAAGGCCTGATCCGCGCTCTGTTACTGTTACTGTAATTAGAAGGGGCAAAAAAAAAAAAAAAAGTTAAAAAGCCCATTCATGGGGAAAAGGTTTTCTTTATAATTTGCTTTAGGTTCAGTGAAATCCTGATCCAATAATCTTCACACAAAGTCAGTTTTGCAAAGCATGAATCCCAAATCAGAACCTAATGCCCATAATGGTGTAAAACATATTAAGCGTAACAGCAGCAATAAATGATAAATAGTAGCTTACACTATTACATTTTTTTTACTCGTCTTTCATTATAGGCAGTTTGAAGGTTGGCACATTTTAAATGCGCATTATTGCATGTTTAAAAAACTGAACGTATGAACAACAACCCTCTGCAGAATTCGCAGAAATTTTTACTTGCGCAAACCAGTTAGTGAGGCAACAGTTCTCTTCTTGTAAACCCCCTCCGCATCTCTTTCCACAGGCGCAGCTCTTTCTGCGCAACAAAAAGAAAAGGAAGCTGCACCCAGGTGTAGGGTGGCGTTAGAAATAACTGTTCAGCTGGATCTGTTTGATATTTAGTTTGCTTGTGAGAGTGTTGGACACTTAAACATGATGTGGTTCTTCATCCTGAGCTTAACTGCGTGGATGGGTAAGAGTATTTCCTGACGCACACTTTATTTTGTTAAACTTGCTTCAGTGTATCTCTGCATTGTCTTAACGTTCTAACACGCAGCTCATCTTCCGGAGAGCACGCTGTTTCTTTTAGGCAACCTCAGCCCCGCTTCATTAGGGTCCGAGCACTGAAAGTGCAAAGGCCGCGCTGGAATTGCTCCGATTATTATTATTTTTTGAAATTTGTGCAAGAGAATCGCATTCATGCTGGAAAATTTATATTTCGCACACGCGTTAGTGTAGTGTAAATTACAGGTAGGCCTATATTCGAAAAGTGCCTCCGATCTCCTTTTTCTAACCAATTAAGGACTTATTAAAAGAGGAGTGCCTTCCAAAGCACAATTTACGGCACGGGTTTCCGTTCGGACAGCGAAGGGAGAAGTGCGTAAACGCGCTCCTCTGCAGCCCTTCAGGGTGACACCGGATGCCATTACAATTTGTAAAATGGTCCTAAGGATAAGATATTTACAGAAAATAGGAATATCCCTGTTAATACAGAAAAGTGAAAGTCAATATTTAAACAGGTAGCCGGAGAGGGACATAACGGTGTTTCAGAGGATGTTATCCAAGATGCACAGCTTGTCCAGGCAGATTTATCCGAGCTTTTCCTAATTCATAGCTCCCAAAATTGTACAAGTACAGTGACAAATTGACAGTAGGAAATATTTTTTACAAATAAAATGAATTTTTAATCTGTATTTATGAACAATGGCTCCACTGGTCACTTGAAAGCGGGTATGACCCTCTCTGTGTCCCCTGAATTGGGTCAGAGTAAAAGCAGGGCTGTAATGATGTGTAGAATGTTATTTTATACATGGCTGCTTGTGCTATAACCCTTACTTTAATCTTCCTGTATCATTTTAGGAAAGGCTGTGAGCAGCTCCTGTCCACAGTTAGAAATGAGCCCTCCTAGAGTTGTGGTGAGATTTGGAGACTCTTTATCAGCCAACTGCACCTCATCATTTAACCAGACAGAGGGAATGGGCTGGGAGTCTCCGTATGGAGGAGTGGACCTTACCCAGGGTGTCTCTTCTCTTCCCTTTAAAATTAACTCTGTGTCAGACTGGGTGATGGAACCAATGTGTTATGTGAATCTCCCTGGTGATAACCAGTGTACAAAAATATTACCAGTCACTGTTTACAGTAAGTAACCTTAACTTTATCTGACATTTCCAAGGCAGGCTAATTTTAGTATTTGGTCACTGAATAACAGTTTGCTTTGTCTTCTTGTTACAGAAATGCCAGACAGTGTGTCTTTGAAGAATTTAAATAGCATGGTGGAAGGCCAACAGTATGCCATACAGTGTGACATTGTTAATGTGGCACCAGCAAGAAATCTCTCTGTGCTTTGGCACAAAGGAAATAAGATCTTGCTTTCTCAGACTTTTGATGAGTCTCGTCCATCTCCGGTCAATAAGTCATCTGTCCTCAATGTGATTGCTCATAGAGACGATGATGGAGCTCAACTCTGGTGTGAAGCAAAGCTAAACTTGTGGCCAGAAGCACAAGGTCCTCCCACGATGCCTTCAAAGTCATATAATGTGACTGTACTCTGTGAGCTTTTAACATGATCTGAATTTAACCATCACAACATTTCTTATTTTATTTTCATTTCTTCAAGTTTTTCTCTCTGTGTTTCTGCATTTTGATTTCATGTCAGACCCACCGACCTTCACCAATCCCGCAAATGAGACTCTGGAACTTTCAGCTGGTCAAATGATGACTTTAAATTGCACAGCTACAGGAAACCGTGTGCCATCGTACCGCTGGCAATTCCCACAAGCAGCTCAAGAGGCGTACAAGAGTCAAGATGAGAATCAACCCATTCTGACCCGACCATTTGAGCATCCGGGGGTCTATGTCTGCACAGCCTCAAACAGCCAGGGAACTGTGACCAAATATTTCACTGTCAGCAAGCCTTCAGGTAAGTTCTCTTCACCTCATTCATTACATTACCTAGCATGTTATGCTCAGTTATTTTCTATGATCTTTTGTTCTGTTATTCTGTTTTAGGTTCCAACACTGGGGCCATTGTTGGGATTGTAATTGCTGTGATCTCCATTCTCTGTATTTTGGGAGTGATTTATTGGAAACGACCTTGCAAAGGATAAGCGGAAGAAAATGGATGGATGGATAACAGAAGAGTTGAAAGAGAGAATGCAAAAACAACAACAAAAAACAGATTTTCTCTTCATTACTACATTCGTATCCGAAAAAGCTACAGTAACGAGTACTCGTGATGCTGAAATGGAATGCTGATTATTGTTACACTTGATAGGGTGACTACTAATAATGTGACCTGCTGTTTTTAAATATTATACTCTTTGTTATAAGCAGAATATCTGCTTATAACGAACTTATAACTGTGATTACTCAAAAATGTTGCATAAATGTTTTTAAAGCTAACTTTAATGTCTTACGGTCATGGAGATACACTGCATAGCACTGTTTAAATAAATCTGGAAAAAGATTAGCACATCCCCCGCTGAGTATTCAACCACTTGCAGATCGAGTTTCGAGGTATGAAAGCAAGAATAACTTTTTTCAACATTACCATCTTGCCATATTTGTGACATGTTGCCTTTTGTCATTTTATATTCTTTATGTAACCTGACCTGTTGGCCCACAGAGCTCTGCTGGCAAATGTTTTAGTAACTGGACAATATGTGATATATTGCAACAGAAAGTAATTTGACTGAGAGTCAACCATCATTGAGCTAATCAAGTTTTTTTTTTTTTTTTACATGTAAAAAAACTTGTCAAACATTGAAAACCTGTCTGCAACATTCTGTAGACCTTTGCCTAATGATTACTCTGAATACTACCAAGTTTCAGAAGAACTGGCCAGCAAAAAAAAGGGAGTAGTGAATGAAGTTAAACGATCTACAGTATTTCTTTAAAATATGAAAAATTCCTAAAACCTAAGTAAGTGAAAAATCAGAAATTAATCTGTGGCATTTTGTATAGATTTGCCTAATGAATTGTGGCAAGTTTCAAAAGACTCAGTAAATAAATAAGAGAAGTGGTCACTGAAGTTAGACATGAATGTCCTGTTTCTTTAAAATTTAAAATAAATTTGAAGCATTTTGTAGAGCTTTGCACATTGAATACTCATACCAAGTTCAAGAGTCAGCTTAGGAAAAAGGAGGAGTAGGGATTAAAAGTAAACCTCAATGTGCAGAATTTCTGGGAAATTATCAAAAAATTCATTAAAAAAAAATAAATAAATAATCGAAACACAGTCTCCCTAATTTTGTAAAACCTTAACCCAGCGATTCTCAAATCCAGGCCTCGTGGCCCTGATCCAACACACCTGAATCAAATATAGAAGTCATTAGCAGGACCCTGGAGAACTAGACTGCATACCGAGGAGGTAATTCAGCCATTTGATTCAGGTGTGTTAGATCAGGGACACATCTATGACCTGCAGGACACTGGGCCACGAGTGGATTTGAGAATCACTGCCTTAACCAAAGAGTATTTGTGCCAAGATTCAGAAGATTTCAAATGACCGAGTAGCAAATTCAGCAAAAATTTGGCAGACAGATGCCGGTCGGCTCAGTATGGGTGAAGCTCCGATGGCAGTCATCCGTCATTGACAGTGGAGCTAAAAAGCTGATTAACACCATCATGATGCTCATCTTTCTCCAGGATTTTAGATCTTGTCAAGCCAGCTAACAAAAAAAAAAAGCCTGGATATCCAGAACTTGCTTCATAGTTTGCCACGGCACGGTTTTAAATTCAATTTTATTTATATAGAAACAAATCACAAGTCACCTTAAGGTGCTTTATATTGTAAGGTAAACACCATACAATAATTATAGAGAAAACCAAACAATCAAAACGACCCCTTATGAGCAGCACTTGGCAACAGTGGGAAGAAAAACTCCCTTTTAACAGGAAGAACCCTCCAGCAGAACCAGGCTCAGGGAGGGGCAGCCATCTGCCAGGACTGACTGAGGGGAAGTTTTAGAATACAAACAAAAAGCCTAGAAAGAAAACGCAATCAAAAAAGGAAGTAATGACAAAGACATTGACCATTATTCTTTTTATTATGGTAACAGCCATATTTTACCACAACAAAATCTGGCATCTTCCTGGGATACGCTCTGGATTCCTCAGTTGTTTGACGGTCTGCAAAGTGAATGAAATTTAATCAGCAGCAAGATTACACAACACTATGATAAATTCATTGACAAAACTGACAATGAACTTACTTGGCCCATTCAACATTGAGAATAAGATGGTCATATCCAAATCCTGACACTCCTGCGATGGCTCTCGCTGCATCCTCCCGACGGTGGAAACTGATAAAGGCAAATCCCTGTTGGAAACATGATGAGATTAATGAACCATGCTCACTTTCTCTTCATTGTAAACTGTCAATTTAACAACCGCACCTTCTTGGAAAAAGGCTTAAAACTGTCATTGCCGCTTTACTAAGTCAAACAACAACTTTAATAACTGACCTTTGACTGTCCTGTGTTCTTGTCCTTGGCCAAATAGATCCTTGAGATTGAGCCAAATGGTCTGAAGAGCTCCTGCAGGTCTGTCTCACGGGTGTCCTCAGACAGGTTGGTGACACGAATCGTAGCATTGTCATCAGCTGTCAGGTACAAACATGTGGCGTTTATGTCGAGAAATACTTGAAGCTGTACAATGACCACAGACATTGTGAAAGACGGATGCAGCTCATGTGATGTCACCCACTGGTTTCCGAAGACCTGTTTTGAAACCCTGAGTTGAGCGTTTCTCCTGGTCTCATCTTGGTTGCAAAAAATTGGGTGTCATGAGGAAGGGTGGGTGAGTCTGACTGAAACTGCACACTCAGTGGCTAATGATTTGTGATGGACAACTCATTAGTCAACGTGTGCATGATCTCATCCTCCCTTTTTAAACATGGCATGACCAAGATTTGCAAAACAGACTTGACAAAAATGAGTGACTGAGCAGATAAACTCAGCTGGAGAAGTCAGAAAGCTTCCTGCAGACAAGATTTCCACAGGACCGGAAGTCTTTTTGAAACTACGGCTTTCACCATCTGGTGGTTATAAAACACAATGCAGCTTTTTAGGCACCTCCGCATTGGCTTCATTTTTCTGACCACGAAGCCACGTCCAATGTTTTCTACGGTCTGATAATTTCTCAAGGAAAGAATGGTGTGTGTAGTATAAGCAGACACCAACGTGCACCCACCTCTGCGGTTAGGCTGCATGGACTCCCCTCTTCTCGTGCCGCCATCCCTCAGACTCGGAGGAACATACTTCCCAGTCTTGCTCTGTGCAGGCTGTGCAGGCTCCGGCTCCGCTGGTGAAAGCAGGTAAAATTAGTCAAGGCAACTATAGGAACACCAAACTGCTACAGAACATCTGACAGCAAACTATTGGAGTATATGAATGGTATGCTCATGGTACCAGAGCCAGCAGGCTTCTCTTTGTCTCCAGTGGAAAGCCCGAGCTGTTCAGCCAGCTCCTTCTGCATTGGGCCCAATGTGTCCTTGTACGGACAGCGGGTGGTCCAGTGATCGCCTTTGCAAATACGACAAGACACGATCTTCTGTCCTTTCAGCTTGTTCATCGGATCTTCATCCTGGTCTTGGGCATTCAAGTCCTGCAAAATGCAAAAGATAAATCAAGTAAAATGCAGACCACAGTTCACATTTGTTTAAGGATTAGATCAGTAAACAAAAACAGCAGCACAAGAAAAAAAAAAAAAAAGATTCTCACCTCTTTGCTGGAGATGAAAGTCATGAAGACATCGTCGCTGACTGTAGTGGTGGCAACATTAGGACCTGGTGCATCAAACTCTGAGTTGCCGAATTTCTTCCAGTTCTGCGAGTGCAGGATAATATGTGACACTGACTTTACTGGCTGTTGTTCAGGAATAAAATGGGAAATGGTTGAGTTTGATTTAAAAACTGACCTTTCTTCTGGCAACAGCTTTTGATGCTTTCCGTGTCTCAATCTTGAAGGTTCGCACAATCTAGAGGGAAAAAAAATTAGTATAAATTAATATTCATTCTCAAACATATGTTTCCTTATTACTTATTTGTTTATGAAGTGCAAACACTTATGCAGATGATGAACTAAAGTGGTACTAATAAAAATCTACAAATGTCTTGAAATGTGCAGTCTTACTCAGAGGTTCTGAATCGCACCAAGACCTCAAGAGGACATTTAGTAATAAAGGTTATCAATAAATCTTAATTTTCAATGAATAAAAGAACCTCTGATAAACTGATCAATGACTACATCTCTGGTTTTGCTGTATAACATGCCAGTTGATAAATCTGTAAACCTATCTAGAACACAGAAAATCAACATATGAATAGGTTTTACTGTGCCCTGTAACTAGGTTTCAAAAAGTGCTATGTATTTAAAAAAAACAAACAAAAAAACAAACTTATTCATAACTTATAAATAAAAGTACAACCCTCCTGTACCACAGGGATTCCAAAGACCAAACTTATTTGTGAGCTATACACACGCTCAGCTAAATGTACCAGGAACCTTTTTTTTGTGCAGTTTTTCATGCTCCCACAGTAACATGTTCAATCATCTGTTAAGCATCATCGGTGGCTAAAAAATTATTTTGACTGTGTGAAAACAATGATTACACAGAAAACATGCATGCACAAGCAAATGATGAACAAGAAAAAAAAAATGGACTATTTGGCCTACTGCATGCACATGCAGAAAAGAAGCACTGCAGACATCAGTTTCTATGCCACTTAAATATAAGTAATGTAAGTCACTGCATCCATTCCTATAAGAATTGTATGGCTCTACCACTTCAATAGCAGTTGGTTATACAAAAACGCATGAACACAGTGAATTACCTTGTACTTCTTTCCATCTTCGTCTATTTTATATTCCGTGACAGTTTTAATATTTCCTTTGATCGTTTCCTTCGGGGATGGTAATGTGCCTGTGAAGGAAACATTCAGTTTAATCTGTGAAACTCTTCATGCCTTCTTTCTGAAAACCTTTGTTTGCTTCGTATTCAGTCTGACTCTCGGAAGCAAGATAATGGCTCATCTTCTGATCACAGCTCTAGTTTTTAATTGGAGTTCACATCCAAATGTGTTTATTTGGGAAGACACGCTTCTTAACCTTTAATTATTTGTAGCACTGGCCTCTCCCTTCTAACACAGTTGTGATGCTAACGCAGCCTGCTAGCTGTTAGCTGCATTCATGTTAGTGCAGAGCCCCCTGCCTACGTCACTGTCCAAGGGCCTCAACATATGTCGGCAACTCTTTTCATCAATAAATGCTCATTCACGTCAGTCACACAAACGAATCACTCCAGGTTTTAAACGATCAAACAGCCCAAATGTCTCCGGTAAACACATTATTAGCTCTAGGTTCACCCCTAACAACCACGTGGAAATGGAAACCGCCTAGCCGGCCTCTTCTTGGGTCACCAGACTACAGCGTTAGCTAAAGGTGCTAACAAGCTCTTTACCTTCATCACCTTCCTCCTCAACTTGGTCAGCCCAGCTGGGCTTGGAGCTGAAACAGAGACAAGAAAATGCAGTTTTATTGTGAGTCCAATAGAAGCCTCACAGTTCAAGATCAAATGAAGAAACCGTTCTCATAGCACTTACTCGTCGTATTCAATCGACGGCATCCTCTCTGCTAGCTTCGTTTCAAGACCGGAGCAGTGCGAGCCGAGCCGCGTCTCAACTGTACGCACTTCCGGAAGTTTAGCTTCACAATAAAAGTACAGTGTATGCCTAACTTTTTTGCTTCAAAGTAAGAGTCCCGCATTTCATTTTTCTCTCCAAAATATACAAAAGCGAATGTAATTTAGCTTTATACAATGATTAAACTAACATGCAATTGAGATTTAACTTGAATTAAATTCTATGGATCACCTAAAAATCCTGTGAAGAGGCACTGGTTATTATCAACATGTGTTCTTAATCTTGTACTAATAAGAAATGATTGAGATGTGTTTACAATGTAACAAATTAAGACTGCTTAATTTAAAAAGTTGGATGCCAGAGTTGTGGAAAGAAATAGAGTAAATGCTTTTATTAGACTGACTGTCAGCATAATAAGTGATGCCACTGAAATGTATCATATTGTATCTTTTACTATACTGTACAAAAGCCTTGGGCCAACATTCATTTTTTAATATTTTTGCCAGGACAATGTGAAACAGATGCAGCGATTTATTGAAACATGTGGAAACACACATGAAAATACACTATTTAAGGCAAAAACAAATTTCGTTCTTGTAATTTCTTTAAGTAGTCGTCAGGAATAGGCTCCAGGCTTCTTGAAGGCCACTCGAAGCTCTTCTTTGGATGCTGACTGCCTTTTGTTATGTTCTCTGTTAAGACGAGCCCACACTTTTTCAATACTGTTGAGGTCTGGGATATGGGGAGTGCAATCCATGACATATGGTGTCCCATTGTGCGTTTTTTTTTTCTTCCCATCTATGAATATTTTTACTGCACTGGCAGTGTGTTTGGGATCATTGTCATGCTGAAAAATGCACAACATGCCAAGATATGCCAAGTCAAAAACTCTGCATATCTTGGCATGTCTCTGGCGATCACCTTGTTGGTGCAAAAATATGGTTTTAAACCTGTCAAACTGTGTTATCTTTGTACAATGTATGAAAACTGCCAAAGAAATGACAATAAATTATATGGTTTTGCGACAAACTGCCAGTAACAAAATATCTAAAGATACAATTTTAATTGTTTATTTGCTCAGTTGTCTGTTATTTGTAGACACAACACTGGTCCTCCCTTGAGTTAGGTGTCTTTTTGTGCTCGAATGATTCATGTCAGTGTTAAGTAGCTTAAAAAAACCTGAAAATGGTCAGGTCAGATAATTACCTAATGTAATCTTTTTTTTTTCTGTTGCTGAAATTACAGCAAAAACAAACAAACAAAACAAAACTTGAATACAGATGGTTTTGTTTGAAAGTTAATCATACAGACCAGGGTTATAATAGTTTTGGATTTTACATTATAGTTTAGTTTTAGTTAGTTTTTACTTTTTTTCTCTAATTCAGTTAGTTTTAATTAGTTTTCAGAGCAGTTTTTCTCGTTTTTATTAGTTTTTATTTTTGGTTTCATGCTTAGTTTTAGTTAGTTTCAGTATTAGTTTTAGTATTTTCATACCTAATCAGGTGCAAGATTCAAGGCACAAAAGTGACTATTGTGTAATGAAAACTCAACAAAAGATATACCGTTTAAAGAAATATATTCAACAACCAACTGTTCACAGACAGCAGCATTGCATGCTAAATGTGTGTAATATTAAGGACACACATGAGCATAATCAGGGAGAAACAAAGAAAAACATGAACTCCCAAACTCAATAAATTCTACAATAAACTCCACAATAAAGTTCAGCATCAGTGCAGTAGATTAACAACACCTACATGTGGTGTTTGACAAAAACAAACTCTTCGAAGGAGTTAAAGCTCAAATCCAGCTGCATCCTGATGTTCTCACCACCCGATGCTGCTTCTGTTTTGGAGCTAGCTTGGTTAGATGCTGCTAATTAAACTTGCAGGGTCTTTGTACACAACCTACGGAAGTGTCCGACCTCATGTCCACATTTATGCTTGTGTAGCTGGTGTGTGTGTTAATTACCTCGTGGTCGTGTGCAGGTGTTTTATATGCGGCGCATGCTGGGACTTCTTTTTTGGTCCTCGCTCTTTGTGCTCAGTTTTTTGGCTGCAAACATATTTGTCCCTGTTTTTTTTCCACTTTCTTCATTCCTTCACGTCCATCCTGATAGTTTCAGCAGTCTCCCGGAATTTGCTGACAGTTGTGAGTCCTTATATTGATGCTTTGATTATTATTCCTGATTGTTATTCTCTCACTGATAAAGTAGCCGGAAAGGCACAAGGACACAACAGTTTGAGGTGGACTTTGATGTTGCTGGTTTTTCCTGACTGAGAAGTGTTCCGCACATTTTTCATCATCCACAACAAGACTTTCGATTCTATCTGTACTCTTGTACTCAAAGAACCTCCATACAGGACTCTGCCGCTTTCTCGGCGGACCAGCGCGGTGAGCGCACGCGCATGCGCACTCACACAGTTGTCCTACGGCGCTCCCAGCTTAAACTCGGAGAGCGGAAACAATGATTTCATATCAATCCACAAGGTTTAAAAAAAAACACAAAAAAAAAAAACAAGTAAATGAAAGTCAGTTTATAATTTCAGTTAGTTTTAGTTAGTTTTGTAAACTCACAATTCAGTTTTAATTAGTTATCGTTTTTTCCTTTTAATTATAGTTTTTATTTATTTCAGTTAACGACAATGTTTTTTCAATTTCAGTTTTATATATATATAAAACAACAAGAAAATCAAGAAAGTACAATATTGCAATATGCAGTGCAGCATTCATATGTTTTGCAGCATGAAATAAGGATGTACTTCACAGAAAAAGCCAAAAAAGAGCAGCCCTACTTCCTCATCACCCGCTGATGTTGTCCTCTTGGCTCTTTCCACAACACGCCACTCTTATACTGTCAAACACAGCCATGTAAAGCACCGGATGGATACACATGTTTAAAGTTGCCACCCCCTTTGACACCTGGTACATATGGTAGATCCAGCAGAATGCTGTGTCAGGATGCCACAATCTTACGTACAAGTGATACATCTGAAGGACATGATAAGGGATGAAGGAAATGGCGTACAGTACGATCACTGATGCGACCAATAGGGCGACTTTGCGTTTCTCAAGTGCAGTTATGCTGCTATTTTTTACAACTACCCAAATCACCACACAGTAAGAAGTGAAAGTGACCAGAAAGGGAAGCAGACACCCAAAGACAGAAAGAAAAAATTTATAAGAGTAGTGAGGCTGTTCAGAAGTCTTGTTGCAGAAGGACACGCACTGAATCTTGTGACTGGACTCATTGGTGCAAACCGAGGCAAATTTCAACACGGGGCTTGAAATGACTCCTACGATGACCCATATGATGACACTGGTGACCTTGGCGTGAGTAGGCGTTATATAAGAGCGCGTAAAAAACGGACAAGCGAGGGCCACACATCGGTTCACACTTATCGCCATGATGAAGAAGATGCTCACGTATAAGTTGCAGGTGAAGAGAAACTTCTCCAGTTTGCACACAGCATCGCCGAACTGCCAGTGTTTGTCCCGTGAATAGTAGACCATCAACAAAGGCAGGGTGAGGACGTACAGCAGGTCGCTGATGGCCAAGTTACACGACAGGACGACACCAGTGTGCCAGTTTCTTCTCTCTTTGACCCTCAGCAGCCACAGGGCAAACAGATTTCCCGCCAGAGCCACGACGAATTCAACTCCGTACACAGCGGGCAACAAGCCTGTTTGAAACGTCTCGCACACTGTGAAGTTTATGTTTTTTGTCATGTTTCTATTGTTAGTAGCACAGTATGAACTGTCCAAGACCTGCAAATCGAAGTATTTTGATGCATTAAATGCCATAATCTCATAAAGCAGCAATTATTCTGACACAAATTAAAGTTCATGTTTGGTTTTTATAGAAAAGTGAAGTTAATAAAGCTATTTATAGAAACCACTGTTGCTGCTATGGCTAAACACATGATATTTAATAAGGAGTAATTGTTTCCTCTTACCGCAAGGCTGCCGCACAATTCTGTTATGACCCGAGAGCTGATCTCTGCGTGGCATATGCAGAAAGCGTGAAACGCCCCTGAAGTACCATGCTTATCTCTGCCAATGAAAGAAGTGAGAGGAGCACGCACATTAACCAAAAACTGACTTCCTCATACCCTCTGTACACATTGCACAACTTCAAGAAAAATGTGTCATTCATCTGCAACACAGTTAGTCACAGGATTAAAGATTAAATATGCTGTACCAAAGAAGAAGAAATGGCACATTTCTTCTTCTTTTATTTTTTAAAAATCTTTCTCACCTTCTATTAGTCTTATTTGGGGGTGTTTTTATTGTATGTAATTTATTATATGTAATTAATATAATAGCAGCAGCAGCAGAAGAAAATGTAATGTAATTTAACTTTTCATAAGAAATACAGTCTGATCAGAAATCAATTATCAACCAGAAATTAAAAGAAAAACTAACACTGTCCTTGTGAGATGCTGGAACAGCATGCAGTGCAAGAGCTGCTTTATTGTAGCTCGTTAGGTTATAATAACCACCAGATCACTTCCTTTTTTCAATTCAATTTTATTTATATAGCGCCAAATCACAACAAACTGTCGCTTCAAGGCGCTTTGTATTGTGGGTAAAGACCCTACAACAATACAGAGAAAACCCAACAGTCAAAACGACCCCCTATGAGCAGCACTTGGTGACAGTGGAAAGGAAAAACTCCCTTTTAACAGGAAGAAACCTCCAGCAGAACCAGGCTCAGGGAGGGGCAGTCATCTGCCGAGACCGTTTGGGCTGAGGAGACAGGTGTCAAAGTGGGTGGTTTATTTTAAACCTCAATGAAGCTGTGAAGTTCACACCAAAATTCTGAAATATCAAATGTCCAGAATTGCAGAACATAAAATTGCTTTGTTTTTAATGTTAACCCTTTGCCTCACAAACTCATTCCAGGAATAAATGTCAGTCCTCATTTTGAAATGATTCTCTAGCTCTTAATGAAAGAGTGAGATTCTAATTATAATCAGCTTTTTCCTCTTTAAATGAGCAACAGTTTAGAGGGGACTGCCTCTACAGTTTTATTTGTGCACTTTTTAGTTTAGTTTTATAAAGACATCTGGGTTATGAACACGTTGCCTTTAACCATGCATTGCTTATTGGACCAAGCCTTCTATTTTACACAGTTGACACTCTTATTAGCAAGTCTATCACACTCTAGAAGACTTCCTCTTGGACCCACCAAACTTATCACACAAAAAAAAAAAAAAAACACTTCCTGTTACACATGTAATGTTTATCTGCTGATGAAACGTAAACAGATAATTGTGTAGTCATAGAGATTTAATCTTAGCAGAAAATGCTTCCAGCAGACTTATTAAATATCAGAAAGGACTATGAAATTATGCTGAATATTTTTTATGAACATCAAACATGTCAACCCTTTCATTTATCATGCTTAAATTTTACTGCAGCCACTTTTCTAAGATGCTCTGAAGCTCAAAATATTTTAACCGATTTAAAGAAATTATCTGAAATGTTTACTGACATGTTTTAACTATTTCCTCATTTTCCCGTCCAGTTAGAACCACATCCAAGTACACTGCTCAAACTCAAAGGAACTTTTGGGATATTGTTCAGATTAGTTAAGCTTACTTGTTGTTAATCAGGTTCAGTTTCTTTGGTGTTAATGGACAACAGGTGCAGCGGAGGGACAACAATAGGACAATCCCTAAAACAGGAATGTTTTACAGGTGGAGCCCACTGACATTTTTATTTAAAAAAACAACAACCCAGCAGTTTTGCAGCTACAGCACAGAGGAAAAATAAGAAGCCAACAAACCCCCTGTGTTCTGTCCCCTGTCCTTCCATGACGACATGCTCAGGAAACAACTCAGGAAGAGATATTAATAGCTTCTGGCTGCTTTCTTCAAGCTTCTAAACTCTTTGTTTTATTCATTTTAAAATAACAGCAAAGTAATTGAAAGGACACATTGGAAGCTAATTTACAACACAAACACAGTCTTAAACTCAAAGATGTGGAACAGGAACAGGGTTGCATGTCTCTATTCTGTGGTCTGGAGACAAATATAAACACTGGCAGGAAACTCTTACAGTCGTCACTTTTAGATAAAGGCTTCACCACTTAAACGGCTTCCTCCATGTTTGCTGCTGGTGCTTCAGTGGAGTACTGAACCAGAAGTCCAGGTTTAGAGGGAAGAGCTGGAGTTCAGCCCTTTCCCTTCCTCTGTGTGAAGCCTTGCTTTCTTTTTGCTCCGCTCTTATTGCCCTTCTGATTTTTAGACTTGAATGGTCTGTCCTTGTTTTTCTTATTTTTCCCACCGAATTTATTTTCCAGCCCTCTGGATGTCTTTGCTGGAAATGCCTTTCCTGTTGACTTTTTCTTTCCAAAGGATTTCTCCCCATCCCTGGATTTCTTCCATCCTCCTTTCTGTTGTTTTTTCCCTGTTTTGTCCCTGTGCTGTCCTCCTGGAACTTTTCGCCCTGGTGCCTTGGAACCTCTGCCTTTTAAAGATTCACCAGGAGACAACTTCCTCTTCTTAGCAGGCACATGAGACTTTTCTGATCTCCTCCTCTTCTTGACACTTGGAAACATGCCTACATAGAAAATGTCTGTTAATACACAAAAAGACTCCAATGAGCTACAAGTTTTATGTGAATAAGCTACACTCACCTTCTTCTGGCTCCTCTCCTACAGCCTGTCTGTAGTACTCTGCCTCATCATCAGACTCAGCATCAGCTGCCTGATCACCCTGCACCCCGGGATCCTCCACCTCACTGTCCTCCTCAGCTTCAGCACGTTTCCTCTTAATGCCTTCCAGGCTCTTTTTCCTGAGAAAATGGATGAGTAAAAAAAACAAAACACTTTTTTTTTACTCCTAAACCACGTGGAAAAATTGATGCAACACAAAAGGAAAAATATTTAAGTCAAAGTACTTGTGCTCCTCTTTTTTCTCTTTCTTCTGAGCAATGTTCTGCTCCTGCTTTTTCCGGCGTTCCTCCTTCTCTTTGATCTTGGCCTCCTTCCTCTTCAAGATCTCCTGTATTTCTTCTTCTGTCTTGGAGACTGTAAGCATTGTACAAAAAAAAAAAAAAAAAAAAAAAAAAAAAAAATCCCAGTCAAGAACAGTTTGTCAGCTCCACAAAAAAAAAAATGAAATAAATAGAAAATTAGCAAGCTCAATGTGCATCAGTAAGCGTTTACTTTTGAGAGAGAAATCATGGAATTCATATTATTTTTTTCATCACGTGCACCTGAATTTACTAAACTATAAATTAGGAAAAGGGGGCACTTACTCATAGAGTGATAAAGGACATTCCCCTCGCTCATTCCTTCTTGAATCTTCATTAACTGCAGAGTCATGCGAGGACCAATCTGAGAAAAGCACAATGCAATTTTCAGCATCACTCAAATGCTACTTAGGAAAACGTACACTTCACCTGCATACGCACTTCTGTCAAGCGGATGGCGCTCTGCTGGGATGCCATGTTGCCTCTTCCAGAGTACACCTGTGGAAGCTGAGTTACATTCTGCTCCTCATCTTGCTCAGCTTCACTTTCTGAGAGGTTCACCCCCCTGAAAATGGTTACAAAGAACAAAAGATTTCTCATTAGACAGGACATCACATCGGCTACAAACAAGCGGCTAAAAATCCGAGCCCCTTTTTATCGTTGGGGCTTCAACAACTGTCTCTTGGTAAGAACCTTACTTCAACAGGAGCTCACTGATATCCTCAAACTTGTTCATATTTGGGAACTTCTCCTGCATCAGCTTCTTGACTCCACGGCTCACTCCCACAGGGACCACCTTCAGGCTGCTGCAGGTTGAGAAGAACATCACGTCAGTCAATTTTAACATGCAACCAGTAAGCAGATTAACAGGAAAGTGTTTCTATCCTGTCGGGGCTCATCAGTGCGTTTACTTTGGACGTAGATCACTGAACAGTCAAGTCATGGTCTGTCATCATCTGAGCCCAAAGATCATTTCACAGGACTGCTGCTCAATGTAGCCTCAATTAACGGAACTAGTTTGGCGTACATTTCTGCACAATGTGTCATGTGTGCAGACATGTAGCTCCACGGCTTTTTGTCCTGTTGTTTAAAAGCAACTTACAGTCCTAGATAATCAATTTACTGTCACATGTTTTTACTTACTAATGTCGAAATTCAATTTCCTCAGACTCGGGGTTGTAGTTCAACAGCACACACCTCTTGATGCAGTTAAGGCTTACCTTTAAAAAAAACAAATAAACAAAAACATTCCTTCAGTGGCAGTCAGGGTTAGGCTCTCACAATGCTGAATGATCAACAGGGAAATCAGAAAGCGTTTACTTTTAACAAATCTTCACATGATCTCAGAAGACTATACTTTCATCATGCCAGTGAGGTGTTTAACCTCGAGACACCTGAGACAACAATATCGCCGTAGTTTTAGTGGTGAAACATACCCTGTGCACATTTATGGAAGGAAACATGTTTTGGAACATGGTGGCCATGAGTTTGATATGCATGCCATCTTGTCCAAAGTTATTGAGGATGAGTAGTGGATGATACTTGAACTGCTGCTCATGCATCCGGTGCTTCTTCAGGGATGAAATCACGTCTTTGATAAGACAGTACTGAAACAACAAAACAAAACACTTTGTAACAGAAGGTAAAAGAAAACCCAAAGTACACAACTTCAGCTGTTTGGGTACATCAGTGCGTTTACTTTGACAAACATCATTTAATAATCAACATTTAAAATGTCATCATCTGAACCCATGATTCATTTGCTTAAGTTTCTTTCAGGAGAGGTTTACCTTGAGGACCTGGAAATGAAGCGTGGGACCTTTGGGAAGTCGAGCAACTCTCTGTAAAGAAGAAATGCTTTGATTGACAGGGGCACATGTTTGACATAGTAAAATTACAAATGCATATTTACAGTCTAATGTGAGGATTCTCAGGATGCTGTAACAGGAGGCCAGGAGCTTGTTAGTAGAAACAATATAAAATGTAAAAACTCACAACTAATATTTATCAGAAATTATTTTTTCAAATGACTTTACTACTTTGACTCTGACAGCAGGCACATACAGAAGTAAATGTTGTAATTTTAGGCCTCAGTCATGCAAGCCCAGAGACCACCAAGTGACCTACAGCTGCTAGGGGGAAAAATGTGCATTCCCCACCGGTTGGCAAGTGGTTGCTGGCTGCTGCTGGATGAAATCAGTGACAAAGAGGGTTCTGCACCCAAAACCAATGACATTTTTCTCATGGCCGCTGGTTGCAGACTGGTCTCTAGGCCTGTGTAACTAAGGCCTTACTGCATTCAAAAGCTGCAAAGCATTTCCACAATATTAAGAAGAGGAGATGCAATCTCATCTTTTTTTTTTTGTTCATACTAATTTGGCCCATAGACTTCATGATGGGTATCAACACTCTATGATAATCTTACCATGCTGATACTGGTGGGTGTTTTGCTGAAGATGGTAAAGTGCGTCACTCCCAGTGGTCCTGCTACCGCAACAAAGTCTTTGAGCACATTCTTTTTCCTAACCTGTTTAAAAAAAAAAAAAAAAAAAAAAAAAAGGTGGAAAAATACTTCACGTACAGTTTGTGGGCTATAATCTTAAAAAAGTATTATTGCCAAACATTTAAACCCATATGCCATCTACACAAGCTGTGTAAAGAAACCAAAGAAAAGACCTTGAGAGCGACTGCAGTGTAGGGCTCCATGACTCTCCGGACATCCGCGATGAGCTGACCCACGTTTTTTCCAACCTGGCCTCGATGAAACACCAAAGTGTGGGGCACAGACGAGTAAGCCTCCTCGGCCTCCTGGCTGGCTTTTATCTGGGCTTTCTTCTGGTTCTTGGTCTGATGAAGACGACATACACATATTTATCAAAGGGCTTAATGATAAGGCGCCACTGATTTCTGCCTGAACCTGCTTTCAAGTTTAGCTTAAAGTTTGGTGAAAAGACAGCTAACCACTCACTGAGCTTTACTAACTACAATTTCACACTCATTGCTAACTGCAGCTGAGCAACGAGTTTACCATTTATTAAAAGCCACAGTTGAGTTTTTTTTTTTTAACAAAAGAACAATGATTAAAATATCATCTTTAATATTAGCATTCCGATTCACCTCGGCTAACCCATCGACACAGGCCGGTACTTACCTTTGATTTCCCCATAATTCAGCTTGATGTCGAGCTGTCAAATGTAATTAAAACTCACAAACGCTCATGTGACACTATATTTAAGCTAATAAAAATAAATACGCTCATTTTCTTGACGAAATGAATCTCCACTCCGAAGTCAACGTGACTCCCTCCACATGGAGCTGCCGTACTTTTCTTCGTAATTTTATTGGCGGTTGGCAAACAACGAAATGGTGCATTACCGCCACCCACTGGTGTGGAGTGTGTCCTAAAAGGGAATATGGCCTGATTGCTTTCACTTCTCTAGTTCTTTTGGAATAAATCAATAAGGTCCCGTTTAATGTTCAAGTTACTGAGACTTTGGATCAGCTGTCTTTCCTCAGCCTCATATTTCAACATGTCAGTGCAATAAAAACATTTTCTATGGTGTCATGGTCTCTGCCACAGTCACATTGAAAATAACAATGAAACACAACAATGAAAAATGGGCTTGTTATGCTCCCTTGTGACATTCCATTTTCTATCTTTCTTCCTTGTATTTATCCCTTAATCTATCTGAACATTAGTCCATTGATACCCATGTCCCTAATTTTAATTGGTACACCTTCTTGCCACATCATATATATGCTTTTCCTATGTCACAAAAGACTGCCATCAAACTTCTCTGTCGCTTCACAGTTAATTTTCTGTGTTTTGTGTTTCACTTGGTCTGTGCAGTTTATCCCATATGCAATGAACAAAATCATCCTCTCCACTGTAAGTGCTGTATTGGGTTTCTTCTGTCTGTCCTCGATCCGATGCTGATATTTGTTGAACCTTTCCCACTTCATCTTTTGCCTTCTGCACTTTCTTAACAGCTTCTGCACAGCTTGATGGGACGTACTGTGCTGAGGCCTCGAAGCGTGTGTCGAGAAATTCAGGACGTCTCTTATGAGGCGCTTATCGAGGCTTGCTTCTTTAAGGGCCAGTGACGTCAACAATCACATCTGAAGCCTCTCTGGTCCAGGCAGTGGTCTGAGTGTTGGCGTGATTTATGAACATACATCTGGATCTGAAACACAACTCAGAATACAGCACCTTGTGTCTGAACCCATTTTTCTTGTGTATTGGAACATGTGACTGACAGGGGTGTTTTGTTGCCCCGGTGTCTCCTGTTACACTGATTATTCAAACAATAAATAGCGCAGAATGTCTACACCCAGTTTCACATTTGGGTTTCTCCTCTGCAGACTGTGCATTTTTAATGAGTGACTGACATGGAAACCATCTTTTTGAGAGCACTGCAGCATGTCCTGTTGGATTTATTTAAACATTAGTTTATTGCATCACTCACGCCTTAATCAAAAACAGATTAGATGAATGACACAAAATCAAATTAATGTGTTTTCATTTCTATTCTTGGCAGTGATTATTCTCATGCTGACGTAGCTGCAAGACTTCCAAGAGGCCATCACAAATAGTTGAAATGATAATAAAGGTTTGTGTGCACATGAAGCCTCGAGAAATCAACCTGTTTTTGAACCAGCTGAATGGAAAGCTTCAAGGCTTTCTGAAGTCACCAATCATCCTCTACCTGAGACACCATTCCAGTCCAGTCACACACACCAGCTTATGCCAACCGCCGAAGTCTGTGATCCAAATCTGTAGTCCAAAGCCAAAAAAAAAAGAGAAGTTTTATTTGTAATGGTCTAAATTTCACGTACTCCTCCTGCTTGCCACACTTTCCAATGTGTGCCACAGACTCAGTTCTGATCTGATCCGGTGTACGCTAGTTTTGTCTTCATTGCAGTTCATCATTGTATCAGCTGGAGGGCAGTAGACAATCGTGACAGCAGCATGAGGGATTTCACTCTCTCTGTCAACTCAAACGCGCTTTGTTGGATGACAGCTTCTTAAAACAATAATGCCAAAGCATTAAAATACAATTTATAATAGCATAAAAAACAAAACAAAATAACACCAAGATTGATACATATAGCAGTTAATTAAGTTCAATTCAATATGCTCAGTAAACAAGTATACAGTACCATGCAAAAGTTTTGAGCCACCCTTTATTTTTTATAGTTTGCTTCAAACTCAGTTTTTTATAGATTCAACAAAAGAAATGTGGATGTACTTTTTGCAACAGGCTGCTTGTGTAGACACAACACAACATCCCTTGAGTTAGGTGTCTTTTTGTGCTTGAATGATTCATAGGTTAACATTAAGGAAGATGTTGAGGCATGCAAAAATATACAAGAACTGGCCTGAATTGCTAAACTGAGTGACTCATCAGTGTGTACAGAAGAGGTCAAGCGAGAGGTACAACAGTGCGTGTCTGCAGCCATCTGTAAAACACAGAGAAGGCTCTGTCAGGGTTTGGGGCTGCGCTTCAGCCAGTAGTGTTGGGGATCTCATCAAAATTGATGTAATTATGAGCGCAGAAAAGCATCATCAGAGTTTGAATCACCTTGTCAGCGGCACCATTTTTCAGCATGACAATGATCCCAAACACATTTCCAGTACAGTAAAATTATAACTGGATAGAAAAAAACAAAAACGCAGTGGGACACTATCAGTCATGGATCAGCCTCCCCAGAGCCTGGACCTCAACATCACTGAAGCAGTGTGGGATCATCTTGTAGGAGAACAAATCAAGAGGCATCCCACATCCAAAGAAGTGCTTTGAATGAACTATTCCCAGATGCTGCTTAAAGAAATTAAAAAGAAAGCTTGCCTGAGAGAGTTCAGGCTGTGTTGAAGAATAAAGGTGGTCATACCAAATACTGACTTCCAAGCTTGTTAGAATTGTACAAATGCTGGTTTGGTTATTGCATTTCCGTTTTTCAATAAGTAGCTGCACCCATTTCCTATATTCTCAGCAAAATATAAAGAAATGAGGTGTGAACTTAAAGTGAACTTAAAGTATGAACTAGGGTGTTACCCAGTGCAATTGTGTAGGCTGATCAGAAAGCAGAAATAGACACAAATAGACAATTCTTTAGGTGTGGTTTCTGAAATTGACACTTTGGCTTTATCACTGTGTGACTTTGACAGATCTCTGGGTTTGGCAGCATTGCGGATGTCAAAGCTGATGTCATAGCAAAGAAACTAACCCAGAGATGCTGCTGATATGCAACAGGCAAATCTGACCCCACCATAAATGACTGTGCATAGTAAAGTATTAGTATAAAAAAAATGCATAATCTGTTACATTAGTCTGTTATACTGCGTGATGCTGGAGGGCCAGTGATTGAAAAAGAAAAGGGCTGATGAACCTGAAGCTTTAGAGTTTTACAGGCGTAAACATGACTGTTCACAGAATATGATGGAAGTTTCCTGGATGAGCACCAGCAGCCATGCAAAGAGCTGTGACAGTATTTTGTGCAGTAGACTTAAAATGCTTGCAATCGCTTTTAATGTGACAAAAGTGAGTGTGAGTATCTGAGCAACAAAAGATACTCACCAAACAAACAACATGATTTTTTTTTTTTTTTTTCCGTTACAGCTGCATACAGCATGCAGCCGTCTTTGTGGCTTCACTGTAGCCACAAAGACGGCTCCACCGAAGCTTCACCCTGCATTGTGGGATGAACTGCCAACAGTCTTTACCCACACTGGTATTATCATTTTTACTTCACATCTTTCCCGGCACTATTTGTGTTTTTAAGTCACACCACATAATACTAGCCCCTATTTAAGGCTCTGATGCTGCTGTTGTTTGCATTTGCAAAGTGTCTTTTGCATTTTCATAAAACGAGGCCACTGTCTTGTACCAGTGGTTACCTACGTGAACAAGGATAATAAGTCAACTTAACAGAGGCCACATATCAAAATAAACATGCTTCACTCATGGAGGTGATACCAAAGCATTAGTGCATTCCACTGGTTCAGTTCTTTGTGGGATAGCCTTGACAGCAGTGCTGCGGGTTAATGACAGAGGGAGGAGTCATCCTAGATTCCTGCACCCAGCTAAACAACCAGTTCTGGGTGGTAGGAGTTTGTAATTAGTTGACTCTTTCTCTTGGAGAGTCTGAGACAGACACTCTGGAGATAAAGTAGCGGTAGTGTAGCTAGTTATCATTCTGTTTGTTCTCTACCTTCAGCTTCAGTTCAACATTTAAAGAAGATCACAGGCAACTTTTAATTAAGAGGACAGTTTTTAATATCACTGTTATTATGTTAACATTTGATTCCTGATTTTATATGTTTTCATCCTGGGAGCTGCTGGAGCACAACAAACACATCCAAAACACTTTTTTTTTTTTCTCCAGCTGCCGCAGTAAGTTGTGCATGCTTAGTATGATCTACTTTCAGGTAGATTTGAATGTACTTGCATTGTTTGTGGATACATTAATCTTCACATGGTTAAATCATTATGGTGCATGTTGTTTATCATCACTGACAGAAGAAACTGTCTTATTCTTACGCACAGCAACAGAGAAAGGTATTTGATACAGTGCTACATTGCTGTTTTGGAGGAGATCTGTACATCTGTAAGCCAGATATCAGTGTTGGCCTGTTTACCTTGCTTACGGTGTTGACCATGGCTGTTGTAGCTTACTGGTCTGTTGACCCTGAGATGGAGGTGTGTTGTTTTTGGCTGGTTTGTGTTGATCGTTGTCACTTCTGTGTTGACCTGCTAAACTCAGTCCATGGGGGAAATGTGTTTGCAAGAGAAAATCTGGTGAAGAGTGAACATTTACTAGCTACTATGTTACTAAAATGCAGAATGTAAGTATTAAATTACCCACTACTGTGATATTTACAGTCATGTCTTCTGCTTCCTCCACTACCAGGGTGTCCTCAGGACTGTAACAGATTCATGGAGAAGGCACTGGCAGTGGTTCTGCCTCTTTTCCTTACACTTTGTGTGAAGATGCCAGAAGCTGGTGGACAGAAGGAGGGAGTCCATGCTGACAACAAAAGTTCACAGCGTTCTTCGGAAACAAAAACAGGCCGGTGCTCTTACACCTTCATAGTGCCTCAGCAAAAACTGACAGGGGCGCTGTGTCTGAACACACAGTCTGCTCCCACCAACCATTCAGAAGTGGCAGCATTGTGGGCAGAGCTCAAACAGCAGCAGGAAGTGATGGAGAAGCTAAGAAGCCAGCTGGAAAAGGAAGGGGCCCTTGCCATGGAAGTAAGGGCCTTGCGCAAAGAGAGCAGCAACATGAATTCTCGCATCACTCAGCTTTATGCTCAGCTGTTACATGAAGTCATACAAAAGAAAGACCAGGCTTTGGAGCAGCAAAGGGTGGAGAGCCTTCTGCTAAATGCTACAGCACAGGTAAGCATAGAACAGCCAGCGCAGAAGATCTTAGCCTAATTATTGTTAACTTCATCCTTATTGTGTGTTTGGTTGGACATCTCAGGCACTGCAGGTGTCCAGTAATTACAGGGAGCTGGAGAAGAAATATGGAGCCCTCACCTCTATGATGAGTTCCCACAATCAATTTATTGCCCGTTTGGAGAGGAAATGCCAGTGCAGAGACTCCACCCAGTCCTCTCAGGTAGGGGGAATAAAGACAAAACAAGATCTGGGTATTTATGATTTATACAGGATTTAAACAAAAGGACTCAGAATGTTTTTCTATTTGTTTTTTTTTTTTAAAGTCTGAACAGGTGACCGAACCACCCAAAAGCCAGTCTAATGCGCATCCTAATTACAGCTCTGAAACCAACGAAATGACCAATGATGTCCAAAGGGACCAAAGTGCTCCTCCACTACAGCAAACCCAAACAGGGGGAGTTCCTTCAAGTCCCCCCACTGCCACCAGCACTCCTACAAACCCTTCCTTCTTCAGCTTCCCTGTTACGAAAACTCCAGGTAGGTCAATGAGCAACGTTGTTTCCAAAAAAGTTTGATTACTGCGTAAAATGATAATAAAAAAAAACAAAAACAAAAAAAAAACTGGAGTGATGCTTTGCAAATAATTTAAACATAATATTTCAATGAAAACTGTACAAAGAAAATGCATGAAACAGAAATATTTGTATTTATTTATTTATTAATTATTGAAAAATATGAAATCGCTCTGAATCTGACACCAGTAACAGGGTTCAAATATGTTGGGACAGGGGCGCGTATACCCCTGTTAAATCTAATGAACTCCCATACAATCACAGATTATGACCTTTGAACTGTGCACTGATAACAAACCAGATGTTTGCTCTCCTTTTCAGTGTGGAGGGTGCAGTATTCATACCCCCCAAAATGTTTTTACTGAAATGAGCTAGGCCCAGAGATGGCAACAACATTTCTGTATCTTGATTATCGGAGATTATTTGGAAAAATTATATGCTGTAATATTACAACATTTATTATGATTGAACTATTGCTTATGCAGCTTTTCACAAAGTGGTGGAACTTCCTCTGTGTCACAGAGGGGTGAATGTGTGTGTGTGTGAATGTATCAGTGAGGCTTGTAGTAGAAAACACTTTGCAAGCCATTGCAGTCTTTTTTTAAATTCACATTTTGAACAATCTCTCCACTTTTTTCAAAGACAGAGCTCTAAAACATGTTATATTAGCACCTGATTAGACCCATCTGGTGTTTACATATAAGTCCATCTCCTGTCAGATTTAATTAACTGCTTAGATAAGCAGCAGAAGCTGGTGGAGTCAGTGACCTGCTGATAGCGTCAACATCTTTGGCTGTGCGAGCGTGCCTGTCGTGACAGACCATTAGTTCTTATCACTTGGTGTGGAAGATTTTTCTCTTTGTTTACATTTTTGTTTGTGTAGATTTGTGTGTCCATCTTACCACTGTGGCGCAAGACATTAATTCTTCCAGCGCATGTTCAATGTCTTGCGCCACTGTGGCGCAAGACATTGAACACGCGCTGAAAGAATTAAAATAATTACATGAAGCTGCAGAAAATCTGTGATCTTCCTGATGTCAAAACTGAATTTCAAAGCCCTCTGTGCGCTGCGTTCTGTTGTGGTTTCCAAAAGCCCTACAGCAGATTTAAAGTCTGTGTAAAAGAAATGAGTTTGGCTCGACTTTAGTCCTTCCATGCCTTACAATGAAATTTCAAATTGCTTATTAACCCCAACTGAGAGGTATTGCCATCATATCTGCACTAGAAGTAAAGAAGCTTTAAAAAATGCCTTCCATCTTCTTACTTAATAGTACTAAATTTCAAAATATTATATATTATAATACTAAAGATACTACATCTGCATGTTGATTTTCTTACACCCTCACTTGGTGCATATTTTCCCTTTACTCAGGGCCATGGCGGGACTGTCAGCATGTGTTGGAATCAGGTGAAACTACCAGTGGGATCTACTTGCTCAGGCCGCAGAGTACCAACCGACTCCTGCAGGCCTGGTGTGAGCAGAGTCAAGCTCAGGGAGGGTGGACGGTTATCCAGAGGAGACAGGATGGATCGGTCAACTTCTTCAGGAACTGGGAGCAGTATAAGGTTACTTTTTTTACCCCTTGAAAGTCTGGGACTAACACTTTAAATAAACACTTTGAAACTTTCGAGCACTTCGTCATGAACCAAAGAGCGGGACAAATTAAAATTCACTTCAACGTGGCGCTAGATTAAAAATTCACAGTTTGGAAAATTCGGGAGATTTTCAGTCTGCTGTAAAGATATTTTTGAAAAAATAAAATACCAACATGTTAGCGGTGCTATAGCAAGACTCAAAAGATAACCAAATGCAGTAAGAACGTAACAATTTTCAGTCACTAGTCAACATCAGTAAAAATAATTGTTATTAATGTTAATAACTAATGAGTAATAAGTGGAAACATGCCACCACCATGATCCTGAATACAGGCATGTATGCTTCTACTACCTAACCTATTCAGTTGTTTGCCAGACATTGCTAACTCTAGAGGTATGCTGTTTAAATGCTGCCATGAAGTATACATGAAAGTTAAGATTATTTAACCAGTGTACTCATGTGTTACAGCAAGGCTTTGGGAACCTAGATGGAGAGTATTGGCTTGGTCTGGAACACTTATACTGGTTGACCAAACAGGCCCAGTATAAGTTGCGGGTGGCCCTGGAGGACTGGCGTGGTCGGCAGGTGTTTGCTGAGTATGACAGCTTCTACGTGGAACCAGAGAGCGACTGGTACCGACTGCGGTTGGGACAGTATCACGGCAATGCAGGGGACTCCCTCTCCTGGCACAACAACAAGGCCTTCACCACTTTGGATTTAGACAAGGACGGCTATGGAGGTCTGCTCTTCCCCTGCTGATCGCTAGCTGCTGTTCAGTGATTTTTCCGTTAACATCTTTTTTTTTCTTTTCTTATGTTGTCTCATCAGGTAACTGTGCTCATTATCAGAAAGGAGGCTGGTGGTATCACATGTGTGCCCACTCCAATCTGAATGGTGTTTGGTATCGGGGTGGACACTATCGAAGCCGCTACCAGGATGGCGTCTACTGGGCAGAGTTCCATGGCGGGTCCTACTCCCTTAAACGAGTTTCCATGATGATCAAACCCACATAACAAAGTTACACTATGGACACGTGCAAACATGATGTGGATGATTCTTACGTATGTGTAGAGCGAATAAAACAAACTTTGTCTGTGTCTCTGTATTTAATAAAAACATTATTTTCAAATGAGCCCAGTCTGTGACATGCAGGAACTGTGATTAATGGGATGATGACGAAAATGAACTAAGATGACAAATTGGCTCTTGCAATTTTCTGACAGAATTTGTATTGCACAAAATACAGGAAGAAGGGGGAACTCTGAACTACACTGCTCCAAAAAAGGGCTGGCTGTAGTTGTGGTTTTGTATTTCAGGTTTTACAGACAGTTTCCTGTACACAAGGGCGTTGAATTTCCTCTATACTTTTTTTTTTTGCCTGTGCAACTGTCAGGCTGTCAGGAGGTCATCATAAGTACGTCCTGCGCCAACTTGATATTCATCTAACCCGGGTCTTGAAGCTTGACATCCTCTAGACGATCCTGAACCTCATTCCTCCTAAATGCTGGGCAAACATGGGGCCTGTCAGAATGCTGAGCTTCCTCATGCTCATCTTTTCACTGTGTGGTGAGTGATAATGATGCAAACATCTGTGTATATGTTAGAAGTTGGATTTTATTTGTGTGTTAGGAATAAAATTTTTAAGTTAACTTATTTTTTTTTTTTTAGCCTGCATTGCTTTCAATATCTCGACATGTTACTAGTGATGGTAACTGCAAAAAAAGCAAATTAAAACAAATAATGTTTATGTGATAATGTTTTATAAAATACTCCCCTTTTAATGCGGTACTAATGGATGTCAAAAGGCTCATCAATGTAACCTCTGAGTTTTAACAGAATAACATAAAGCACATTTCAAGTGGGAGAGGTAAGTGTTATTTGTGGGACAAACTTGTCAGCCAGCTGTTATAAATAAACACTTTTGAAATAGCAGACAGCACATAAATACATCTTAAACCGAAAAGAATTTCTACATAAATATAAAGTTTTATCAGTTTTAATCAGAATTTAATGAAAACAATCCAGCAGCTGTGCTCTGGTTCCTCCTGTTCCTCTTTTATTCAGTGTGTCTTCTTATTAAATGTTTGCACTTTCATAATTCATCGAGATATACAGTTAGGCCCATAATGTGATGGACAAAGACACAGTTTTGCCTCTGAACACTATCACAGTGGACTTTAAATCAACCAATCAAGATGTGACTGAAGTGCAGTCTTTCAGCTTTAATTCAAGGGGTTTTACAAAAGTAGTGCAAAAACTGCTCAGGGTTTACAGTCATTTTTTTAACAGTCCCCCATTCAAAGGCCTGAAAGTAATTGGACAATCTAATGCAATTTCAAATATGAGGATTTTTTTTTTTAAATACTTGGATGTAAATCTTTTGCAGTGAATGACTGAAGTCTAAAACCCCTGTATGTCACTAAATGCTGTATTTACTACCTTGAGATGCTCTGTTAGCACTTTATTGCAGCCCCCCTTCTGTTGGTGCTTATTTGTGGGTCTCTCTGACTTAAGGTTTTTCTTCAGTAAATGAACAGCATGATCCACTGGGTTGAAAGTCTTGGGTTGCTGCTACAGTATGCTTTGGCTCATTATCCACTTCCATGTGAAGTGCTGTCTGATCAGTTTTGCAGCATTTGGCTGAGTCTGAGCAGAGAGAAATATGATGTAATATGCCGCATTGTACTATATATGACAAATTCTTTTTGGCTTAATTTTTTACCGCTTAAAATTAAGTCTGAAAAATCTAAAGTAAGGTAAATAAAAATCTAATAAAAGCAATAATATATTCTCAGATGCTGACAGCACATGCACAACAGAGCTCAAGGCCCTTACACTGGATCCACCTGAGATTATAGCAGAATATGGAGGAAATCCTGTCATTGTAAACTGTAGCACCACATTGGATGATCATTACGGGATCTACTGGAGAGTTGGAAATGAAAACTCTGACATTGAAGAAGACTTTTTTGTAATCCACTCGGTGCCACTGTCAGAGTGGGATGTGAAGGCAGAGTGCAAAGTAATTCTGAGTGAATCGCGTGAATGCAGTATGGACCTTAAAGTTATTGTATACAGTAAGTGCAATTTTAAATGAATACAGTGCAATGCTAAGAACATTAATAATTATGGACATAGTTAACTAACTTTTTAATCTAATGTTGTTTGCCAGAGAATCCAGAAGTTGTTCTTTCTGCACAGCATGTAAATGTGATGGGAGAAGAAACACAGTACAGACTGCAGTGTGACATCATCAATGTTGCTCCTGTTCAGCACCTCACTGTTAGCTGGTACAAAAACAATGAAAGCATCAAGACACAGTCTTTCAATGACACAACCAAAACACCAGTAAATGAGTCCTCTGTTCTGAGAGTCACCATCAGCAGAGAAGAAAATGAAGTTCAGTTCAGATGTGAAGCTCAGCTGGACTTTGGACCAGATGTACCCCAACTTCCTGTCATTTCTCAAACCCACAGTGTTTCCGCGCACTGTGAGTAAACATCCTGCTGTTTACACCTAAACAGAACATTATTTTAATTTAAGTTTTAGCTTAGATTAAACAAAAGTTCTTCTCGGTTTAGCTATCTATTGTGAAGTTATGAAAATGAATAAAAATCTGTTTTATCTCCAGATGCTCCTGAACTGAACACAACAAATAATCCTCATGACATTTCAACACTTGAGGGCACTGATATCACCTTGAGCTGTGAAGCTGAGGGAAACCCTCCTCCTGTCTATCACTGGACTTGTGATGGAGTGAATCAATTGGAGAACACAAACAGTCTCAGCATCACTGGAGTGAACCATAATGTGACCTGCACCTGCACAGCTACCAATGATCTGGGAAACATAACTAAGACAATTCATGTTCATGTCAAAGAAAGAGGTACACATCCTGGTTTACCTTCCATCTAATATTCCTGTGGATCATGTAGTGGATACTGTTGACTTATTTCTTATTTTACACCAAATCAGCTCTAACTGTGAATATGTCTGCTTGTGAATGGCAGGTTGCCCTCTCACACTGACGCCTTCTGAAATTGTTGTGAGATTTGGAGATCCAGTTTCAATCAACTGCAGCACATCAGCCACATATGTTGTTGGAATGGGCTGGGAGGCTCCATTTGGAGGCACGGGATTTGAACCTCCTCCTGCTGTCACATGGAGCACTGAAAAAGTTGAAGAGTGGACTCCAAGTCCTTCTTGCTATGCTACTCTGGATGATAATTCTCAGTGTTCCATGATCCCAGTCATCACTGTTTATAGTAAGTACATGTGTATACTGTATTAGTACTCCTGATAATACAGTGCATAAAGTAAAATGTTTTACATATAGATGGATAAATAGAAAGAAATAATAAGCAATGATTTCATTTTGCTGAAAATGTAACTTTAAATGCTCTGAAAAGATGGTGCAGAGTAGTCTGTAAGTAATTCCTCTGATCTAAATGTTTACACTTTCCTGTAGAAAATTAAAGGTGACTCTGGTACCAGCAACAAAAGATAACTTTTTAATGTTGTTATATTTATGTATGCATTTTTCTCATTCTTACCGTATGACAATAACAAACATGCTTACGTTCCATTTTCTGATTCTTTTTTGTCGTTTTGCTTTGCTTGATTTACAGAAGGTCCAGACACTGTGTCAATCTCTGAATTGGATCATAGTCTCATTGTGGAGGCCACAGCATACAAACAGTACACAAGGACACAGTACAGACTGCAGTGTGACATCATCAATGTTGCTCCTGTTCAGCACCTCACTGTTAGCTGGTACAAAAACAATGAAAGCATCATGACACAGTCTTTCAATGACACAACCAAAACACCAGTAAATGAGTCCTTTGTTCTGAGAGTCACCATCAGCAGAGAAGAAAATGAAGTTCAGTTCAGATGTGAAGCTCAGCTGGACTTTGCATCATATGGACCACAACTTCCTGTCATTTCTCAACCATACAGTATTTCAGCACACTGTGAGTAAACATCCTGCTGTTTACACAATTTTCATTTGTAATTGAAATTAAATGCTGCCAAGATCAGTGTAGGTATGACCATATAACTATTCAAATGAATAACAAGCCTGTGTTTGTTTCTCCAGATGCTCCTGAGCTAAACACAAAAAATAATCCTCATGACATTTCAACACTTGAGGGCACTAATATCACCTTGAGCTGTGAAGCTGAGGGAAACCCTCCTCCTGTCTATCACTGGACTTGTGATGGAGTGAATCAGTTGGAGAACACAAACAGTCTCAGCATCACTGGAGTGAACCATAATGTGACCTGCACCTGCACAGCTACCAATGATCTGGGAAACATAACTAAGACAATTCATGTTCATGTCAAAGAAAGAGGTACACATCCTGGTTTACCTTCCATCTGATATTCCTGTGGATCATGTAGTGGATACTGTTGACTTATTTCTTATTTTACACCTAATCAGCTCTAACTGTGAATATGTCTGCTTGTGAATGGCAGGTTGCCCTCTCACACTGACGCCTTCTGAAATTGTTGTGAGATTTGGAGATCCAGTTTCAATCAACTGCAGCACATCAGCCACATATGTTGTTGGAATGGGCTGGGAGGCTCCATTTGGAGGCACGGGATTTGAACCTCCTCCTGCTGTCACATGGAGCACTGAAAAAGTGGAAGAGTGGACTCCAAGTCCTTCCTGCTCTGCTACTCTGGATGATCATTCCCAGTGTTCCATAAGTCCAGTCATCACTGTTTATAGTAAGTACATCTCCATACTGCATTACTGTATTAGTACTCCTGATAGTACAGTGCATGAAGTAAAAGCTTTTTTTTTCATACACTGCTGTAGAAAAAAAGGAACATAGGAACATTTTTCAATCAGACGATAGCATCAAGGCAGTTAAACTTTTGGGATATTGATCTGCTCCGTTAGGTAGCAGAGGGGGGTGTTCATCAGTTTTAGCTGCTTTGGTGTTAATGTAATTACCAACAGGTGCACTAAAGGGGATACAACGAGACAACACCCAAAACAGGAATAGTTTTACAGGTGGAGGCCAGTGACATTTTCCCCTCATGATCTTTTCTGACTTTTTTCAGTAGTTTTGCATTTGGCCAGGGTAATTGTCAGTACTGGTAGCATGAAGAAATAACTTGACCCTACAGAGGTTGTATTGGTAATCCAACTCCTCCAGGATGGCACGTCACTATGTGCCAGAAGGTTTGCTGTGTCTCCCAGCACCGTCTCAGGAACATGGAGGAGACTCCAGGAGACAGGCAGTTACTCTAGGAGAGCTGGCCAAGGCCATAGAAGGTTCTTAACCCATCAGCAGGACTTGTATCTGCTACTTTGTGCAAGCAGTAACAGGATGAGCACTGCCAAAGCCCTGCAAAATGACCTCCAGCAGGCCACTGGTGTGAATATCTCTGTTCAAATAATCAGAAACAGACTTCATGAGGGTGGCCTGAAGGCCTGAAGTCCTCTAGTGGGTCCTTTGCTCACTGCCCAGCACCGTGGAACCTGATTGGCATTTGCCGTAGAATACTCGAATTGAGAGGTTCACCACCGGCACCCTGTGCTTTCCAAGATGAGAGCAGATTGATCCTGAGCACATGTGGCAGATGTGAAAGGGTGTGGAGAAGCCCTGGAAAACGTCATGCTGCCTGTAGTATCATTCAGCATGACGAGTTAGTTGGTGGGTCAGTGATGGTCTGGGGAGGCAAATCCATGCAGGGATGCACAGACTTCTACAGGCTAGGCAATGACACCTTGAGTGCCATTAGATAATGGGATGAAATCTTTGGACCCATTGTCAGACCCTGGTGCAGTGCATTATGGGATCCTTGTGGTGCATGATTATGTCCAGCTTCAATTGATGAGATTATGCAGGCAGTTCCTGGAGGATGAAGGAACTGATACCATTGGCTGTGCCCCACATTTGCCTGACCTAAATCCAACAGAACACCTCTGGGACATTATGTTTCGATCCATCTGATGCTGCCTACTCGTACCTCAGACAGGATTTCATTAATGCTCTGGTCCAGATCTCAGAGGAGATCCCTCAGAACACCATGAAATACAATGAAATGTTAGAAAATTGGACTAGCCTGCTCCATAATTTTTTTAAACTTTGATTTTTGGAGTTTCTTAAATTCAACCTTGTGTAGGTTGATCATTTTCATTTCCATCAAACAATGTGGCATCATTTGATTCCTAAAACATTACCCAGTCCATATTAGTATAGATATGAGCATGATTTTATTTATTATTGTTTATTTATTTCTTTTTTGCTTTGCTTGATTTACAGAAGGTCCAGACACTGTGTCAATCCCTGAATTGGATCATAGTCTCATTGTGGAGGCCACAGCATACAAACAGTACACAAGGACACAGTACAGACTGCAGTGTGACATCATCAATGTTGCTCCTGTTCAGCACCTCACTGTTAGCTGGTACAAAAACAATGAAAGCATCATGACACAGTCTTTCAATGACACAACCAAAACACCAGTAAATGAGTCCTCTGTTCTGAGAGTCACCATCAGCAGAGAAGAAAATGAAGTTCAGTTCAGATGTGAAGCTCAGCTGGACTTTGGATCATATGGACCACAACTTCCTGTCATTTCTCAACCATACAGTATTTCAGCACACTGTGAGTAAACATCCTGCTGTTTACACACTGTTTTCATATGTGATTTAGATTAAATGCTTCAAACCAGTGTAGATATGACCATATAACTATTCAAATGAATAACAAGCCTGTGTTTGTTTCTCCAGATGCTCCTGAGCTGAACACAAAAAATAATCCTCATGACATTTCAACACTTGAGGGCACTAATATCACCTTGAGCTGTGAAGCTGAGGGAAACCCTCCTCCTGTCTATCACTGGACTTGTGATGGAGTGAATCAGTTGGAGAACACAAACAGTCTCAGCATCACTGGAGTGAACCATAATGTGACCTGCACCTGCACAGCTACCAATGATCTGGGAAACATAACTAAGACAATTCATGTTCATGTCAAAGAAAGAGGTACACATCCTGGTTTACCTTCCATCTAATATTCCTGTGGATCATGTAGTGGATACTGTTGACTTATTTCTTATTTTACACCAAATCAGCTCTAACTGTGAATATGTCTGCTTGTGAATGGCAGGTTGCCCTCTCACACTGACGCCTTCTGAAATTGTTGTGAGATTTGGAGATCCAGTTTCAATCAACTGCAGCACATCAGCCACATATGTTGTTGGAATGGGCTGGGAGGCTCCATTTGGAGGCACGGGATTTGAACCTCCTCCTGCTGTCACATGGAGCACTGAAAAAGTTGAAGAGTGGACTCCAAGTCCTTCCTGCTCTGCTACTCTGGATGATCATTCCCAGTGTTCCATAAGTCCAGTCATCACTGTTTATAGTAAGTACATGTGTATACTGTATTAGTACTCCTGATAATACAGTGCATAAAGTAAAATGTTTTACATATAGATGGATAAATAGAAAGAAATAATAAGCAATGATTTCATTTTGCTGAAAATGTCACTTTAAATGCTCTGAAAAGATGGTGCAGAGTAGTCTGTAAGTAATTCCTCTGATCTAAATGTTTACACTTTCCTGTAGAAAATTAAAGGTGACTCTGGTACCAGCAACAAAAGATAACTTTTTAATGTTGTTATATTTATGTATGCATTTTTCTCATTCTTACCGTATGACAATAACAAACATGCTTACGTTCCATTTTCTGATTCTTTTTTGTCGTTTTGCTTTGCTTGATTTACAGAAGGTCCAGACACTGTGTCAATCTCTGAATTGGATCATAGTCTCATTGTGGAGGCCACAGCATACAAACAGTACACAAGGACACAGTACAGACTGCAGTGTGACATCATCAATGTTGCTCCTGTTCAGCACCTCACTGTTAGCTGGTACAAAAACAATGAAAGCATCATGACACAGTCTTTCAATGACACAACCAAAACACCAGTAAATGAGTCCTCTGTTCTGAGAGTCACCATCAGCAGAGAAGAAAATGAAGTTCAGTTCAGATGTGAAGCTCAGCTGGACTTTGGATCATATGGACCACAACTTCCTGTCATTTCTCAACCATACAGTATTTCAGCACACTGTGAGTAAACATCCTGCTGTTTACACAATTTTCATTTGTAATTGAAATTAAATACTGCCAAGATCAGTGTAGATATGACCATATAACTATTCAAATGAATAACAAGCCTGTGTTTGTTTCTCCAGATGCTCCTGAGCTAAACACAAAAAATAATCCTCATGACATTTCAACACTTGAGGGCACTAATATCACCTTGAGCTGTGAAGCTGAGGGAAACCCTCCTCCTGTCTATCACTGGACTTGTGATGGAGTGAATCAGTTGGAGAACACAAACAGTCTCAGCATCACTGGAGTGAACCATAATGTGACCTGCACCTGCACAGCTACCAATGATCTGGGAAACATAACTAAGACAATTCATGTTCATGTCAAAGAAAGAGGTACACATCCTGGTTTACCTTCCATCTAATATTCCTGTGGATCATGTAGTGGATACTGTTGACTTATTTCTTATTTTACACCAAATCAGCTCTAACTGTGAATATGTCTGCTTGTGAATGGCAGGTTGCCCTCTCACACTGACGCCTTCTGAAATTGTTGTGAGATTTGGAGATCCAGTTTCAATCAACTGCAGCACATCAGCCACATATGTTGTTGGAATGGGCTGGGAGGCTCCATTTGGAGGCACGGGATTTGAACCTCCTCCTGCTGTCACATGGAGCACTGAAAAAGTTGAAGAGTGGACTCCAAGTCCTTCCTGCTCTGCTACTCTGGATGATAATTCCCAGTGTTCCATAAGTCCAGTCATCACTGTTTATAGTAAGTTCATGTGTACAACTGCATTATTGTATTATAAACAGCATGAACTTTTTTTTTATGTAACAAAGCAATGATTTCACATCCTTAATGCGTTTCTGTGGTACCTACATCAACAATAACATCTTAATACTGTGATGGTCCTGGGCCGGTGGCCCAATGTTTTTTGTAAAGTTCTTTTTTTTTTTTTTTTGTTGTATTTTCTGGTTGTGTTAGTTTTTCCTACAGTTATGGCTCTCAGTTTGTTGTTGCTTTTGTATTCTGTTTTTGGTTAAAGTTAGTTGTACTTTATTCTGGTTTCCCTTTGGTTGTGTTCCTGTGTCTGTTTTGTCCATGTGTCTTGGCCCTTTTATATTTAGTTTCCCTTCCCATAGTCTCATGATCCCTGTGCTTTGTTTGGTTTTGCTTCCTTTGTGTTATTAGTTTCATTTGATTCACCTGTTGCTCCCTGCTGTGACCACTCTCCCTGATTTCCTTGTGTATATTTAAATCTTCCCTTTTTCTTTGTTCCGTATTGTGTCGTCTGAGTTTCCCTCCCCAGCTGTGTGTTCCTCAGTTAACTGTTTTGTCCCCGTTATTTTCTCCCAGTCTTATTTGTGTATTTGTTTCTCTCTTGGTTGAGGTTTAGTTGTGTTTTTTGTGACTTGTGAGCCTCCAGCAAATAAAGCTGTTGAGTTTAGCTCTGTGTTTTGCATCCTGCTTAACTACTGCACAGCTTAACTGTGACAACTACTAACATATTTAAGTATGCATGCTTCTTTTATTTTATGTTAACTGGTCAGATATATCTTCATTTGATTTCCTAACAGCACCTTACACTGCTGTTGTTCTCTGTAAGATTTCCACCTACTTATTTATTATGTTCTTTTTGTTTGTTTGTTCTTGCCACACATCTCTGCAACAATGAACCATAAATTCATCAATTTTGAAATTCATTTGAGATGAAAGTAAATTTTGAACATTATGTCTTCATGTTAATTTATTTTTTCCCACAGATGCCCCTGAGTTCAAGGAAGGCAATGAAAGCAGGGAGGTGCTCCTGGGTGAGAATGTTACTTTAAGCTGCAGTGCTGACAGTAACCCTCCGCCTAACATCAGCTGGATCTATGCAGCTGCTGGGAATTCAAAAGAGACCACTGAGGGGCGCCAGAGGACTGTCACTATCACCAGAGCCACCTCCGTCAATGCTGGTGTTTACATCTGTGTTGGAGAAAATAAATTTGGGAGAAAGTCAAGATCTGTCACACTGGTGGTCAAAGGTATGGTTATTGATTCTGTGCAGAGAATTCAGTCATCAATTTATTTAATTTCTATAGTGAAGTGATAACTCATGTTTAAATTGCAGAATGCATCAAGAATTGAGAAGTATTCTTAGGTTGTTTTATTTTGGTTATCTTTCAGGTAAAACCAGTTATATCCCTTTTCCAGCCATTTGGGTTTCCCTCGCTGTATTGCTCATCATCCTCTTCCTCCTCGTGCTCCTTCGCCACAAGAGGCGGAACGCCCGTGGACATTATAGTTTTGTTCCTGTCAGAGGGCCAGACATCCCTTTGACTACTGCACAAGCCAATGGCAAAGCTTAGGATTGTTACTGCATTCATTGCACGTGTAAACTAATTATTTGACTTCTCCCTGAAAACAAACAGAAGACAAATCTAAAATATAAAAAGCGGTACCTTTCAGAAATAGTGCTAACAGTGTAGCTGCTTTTTATTCTTGAAATATTGCATGTTTACAGTGTGGGTCTTATATGACATTACTGCAGCTGCGTTTAAGAATCAAGGTGTCCAGGGGTCTCAGCAACCAGAGGTCAGCTACATCTAGCTCCAGAAGAAGCTCATGACAGCCTGACCACCAGTGGTGATGTCCCTAAGGCTGTCTGGCAACATCATAGTACACCCCAGATGAAGCTGTGTGGGTTGAGGCTGTGCCTCTTCCATTCCCCTAAATATGCCAAACACAAGACCTGCAAGTACGGCAGCAGAAAAGGCAACATTCTTAGGTCAAATGTGGTCTGCAGGGCCTGAAAGGTCCACCTCTGCATGAAGAGTGAGCGTAACTCCTTTATTAGGTACCATGAACAAATGGCCTTCTGTTGTATAAAGTTATAATGTGCATGTTGTAATGTTCTAGACAGTGATGTTGTAATGTTCTAAAATACATGTTCCTTTCTCCATCTATGTGTTTTTCTTGTATTCTTTTTTCCCTTTTTTTATATACACTTCTTGGCTTTTTTTATGGCATTTATTAAGTGATCAGTGATCATTTCACTTTGACCAATACCTGTTAAATCTGAGCCAGCAAGTCACCATTCAGAGGTTTCTCAGTCAGCGGAAGATGAATCTTTGCTTGCACACTGCTGTGAATGTCTTCTTGTGACAGGGGCATAATGTTGCCCTCAGTCTGAGTCTGGGGCTTTTGATTATCCCGATCCTACATGCTGTTCTCCTGCTTGTCATTAAAGAGAGACCTTTTAAATAGGTGGCCAGCCAAGAAAGTAGCAGAGACCTTGATTAGCGAGTCTTAAAATAAAGATTAAAAAAATAAAATCATTAATGAACCAAAAAAAAAAAAGTATAAAAAAATCTACAATTATATTTACGAAACCCAAAGCTGTGGGGCTCATGAAAGTGGCTGAACTAAAAGTCTTTTTACTCCACAGCCTCCTAAAATGGTGCAAAAATTGCAACAAAGTCCATTATTACATACGTCACACAGAAAGTTTGGAGTGGGTCCCGTCACCCCTCACGAAACAGCCTGTCTTCACTACACAGCAAAGACCAGCAGTCACATGCACCTGAAGCAACAAATCTTGACTTAATATCTTTAGAGGAGCAGTACTCACAGAAGTCAGGCCTGCAGCTGATTCTCTCGCAGTGCCAGGTCACACCACAATGTGATCATCTGCTAAAAAGGGATGCCTTACAGCAAAAGGGTCTGAAGGTTCAAATCTGCCCTCTTCCCTGGAGTTTACATGTTCTCCCTGTGCCTGTGTGGGTTCTCTCCAGGTACTCTATTTACCTCCCACAGTCCAAAGACTACAGTTAGTAAAGTTAATTTGTAATTCTGGAAAAGTTGGACAGGTGTGAGTGTGACTGTCTGTCTCTCTGTGTTAGTCCTGTGACAGACTGTCCAGGGTGTACCCTGCCTCTTACGGAATGGGAGTTGGGATAGGCTCCAGCCCTTCCATGACCCTAAAATAGATAAGCAGAACAAAATGTATGTATATTACAATTACAATAAGCTATTAAATTCTGAATGAATGTTATCCCCTTAACGCCTGAATTTATGTAGCTGTATATGAAAAAATGTTTCATGTGTGTTTTTGCCTTTAAGTAGATAGTAAATATTGTTGAGATTATTAATTTCACTTTTGCACAAAAAATAAATAGAAATTTTGGTATGTTGCAAATTTGCAACAACAGGCAATAAGGTCTATTTGGGGTAAATTTGGTATGTTGCAAATTTGCTACAGCAGGCATAATGGTCCATACTAAGATAACAATAACAGAGTAATATAACAGTGAAAAAACAATGTTTTATTTATTCACCCAACAGCAGGCATTCAATAATAAATATTACCACCAACACCAATTATTGTCACCAACACAATACACACAAATATTACAGGAAACATTGCATTAATTTGAATTCTAGTTTCATTTGAATTGTAAATTAAGTTTTGAAATGTACAGTATGTTGCTGAACCTAAAAGAATGATTGGGAATGCACAGAAAAACTTCACAAACAATGCAACAATAACAATGTTGACTCAAAACAAAGTTACTCAACTTTTTAACTTTATGGAACAAAGACTGATACCCATACACCCATACACACCCACACCACCTCCACCCACCCACACCCACAACCACACACACACACAGGCACAACAATGTAAACAAACTATGTAACATAATGTCTTTCTTATTCGTGGAATGCACAGAAGCAGTTTTTAGTCTTAGGCACAGGTGAACGTCACATTTTGTGCACTCAATGCTTGTATGGCCCGTACACTTTGGAAATTTGCAGCGTTGCCGCACACTGTCAATTTGCGGCCAGTGACCCACTCCATCAGCACGGACATCTTGTGTGGGAATAGCCTTAGTTGGTCCCCTGCGCTGCTTCTTCTGGAACTCTCGCTCCATGTCCGATGACGGCCGCCCCCTCTTTTTGGCCTCTTCTTGGCAGTCTGATTGAGTCATTGTCTAGGAGAGCACCTTGCCACATGGGCACATTTTTTGCAGAGCTCTGAGTCTGTTTCACAGTCTTCCACGCCACTTTTTCTGTGTTGGTCTCTTTTGCTTCTGTCTTGCTGCTTGGCCACTGGTGGTGACAACCTCCTCCTCACTGCTGCTCTCATCACCATCTGCAGGGATCAAAATTAGAAATGTGAAAATGTATGAAACGAAATTCAGCATTTTCAATCTAAAATCTACCAGCCAACATCAAAATTTATCAACATTTGTCTGGTGCTAATCCTGGTTCACATGGCTTAGGAACATTTTCTTCTTCACTTTTGCTCATGTCACTCTCACTGCTGCTCTCATCATAACCTGGCTTGGGCAAATATTCCTCATCACTGCCTGCACTGTCACAGAGACAACTAATCTGACGTGAAGCTGCACATGTACGCGCTTCCCATAAAACATGGAAGTATTCATTGAGCTCTAGATAAAAAAAAAAAAAAAAATAGCAAGTCTAAACCAGATCTAGACTGGATCTGGACCAGTTGTGGACCTGATCTAAACCTGGTCTAAATCTGGTCTATACCGGGTCGAAACAAGGTCTAAACACTAAACCAGGTCTAACCCGAAAGGCGTTTCTCTATATAGCGCTAGTTACCCTTATGGCCTACTGTCGCATATATGCTACAAAGCGAAATATTATAATAACTTCAAAAACACTTGTCACAAATATTTCACATCATTATGTCGAGTGTATAAGACCACAATAAACAGGTGAGTATTTTTATCTTAGCACAACTTACCTTATATACACCCCAGGATCAAATTTTCCAGCCTCCTACCGACAGGTAGGAGTAAGGGGCTCGACACACGGGGAGCGACGTCGCTCGCTCTCCATTCATTTCCTATGGAGCTTGTGCGATGAGGCGACAATCGCTTGCCCTCCTCCAGCTAAGCGACCGGCGACGTTCGTGCATGTGAAATTTCGAGCTCGTACACGTAGACGTGCACACGCGACCAGGCGACGCGACACAACAAAGTTGGAAAATGTTCTACTTTTGTCGCTGTCGCGTGGCACTAAACCAATCAGCAAGAGTTTCATTGACTGACCAATGAGCGAAGAGTATGCTACACACTGCAGTTTGCAACCACTTTCAGCATGAAGGAAAGCATCGTTTTAGCTGTGTTTGACTTTCCTATATTATATGACACTTCACGCAGTGATTATCGAGTTAAACATAAAAGGCAGCCATATGAGAACGTGTTGGTGCAAGACTAACGTTAAACAGACGGATAGAGAGGACTTTTGTGCTAATATAGGATGAACGCGAGGTTGTCTTTTTCTTTTGTAGAGGAGACTTAACAGCAAGATTTCTGTCAGTTCCAATAAAATCTTCAGACTCCTCATCTTTATTCCCGTGTCTGACACGGACTGCTTTGAAAATGTCTAAATCCCTCCAGTTTCATAACCAATCACATTTCTTGGAGACGAGTGACGTAAGAGCGCGATTCGCAAAGCTGCCGTCGCTTTCGCGTCCCGTGTGTTCGGTTTCACCCCAGTGGCGATGCGACCCATTCGTCGCTGTCGTTTGTCGCTCCCCGTGTGTCGAGCCCATAACAGAGTAATCCTCGTGCGTAAACACGAAATAAATCCGCCACTTTGCGATCCCAGTAGAAACAAGTGCTTGTCAAAGGTTCCTAGGTCCGTAGCGAATATGCACTAACAGGCATTGGGGGAATGCAGGCGCTATCTTGGCTGGTTGATTGAATCAAACGGTTAGTCGCATATTTGCATCATTTTTAAGTCTGGGAAGTCTGAGATGCACAGAATTCCCGAAGCTTGTTGCCTGCAGAACACTTGTGAGAAGAACACAGGTTGAGCAAAAGTATCTTTAACCGGTGCAGGCTGTCAAGATGAAGCACAGTCTCTTGGCTGTATGTGCTTCAGGGCTCAGTCCCTTTAAGACTTATTTGTATTTGTCCATCATGCGGATAATGAAACTAATTTGTTCTTGATTTTGTGGCTATGTAACATAATTAGAAGAACCAGTCTTATGGTTGTCAGTCCTAATTAATAGTTTGACCATAATATTTAGTGTATGTACTGAAAAAAGAAAAGGCAGAGCTGGGATTATGCTCACCGTGGCTGTCCTCCGAGCTGCTGGGATAACTTTGGAAAAGTTTTTCGTTTTCTGAATAGTTTGACAGTTTGGCCAGCAAACTGAACATTGAGCTGGGCACAGAGCTTTGGGTGAGTGTATCATCTATCTCAGTGGTTATTATGTTATTGTCTGGATGTCCATAATACAGTTTCTTAATTAATCCAAGCTGAGGGAGGAAGCGAATAACATGAAACAACATGAAAAGTCAAATGGCCTTAGAAGTACAAAAGTAGTACTGTTAGTACAAGGACCAACACCACTGGATGAGAGCAGGGGTAGGATGATTTGTAATGTAAATGAATATATTTACTTGAGCCCATAACATTCCAGGTATGTCCTACCAGGAGTAGACTCAGGGTCAGATGAGGCAGTGATGATCCAGGTACTTTAAAAAATACTTTAAGGATCATAGTCCCGTGGCAGCATGGTGGCACGGTGGTTAGCACAGCAAGAAGGTCCTAGGTTTGAATCCACCTTGGCTGGGGCCAATGTGCTTAGTGGGCTTAGGTTAACTGATGATTCTAAATTTCCCATAGGTGTGAATGGTTGTCTCTCTTTCTGTGACAGGCTGGCGACCTGTACAGGGTGTAGCCTTCCTCTCGCCCTATGACATTTGGGATTCATGGTAATTTGTGTGGGTTTTGAGGGAAGGTGTGGATTAGCCCTATTGACCAGCAGTTGTGTGCTCATGTCACATCTGTCATACATACTGTAATGGCCACATGCTATAGATTCACACACAGCCATCCACATCAACTCATCCTCCAATATGCAGGCAAACAGAGCAGCATCAACCCTCGCTTGATTTTTTCCCCCATTGAAATCTGACCTGTTTTCAACGTGTTCCTTTCATTTTGTCTCTTGAACTTGCAATGACAAACTACAGGATATGCAGCAGACCATAAAACTGTGCAGGCTGTGTCACTCAACACTTCCCCAAATGTCTAATGAGAGCAAGAGAGCGTGAGAGAAAGCGTGTGGTACATCTTTGGCTGTGCGAGTGTGCCTGTCATGACAGACTATTAGGGCTTATCACTTGGTGTAGAAAAGTTTCCTTTTTGTATACATTTTTGTGTGTGTAGATTCCCATGTCCATCTCACCACTATGGCACAAAACACTAAACATGTCCTGGGAGAAGAGTTATTAAAATGAAGCTGCAGAAAATCTGTGATCTTCCTGATGTCAAAACTGAATTTCAGAGCCCTGTGTAAGCTGCATTCTGCTGTGGTTTCCTATGCCCTTTGGATGATTTAAAGTCTGTAAAAATGAGTTTGTCTCAACATAAATCCTTCCATGCCCCCATTTCAAAGTTTTATAATAAAATTTTTAATTGCTTAATAACCCCAACTGAGAGGTATTGCCCATGATATCTTCACTATCAGTCAATGAGCTTTAAAAAAATACATTAATGTTTATACTTAACATTTCTGAATTTCAAAATATTATATGTTGTAATATAATGATACAGTATATTTGCATATTACTTTTCTTACATGGGTCAGCACAGTGGCGACGTGGTTAGCACCGCTGCCTCACAGCTAGAAGGTCTGGGTTTGAATCTCCCTGTGTCTGTGTGGGTTTGTTCTGGCTACTCTGGTTCCTCCCACAGGCCAAAGCCATGCAATTACTGTGGTTAGGTTAACTGGTGATTCTAAATTAGGTGTGAATGGTTGCCTGTCTCTCTGTGTTAGCCCTGTGACAGGCTGGGCCAACTAGCTGGCAACCTGTACAGGGTGTACTCTGCCTCTCACCCTATGACAGCTAGGATAGGCTCCACCTCATATCTCCTGAAGTTTCTGACTCCCGCACTGCTGAATAAAATCCTTTCTGCCTCCTTCAGCCCTCTGCCTCCTGATGTATGGGCCGAGGCTGAAAATGAGAGGTAGAAAGACCTGCTATCCATTAAAAAGGGCACTGAATAAAAGTTTTGTTTTGATAGGGTTAACATTGTTGTACATTTTGGGAATCGCCCTAAAATAAATTTAAGACTCTCACACTGAAGAAGCAATTAGATTTTTAGCAACAGAAAAATAATAACTTAAAAACATTTATCAATTAACCTCCCTTGTTTCCATAAAATGCAGAAGCTGCAATACCCGCCATTTTAAAAAGAAAGTGACTGCGTTCTGTTAACCACAACCCCAACAAATGTGGCATCATTAGACATCACCAGGATGTCCTCTTGACAGTACAGAAAGAAATAAATATCACGAAGGAAGCTTGATGTAAAGGACTCATGTGCCTCACAGAGGTCAACAATTAATTGCTGAGTCTTAGAAGGTTAGAGCTACACTGTCTAGATGCTGCCATGATGTACTCATATAACTTAAGATTATTAAACTAGTGTACAGTGTTACAGCAAGGCTTTGGGAACCTAGAAAAAAGTATAGGTTTGTTCTGGAACACTTATACTGGTTGATCAGACAGGCCCAGTATAAGTTGTGGGTGACCCTGGAGGACTGGTGTGGTCAGCAGGTGTTTGCTGAGTATCACAGCTTCTATGTGGAACCAGAGAGTGACTGATATTGACTGCAGTTGGGACAATATCACAGCAATGCAGGGGACTCCCTCCCCTGGCACTTATGTGTAGAGAGAATAAAGCAAGCTTTGACAGTATCTCTGTGTTTAATAAAAACATTATTTTAAAATTAACCCAGTCTGTGACGTCCATCAACTGTGAATAACGGGATGATGACTAAAATGCACTAAACTGACAAAGTGACTCTTGCAATTTTCTAACAGAATTTATATTTCTAGGTAAAATCACACCAGTTTTGTTCTCTCCTCTGTGGATATTTAAAAAAGCAATTTGTGAAAAGATGAAGTGAAAGATTGCACAAAATATGAGAGGACGGAAATCTACGAGCTACCGTTACACCACAAAGGGCTGACTGCACAGTTTCCTGTACACAGCAGCGCTGAATTTCCTCTGTACTTTCATCTGCCTGTGCAACTGTCATGGTGTCAGGAGGTCATCATAAGTAGGTACAATGTCGACCTGATGTTCATCTAACCCGGGTCCTGAAGCTGGACGGCATCTGAACGATCCTGAAACACGCCTCACTTCTTCCATCCGCCTCATTCCTCCTGCATGCTGCGTGCTGGGCAAACATGTGGCCTGTCAGAATGCTGAGCTTCCTCATGCTCATCCTTTCACTGTGCGGTGAGTGATAATGATGCAAACCTGCTACAAACAAACATCTGTGTATATGTGAAAAGTTGTATATTATTTCATTCACTTGTTAGGAATGAAACTTTAAGTTAAATCTTAGTTTCTCACTGGCATTACTTTCGATATCTCAACATGTTACTGCAAAAAAGCAAACTAAAACTAATAAAGTTTATATGATAATGTTTTTTTAAAATACTCCACTTTTAATGAGGTACTGATGATATTTAAAACAATAAAAGAAATTACCTTTCAACCGTGAGAGATAATTGCTTTTTCTGGGGCATGCTTCCGTTTTGAGTTATCTGTTGCAGCGGCTGTTTAGTGAAACGTTTTCAGAGGATTCTTCAGTCTTGTGAAAAACTAATTTGACTCCATGTTTCAGTAGCGTTTCAAACCACCGTTAGCAGCAGTGACTTGCAGTAATAATTTTCTGTTTCTCACATTGCTGTGGAGGATATTTGGGCCCACTCTTATTTACACTGCTGCTTTAGTTCATTGAGCACTGAGGGCATTAGTCTATGTGTAGCTCTCTTAAAGTTCAGTCACTTCATTTTAATCATGTTCTGATCTCAAACAACAACTCGATTCTTTTCTTTTTCGATCATTCTGTTGTATGTTTGCTGGAGTTTTTTGGATCATTGTCTTATTGCTAATCTTCATCATATCCAAGACTCTTATCACTGCAAAAAACACTATTTATTGTATGGAAAATAAGAACGTTTTTGTATTTAAAAAAATGCAATAATTCAAATAATTAAACTGGCATTTAAAGGGTTAAAATCCTGAAAATGATTGAATATTTGATCATTTTGATCAGGGCTGAAGCTGATTAAGTAATTTATGAAAAAAAAGGAGAAAAAAAATTTGATATATGATGATTTAATAGCAGCTCTTTTGGTGCATGCACATTTTTGCCAGAGGGTGCTAAATTTGAGGATCAATATGTGACTGAAATGTAGACTTTCAGCTTTAATTCAAACATTTTTATACGCAGTTCCCCTCAGAGGCTCGAATATAATTAAATACAAGTATTTTTCTTAATACTCGGATGAAATCCTTTGCAGTCAATGCCTATACTTCACACGTTTTTCTTGGTTTCATCCATTCAAAAATTTTTTTTGCGCACCTTGTTGCAATCCCTCTGTATTTCCATTCATCAAGGTGTGGGATTGATTGTACAAGTTAACAATGATACGTCTACCTCCTTGTGTGTTTTTGATTTGGTCAGCTGCCTTCTGTCAGGCCTTTTGGAGTTGCTGAGCTGGTCAGTACTTTCTGTCTTTTTAAGAATGATTTGCACTCTTTATTTTTTTCATGACTCTCTGATTGATTTTAGTTTTTCAGGGTAAAGATGGCCTCTCTCACCTGCACTGCCATTTCTTTGAGCCTCACCAGGTCACGAAACTGCTCGTCAGTCAATTGTTCAGTTAAATTTGCTACTCTGAAAATGAAAATTTACAAAAACTCTTAATGCAAAGTTTTTGCAATACTCACTGAATTAAAGCTGATGAGCACTTCAATCACATTTTGATTGTTTGATGTAATATGCTGCATTGTACTCTATGTTACAAATGCTTTTTGGTTTTATTTTGTAGTGTTTAAAATGAACATTTATTCTGAAAAATCTAAAGTAGGGAGAATGAAAACCTAATGAAACAACTAATGTTATCTATTCACAGATGCTGGCAGCACATGCACAATAGAGGACAGCCGTCTTATTCTGCACCCACGTAGGATTATAGAAGAATATGGAGGAAATCCTGTCTCTGTAAACTGTACCAGTGAAATTGATGATCATAATGGGATGTACTGGACAGTTGGAAATGAAAGCTCTCCCATCGAAAAAGAAGAACCTTTAATCTCCTACTCAGTGCCACTGTCAGACTGGGATGTGAAGGCCGAGTGTAAAATAAAATTAACAGAGTCTTATGAATGTAGCAGGAAACTTAAAGTTATTCTATTTAGTAAGTTTAATTTAGAAAAATTAATATCATACAATCCTGAGAACATTATTAATTATGGACATATTTAACTAACTTTTTAATCTAATGTTGTTTGCCAGAGAATCCAGAAGTTGTTCTTTCTGCACAGCATGTAAATGTGATGGGAGAAGAAACACAGTACAGACTGCAGTGTGACATCATCAATGTTGCTCCTGTTCAGCACCTCACTGTTAGCTGGTACAAAAACAATGAAAGCATCATGACACAGTCTTTCAATGACACAACCAAAACACCAGTAAATGAGTCCTCTGTTCTGAGAGTCACCATCAGCAGAGAAGAAAATGAAGTTCAGTTCAGATGTGAAGCTCAGCTGGACTTTGGACCAGATGTACCCCAACTTCCTGTCATTTCTCAAACCCACAGTGTTTCCGCGCACTGTGAGTAAACATCCTGCTGTTTACACCTAAACAGAACATTATTTTAATTTAAGTTTTAGCTTAGATTAAACAAAAGTTCTTCTCGGTTTAGCTATCTATTGTGAAGTTATGAAAATGAATAAAAATCTGTTTTATCTCCAGATGCTCCTGAACTGAACACAACAAATAATCCTCATGACATTTCAACACTTGAGGGCACTAATATCACCTTGAGCTGTGAAGCTGAGGGAAACCCTCCTCCTGTCTATCACTGGACTTGTGATGGAGTGAATCAGTTGGAGAACACAAACAGTCTCAGCATCACTGGAGTGAACCATAATGTGACCTGCACCTGCACAGCTACCAATGATCTGGGAAACATAACTAAGACAATTCATGTTCATGTCAAAGAAAGAGGTACACATCCTGGTTTACCTTCCATCTAATATTCCTGTGGGTCATGTAGTGGATACTGTTGACTTATTTCTTATTTTACACCAAATCAGCTCTAACTGTGAATATGTCTGCTTGTGAATGGCAGGTTGCCCTCTCACACTGACGCCTTCTGAAATTGTTGTGAGATTTGGAGATCCAGTTTCAATCAACTGCAGCACATCAGCCACATATGTTGTTGGAATGGGCTGGGAGGCTCCATTTGGAGGCACGGGATTTGAACCTCCTCCTGCTGTCACATGGAGCACTGAAAAAGTGGAAGAGTGGACTCCAAGTCCTTCCTGCTCTGCTACTCTGGATGATCATTCCCAGTGTTCCATAAGTCCAGTCATCACTGTTTATAGTAAGTACATCTCCATACTGCATTACTGTATTAGTACTCCTGATAGTACAGTGCATGAAGTAAAAGCTTTTTTTTTCATACACTGCTGTAGAAAAAAAGGAACATAGGAACATTTTTCAATCAGACGATAGCATCAAGGCAGTTAAACTTTTGGGATATTGATCTGCTCCGTTAGGTAGCAGAGGGGGGTGTTCATCAGTTTTAGCTGCTTTGGTGTTAATGTAATTACCAACAGGTGCACTAAAGGGGATACAACGAGACAACACCCAAAACAGGAATAGTTTTACAGGTGGAGGCCAGTGACATTTTCCCCTCATGATCTTTTCTGACTTTTTTCAGTAGTTTTGCATTTGGCCAGGGTAATTGTCAGTACTGGTAGCATGAAGAAATAACTTGACCCTACAGAGGTTGTATTGGTAATCCAACTCCTCCAGGATGGCACGTCACTATGTGCCAGAAGGTTTGCTGTGTCTCCCAGCACCGTCTCAGGAACATGGAGGAGACTCCAGGAGACAGGCAGTTACTCTAGGAGAGCTGGCCAAGGCCATAGAAGGTTCTTAACCCATCAGCAGGACTTGTATCTGCTACTTTGTGCAAGCAGTAACAGGATGAGCACTGCCAAAGCCCTGCAAAATGACCTCCAGCAGGCCACTGGTGTGAATATCTCTGTTCAAATAATCAGAAACAGACTTCATGAGGGTGGCCTGAAGGCCTGAAGTCCTCTAGTGGGTCCTTTGCTCACTGCCCAGCACCGTGGAACCTGATTGGCATTTGCCGTAGAATACTCGAATTGAGAGGTTCACCACCGGCACCCTGTGCTTTCCAAGATGAGAGCAGATTGATCCTGAGCACATGTGGCAGATGTGAAAGGGTGTGGAGAAGCCCTGGAAAACGTCATGCTGCCTGTAGTATCATTCAGCATGACGAGTTAGTTGGTGGGTCAGTGATGGTCTGGGGAGGCAAATCCATGCAGGGATGCACAGACTTCTACAGGCTAGGCAATGACACCTTGAGTGCCATTAGATAATGGGATGAAATCTTTGGACCCATTGTCAGACCCTGGTGCAGTGCATTATGGGATCCTTGTGGTGCATGATTATGTCCAGCTTCAATTGATGAGATTATGCAGGCAGTTCCTGGAGGATGAAGGAACTGATACCATTGGCTGTGCCCCACATTTGCCTGACCTAAATCCAACAGAACACCTCTGGGACATTATGTTTCGATCCATCTGATGCTGCCTACTCGTACCTCAGACAGGATTTCATTAATGCTCTGGTCCAGATCTCAGAGGAGATCCCTCAGAACACCATGAAATACAATGAAATATTAGAAAATTGGACTAGCCTGCTCCATAATTTTTTTAAACTTTGATTTTTGGAGTTTCTTAAATTCAACCTTGTGTAGGTTGATCATTTTCATTTCCATCAAACAATGTGGCATCATTTGATTCCTAAAACATTACCCAGTCCATATTAGTATAGATATGAGCATGATTTTATTTATTATTGTTTATTTATTTCTTTTTTGCTTTGCTTGATTTACAGAAGGTCCAGACACTGTGTCAATCCCTGAATTGGATCATAGTCTCATTGTGGAGGCCACAGCATACAAACAGTACACAAGGACACAGTACAGACTGCAGTGTGACATCATCAATGTTGCTCCTGTTCAGCACCTCACTGTTAGCTGGTACAAAAACAATGAAAGCATCATGACACAGTCTTTCAATGACACAACCAAAACACCAGTAAATGAGTCCTCTGTTCTGAGAGTCACCATCAGCAGAGAAGAAAATGAAGTTCAGTTCAGATGTGAAGCTCAGCTGGACTTTGGATCATATGGACCACAACTTCCTGTCATTTCTCAAACATACAGTATTTCAGCACACTGTGAGTAAACATCCTGCTGTTTACACACTGTTTTCATATGTGATTTAGATTAAATGCTGCCAAGATCAGTGTAGGTATGACCATATAACTATTCAAATGAATAACAAGCCTGTGTTTGTTTCTCCAGATGCTCCTGAGCTGAACACAAAAAATAGTCCTCATGACATTTCAACACTTGAGGGCACTGATATCACCTTGAGCTGTGAAGCTGAGGGAAACCCTCCTCCTGTCTATCACTGGACTTGTGATGGAGTGAATCAGTTGGAGAACACAAACAGTCTCAGCATCACTGGAGTGAACCATAATGTGACCTGCACCTGCACAGCTACCAATGATCTGGGAAACATAACTAAGACAATTCATGTTCATGTCAAAGAAAGAGGTACACATCCTGGTTTACCTTCCATCTAATATTCCTGTGGATCATGTAGTGGATACTGTTGACTTATTTCTTATTTTACACCAAATCAGCTCTAACTGTGAATATGTCTGCTTGTGAATGGCAGGTTGCCCTCTCACACTGACGCCTTCTGAAATTGTTGTGAGATTTGGAGATCCAGTTTCAATCAACTGCAGCACATCAGCCACATATGTTGTTGGAATGGGCTGGGAGGCTCCATTTGGAGGCACGGGATTTGAACCTCCTCCTGCTGTCACATGGAGGGTCGAAAAAGTTGAAGAGTGGACTCCAAGTCCTTCCTGCTATGCTACTCTGGATGATAATTCTCAGTGTTCCATGATCCCAGTCATCACTGTTTATAGTAAGTACATGTGTATACTGTATTAGTACTCCTGATAATACAGTGCATAAAGTAAAATGTTTCATGGATAGATAGACATTCTGTCTGTCTATCTATTTATCTATCTATCTATCTATCTATCTATCTATCTATCTATCTATCTATCTATCTATCTATCTATCTATCTATCTATCTATCTATCTATCTATCTATCTATCTATCTATCTATCTATCTATCTATCTATCTATCTATCTATCTATCTATCTATCTATCTATCTATCTATCTATCTATCTATCTATCTATCTATCTATCTTGACTGATCTTTAAATGCTCTGAAAAGATGGTGCAGAGTAGTCTGTAAGTAATTCCTCTGATCCAAATGTTTACACTTTCCTGTAGAAAATTAAAGGTGACTCTGGTACCAGCAACAAAAGATAACTTTTTAATGTTGTTATATTTATGTATGCATTTTTCTCATTCTTACCGTATGACAATAACAAACATGCTTACGTTCCATTTTCTGATTCTTTTTTGTCGTTTTGCTTTGCTTGATTTACAGAAGATCCAGACACTGTGTCAATCCCTGAATTGGATCATAGTCTCATTGTGGAGGCCACAGCATACAAACAGTACACAAGGACACAGCACAGACTGAAGTGTGACATCATCAATGTTGCTCCTGTTCAGCACCTCACTGTTAGCTGGTACAAAAACAATGAAAGCATCATGACACAGTCTTTCAATGACACAACCAAAACACCAGTAAATGAGTCCTCTGTTCTGAGAGTCACCATCAGCAGAGAAGAAAATGAAGTTCAGTTCAGATGTGAAGCTCAGCTGGACTTTGCATCATATGGACCACAACTTCCTGTCATTTCTCAACCATACAGTATTTCAGCACACTGTGAGTAAACATCCTGCTGTTTACACAATTTTCATATGTGATTTAGATTAAATGCTGTCAAACCAGTGTAGATATGACCATATAACTATTCAAATGAATAACAAGCCTGTGTTTGTTTCTCCAGATGCTCCCGAGCTAAACACAGAAAATAATCCTCATGACATTTCAACACTTGAGGGCACTGATATCACCTTGAGCTGTGAAGCTGAGGGAAACCCTCCTCCTGTCTATCACTGGACTTGTGATGGAGTGAATCAGTTGGAGAACACAAACAGTCTCAGCATCACTGGAGTGAACCATAATGTGACCTGCACCTGCACAGCTACCAATGATCTGGGAAACATAACTAAGACAATTCATGTTCATGTCAAAGAAAGAGGTACACATCCTGGTTTACCTTCCATCTAATATTCCTGTGGATCATGTAGTGGATACTGTTGACTTATTTCTTATTTTACACCAAATCAGCTCTAACTGTGAATATGTCTGCTTGTGAATGGCAGGTTGCCCTCTCACACTGACGCCTTCTGAAATTGTTGTGAGATTTGGAGATCCAGTTTCAATCAACTGCAGCACATCAGCCACATATGTTGTTGGAATGGGCTGGGAGGCTCCATTTGGAGGCACGGGATTTGAACCTCCTCCTGCTGTCACATGGAGGGTCGAAAAAGTTGAAGAGTGGACTCCAAGTCCTTCTTGCTATGCTACTCTGGATGATAATTCTCAGTGTTCCATGATCCCAGTCATCACTGTTTATAGTAAGTTCATGTGTATACTGTATTATTGTATTATAAACAGCATGAACTTTTTTTTTTTTTTTTTTGATGTAATACAGCAATGATTTCAAGTCCTTAAAGTGCCCAGCAGTTTGTAATCATGGTGATTCAAATGTTTGTGCAAATTAAAATGTTGCTGTGGTACCCACAGTCAACAATAACATTTTAATACTAACATATTTAAGTATGCGTGCTTCTTTTATTTTATGTTAACTGGTCAGATATATCTTCATTTGATTCCCTAAATTCATTTTTGCTTTTCTTTATTTACAGAACCTCCAGACTCTGTGTCAGTCTCTGCAGTGGATCATAGTTCCATACTGGAGGGCAGAGAGTATCACCTGAAATGTGATATCAACAATGTGGCTCCTGTGCAGAATCTCAGTGTGAAGTGGTACAAAGGCAAAGAAACTGCATTCACAGAAACGTTTGATGAATTCAGTGTGACTCCAGTAAATAAATCTTCTAGTCTCAGAGTCACCGCTCAGAGAGATCACAATGGATCAGTTTTCAGATGTGAGGCTGAGCTGCAGCTGGGACCCAAAGGACCAGAGTTGTCCCCTTCTGTGACCTCAGCACCTTACACTGCTGTTGTTCTCTGTAAGATTTCCACCTACTTATTTATTATGTTCTTTTTGTTTGTTTGTTCTTGCCACACATCTCTGCAACAATGAACCATAAATTCATCAATTTTGAAACTCATTTGAGATGAAAGTAAATTTTGAACATTATGTCTTTATGTTAATTTATTTTTTCCCACAGATGCCCCTGAGTTCAAGGAAGGCAATGAAAGCAGGGAGGTGCTCCTGGGTGAGAATGTTACTTTAAGCTGCAGTGCTGACAGTAACCCTCCCGCTATCATTGAATGGATCTATGCAGCTGCTGGGAATTCAAAAGAGACCACCGAGGGGCGCCAGAGGACTGTCACTATCACCAGAGCCACCTCCGTCAATGCTGGTGTTTATGTGTGTGTTGGAGAAAATAAATTTGGGAGAAAGGCAAGATCTGTCACACTGCTGGTCAAAGGTATGATTATTGATTCTGTGCAGAGAATTAGGTCATCAATTTATTTAATTTCTATAGTGAAGTGGTAACTCATGTTTAAATTGCAGAATGCATCAAGAATTGAGAAGTATTCTTAGGTTGTTTTATTTTGGTTATCTTTCAGGTAAAACCAGTTATATCCCTTTTCCAGCCATTTGGGTTTCCCTCGCTGTATTGCTCATCATCCTCTTCCTCCTCGTGCTCCTTCGCCACAAGAGGCGGAACGCCCGTGGACATTATAGTTTTGTTCCTGTCAGAGGGCCAGACATCCCTTTGACTACTGCACAAGCCAATGGCAAAGCTTAGGATTGTTACTGCATTCATTGCACGTGTAAACTAATTATTTGACTTCTCCCTGAAAACAAACAGAAGACAAATCTAAAATATAAAAAGCGGTACCTTTCAGAAATAGTGCTAACAGTGTAGCTGCTTTTTATTCTTGAAATATTGCATGTTTACAGTGTGGGTCTTATATGACATTACTGCAGCTGCGTTTAAGAATCAAGGTGTCCAGGGGTCTCAGCAACCAGAGGTCAGCTACATCTAGCTCCAGAAGAAGCTCATGACAGCCTGACCACCAGTGGTGATGTCCCTAAGGCTGTCTGGCAACATCATAGTACACCCCAGATGAAGCTGTGTGGGTTGAGGCTGTGCCTCTTCCATTCCCCTAAATATGCCAAACACAAGACCTGCAAGTACGGCAGCAGAAAAGGCAACATTCTTAGGTCAAATGTGGTCTGCAGGGCCTGAAAGGTCCACCTCTGCATGAAGAGTGAGCGTAACTCCTTTATTAGGTACCATGAACAAATGGCTTTCTGTTGTATAAAGTTATAATGTGCATGTTGTAATGTTCTAGACAGTGATGTTGTAATGTTCTAAAATACATGTTCCTTTCTCCATATATGTATTTTTCTTGTATTCTTTTTTTTTTTTTTTTATATATACACTTCTTGGCTGTTTTTTTAACTACAGAAGGGTAAGGAACCAACTATGGTAACTTCACTGACCTTTATTTTCTACATGAAAATGAAACATTTTGAAAAATGTCACAAAAGTAATTACGTTTTATTATGTACTCCATTAACACTGTATGGCTGAAAATTTGAAACACTTAGAATTTCACATTTTCATCCATACAGTGTTAATGTACTCCATTAACACTGTATGGTTGAATTTGAATTTCTAAGTATTTCAGTGAATGCCCTTTAAAGGGTTAAGACTTACTCATCCATGATACGGATATGAAAATAGTTTGTTCCTGTTTGTGTTACTATGTAGCATATTTAGAAGAACCAAGTTAGCGGCTGACAGGCTTAATTAATTGTTTGACCGTGATACTGATTTAGTATATGAACTGAAGAAAGAAAAGCTCAAGCAGGAAGTGTTCTCATTATGTGGAGATTATACCTGTCCGTGCTGTCCTTCAAGCTGCTGGGATGACTTTGGACTTTTTGTAATTTTTGCATTCAGAATGATCTGACAATTTGACCAATAAACTCAACACGGATTTGGGCACGGAGTTTTGGGTGAGTCTATTAGCTCTCTCTCCTTTATGTTATTGTCTGGGTGCCAATAATACAATTTGTGAAGCAGTCCAAGCTCAGGAACGAAGTGAGTAATGGTCACGATATGAAAAGTGAAACCAACTTAGACTGGCCTTAAAAGTACCAACTTAGTAGTCTAAGTATTGTTAATCTTAAAATGCCCAACACCACTGCATGAAAGCAGGGGTAGGACCATTAAAATGTAAATGAATAATTTTAATTGAGTACTTTACAGAAGTACAGGTTTACTGTAGTGGTGCTTAATTTAAGTATTGCCATGTCATGCTACTTTCTGCTTATACTTTACTATATTTTGGATGTAACTATTATACTTTGTACTAAATACCATTTATTTAAAAGTTATAATATCTTAGAAATTTGCAGGCTAATTACATTATTACAGATCAAGCTACCCTTTGCCTTGAAGTGACTGTTTCTTGTGATTTGGTGCTATATAAATACAATTTTATTGAATGAAAGTAATTAAAATCACCAAATGCTGGAAAAATTAAAAGATATTTTCACATAGATTGATCATTAATTATGATCCAATAATAATTATACAATACTGTATGTGATTCTGAAGACTTCCATTCTACATGAGTACTTACTTTAGGCACTTTCATTATATTTTGGTTATAAGACCCTGTCAGGATTTGCACAATAAGGACCTAAACATAGACTGAGGAGTTAAGCAGGATTTAACAGAAAGCGAGCCATTTAATCTGGTGAAAGACAGGAGACAGATGACTACCAAAATAAAACAGGAAACATGAAACAATACCTGAAATATGGGGTTGAGATAAGAACTTTACAGAATGAATAACAGGAAAGGACCACACAGAGGGAACACTGAGGGAACAAATAACTCTCTGCTAACATAGTATACACCGAACATAAGAGGAACAGAATACTAATGAAAAAGGGTGAAACCAGACTTGCACAATGAACAATAGTAAGAACCGGAAACCTCAAAAAGGCAAAGAAATCAAAACCAAAACTATAAACAGAACTCCTAAAATTCAAAAACCAATAAAACCCCGGGTCTAAAGTCCAGGATTATGATAAACTGCTGCACTGTTACACTCCTAAAGCAGGGCTGTAAGTTAAATAAAAGGTGGAAACATCTTTTTTTCCCACTTTGCAAAACAATTATCCAAGAACACATTATATTTAAATTCTTATGCTGTACCACTTTTCATGTTACTGATCTGTAATAGGACCCAGGGCTGCACATGGAAATCATGCCCAGTTTTATAAGATTTATTGTCTGCTGAAATTTTCTGATTTCCTGTGGGCCTTCCCTGCATTGAATTTCCTTTTTAATTTTTTCTTCCCATGCAATTGTCATGGTGTCAGGAGGTCATCATTAGTAGGTCCTATATCGACTTGAGATTCATTTAACCCGGATCCTGAAGCTGGACATCCTCTGAACGATCCTGAAACACGCCTCACTTCTTCCATCCGCCTCATTCCTCCTGCATGCGGTGCAAACATGTGGCCTATCAGAATGCTGAGCTTCCTCATGCTCATCCTTTCACTGTGTGGTGAGTGTGGTATAAATAAAATTGTACTTACTTACTTCAGTTAGCTGTGACAGCGGCTATGACAATGATCTCTATAGTCATGTAAAAAGATGGTTTTCAGAGGGCTCTATGCAGTCTTGTGAAAAACTAATTTGACTCCATGGTTCAGTAGCACTTAAAATCACCATTATCAGCAGCGACTTGTAGTAATCATTTTCTGCATGACTTCATCAGTTTCTCACATTGTTGTGGGGGAATTTTATCCCATTCTGCATTAGTTCATTGAGCATTGCAGACATTAGTTTATGTGCAGCTCTCTTAAAGTTCACCCCCAGTATTTTAATCATGTTCTGATCTCAAGCAACACCTCAATTCTTTTCTTTTTCGCTCATTCTGTGGTATATTTGCTGGTGTTCTTTGGATCATTGTCTTGTTGCATGACCCAGTTTCTAACTATACTGTCATGAACTTTAACATTTAACATGCTGAGGCCTTGTAGAGTCTGAGATGTGGCTTTTAGTTTTGCTTAATAGCATTTCTTTGAGCACGGTACCATCTGATGTGGAGAAGAATTTGCTCAGGTATTTGTTCAGGAATACAGATCTTCCTTATTGAACTTACACATAAGCTTCATCTCTATCAGCAGTCACATCATCAGTAAACGCTACATGCCTTGACGTGACTGTTGTGATTTGGCACTATATAAATAAAATTGAATTGAATTACTGACCCAATGCCACTGTTGGCCATTTATGCCCATGACATAAAGTTAGCTCCACCATATTTGACTGATAATGTGATACACTTGGGCTGCGTCTCTCATTCTCTGGCATCAGGTCATCTTGGTTTAATCAACCCAAAGATTTCTTTTTTGTGCACCTTGTTGTCATCCCTCTGTGTTTCCATTCATGAAAGCGTGGGATTGATTGTAAATGTGAACAATGATACTTTTACCTCCTTGAGAGTGTTCTTGACGTGGTCACATGTCTCCTGCACTCTTTCAGGCCTTTTGGAGTTGCTGAGCTGGTCAGTGCTTTCTGTCTTTTTACGAATGATTTGCACTCTTTATTTTTTTCATGTCTCTGATTTATTTTCGTTTTTGAGTGTAAAGATGGCCTTTCTCACTTGCACTGCCATTTCTTTGAGCCTCACCAGGTCATGAAACTGCTCGTCAGGCAATTGTTCAGTTAAATTTGAGCCTATGAAAATCAGGGCTATGTATAAAAAATGTTAATGCAATGCTCATTGGATTAAAGCTGAGAAGCACTTCAACTGCATCTTGATTGTTTGATGTAACATGCTGCATTGTGCTTTATATTACAAATGCTTTTTGGTTTTATTTTGTATTGTATAAACAAACAAAAACATAAAATGAAAAATAAAATTCTAATAAAGCAACTAATGTTATCTATTCACAGATGCTGGCAGCACATGCACAATAGAGGACAGCCCTCTTATTCTGCACCCACGTAGGATTATAGAAGAATATGGAGGAAATCCTGTCTCTGTAAACTGTACCAGTGAAAGTGATAATCATAATGGGATGTACTGGACAGTTGGAAATGAAAGCTCTCCCATCGAAAAAGAAGAACCTTTAATCTCCTACTCAGTGCCACTGTCAGACTGGGATGTGAAGGCCGAGTGTAAAATAAAATTAAATGAGTCTTATGAATGTAGCAGGAAACTTAAAGTTATTCTATTTAGTAAGTTTAATTTAGAAAAATTAATATCATACAATCCTGAGAACATTAATAATTATGGACATATTTAACTAATTTTTTAATCTAATGTTGTTTGCCAGAAAATCCAGAAGTTGTTCTTTCTGCACAGCGTGTAAATGTGATGGGAGAAGAAACACAGCACAGACTGCAGTGTGACATCATCAATGTTGCTCCTGTTCAGCACCTCACTGTTAGCTGGTACAAAAACAATGAAAGCATCATGACACAGTCTTTCAATGACACAACCAAAACACCAGTAAATGAGTCCTCTGTTCTGAGAGTCACCATCAGCAGAGAAGAAAATGAAGTTCAGTTCAGATGTGAAGCTCAGCTGGACTTTGGATCATATGGACCACAACTTCCTGTCATTTCTCAAACATACAGTATTTCAGCACACTGTGAGTAAACATCCTGCTGTTTACACAATTTTCATTTGTAATTGAAATTAAATGCTGCCAAGATCAGTGTAGGTATGACCATATAACTATTCAAATGAATAACAAGCCTGTGTTTGTTTCTCCAGATGCTCCTGAGCTGAACACAAAAAATAATCCTCATGACATTTCAACACTTGAGGGCACTGATATCACCTTGAGCTGTGAAGCTGAGGGAAACCCTCCTCCTGTCTATCACTGGACTTGTGATGGAGTGAATCAGTTGGAGAACACAAACAGTCTCAGCATCACTGGAGTGAACCATAATGTGACCTGCACCTGCACAGCTACCAATGATCTGGGAAACATAACTAAGACAATTCATGTTCATGTCAAAGAAAGAGGTACACATCCTGGTTTACCTTCCATCTAATATTCCTGTGGATCATGTAGTGGATACTGTTGACTTATTTCTTATTTTACACCAAATCAGCTCTAACTGTGAATATGTCTGCTTGTGAATGGCAGGTTGCCCTCTCACACTGACGCCTTCTGAAATTGTTGTGAGATTTGGAGATCCAGTTTCAATCAACTGCAGCACATCAGCCACATATGTTGTTGGAATGGGCTGGGAGGCTCCATTTGGAGGCACGGGATTTGAACCTCCTCCTGCTGTCATATGGAGGGTCGAAAAAGTGGAAGAGTGGACTCCAAGTCCTTCCTGCTATGCTACTCTGGATGATCATTCCCAGTGTTTAGTGAGTCCAGTCATCACTGTTTATAGTAAGTACATGTGTAAAGAATCGTGTAGTGTGTTATGAACTCAATGAATGGGCATTTTTTTGTAATGTAACAAAGCAATGATTTTATTTGTTTGAATGCTCAGACATGATGGCGTCCAACAGTCTGTAATTGTTCTCATTCAAATGTTTGTAATTTTGGAAATTTAAATGTGACTCTGATCCCTGAAACTAACAATAACATTTTAATTCTTATGACTGCATACTTCTTAAGTCAGGATTTTAGAGATATATTTATATATTATTTTGTTTATTTATCTTGCTTTTCTTTATTTACAGAACCTCCAGACTCTGTGTCAGTCTCTGCAGTGGATCATAGTTCCATACTGGAGGGCAGAGAGTATCACCTGAAATGTGATATCAACAATGTGGCTCCTGTGCAGAATCTCAGTGTGACGTGGTACAGAGGCAAAGAAACTGTGCTCACACAGAAGTTTGATGAATTCAGTGTGACTCCAGTAAATAAATCTTCTAGTCTCAGAGTCACCGCTCAGAGAGATCACAATGGATCAGTTTTCAGATGTGAGGCTGAGCTGCAGCTGGGACCCAAAGGACCAGAGTTGTCCCCTTCTGTGATCTCAGCACCTTACACTGCTGTTGTTCTCTGTAAGATTTCCACCTACTTATTTATTATGTTCTTTTTGTTTGCTTGTTCTTGCCACACATCTCTGAAACAATGAACCATAAATTCATCAATTTTGAAACTCATTTGAGATGAAAGCAAAATTTGAACAACAATATGTCTTCATGTTAATTTATTTTTCCCACAGATGCCCCTGAGTTCAAAGAAGGCAGTGACAGCAAGGAGGTGCTCCTGGGTGAGAATGTTACTTTAAGCTGCAGTGCTGACAGTAACCCTCCCGCTATCATTGAATGGATCTATGCAGCTGCTGGGAATTCAAAAGAGACCACCGAGGGGCGCCAGAGGACTGTCACTATCACCAGAGCCACCTTCATCAATGCCGGTGTTTACATTTGTGTTGGAGAGAACAAAGTTGGGAGAAAGGCAAGATCTGTCACACTGCTGGTCAAAGGTATGATTATTGATTCTGTGCAGAACAGTTATGGAAATGTATAATGCATCAAGAATTGAGAAGTATTCTCATGTTGTTTTTGTTTTGTTTCTCTTTCAGATGGAAGTACTAAAATCCTCTTTCCAGTCATTTGGGTGTTTCTCATTGTGTTCACCATCGGCGTCGTCCTGCTCATGTTCCTTTTAAACAATATGAAGAAAAAACGTGGACATTACAGTGTTTCTTCCAACAAAGTACCAAAGGGTTCAGATATCCCTTTGGTACCAGTTAATAGCAGTATTTAGGATGTTTACATGTTTATAAAAACTGAAGTGAAAAAATAATTGTATGTGCAGTCTAATTATTTGTCTCATCATTTATTTACATCTGGTTTGTCCTTAAAGCTGCTTTTTAGTCTGGGAATACTGGTTGTGCAGAGTGTGGTCTTTTTTTTATGGGAATACTGCAGTTAAACAAATGAAATAAAGTAGCCTAACTTTAATGGGCCATATTTTACTTATGAATCCCTAATGATTTAATCAGTGAGTGTCTGCCAGCATCATTTGGAGTATTATGTAGTGACTGAAGTCCAGGGCTGTCGGAGAAGTAAAGAATTCGTGGAGCTTGTAGCCCGCAGAATACTTTTTATAGAACAGATCAGAGACAGCACTGCCCCTGAACCACACAATGCCCCTTATTCACCAGCCCTGCCCTCAGATACGAATGCCCCCCTTTGGTTCCTTCACCACAGAATATCATGGACTAGAATACTATTAATCTACCATTTCTATGAGTGTGGGGAACATGTGCAAAGTTTCCTTCCACTGCTTTGAATGCACAGACTAGTTTACAATAAGCAAGTTTTGTATTTTGTGTTCTTAATTTGAATTAATGTTAAATTAATATTGCTAATAATTGATAGTTGATAGATTTTTTTGTTCTAGCAGTGAGAACAGTGTTGGCTATAAAAACATTATATATATTATATAACAATTATAACAATGGTTTAATTGTTATATAATAATAACATTAATAAAGTACTAATAGTAATCTCTTACTATAACATTGGCAGACATACAGCAATTATTAACATCTATATCTGTTAAAATTATTTCTTATAAATTTCTTATATAAATTTTGTTCTGCTCACCACTAAATGAAGAACTGGAAAAGGTGCTGCAGGTCTCACTTCCAAAATGTTCTTTTAATTTTCTCCTTCAATAAAATAAATGATCATGGCTGTTATGGTAGGTTTGGTAACACGTGTCTGAGGTAAAATGGGATATTGTGTCAATTTAGAAAATGAGTGATAAAAATCCTAAAAAAAATACATAATACAGTTTTCCTACTTTCTGAAAAGCTGAGTAAGGCTTAAACATTAATTTAGTGATTTCAGACAGATTATTTATACATTCTAAATTCATCTGTAGTTCAAAATTCAGTATAGGAAGTGTGAGTGCTGTGATGGTATAGCATATGAACAGTATGTAAAAGTTAAAGAAAGATATTGAAATAAGAGCCCATTTGTATGAAAGCATAAAACTTAATTTGCACAATAAAAAGCATTTCTTTAGAAACCCTGAAGAAAGAATAGAAATCAAAATCCAGAAAATAAACACAACTCCTAAATTTCAAAAACTAATAAACCCCAAATTCAAAGCCCAAGATCATGGAAAACTCCTGGACTATTAACTTCACTTTTAGTTTATTGCTGGCATTTATTTCCAATGGCCTATTTTCATAAGTTACCAGTGAGGGTGACTACAAAAAGCAAACTAAAAATAATGATGTTTTGTAGGTTTGAATGGAAATCAATAGGATGAATCACTGATGTAACCTCTGAATTTTTAACATAATAAAATGAAACACCTCTCAAGTGGAAGAGCAAAGTGTTACTTGGGGTATTTTGACTTTAAAATATGAGAACAGTTTAGGAGATTAACTATTTTGATTGACAACACATAAATGTTGAATTGAAAATTATTTCTAGAAAAAGAAAAGGTCTCATCAATATACTACAGGAGATTTGGAAATACATTTACTTTAGGTACTTTAAATATACTTTGATTATACAACTTGTTCACAGTTTGCAGGATAAGGACCCAAAAGCAGACTCAGGAGACAAACAGGATTTATGTGATTCATGCGGCTAGTTGTAAAAGTCCACAAAGCAAAACAAAGACCACAAAGGCACTGAAAGAAACACACAGGGATAGGTAACTGGCTAAGCAGACACTGAGACAAAGAACAAAGGAATTACAGGCCTATATACACACACACATGCACCGCTACATGCTCACACACTCAGAATCAGGCTAATGAGACAAAGCTGAGGAAACTAATTTGGATAACAATGCAAAATACAAGAGACAAATGACTACCATAATAAAACATAAAATAAGAAACAATAACTGAAACAGTGGGGACAGAGACAAGAACTTTACAGACTCAATAACACAAAAGGACTGAGGGAACAATAAGTCTCTGCTAGCAGAGACAATACCCAGATCATAAGAGGAACAGAATACTAATGCAAAAGCATGAAACCAGACTTGCACAATAAAAAACACTAAGAAGCAGAAACCCTGAAGAAAGAATAGAAATCAAAACCAAAACAATAAACACAACTCATAAAAAAACAAAAAAAACAAAATAAAACCCCAGTTCCAAACCCCAGGATCACGATGAACTGGTTCACTGTGAAACTACTTAAGCAGGGTTATAACTTAAGCTAAAAATATAAACACTTTTTCCCCCCACTTTGCAAAACAATTATCCAAACACAAAATTCTAGTTATCGTCTTGTGTTGCACCACTTTTCATGTCATAAAGCACATGAAAGTCACACCCAAAGTTTTCTACGCCAGCGCTATAAATCTTCATTCCTAATGCGATATTCTGGTTTCCTGTGGGCCTCCCCTGCTTTGTTCTTGGTTTCTCTTTTGCCATCCTGTTAAGATAATATCTAGAAATGGCAGTTGTCAGTGAACACGTGGCATCACATTCAGAGCCACACATTGGCTAGCACATCCCTTTCCAAATATCAGCTGGTGAAAATGTGCAGGTTTTTTTTTTTTAAATAATGAATTTATTGCATAGAATTAAACATGCAAAGGAACATAAATGCATAGATGTGGGTAGAAGAAGGGTCATAGAGAAATGGAGAAAAAGTTAAATGGTTAAACATTTAAAGAAAGACTTTGAAATAAGAGCACATTTGCTAACTTTGGGGATGTGTAAGGATCATTTTGATTGCTTTGCCTCAGGACATCTAATACCGGTCTTGAAGCTGGTCTTCCTCTGGATGATCCTCAACACACCTCAACTCTTCCATCCACCTGCAGGCTGACTGAGCATGCTGCCTGTCGGAATGCTGGGCTTTCTCATGCTCATCTTTTGTGGTGAGTGCACAAGACCTTTGCCTGGATCAGATATGTCATGCATTATGGATTGTGGACTCCAAGTCCTTTCTTTTATGCTACTCTGGATGATGCTTCCCAGTTTTTGTGAGTCCAGTCATCACTGTTTACAGTAAGTACACATGTAGAGACTGTGTTACTATATTAGGCCTCCAGGTCCTCAAGGGCGTGAGCTGACAATGTCTTTGGTAGATTAAAGTAAGTAATGTTGTCCATTGCTGAAATTGCCACCATAAATGCTCAGACATGATGGTGTCAGCAGCCTTTCATAGTGCTGATCCAAATGTTTGTAGACATTAAAGGTGGCTCTGGTACCTACAATCAACCATAACCTTAATTTTGGTGTTACTCAAGTACAAAATGCAGAAAAAGTCTTATGAAGCCAAACTGGGGGGGGGGGGGGGGGGGGGGGGGGGGACACCAGGGTATACAGCTGAAACTAATCAGGGAAAACAAGACAAGTGAAGCAAAACTAAATACAGTGCAGACAAGAGAATATCAAAAATAATACAGGAAATAACAAATTATGGGAACATCTAACACAGAAATGGAGATTTAACAGACACGGTGAACACAAGATCTCGGGGCTGCTGGTGAATTAACTATAGTCAGTAATTATAATTGCAAATTATGAAACACAACTAAAACTGTGAGTTAACTGTGACTTTCTTCTTCAAATCTCATCCGCTGAGTTCAAGAAGGAAACGAAAGCAGGGTGGTGCTCGCAGATGGGAATGTTACTGTAAGCTGTGGTGCTGACTGTAACCCTCCCACTAATACATTGCTCAAAAAAAAAAATAAAATAAAAAAATTGTCTTCTACCTGAGGAAAAACAACTGATTTTTTTTTAAACTAATTTGGCAATGCTGATTCCAAATATCCAAACATAATTTCTCTAGCACGTCGGGATCTTGAGTTACGTAACTATGTCAATAAATGCCAATCGGCAAACTCGACTCTGCTGATTGCTGATTACCTTCACCTGATGAGGTGTGGATAAAGGCAGGTATGAGGTCAGCTTTGCGGGGCTCACCACTTTTGCTCATTTGGTTTTAGCAGCACTTACCACTGGATACAGACTAAAACTCATTTGTTCTTAAAACTCTGGTGTCAGTCTCCACTTCATGTTGCGGCTTTTGAGCCGGGTCGTAACACAAACCACAGTTAGTCTGCCTAAACAGTTCAAAAGTGTGACAAACACTGGTGCATCACAGAAGTTTCACGCTGTAGAAACCAGCAGTAGTCGCCCATCATGTTTGCATTATAGTACCTGGTCTCCATTTCAGCGATATCTTGATGGAACCTTTCACCGTGCTCACATCACCCAAAGAAAGACGTCAAGATGAGAGTGAAGGAAGTGAATCTTAAGTGACGTTCTGTAACCCATGTGTTTGAATGATATGAGCATGTTGTAAACTAGTTCTTCACAGTTTGTGGCTTTGTGGTTACCCAAGAAATTCTGTGAACAACCTGAACAAATGATTCCCATGCTCTTAGTTCAAGGGGTCTGATCCCAGCTTTAAGCTTGGCATCACTTTGGTCTGCCCCAGAAACACTACTCCATCACTGGATGTAGCACTAAAACTTTGTTTTTATCTACTGACAGATCAAAGCAGTCACTATAAGAAATTGCAAATTTCTGGCATTGTTGATTCTCAATATTGGCAGTTAAACTTTAGTTGACTGAATTTTAATGACCTTATTTGGATTCAGCACCCCCAAATCACCAAAATTATTGCTAAATTCTGTTCAGTTTCAAAAATTAGAAAATCTTAGCACACTCTACATTTGTGTGAGAAGCGCCAGTACAGCAATACATTAGCTCAATATTGACATTTGCAATAACTCAAGAACCTGACATGCTAGAGAGATTCTGATTACAGATTTGGAATCAGCATACCTGAAATGCCTTATATCGGGTATTTTTCTCCAGGTAGCAAAATAATTGTTGACCAGTGATATCAGCTGGATCTACACAGCTGCTGGGAATTCAAAAGAGACCACTGAGGGGCGCCAGAGGACTGTCACTATCACCAGATCCACCTTTACCAGCGCTGGTGTTTACATTTGTGTCACATAGAACAAAGTAGGGGTAAAAGACTAAATCTGTCACACTGCTGATAAAAGATATGATTATTGACTCTTGTGGTCTTTCTTTCATGATCAGCACTGAAAACGTCAACCCTCCGGTTATTTCCCTCACAAGGTGGCAAATGGTTCAGATGTCCCTTTGACACCAGTGTATAGCAATGCTTAGGATATTTACTGTTTTATGAAAACTGAAGTGAAAACTTAATGGTATGTGCAGCCTAATTATTTGTCTTGCATGTCAAAATGTGTTTTAATTTTATTTTTGTATGAAAAAATCCTAGCTCCATGTCCCAGAAAACAAACTGTAGAAATGTCTAAAATAATAAAAAGGTTAAGAGGTAATAATGCTACATACATGTTTGCTAAGCTGGAGTCTGGGTTGTCTTGCAGTTCTTGTGGCAGTGACAATAAAGGTACTTAATTAATATAATTCATAAAAAATATGTGTCTACCACAACCAATTTTGCATAATACAGTATTATATATTACAAATTCTTCTTATTAGAATGTAACACTTAAAATTCAAGTGATGATGATCTCTCTGTTACCACTTTTAGCAAAGGAAACTCAAAGGCCAAAGCATACATAGGAGCTACAATGCAAGCATCAGTCACATGCATTAATGGCCTGAACCAGAAGAGGGCAGCAAAGTGTACTTTTGAAACCACATGCACAACAGAGCTCAACCTCGTAATCCTGGCTGCAGTGTGATACCATCAATGTTGCTCCTGTTCAGTACCTCACTGTTAGCTGTTACAAAAACAATGAAAGCATCATTCAAGAGATTCAAGATTCAGGAGCGTTTTTATTGTCATGTGTACAGTAAACAGTCAGTTACACTGAACAATGAAATTCTTATTCAGCACTTCTTCTGCTCCGGCTCAATTATAATAAATATGAAAATTTATATAATCTAAAAAGAAGAGCAGAAAAAAAAGCAAAAAAAGGGAAAAAATAAAATAAAACAAATAAATAATAATAAAGGAACTATACAAAATAGCCAACTGATATATAGAGGAAGTTGCAGTGAATGAAGTGTGTTTGTGTAATGGTACGGCAGTGTAAACAGTCTTGTATTAAGTGTCTGAGGTGTAAAGTGTCATATGCATACAGTGTATCACAAAAGTGAGTACACCCCTCACATTTCTGCAGATATTTAAGTATATCTTTTCATGGGACAACACTGACAAAATGACACTTTGACACAATGAAAAGTAGTCTGTGTGCAGCTTATATAACAGTGTAAATTTATTCTTCCCTCAAAATAACTCAATATACAGCCATTAATGTCTAAACCAGCGGCAACAAAAGTGAGCACACCCCTAAGAGACTACACCAGTAAATGTCCAAATTGAGCACTGCTTGTCATTTCCCCTCCAAAATGTCATGTGACTTGTTAGTGTTACTAGGTCTCAGGTGTGCATAGGGAGCAGGTGTGTTCAATTTTGTAGTGCAGCTCTCACACTCTCTCACGCTGGTCACTGAAAGTTCCAACATGGCACCTCATGACAAAGAACTCTCTGAGGACCTTAAAAGATGAATTGTTGCTCTACATGAAGACTGTTATATAAGCTGCACACAGACTACTTTTCATTGTGTCAAAGTGTCATTTTGTCAGTGTTGTCCCATGAAAAGATATACTTAAATATATGCAGACATGTGAGGGGTGTACTCACTATTGTGATACACTGTATAGTGCAATTTGCAGTCCAAAATACAAAGCAGAAGCACTGTGAGAGTGTGCCAGTCCCCATGTCAGAGGTGGCAGTTCACAAGTTGAATGGCCTGTGCAAGAAAGCTGTTCCTCATTCTGGTGGTTCTTGATTTCACACTCTGATACCGTGATAGCAGGATACCTGATGGCAGGAGTGTAAAGACGCTGTGTTGTAAGTGTGTTGGATCTTTTATAATGTTCTGTGCTCTTCTGATGACCCTGGTGTGGTAAATTTCCTCCAGTGATAGTAAGAAAACTCCTGACATGGATCTGGCAGTCTTCACCACCCTCTGAAAGGTCCTTCTGTCCTCTGTAGAACAGTTCCCAAACCAGACTGCGAGGCCATTGCTGAGAACGCTCTCGATGGTGCCCCTGTAAAAGCTGCTAAGAATTTCAGCTGGCATGCCAGACTTCTTCAGCCTTCTCAGGAAGCACAAACACTGCTGTGACTTCTTTACCAGGCGAGTGGTGTTGTGTGACCAAGAGAGATTGTCACGGATGTGAGTGCCCAGGAATTTGAAGGTGTTCACCCTCTCCACCACTTCTCCCCTATATGGAGTGGTGTGTGTTGTACCCTCCTCCTCCTCCTTGGAGCAACAATCATTTCCTTAGTCTTGCTGATATTTAAGGAAAAATTGTTGTCCTCATGACACAGTCTTTCAACAACCAAACTGAAAACACCAGTAAGCGAGTCCTCGATTCTGAGTCACCATCAGCAGAAAAGAAAATGAAGTTCAGTTCAGGTCAGGTCAGTTTTATTTATTTATATATATATATATATATATATATATATATATATATATAGAGAGAGAGAGAGAGAGAGAGAGAGAGAGATGAATGAAGAAGAAATACTCAAAGCATCATGGGGAACTCTCCAGCAGCCTGAGCCTATTGCAGGACGACTGCACAAGCTTCATTAAAGAGGAAAGTTTTAAGCCTAATCTAAAAAGTAGAGAGGGTGTCCATCTCCCAAATCAAAACTGGGAACTGTTCCACAGAAGAGAGGCCTGGTAGCTGAAGGCTCTGCCTCCCATTCTACTTTTGAAAACTCCAGAAACCACAAGCAAGCCTGCAATCTGGGAGTGAAGAGCTCTGTTAGGATAAGATACCATGAGCTCTTGATGGGACCTGGTTATTTGAAATTTTGTTTGTGAGGAGGTCAGTTCAGATTTGAAGCTCAGCTGGACTTTGGGCTGCATGGACCACAAACACCTGTAACTCAAACACACAGTGTTTCAGCATCCTGCTGTTTCCAGAAAAAAAAAATTAACATTTAGCTTAGAGCAAAAACTCAGTTTAGCTTTCTATTGTGTAAATATGAAACCTATGTTCGGCTCTTCAGATGCTTCGGCGCTAAATACAAAAAACGACAATGATGACATCTCTCCACTTGAGGGCACTAATTTCACCTTGAGCAGAGGGAAATCATCCTCCTGTACTTAACCGGACTTGTGAATATCACTTTAATATCGTCACCTGTAATGTGACCTGCACCTGCAGCCACCAATTATCTGGGAAACATAAATAACACAATCCATGTTCACGGCAAACCAAGAGGTACACATCCTGCTTATCTTACAACTAATATCCTTGCTGATCATTTAGTGGATATTGTTGACTCATTTCTTATTCTGTACCAAATCAGCACTAACAGAATATGTCTGCTTGTGAATGGCAGGTTACCCTGTAAAACTGACGCCAATTGTTGTGACATTTGGAGATCCAATGTTACTTTAAGCAGCAGTGCTGACGGCAGGCCTCCCTCTGACAGCGGATGGATCTACAGAGCTGCTGTGAGTTCACACGAGACCACTGAGGGGCGCCAGAAGACCGTCACCATCAATGAGCCACGTCTACCGCTGCTGGTGTTTACACGTGCGTTGCTGAGAATAAAGTTGGGAGAAAGACAAGATCTGTCACACTGGTATTAAAACGTATGATTATTGACTCTGTGCGCAACCGTTATGGAAATGTATAAAAGAGAAGTGCTAACTGGGGTTTAAACTGAACAATGCATGGCATTAAGAATTGAGAAGTAGTCTTGTGTTGTTTAATTTTGTTTGTCTTTCAGGTAAAATCAGTGAAATGTCCCTGTCCAGTCATTTAGGATTTGCTGGTTCTATTGGCCATCATCCTCATCGTAGTCCTTTATCGCAATTGGCAGCAAAAACGTGGACATTATAGTTTTCCTCCTGATAAATAGCTCAGATATCCCTTTGGCATCAGCCACTGGCAATGCTTAGGAAAACTGGAGTGAACACTTAGTTGCATGAGTAGCCTAATAATTTGTTCTTCCATATCAAAAACGTAATTTCATTTTACCTTTGTATGAAACAATCCCAGCTTCATATCCCTGAAAACAAGCAGTAGAAATATCTAAAAAATAATGAAAGGCTTTGATAAACAGAGGTATGAAGTTGATTTTTTTTTTAAAAAGTTGATATTAAGCCATATTAATGATGTGTTTGAATTAAAATCGTATTTTTTTTATGGCTTCCGTCTCCACCCCTCACGGTGTAGCTGCTTTTAAGTCTTGTAATACTGGCTGTGTACACTGTAGGCTATATATGGCATTCCTGCAGTAAACACATTAAACAAAGCAGCCTGTTGTCATGCGTCAGAACTTAATCAGGAGTCATTAATGATTTGAATCACACTGTGCGCGTCTGCCAGCATCAGTCAGCGTGTTATGCGATGACTGATAAACTCCGTGATATGATTCATGTGGGGAAGTCCGGGACACTTTCTCAGGGAAGCACAGAGTCCCCGGAGCTTGTAGCCCGCAGAACGCTTTTTATAAACCAGGTTACAGAAGAACACGGCTTGAACTAAAGTCTCACTTTAACCCGTGGAGGCTGTGGGGATGCAGCACAATCTCCTGGCTGGTATCGTGTGTGGTTCAGGGCGCTGCCCCTTTAAGGCTTAGGATTTGGGAGTGACGCGGATACGAAAGCTAGTTTGTCCCTGTTTCCTTCGCTATGTAAAATATTTGGAAGAACCAAACTAACGATTGGCACCCCTAATTAATTCTTTGATCATGATGCTGATTTACTGTATGTGCTGAAAAGAAAAAGCCGGAGCAGGTAGTGTTTACGACCGATTTCTCACTTTGGATTTCTACTCGCCAGGGCCGGCCTCCGAGCTGCTGGGATAACTTTGGAGAAGTTCTTTGTATTCGGGGTAGTCAGACAGCTTGGCCAGCAGGCTGAACATGGATTGGGGCACGGATCTTTGGGTGAGTGTATCATCTGCCTCGCTTCTGTTTTGCTATTTTAAAATGTTGTCTGGGTGTCAGCACTGCACTTTCTAAAGCAGCGAGCGCCGAGAACGTGAAAAAACGCCGCACCAACTCCGGCGAGGAGGAGTAAATGTGCGGAGAAGCAGTGTAACCCGCCTGCGTGCACAACTGTGCAGTCACGATTACAGTCCTGTGTTTGGACCCATTTCTTTAACGTTTAGTAAGTGAAACGAGGATTGAGTTTGCATGCAACATCTTGCACTTGTGGAAAATGAAGGTTTCCACAGTTAATTCTTGGTCCACGTTTTGCATTTTTAGTTTTTTGTCTGGACCTTTGATTTTATTATCAGTTTCTTCCCTTTCTGCTTATTTATATAGTCAAGTGCAATTATATCCAAACTTAGTTAAAAAGACAACTTGGAGAACAAGTTGCCGAGTATTTATGACCCTGATGACCCTGGACAGTCGTAACCGAGAATTGCTATCAGTCTAAAAACGCTATTTTGCATCTAGAAAGGCCTTTAAACAGTGCAGAGGTGGGTTGTGCCCTGTGGGATGGCTCACTGTTTACACTCTGGCACACCTTGCTTCCATAGAGATGAAATCAGATGCTGTGATTTGCCTTGTGAACAAGTTTCATGATTAAATGCCTTAATGTGTCCACCCCAGTGCCATGATTGTGTTTTTAATTCAGCAGAGTACAGATTAGATGATATTTTTCCTTTTATGTGCTGCAATGATTGAGTTTACCGAGCTCTTATGATTTAGTTAAAAGTTAACTGCTTCAGCTGTAACATGTAAAATATGTGCTGCTTACTAGGTCAGAACAAGTCAAGGTTTTACAGACTGCTAGGTAGCCAGCTGTAAGCCACTTCCTGGGTGCAGCAGTGAAGGCAATGACATTATCCAGAAACCAAACAAAGCCTGTTGTCGCTCATGCACATTCTAAGCAAACCTGAATATGTAAAATGGAGCACTGCAAAGATGAGGATAGCGAGGTTGTGACCTCATTACAGTCTCCCCCTAGGCCTCTTCCCCTGTCCCTTTTCCATCCTATGTGCTGGTGCAACACAGCCTAATTAGTTTTGCCCTACTTTGATTGACTCAGAGAAATGTGGTACCCCAGGATTAATCAGAGCCTTTGTCTTTTTGTAAGTCTTTATAATTTTTTTTATAACATGTATTTCACTAATTTTAGAGGAAATTCCTCATTGAGAAGCAAAATGTTCAGCCTTCAGTCAAAATAGATTTCATTAAACAGTCTCTTTGTGGGTAGGTTGGTTATGTATGGTACCTGTCTGGTTAAACAAAACCCTGCAGGCAGAATTGGCTCTGTTAATGTTTGGCTGGAGAGTCTTCCCTCGGGCCAAATCAGCTCTATGACATCTGTCCCCTGGTTGTCGTTAATCCAGTGGCTATTTTAAGGCACTAGTTTGCAGAGTACAAGATCATTGTCTGGGCATTAACTGTGATAGTGAGTGTTACCAGGGCACTCCTCAGAACTGCAGTGAGGCCGGTCTGGCCAGGCCTGGCCCCTCATTTTGAAGATGATAGGGTGACTCAGGGCTGAAATATCCATCCAAGCCTTGTAGGTTGGTGACTTTGCCTCCTTTAGAAGTTATGCGGCTTTCACGTGATGCCAGTTCTCTTCTGGTATTATTCGAAGTATTGGAAGATAATACGTTTTGGATTTCTGCTTGGTTTAGACGAGATCTTTTGAAGCACAAAATTGACTGTCATACTTTTATTGCACCCCACATGCATAAAGCTGTGCAGTATAAAATAGGTTATGGCTCTCTATATTTGGAAGTTGTATAATTACCAGGGCAGAACTAGAATATTTAGACTATCCTTCAAAGTGATGAAATAAGAGGAAGAAAAGATGTTATTCATGGCTCAATGTATTCATAAGGACTGGAGGGATTACTCCATGTAAAAAAAAATGTTTCAACTATAGGTATAGGCAAATGAGAAAGCAGGCGTAGTCACACGCATGCAATTTGCTTTTAAAACAAAAAACATGCTCATTTTAAAGTTGTTTGGATCTTAGTAAAATCAGTTCAGTACAAACTCTGTGGGGACCTATATGCATAACTTTGACTATGGCTTTGGGTGGTGTTTGACAAGACACTGATTATGTTCTTTCAAGTTGTTTTGATGTATTTTAAGATGTTTTTAATGCTTTGGCTTTTTAAGTGGCGCGTTCTTGCTCAGAATCAAGTAGTCATCATAAATTTATAGAGATAACTGAGTGCGACTTTTTCTGCCTTTTACAACTCTGTTTACAAGACAGCTGGGATTCCATCTGCCCGCTCATCCATCCATTTTCTTAACCACTTGACCAATTCAGGTTCCCAGTGGGGCTGGAGCCTGTGAATGTTAGGGCAGTAGCTGGGTCCTGGATAGGTCAGCAGTCCATCACAGGGCCAACTGGGATGCTGAGTAGAGTGTGAAATGAAAGCAGGACACAACTTAAATATCATTTAAATATTTTTATTTTTTGTTAGCAGTACAAAAACCAGAGAGCAAATTTTTTCCATTTTTTTTTTCTTATTTTAAGGAAATAGTTTTGCACAGTTCACTTTCCTCAGGTGGAGAGCAGCTTTGCTTGAAGAACACAGCCTTTAGATGGGCTCCTGGAGCTTTTTTATTCAACCCCAGTCCAAAAAAGTGGAATGGTGTAAAATATTTAATATAAAAAAACCCAGAATGGAGTGTTTTGCAGATTATAGAAACCATATATTTACCAGAAAATGTTTTAATCCTTTATTTGAAATTACTATTAAAGATGTGCGTTTTGAGAGGCCAGCTTTTATATTTTCTCAATTTTTTTTTTTTTTTTTTAGCATGAGAAGATACGTTGCTTCAATCATGTTGTCATTTATTCATAAATGCTTAAACTGATGTAGACTCTTTTACTTTTGGGGAGACATCGAGGGACAGATGAACTGGTGTGTAACATGATGACTTCCTTGTAATATTGGGGGTACTCCTATAGTTTCAGGATAACAAATAAGCAAAAACAAAATATTTTATTGCGGTGTAAATAGGCTGCTGACATGATTATTAATCTAATGAAAAGTTTAAAAGTGCTGATTTACTGTTGGAACTGAGAAGCAGACAGTTGGTTAAAAGTGTTTTCTTCATCAGTGTGAAAAATGTTGACCTAAAAAGGGCTTAATCACACTTGGACATCCAGCATCCAGGCAATATAATTGAGATAATACAACTTTGGCAGATAAATATTTAATGACCTGCAGTTTTATCTTATTAAAATATACCAAGTATACCTCAACCATTAAATAACCATTAAATTAAATTAAAGCTGAGCTAAAGGCATTTTCTCTTCATGTAGAAGTGCCAACATTTCCTGCCTCTGATAACCTTTTAAAACATTAACAAGTACGCGCAGCTGTATTGTATATGGAAGTGTCTGAATATTGGAATGGTACTCAATATTGATAGTAGTACTTCAGTTGGGGTCTTTTGAAATTGGAGACTGAATACTGGACTGGGGACAAACCCACACAGAGAGGTTACACCTAGCACAGCTTACCTTGCAGTTTCTAACCTTCCCATCAATCTCCATAGTAGTAAGCTTGTTTGCACAGTGTGCCACAGGCTGATCAGCAGTCAACAAACTGAACATGCAAATAAATGACTTATCTATGCAAAATACCTGTTCCAAGGGCCAGACTGCAGAGACAGACTACAACTTTCCATTTCTGCATAATGTGATGAATTCAGTTCTCTTAGTGGTGCAACTAACAATCTAAGAAAAGCCCCAGAAATGAATTACTTACCCTAATTTAAAGTTGGACCATTAATCTGTAACGCTAATAAATGGGAGGGAATTTATCTATAACTTAATGGCACAGCAAATGCATTTTATTCTTAAACATGTAGTCATTCTTACCTTTTCCATCAGTTGGTTTTCAGTTGTCCCTAATGGGAATAAGTGTCAGCAAAAACAAAATAAACAAACACTGGCTATCTGCTAGTTTGTTCTTTGAAACATTAGTTGAATATTGGTTGGGGAGCAGTTTTCAGTTATGAATCTAACCCTAAATTCACTACGTTGCAAAAATCACTCATTTAGGGAGATTTTTTTGTTCTTAAGCAGCTTGAGGAGTCATGTGCAACCAGATTACAGTTATCATATGTTTAGTTTATTTTGGATAAGTTATAATATTCTGTAAGTCCACATTTATTTGAATAGTCAAACAATTATTGTTGTTATTGCACTTTACTCCACATTACTTTGCTCACTACTGTTTAATTGTAAGTCATTGTCACCACTTACCTTTTAAGTGGGAGACATTTCCAGTAATATACTAAATCCTGCTGCTTGCTTACGTCACACCTCTTCTCCACCACACTTAGACCTTTATTGACCCTTAATTTAAAACCCCAAGAGTGCCTACTGGCGAGGCATTATTGTGGTGTTGGATTGCAGGTCTTTATCTTAACTTTTAACTGTGTTCTGTAGTTAGGTTAAATGCTGTCCTGTTTCTCTGGGCTGTGTCTCTTTTGTTTTACCTGAAGGGCAAAAAGGGTGTAGAAGAACGTGGCTCAACACGTCAGGAATCCCCCTCCAACATGCCCCCGCCTCAAGTCTACAATATTGTTTCTCACTCTTAGCGGACATGTTAGCGCTTGAAGGTGTCATAAAGTGAGCTGTGAAAGAGGAACAGGAACAGAAAAACATGCCTCTGTCATACTGGATGATAAAGAGGAGAAGTCAGCAAATTCAGCTGTAAATGAAACTGGCATGAAAGGTCTTTGTAAGGAATGAGGTGTCACGTTGCCTTCAGGATTACCATTCACACCACACAAGACATGTAAGAGAAGAGCGCTTCCATTTTTCCTGCCTGAGAAGCGTGACCCCTCTGCTCCCTCTGTTCTCGCTCCCTCGTAAAAAAAAAAAAAAAAAAGAAAAAAGAAAAAACCTGGGTCCCCGATGATTTAAAGCTTAGCGGAAGTTTAGAAACAGTCGCCAATATCTTGTGCACATGTGGCGAGCATTCTTGGAACCCAACATGCAGGAACAAACCTTGACGTGTTTAGCTTTATTCCCCTCGATTTAAGATGCTGTTAGGTGACCTCAAACTCAACCAGTGCAACATCCCAGTCGTTACCTCGGATTTAACACGCGTTCCGTGTCTCGCACAAGTGTTTTGTCTTTTCTTTTCCTTATTTGTCTCTTATGCTCCTTCCACCAGGACCAGTGTGACATCATTGAGAAGCACACACAGTCTGGCCTGGAGCTGGTAGAGAAGTATGTGAAATTTGTGAAGGAGAGGACAGAGATTGAGCAAAACTATGCCAAACAACTGAGGTAGGCCTTGTGCCCCCCCCCCCCACCTCCCGTTTTTAATGTTGTTGTTGCCCTACTGCCACAAATACTTGTGTGCGAGCATATTTTTTAAAGCAGCTTTCCTTGTATGTGTTTTTGTGTTTACATGTGTGCCTGTTTAAAAGGCTGTTTATGAAATGTTTGTTGGTCTTATGACCACTGTGGGACAGAATCTAACTTGTCTGTGAAACACTAGCCCGATTCTCCAGCTGTAGCTTGTTGTCCCAGTATCGCTCCCCTTTCCTCTCTCCTGGCCTCCTTCTTCTGGAAGAATAGTTCTTCCTCTCCCAGTTGTTTCTTAGTCTGCAGGCTCCCATCTGTTGTAGTGCTGAGCTTTGCTGGAGAGGAGAGGAAGTGGGAGCAGACTGGCGCATGATAGACAGGATGTGGTCAGAAAGAGAGTGAAAGGAGGAAGAACAGCTATTTAAATAAGTTCATATTGGATTGTTGTGGAAGCGTAACAAATGGTTACATAAGAACAACTGAAATTAATGAGCTGTCTTCTATTGCCATCTTTTGTTTCAGTTGTTTCCCCATTTCAGATTTTTAAAAAAAATGCTTTTCCATCACCTGATGCCCTGTCACTATTCACAGGAACCTTTCAAAGAAGTATAACCAAAAGCGAAGCAGCAAAGATGAGCCAGAATGCAGGTGAGTTGTTGCTGAGTTTTCCTTTTGTGTAGAAGAGCAGAAAAAAAGTGGATTTAAACTTCTTTTTTTTTTTTTTTTTTTAGGTTTAGAAACCTAAAAAGGGGGCCCATTATGCTAATTTGCAACTATATATTTTTTAATTTCATGGACTCTACTAGGATAGCTTTGTATTGTTTATAGCTCAAGCCCAGTATTTACCTAACACTGTGTTTTGGTGCAGTCCCCAAGTTCATCCACTGTCTCAAACAAACTGTTTTAGCTCCATTTCCCCCACCCTTTGAGTCAGCCTTGATCTCATTGGCTGCCTCTGAAAATCAGGTTTGAGCAGCAGGTGCTGACAGCCAGAGATCTGTGCCTTTGATGACCATATTGCGGGTATCTCATCTCACTGATATAATACAGAGCTAAAAGCAGAAAAAAACTGTCTGAAAGTAAGCATTGGCTGTGTTTTAATATGAACATGCACCATATCTGGTCCACTTGGAGGACATACTGTATTGAATTTGCTGGGTCACTTCAAATTTCCATGCCATTTCTTGTTCTTACTTGAAATTAATAAATGAAACAGAACTGAGCTGCGAATATTATTCATTTTCAAACTGTACATTTTTCTTCATAGTCCTGTTATCCGTGCAGGAGTGTTTTTGTTGCCATTTAAATGCCTTTAGAAGGAAGCAGGAATAAGGAAGCCATAAACCTCTTATCATGCCACGGCCCACTGCTAGCTTCTCTTTCAGCCTCTCTATTTATCATCTTATCAGCGGTCTCATCACTGTGTCCTCCTTTCTCCACCCTTTCCTTTCTCATCCTCTTAAATGATAGGTTCTCCAGCTACCAGGCTTTTTTGGACATCCTGACTGAGATGAACGATTATGCGGGGCAGAGAGAACTAATTGCTGAGAACTTGATGATGAATATTTGCATTGATCTTACCAAGTACCTGCAAGAGCTCAAGCAGGAACGAAAGACGGTGAGCTTGATATGAAAAGGATGAGGGTTAAAGTGTTTGAAGTCCTTATCTGTGGTAAAAAAGATAAACTGTCACGTTTTCTCTATATGTTGGTCCTTATCCCACAGGCCCATTCACACTTTGTACCTGTAGCATGCCAACTATAATGGTTTTCTAGGCCAGTTTTGTTTCACTTCCATGTTCTTATTAACAGTTTCATTCTTTCTGGATTTGAATCATACTCTACGACACTGCAAGCCCCGTGATGTAAATGAAAACAGCTTGAGCTGTGTGTACAGTGTTTGTGCCTACTGCACCATATTTAGCAACATTCCAAACTGGGTTTTTCTTTGGAATATACAACATACAGTGATAAGGAGGAGTGGAGATGCAGAGATCTTACTGCTGTGGCATGAAAGAAGCCCAACTTAGTCTCCTGAGGGAGGCATGGTCTGAGTGGTGGTGTGCCTTTTCTCTGTGAGGAATGCTTTGGCTTATTCCTGTCAGACTGCAGAACAGAGCAGCCATGTACAGGCTCCTGCTGAAGACGTTATGTCTCAAACAGACACACTGGTATTTGTTTTCTTGTTCGTTGTGCTGTGTGGCTTTAGGCAGTCATTGTTTATTCTGTCTGCCCCTGCACATGGCTGTCTCTCTCTCTCTGTGTCATCTGATCCTCCTCTCACTCAGTTTTTATGAATGTCTGCAGTATCTGATGGAGGCCAAGAAGGCCCAGCAGAGTTTGGAGAGCACCTACAAGCAGCTTGACAGCGTAAGTCCACTCTTTGAATTTAAAGATTGATGAAAACAATGCATAAAAATAATTGTTGTAACATTCAAAATGTTTAATATACCCCCACACACACACCCACACACACACACAAATCTTTACAACCAAAGCTGAAGTGTTTGACTTGAGCTCAAAAAGAAAGATAATAAAGTGAATGGTTGCACATTCTGTGTGGTCAGTCAGGTGACTGCATTTGTCTATAGTAAAAACAGATGAACAGAGTGGAAAGCCTCCCTTTGAACTCCTACTGTGTAGAGCTGGGCGCTATACTGGACAAACTGGTATGCCAGTAATAATAGCATGAATAAGATATATTTTTTAAAATACCACTACACCGGTGAACAGACAAAACAGCCACTGTGGCATTTTAGGGGAAATGTGTATTATGTTATTGGCCACTGGACAGGCTGTGCAGGGATTGAGAGGGAGCCTTCTTGGACAGTCTGGACCACACAGCAGGCCGTGTTATTTTTCTGATAATTCCATTTAAAATGCTCCAAAACCACCAGCAGCACAAACATGGCAGGGAGGTTCAGTGATTTGAATTAATAGCTATGATTAATTCAAATCATTGTAGTCAGACACAAATTGGGTAGAACTATCTGTACTGGGACTGCAGTCAGTCAGTAACAATGGCTTTTCATCCAGTATGTAAACAGATGAGTTTAAATCCTAGTGAAGCATTTGTTGACTTTAAGAAAAAAGGAAAAATTAAAACAGTGGCATTACATCTAGCAAAAGGTTAATAGCCAGCCTGCTGAGGACTGACTCCCTGCACCAAACAGAGCTGAAGCGTAGGTGATGTATTGTTTTTATTTTAATGTTTTATTCATTTTTTTTTTTTTTACACTGATACGCTCACTTGCTACTCTATTAGTTCCACTTTTCTAGTGCTGGGTTGGACTTCCTTCTGCCTAAATTCTTAGTGGTATAGATTCAACAAAGATGTGGAAACACTCATCAGAGATTTTTGTCCATATTGATATGATGACATCACACAGCTGCTGCAGATTTGTCAGCTAAATTTATGATGCATCTCTATCGTTCCACCATATCCCAACGGTACTCTATTGGATTGAGATCTGGTGACTGTTGAGGCCATTTGAGTACAGTGAGCTTGTTGTTATGTTCAAGAAACCCGATTCAGATGTTTGAGCTTTTTGTGATGTGGCGTGTTATCCTTCTGGAAGCAGTCATTAGAAGATGGGTACACTGTGGCCGTGTGGGGCTAGACATGGTCAGCAACAATATTCAGGTAGGCTGTGGCATTTAAATGATACTCATGTAATGACGGTACTCAGTTAGTACCAAGGGTCTGAAGTGTGCCAATAAAATATCCCCTACACCATTATACCACCACCACCAGCAGCATCTTGAACTGTTGCTATAAGGCAGGATGGATCCATTGTGACCATGCCTTCCAAATGCTACAGCAGAAATTGAGACCCATGAGACCAGGCAATGTTTTTCCAATCTTCTGTTGTCATATTTTGGAGATCCCGCGTGACTCAAAGCCTTTAGTTTCCTGTTCTTAGCTGACAGGAGAGGCACACTGTGTGGTCTTCTACTGCTGTAGCCCATCTGCTTCAAGGTTCAACGTGCCGTGCATTCAGAGGCGCTGTTCTGCATACCTTGGTGGTCATTTGAGTTACCGTTGCCTTCCTGTCAACTCAATGCAGTCTGTCTCAGACCTCTGGCATCAACAAGGCATTTTGCTCCAGGGAGCTGCTCTTCACTGGATACTTTCACTTTTATTGGACTATCTTTGTAAACCCTAGAGATGGTTGTGTGAGGCGAAAATCCAAGTAGGTCAGCAGTTTCTGAAATATTCAGACCAGTCCGTTTGGCACCAACAACCAAGTCACTTAAATCACTCATTCTTCCCTGTTCTGATGCTTGCTTTGAACTTCAGCTGGCAACCTTGATGATGTCTACATGCTTAAATGCACTAGGTTGCTACCATGTGACTGGCTAATGAGGGATTTGTGTTAAAGAGCAGTTAAACAGGTGTAACTTATAAAATGTTCAGCAAGCGTGCATTGTATTTGTAACTGTAAACCAATATAAAGGCCCACTTATGCAAAAACAGTGGTGAAAATTGAAATAGTGTGATATACTGTGAAACTGCCAGAATCTTAAAAAATACTGAGATACAATTATTTATTTATTTTTTTTTTACCGCCCAGCACTACAACTGCATATGTGTCAAACCTGACCTATCCCTCCTTTCAGGCAAAAGAAATGCTCAACATTTGTGTAACCTTTTCATATTTCACTCTTCGCTGAATGAACCGAACTTAATGTTTCTCTTTTTCTTTTTTCACCAGAGTAAAAAGCGCTTTGAAAGAGAATGGAGAGAAGCGGAGCGTGCGGCACAGTATGCAGAGAAGACCGACCAAGACATCAACGCCACAAAAGCTGATGTTGAAAAAGTAAACAGGAAACATATTGAATATCCATATCCTATTTGACATCATCCAAAGAAATATTAGATGTTAACCTGTTTGATTTATGCCTGATTTTTTAGGCCAAACAACAGGCTCATATGAGAGCGCACATAGCAGAGGAGTGTAAGAACGACTATGCTGCTCAGCTCCAGAAATACAACAAAGAACAGAACCAATTCTATTTTAACGACATGCCTCTCATTTTCAATGTAAGTGAATTATGTATTGCAGTTACTTTTTTTTTTTTGTTTTTAATTTTGTCACAGTGGAGGTTTTATGTGATTAAAATATTTTATTATAAACCTAATTCTGAAATACGCATTTTCATGTGCCACTTATTGTGCTTTGTTTTATCTCTAATGAACGCATTGTGTGTAAATAACTGTTAATTTGTGTTCCCTAGAAATTGCAGGATTTGGATGAGAGGCGAGTACGGAAGCTGGCACAAGGCTACATCTTGTTCTCAGACACAGAAAAGCATGTGATGCCCATCATTGGCAAGTGCCTGGAAGGCATTACTAAAGCCGGAACTAATGTTAATGAGAAGAATGTGAGTGGGTCTCAAAAAATGCTGAACGGATATTAATGTGGAGCATGGCTTTGTGCAGCTAATTTGTTTTAGCCGTATATCTGCTTGAAAATTACTCTTAATTGCTCTTATCCGTAATTGCATTTAATGCAGGACTCAGTGATTGTAATAGAGCAGAATAAGTCGGGCTTTGAGCGTCCGGGAGATTTGGAGTTCGAGGACTACAGTCAGGGCATCAATCGAGCTTCTTCTGACAGTAGCCTTGGCACACCTAAAGGCCCCATGGACCTTCTGGGGAAGAACAAGAGCAAAAACTTTTGGCTTTTCAGCAAGCGAAGTAAGGTAGGACATCTTATTATAACATGAGACATCAGGCTAATTTATCTTAATATCCTCAAACAGATGTCCTGTTTTTTTTTTTTTTTTTAAATTGTGCACTGAATGAGTAATCTGCAGTAATGAGCTGAAAAACTGCAGGATGGCATCAGGCAGATTAGTGTGTGACTCCTTGCATGGCGGAGCCAGGAAATCCCCTACAGAGAGCACTCATGGTGGACCTTTGGTTGCAGCTGCACACACAAGCAGCACACACATGCACACCCTTCTCACCTCTAAAGCTCGGAATAATAATGCATGACTCTCTGCCATTGTATTATACGTGAACTCTCACACACCACAACACTTCTGGAAAAGGTCTTTTGCATGACTCTGTCACTGGCTGTGAGTGAATAAACCTCGCCGACCTCCACCCTCCCTATCCCTGATTTCCCATAGGTCAACTAGCAGTCAGCATTCTGCTGTGCTTGTGCTTTCATCAGCACGGGACCCAAACATCATTGGACTTTTCTCTACAGGCACCCACAAACACACTGCTTCTATTATACTGTGCAGAACCTGCCATTATGTGTTGCATCACAATAAAATCTTTGTGCCAACATCAGAATGATACCAGCTTTTGGCAGGTCAAGAAAATCGACCGGGTCCAACCACACATTTATGACCTGAATGTTTACATTGACATTTATGTATTTGCTCTTGACTTTCTGTTTGGAGCAAGAGAGCTGCACTGCATTGTAAATCTTATCTCAATGGAGCACTTTTGCTGAGGTCCAAAATTAAACCAGTGATATGAGTGGCTGACCACTAACAAGCTAATGGTCCCCCTCCTCCAGTTCCAGCTCTAAATGATCCCTTCTTTCTTCCCTGCAGTGTTTGCTTGTTCAGCACCCCTCTACTCTCTGCATGTCTTACTGGCTGTGCACTTTTCCTGCTCCGTGTATGTGTGTGGCACAGTGCTCTGTATCATCAGTCATGCTCTCCCAATTAGGACTCGGCCGTATGAATAGGAGGCTGAATATATTGGCTTGAGTGAGCTCTTGGTTTATGTCTGGCTCCTAAACATTCCCATTCTTAACTGCTTTCCTATATTTAGGCCCCCGTAACCCTCAAGAAAAGTAGCACCTACCCAGTAGATGTTCACATAATAACAGTGTTGTACCTCCAGCTCACAGTATTTACACAAGAAACCTTGTTGTGTGGCTCTTTTAGACATTCATTATTGGAGATTAGAAGCCATCAGCCTCCTGTGTAATTTAACTAATAGACCCCCCCCACCCCACCCCTCCACATTTATGTATACCTCAGCGTCTAGTTCACCTCAGGCATGGTTTCAATTGAACCTGTTTCTAATAGGTCACACAGGGCATTCATTAGACAAAAAAAAAAAAAAATCTGCAGAATCCCACTGTGGTATTTAAGCAGGTTATTTATAGCAACTGTTCTGGTATGTGAATTGATATTTTCTGTCTATATAGGTCAGACTTCTGATAGTACTGGTGGCTCTTTGAAAATTATTTTTTTGCTCTGAACAAAAAAAAAAAAATAAAAAATTGGACTTAGAATTTCCTTTTGTTGACAAAATTATGCTGTTTTTCAGTTATTGAATTATAACTGAGATTGGAAACACACTGACTATTATCTAAAGATACAGCAAGGCAGTAACTGTATCCTCTGGGGTGCATTTCAAGAGATCATATCTAGCCCACAGTTATAAACCTAAGTCTTGTTATTGTTATTGTGAAACTGGATAGTAATGTTATGATTATGCATGATTATATTACTGCTACCATTAAAGGTTGTAAAAAAATTTTTTTTTTTTAACAAAAGTAGTTTAGCCTTCCTCAGCCAGGTCCTCACTGGGTTCAGTCTGCCTATCAGCTGGGCTTGAATTTGGCTGCAGGTGTTGGGCTGCTGTGGCACCAGTGTGGGAGCTGTGGTTGGTTGCTTACTGTGTAGTTTTGGTGTAATTTTATTTATTTGATTTGTGTGTTTAATGAGAGAGTTTTTGTGCTTTCATGCTTATTGGGCTCATGTGCTGGGTTTGCTTCAGTGTTGTCTTCCTTGCTTTGTGGTGTGCTTTAAGGTGTTGACGGTGTCTTTTTCTTTCCCTTGTCACCTTGTTGTTTTTGTCGTCCCCTTCTTCTTTTCTATTATTCTTCCCTCCTTTTCCCCCCAATACACCCCCCCCCCCCCCCCCCCTCCACACCTGCATACCTAATTCTTGGGTGCTGGTACTTTGCTCACGCCTCACTCCAGCTCTCTTCTCCAATGCTCGCTCCTTTCTCCACACCCCCTGCCCCTTCACCTAACGGACCCCCTTCCCCCAAGTTTGGCCGGGACCCCCTGTCGTACTGTTTGAAGGAGATCAATAAGACAGTCAAACCCAGAATCTCTTCCTTCCGGACACTCAGGAGATCGGTGAGTCACCACAGAAGATGGTTCGGGTGCCAGGAGATGCTCACTCATAAGGGCTTACACATTATCCTGTGTTCACGCCTCTGCAAGAGTCACTGAATTCCTTTAAAGAATAAGCCGATTAATATTTTTAAGACATGGATATGCTGTATTGAACTTGCATTTCTTATTTTTTAATGTTTATGTATCTGAAACACATGTAATTAAAATCTTTTTTTGAGGTAAAAAGTGAAATGCCCCCTTTAAGGTTATCATAACATTTTTCTATACACATACTTTTTCTTTTCCCCCTCAGAAGTTTACTCCAGAGAGGACCATGGTAATATGGGAAACAAAGCTGGTGTGGGGGGTGTTTGACATATAAAAGTGGCCACCTTTCCTTTACAATGGCTCATCTCACTGTAACTTCCCTTTACAAGTTTCTGCTGGTTTTCTGCCTGAACATGCAGCATCCAGCACAGTGTAATGTGGCATAAGACTTGTCCTCTTGAGTTTGTATCGAAGAGGTGGCCACCTGGTGGTGGAGGAAGGGATGAATGCTTGGCGGCACACAAGAAAACTGAGCAGTCAGTAACCCAGTTTTCAAATGGCCTTAATTGTGCACTTTCTTGTGTCACACATGTAAATCAAGACAATTTTTTTTAACATGAAAATAAAAGATGGGACTATACAAAGTTATTGGAGTGTGCTACGCTGTGGTTATTGGTCCATGGGTGGTGGTTTTGTGTCCAGCTCTCTGATGTTCTGTACGTCATTGGCTTCACATTAATTTGAAGCCAAACGAACATGAAACTAAAAGAAGCAGGTTTTGGTTTGACGTCGTCCCCTGAGCTGAACACAAACCACAGACTTCCTCCTCAATTGTCTGTTTCTCTCACCATGGTGACCGTGATTATGACAGTCCAAAACTACATTTCATAGTACCCCTCCTTTGCCCTCTTGCAGCCTGCAGTGACAGAGGACTTTGCCCATCTCCCTCCAGAGCAACGCAGGAAAAGGTTACAACAGAAATTGGATGAAATCTGCAAAGAGCTGCAAAAGGAAGTAGATCAGAGGTGTGTGTATTAGTGTGTGTATATTATACACATATGTGAGTATCCTTCTGTGTATTAATAACCATCTCTGTTAGAACTTCTCCACCGGGAAAGTGGATATAATATTCATGCAGTGTACACAACTGTGTCGTGTCTCTGTGTGTTTACCCACTCCTGAGGTCTGCAGGGAACTGATTTCTACTGAAAGTCACTTTCCCTCTTCCTCCTTTGTTCCTCTCTCTCTGTCTATCTCCCTTTTTCTCTCTTTCCAGTGAAGCACTGGGAAAGATGAAAGATGTTTATGAGAAAAATCCTCAAATGGGGGACCCTGCTAGTCTGGCATCCCAAATCAACCAGACATCCCAAAATATAGAGCGGCTCAGAGGAGAACAGAGCAAATATGAGGTAATCTAGCCTTCTGCTATTGCCAAATAGAAATAACCTGTATTTTATTTCTAATAAATTAACAGTTCATTAGGTTATATATCATTAGTGAGTTCACTGTCAAACAAAAACTATTAATGAAAATTTCTGCTCTTCTTTTTGCTGTTGTTTTTGAGTAGACATGGCTCGCTGAAGCTGGAGGTCGAGGAGACGCATTGCGCTACAAAGCTCACTCATTTAACAATAATGGAGCTAATGATGTACACAGGTAAGATAAGATCCTGCTAGTAGACATCACTTTGAGACACAGGTTTGTGGTGTACTCTGTACAGGAAACCTGTGCATTTTTTTCCCAGCCCTGATGGCGCTTACTCTGATGAAAGCACTCCTGATCCTTCCCAAGCTATTTATGCTGAGTTTGATGATGACTTTGAGGACGAGGAACTAGCTGCTCCTATTGGAAAATGCACGGCCATGTACAACTTCCCCGGTATGTGGTTTGCTTTTTTTTTTTTTTATTTTAAAACTGACTGACACATTCACTTACCATTGTTGTTCAGGGTGAGGCATAGTGAGTGCACGCTGTGTCCTCAAAGTGGACGTGTGATGACAGTTGTGTTGCTAAAAAGCTAACTTATGGAGATATTTTTCTCTATCACTGTTCAGTCAGAACTGCTACAGTCAAAGATTTTTATTCCCCTTCGGAGTAATTTGTTTTTACAACCCAATTTCAATAAATGTTGGGACGCTGTGTAAAATGTAAATAAAACAGAATGCAGTGATTTGCAAATCTCATAAACCCATATTTTATTCATAACAGAACAGCATGTGTGAGAAAATGCACCGTTTTAAGGAGAACAAAAAAAAGGTCATTTTGATTTTGATGGCAGCAATATGGAACAGGGCCAAGTTTACACCGTCTTCTTTTAGCAGTGGTGTCTGTAAACATCTTAAACATCTGGGAACTGAGGAGACCAGTTGCTGGACTTTAATGAGAGAAATGTCCCATTCTTGTCAGATTCTGGTTGCCTAACATTCCTGGGTCATCTTGGTCATATTTTTCTGACTGCAGGTAGGCCAGTTCAGCATCCAGACTCTCCTACTACAAAGTCATGCTGTTGTAATAGATACAGTACATGGTTTAACATTCTCTTGCATTACCTTGCAAGGCTTTCCATGAAAAAGACATCTGGATGGGAGCACATTTTGCTCTAAAAGTTGTATATATCTTTCTGCTTTGATGGTGCCTTTCCAGATGTGCAAGCTTCCAATTCCGCAGGCACTGATGCACCCTCATACCATCTGAGATGCAAGCTTTTGAGCTGATCGCTGATATCGAGCTGGTTGGTCCCTCTTTTCAGTCCATGTTATGCAAAAAACTTTTTTCAAATTTCGATTTGTCTGACCACAGAACAGTTTTCCACTTTCCTTCAGTCCATTTTGAATAAGCTTTGGACCAGAGCCAGACGGCACTGTTTCTGGATTATTTTCACATATGGCGGCTTCTTTGCATGATGAAGCTTTATGCTCCGTTATGGATGGTACAGCAAACTGTGTCCACAGACAGTGATTTCTGGAAATGTTCCTGAGCACATGCAGTGATTCTGTGATGGTGCCGCTTCAGGGAAAGGCACGATCAATCCAAGATTGATTTTTGACTTTGTCCCATGGGCACAGAGATTTCTCCAGATTCTCGGAATCTTTTGATGAGATTATGTACTATACTGTATGATGGGATATTCATTGAGGATCATTATTCTGAAATTGTTCCACAATTTGTACACATTTTTTTTGCAGATTGGTGAACCTTTGCCCACCTTTACTTCCTAAGATACTTTTTTTTTTTGAATACCCAGTCATGTTACTGACCTGTTGCCAATTAACCTAATTAGTTGCAAAATGTTCCTCTAGCTGTTTGATTTTAATACCACTTTGTAGCCTTTTGTTGGTCCCTCTGTGTCCTATTGTGAATAAAATATGGATCTGTAAGATTTGCAGAGCCTTGCATTCTGTTTTTATTTACATTTTACACTGTGTCCAAACTATTTTTTTTTTTTTTTTGGAATTGGGACTGTAGCATTTTTGGCTGTACTCTTCCATGTTCATACTCGGAAAATTTGAGGTAAGAAGAGCAGCAAAAAGACTACCTTACATTAGAAAGCGGACCTTAATGACGGCAAACATGACACTGATTAAGGTCGAGACAGCATGAAAGAAGAAGCTGGGGTGAAGGTGGTTTGCAAAGTGGTTTGCAGATTTTCTGTCCCTGATTGCGTGTGTAGGAGGGTGTCAGTTGATGTGGGCTGGCACTAAGATCAGCTGATCTGCTGGGTTTGCCAAAGAGCTCAACTTCATGGCCCCACTGAAGTAATTCTGTGCAAGATTGGTTGTATTAAGTTTTCACTATTTGACAGTAAGAGATCCAGGAAGTGTTTGTCATTTGTGTGTGCACATTTATTTCTAAATTATAGTGGCGGCTTAACTTTTGCTGAGCAAATTCTACCTGTAGGTTCTGGCAAAATGATAATCAGGAAAATACCCAGAAAAAACACGGGAAGTGAGATCATGGCTACTTATGTCAGAAAATTATGAGCCAGTTTTACTTCCTTAAGATTTGACTGAGCAAGGATTGTGTAGCAGCACATCAGTACATGAAATCATCTGGTCTGTTTTTTTTTCAGGTGCCAGTGAAGGCACCATCGCTATGCAGGAAGGGGAGGTGCTGGCTGTGGTGGAGGAGGACAAAGGGGATGGTTGGACCCGTGTCCGTAGGAGCAACGGAGATGAAGGCTACATACCTACATCTTATGTTACCATCACTCTAAATAAGTGATAGGCACACGGAGAGCAAGAGAAAAACACATTAACATTAAAAAAAACAAAAAAAAACAAACAAAAAAAACTATGCAGTTCTTCCTAATGGACTGAACACGAAGAAGAAGACAGCACTAATGGACAGGACTACCAGTGTATCCAGAAAGATCCAGATGAGGTGTTTTGACTTTCTGAAAGAGGCGCACCATGTAAGAAGAGGAATGGTGCTAACCGTGTGCTCCTCATCGCGTGAATGCCATGTTTGTAACCCCAGTTACCTAAGCCACCTGAACCACTAAGCCATTTTCCTTTCAAATCTTGCATCACTATATATGGTTTTTGAAATCCTTTTCATGCACCATTATGGTACAACTGCTTGTCTCATTTCAAAGCCTAATGAGGCATTAGGTTCTGAGTGTGAGAGGAAGAAGTGGAGGAGGAGGAGTAGGTTGAGTGCTGCTGCCATCTTTACACTGGGTGTTAACACCAGTAATGCGTAAGAGGAAATTGCGTCTTCTGTTTACCTTTTCGATTAAAACCTGACCTGCTTTGGCCCAATGGCAGTCCGCTGCTGAAACTAGAATATAGCACCCGTTTCAGTTTTTATTTGCCTCAAGTGCACCACTCTCTAGCTTTTGATAGTACTTGAGTGTCACCAGGAAGTAAATTTCATTTGTGGGTGAATGCCTTACTTTTGGTTTTTAGCAGCGTGTAGGACCGAAAGGTGAGGACAGCTCTCCCATCATAGCTAAATCACACTCAAACAACCATACAGACACTTTAATGTTCAGACAATCACACATATCATTCACACTTAAGTACATTTCAGACTTTTAGCAGTAATAAGGATATGCAGGAGCTGCTCTTTTTTTTTTTTTTTTAATGGCTACATCCTGAAAATTTAGAGAAAAATAATTTATTGCAGATGTGCATTAATAACATGTTCATGTTTGAAAGAAGTTGTACTTTGTATTAAGGATCTTGTCACGTTCTTCTTCTCCGCTTGCACACATAGTGGACAGTTTGTAGCCACAAAAGGGAGTAAATAAAATGTGTTTCATTAAGACTATTGTATTTATGTAATAAGTAATATATATTTTAGCTATTGCAACACCACTATTGTCTTATTAGCATTTTTAACAAGTCAAATAAAAATTCTTACTTTGTGAGGAAAAAAAAAATTAAAAGTTCATTTTATGGCCAACAATGTTACAGTTTTTCACACTTTAAGTTGTCATTCCATGTCTGTTCTTTATGTTGTCATGGAACCAGCTAGAAGCATTACTTGTTCAAGTAACTGCTCATTTGTCTTTGGTGCCTTTCTGGTTAAAAGCAATGTGTATATACCATTTTTTTGCATATAAAATATTTTCTTTTTTTCAAGACTTAATAAATGTTAAGCACATTTCAGAATTTGATGTGGTTATGTCATTTCTGGACTTTGAGAAATAAATATTTAAAACGAACACGGTATTGTGTCACTGATTTTTAAGTCTTTTAACGGGCTATGAATAGTATATAAACAGATTTCAAGAGATTTGCCTCCCCAGAACAACGCAGTCTAAACTTTATTTGCTCTCCGGGACATTTAAGTCAAAACTTGTGAACACTTTTCAAGCAGGAAACTCCAGAACATGAATTTGTGGTTTCACTGCAATGAAAAATGTGACTCTAAACACTATAAAATGAATGAAGCTGTGTGCATGGAAGATATGAGGTTATGCTTTCAGACTTGCTAAGTATGAATTTCATACTTGAGATCTTTATTTCCAATTCATATCGTGGCTCTACATATGAGTCATTGCTTGAAGAGCAACCTCTAGTTCTACTTCTATAAAACAAATTTACACGATGGCTTTCTTTCTTGTAACTCTGCAAGCTCACGATGCTGACTGAGCTGTTGTGTGCACAGAAGTAACATTAATTCTCAAAGGCTTATCCTCTGTGACTTCATTACAGTTGAAATGTAAAGACACCAAAATTAGACCGAACCTTTTTAATCTTAATCACAAGGCAGTCCATCTACATAGATGATGTAAATAATTCCAAATATTGAAATTATAAGAATTTTTTTTCTCCTGTTTTTTCTTGCGTTGTTTTTGGGGTAAAAATTGAGATGGTGTTGCAACCAACTGAAAAAAAAAATAAATCCAAGTACCTACCTACCAAAATAAAGAAATAAGCCCCAGAATACACTGGTATGTCTCTTAACTGATTATATGCAGCTCATTCTCAGTAGGTGGCATTGTTGCATCATTTCTTAAGTGATGCAACTTGTGTCATAGGCCTGCCATCTACTCTCCTCTGCATAATTATGTTTTCAATATAGGCCATGCATTTGCATACCTGATTAAACTGCACTGGCTTCAAAACCATACTGTTTATAATGACTAATTAAATAACCCCAAATTGGCATGCGCCCCACTTTCATATCACCCTCATTCACAACACCAGACAAGGAAAGCGAAAGACAATGAATGCAAACTTTGTTAAAAACAAGTTTTAAATGAATAATTCAGTCATAATTTTTAATAGCGATGAAAAAATAATCACCGGGAGAAATGATGGCATTCTGATATGCTTTGTCACTGACTGACTGACTGACTGACTGAGGAATCAGATCATCATTTATATGCAAAGCCTTTATTCTCAAGACGTATTAAAGGTCAGCTTTTAAATAAGGCCACAGGAACCAGCCAACATCCTGCGTCTGCCTACAGCTGTGGAAACAACACAGCGTCCCCGTACCGCTTGTCCCACCTCAGTGGAGACGTTAATGGGGGTGGGGTGTGTGTGTGTGGGGGGGTGCACAAGAGAAGACATTCAAATATTTTTTCAGAAAAAAAATGAACATACTTGAAGGCTGAACCACCACAGAGTTGACGAGTGTGCCCTTTGTGAATCACTGAAGATTTACCTATAAAAATGGATCTCAGGCACAACATTTAAAGTTTGTGATACTGTTTATGATACTGTTAATTTAGAACACGCTATATATTATACACTTATTCTGATTTGAAAATGACCAAAAATATTCATGATGGAGATGTTGGAAGGAAATAATACACTTTTCTTTTTTGTTAGGTTAAAGTGTTTAATTTATAATTGTTTGTATCTACTATATTTCTCTAACCTTCACACACGACTGCAAAAGATTTCACAGTGAAAATGTGAAGAAAAAAAAAGACTCGTGAGAATATGTTGTGGTGGTAAACGGCGGCTGGTGCGTCAGTTCTGCTTTTGACACGTCTCCAGCGGGAAAGATCAATCTAGCTGTCGGACTTCAAAGCCTTGCTATGTGGCGCCATGGTTTCTTAAAATGTCTGTGTTTAGCTAATATTTGCTTTTGTTTTTGCAGAAGCAGAGGAATTAATAGTGCTCATCCTTTGCCACAGACATCATTTTAATGCTCTACAGCTGATCAACAAATCAGCAACAACTCGATCACCAGCAATCCTTTTAATCAGCTGATTATTGACACAAATGCTTTAAACAAGCATTCCCTGGTAGGAATTCAGTAACTGCACTGCGCTTCACTGCAAGTGAAGCACCTGCTCCATTTTACTGTGGTGTTTTACAAAATAAGCAATTATTTCTCTACCTGTTGCACCACAGGTGATTAAAGATTTAAGAAAGAGATCTTTCAGGAGTCACCAGAGAAAATAAAGGCAAATATGCAGGATAAACTTTAAGATCTTCATCAGCTCTGTGTGGTCAAAGAGACAATGATCAAACTACATCATAAAGAAACTTGAAAAGGCAATTTACAAGATAAGCAGGGCTATCTCTAAATAAATAATGTTTCCGGTTCGTTCAAGTTGATTGCTTTGTGACATGTACAAAAATCCGCAAATAAACAACAGAGCCTTGCGACTGCTTTATAATTGTAGCTTTACTGTTGATAAATAAATAAATGTCCCTCAGATTAATCACTGCCTCATGTTCATTCCTGCGGCACAGCTTGAGGCCAATTTTCTGTCTGTTTACAACTTCTGTCTTCTCGCAGGCATTCTGTGAACGCTTGTTCCCCCATAACTGTGCCATTCTGCGTATGTGGCTCCAAAGAGCTTTCAATAAGCTCCACCAATCAAAAGTATTTTAACATCACCATCACGCCAGCAGGGCTATGTGTAACACAAAACTGCCTCGACTAAGTTGACAGCTTCATTACTCAGATGTAAATTATTAACATTAATATTTACTGGCTATTTGAGAATAGCCAGTAAATATTGATCAGCGTAATAGAGGGTCCTGTAATTCTCACTGAGGCTACCCCAAAATGAATCAAATTTTAATATCATTGTCAAAGTCTAAAAATCCTGACAGAAGTGAACAAATTTCTTTTTAAGCTTTCATTTATACAAAAGTGCCTCTGGCCTCCACAGCCACTGCAGCACCAATCCACCTTACACATTCTGTATGTAGAGGACACTGTGAGGACCCACCCACTTCCACAGAAACACAAAATGCCGGTTGACTTTAAATAAGACTTCACCACCGCAGTGTTGTAATTATTTTTAAAAAGCCCTGAAATGTTGACAGGCTGTGTACCACTTCATTTTTTTTTTTTTTTAATGATGGTCATGCCATTTTTTTTTCTGCCTTCTGTTCATCACAAAAATAAATAAATAAAATAAAACCCAAACATGATGAATCATAGAGTTGCTTACAAACTGCTGCCAGTTCCCTTTACCACATGCCATTTTACCAAGAATCATCTTTTTTAAAAAATTTATCATCTGAGATAATTAAATATAAAAGCCCAGCCACGTTTTTGTCTGGTTTGTGGTGTCCCTCTCTGTTTCTGCATTCTCACTTTACTTTGAAAGTTTGTTTTGTTATGCATCTTGTTGTGGCGTTACTTCCTGCTTCTTTTACATCCCTCTCCTTTCCTGACTGTCTACACTGCCTTAATTGTTTCCACCTGTACCTCGCTATGTGTAATCACATTGTTTTTTTAACACATTACTGTACTCAGATCATTAATCACGTGACAGTTACAATTATGTCTACTTGAGTTTCAAAGGTTCTGCAATGATGAGTGAATAAAAAAACAAACAAATATGCCTTTCCCCCTGTGCGCTTGAACTACAGTCAGCTGATTTTGGTTGTACTGGGAATGCTGGAGCTCTACAATTTTTGAGGAGTGTCGATATGAACATTAGTGCTATTTTTATTGCAGGAAACAACAAGAACAAAGTGCAAACTGCACACAGGTTAGAAAGAACTGCTGTTAACACAACAACTTTTCCCAAGCATCTGCAATGCTAACACAAAGCTAGAGTGAAGCTGAGAGTGTGTGGGCCCCCAGCCAAGCAACCAGAGCCTGATCTTAACAGAAGCAGTGATGAGGCTTGTAGCAACATTTGTACCTGTGCTTTTTTTTTTATACTGTAGAATTGCTGTGGCAGCAGCTGTTCAGTGCTGTTTGGGTTTCCAACTTTGCTGTCAGCAAACACCAAAGCAAATGACAGGAACTTGTGTCAGTGTGTGGGACTCTAACCCAAGGTTTTTTATTATTAACTGGTAATCATGTGAGAGTCATCACAGGCCATATTTAATGCAAAAGTATTGCAAGGAGTAGTGTGTAACAAATGTAACACATTGCTTTTTCAAACAACCCCAACACTGGTGCCTTGAATCCACCTGTGGCTCAAACAGCCCTCTGTGTATTAATAGTTGTCCTCCTTGCTCCCTGCAAGATGACCTGTTTGGTTTGATTATTGTTGTCACATTTTTCATAGAAAGCTTGTTTTTTGTTTTGTTCACTGTGATTCCTAGTCTATATTTGAGTCCACTTTACTTCCAAATGGCAAACACACTGAAAAAAATTGTTGCTAAGTTCAAAACCACCAGCTATGGCACCACATCACAGCTTCTACAGGTTTACTTTAAAAATGATTTACTCAGTGATGGACACTAATGACACTAAATGCTTTCAAATGTTTTTAAATCAGTTAAAGTTGAGCTATTATGATCATTTCTAGCTCCAAATTTCTTATTGGACTTTACTAGAGTAGCTTTGCATGGTTCACAATCAAATGATTTCTTATTTGTCTTATACTGGCCGTTGATTCGGCCTCTCAGCTCATCCATTGTCTGAAATGAGCTGTTTTAACTGTCCCTTTGAGCCAACATTTCCAGTTGTCCCTAAATAGAAGGTTTGAACAGTAGGTGGGTTGGGCTTCTGTGTTCACAGCCAGAACTGTGTGCCTGGGATGTCAATGGAAAGATATCTTCTTTCAGTGCCATCATATACAGTAGATCCAGGAGTTTATTATTACCATATAGGCTGCCATGTGCAGGCAACTTCAGTGATGTAACTGTGACATTTACTTCAAACCTGCATTTGGACCAAATGTTCTGAAAACTGATCCTGTTTTCATTCCTTGCTAGCCAAATATGAGTTTAGTTTTTCTAAACTCTTGTCACTAAATTACAACACTGCTTAAATACAAAATCAAACCAAAAATGAACTGAATTCAGTTCAGTTCAATATATATGTATTTTAAATTCAGTTCAATTTAGATACTTGCAAATGCTTGTTAACCCTTTGAAACTGAATTGTGGGAATCACCAAGAGACCCCACAGCACAATATTATCATGGTATCATCATGGTACTTTCCTGTGAAGCAATTTCTAAGGATTTTTGACATATGCCTAGTATTGCAGTAACATACACTGCTTGGAAAAATTAAACAAACAATGTTTGATCTGAGTACAGCATCAACACCACCATGTTGCACCTCAGACTCTCCATGAGCTCAATGATGCTCTGGTTCAAATCTGGAAGGAGATCTGCCAGGACACCATCCGTCGTCTCATTAGGAGCATGCCCCGAAGTTGTCAGGCATGCACACAAGCACATGGAGGCCATGCAAACTACTCAGCAGCATTTTGAGCTGCTTCAATGGAATTTCGGCAAAACGCAAAATAGCACATATTTTTTTCACTTTGATTTTCGGGGTGTTTTTGAATTCCTCTGTAGGTTGATAATTGTCATTTCCATCAAACAACACTGTGTCTATGGCTATTCCTGTGAAATAAAATCCTATATTTGGTTCCCCTGCGATATTGTGATACTATGTTGTATAGATTTTTTCCCCCTCCACTCCTTCAGGGATTGCCCTTACTCTGAGTCCTCTTAGCATTTCATCTTTGTTTTAATAGAACTTTTTCACAGCAGCCATCTTGACACACAACAGTAGGGACACACAGGTGTTATCACATTAATTAAGGCTCTGTATCTAACAGCAGAAAACCTTTATCAATGTCAACACGTATTTATCCACTGTTTCATTTCAAAATCACTGCAGTGGAAGAGGTCTGCTTCACCTACTCCCTTCACCAAATTTGAGCTTTTGTTATTCAAACGAGTCAGGAAGTCAACATATTAGATTTTTTTATAAAAATGAACGCATGAGTTCTGCTTCAGCTTTGGTTCAAATTTTCTTCAACTTGTTAGAGCTAACTATTTCTTAAGCTCATTCTTTTAACACAATACCTGAAAATTATTTTCCAGATGTTTTGGTGATTAAATGAACATTACTGTCAGTACTTTTTACATCCTCAGAAAATGAAGTCAATGACATTTCATATTTATTAATGTATCTCTTCAGACTCAAGATGGGTTTGAGTTCTAAATACCAAGTTGTATGAAAAACTGTTTTAAATTGAATTAGAGGACACACAGCAGAGGCCACCACTGCTACTTATTTGTGTAATGGGGGTGATTCAGTTTAATTGCTCCTCAGTCAAACTGACAGGGACTTAATGGGTAATAGGTAGAGTTCAGATTTTACATGTAAATAGTGGTGATTAATTGAGGGAGGCAATTTGACTGCTGAGAGATTTGACTAAAAAGTTATTTCTAAACTAAATGTGCCAACAATAGAGAAGTAAAGAAAACAGGTGTAGGAAAGGAAACCTTTTCATTTAGAGACAATGCTTGTGTCCTGAATTAATCCTTTCAGGTAGGTGTTCAGCTAAGTATGTGGTTATATTTTTTAATTCGATTTGGCATTGTCAGGGTTATGGTCATGGTTAGAGTTTGGGTGTATCAATCTGAGACAGGGAGGTGGGATTTGCATTCAGCAAGAGAGGAAGTTCTGTCTGGGAAGCTCAATGAGGGCATGAGAAGCTAATGAGCTCTTTTCAGGGAGAAAATGAAGTGTACCTAAATGTGTTCCCTACTTTTATAATTTAGAAAGTTTGGACTGTGATGAAATGGTTGTTTCACATAGGGGAAATTGTGCATTTTGTGTGTGTGTGTGTGTGTGTGTGTGTGTGTGTGTGTGTGTGTGTGTATTTTATTGAAAATACCAACTTGGAGAACAATGTGCAAAGTTTCTCCATGATGTCCAGTACCTGAACTCCCAGAATGCCACTGTGGTGGTCTGCCCCTATGGAGAGAGCACATACAGTACAAGAGTGAAAGTAAAAACATGAAATGAAAATGCTCAAAAAAAAAAAAGCATATAAATAGGAACAAGCTTAAATATTAAGGAAACTACAAACTACATGAAGGTACATACATCCAGTACTGTAGCAAAAGAAATAGATAAAAAAAATGCAAAAAGAAAAAGTAAAGTATGCAAATAAATCTGATACTTCAACACTGCTTTTCAAGGATATGGTAAAAAATTAGTTTAATTATTGCTTGGGCCCTTGACAGATAGGCATGAAAATCCTGACTTTCCCTGTGCCACAGAGTCTCTGTTGTTGCAATAGTTATATAGTTTTCTTAGATTTTCTATTGTAAATAGAACAACTGAGATGGATACCAACTTTCCAGAAGAACAGTGTTGACAGGTAAGGCCTGAAATTTGTTTTATTGGGAAAAAAATGATGTTTTATTGGGAAAAAAATGATGCACGCACATCAATTAGTTAAACTGCAGGAATATCTTTAAGACATAAAGGCCTGGATGACCTCTAATTTCCTGCTTCTAAATTCAGATAAAACTGAAGTTCTTGTGCTTGGCCCTTAGAAACATGTTGTCAAACCAGATACTTACTCTGGATGGCATTACTTTGGCCTCCAGTAACACTGTGAGAAACCTTGGAGTCATTTTTGACCAGGATATGTTCTTCAATGCACATATTAAACAAGATGTAGGACTGCTTTTCTATATTTGCACAATATTTCTAAAATTAGAAACATCCTGTCTCAGAGTGATGCTGAAAAGCTAATTCATGCATTTATTACTTCTAGGCTGGACTATTGTAATTCATTATTATCAGGCTGTCCTAAAAGCTCCCTGAAAAGCCTTCAGCTGATCCAAAATGCTGCAGCTAGAGTACTGACAGGGCCCAGAAAGAGAGAGTCTCTCTCTCCCCTCACCCCCAACCAGTCGTGGCAGATGACTGCCCCCCCGAGCCTGGTTCTGCTGGAGGTTTCTTCCTGTTAAAAGGGAGTTTTCCCTTCCCACTGTCACCAAGTGCTTGCCCATAGGGGGTCGTTTTGACTGTTGGGATTTCTCTGTAATTACTGTAGGGTCTTTACCTTACAATATAAAGAGCCTTGAGGTGACTGTGATTTGGTGCTATATAAATAAAGTTGAATTGAATTGAACTGAACATTGCGTCAGTTCATTCAGGGTTGCAAGCATTCATTCATGCCCACATCTTAAGGTCCTGCCACAGAATTTCAATCAGCTTGAGGTCTGGACTTTGAATGGGCCGTTCTGTTGTAGATTTGCTGCTGTGTTTGGGATCACTGTCCTGTTGTATACGTCGGTTTCAGATAAGCTATAGCTTTTGGACAGATGGCCTCACATTTGACTCAAGAAATACTTTGGTATACGGTGGAGTTTATTTTCGAATCAATAACTGCAAGGTGCCCAAGTCCTGTGGCTACAAAACATAGTTAGTATAAGGTGTTTGTGCTGATATATTGTGTTTGATTTTTGCCAAACATCCCACTGAGCATCATAGCCGAACATCTGCACTTTGGTTTTGTCTGTTCAAAGGAAATTGTTCCTGAAGTCTTGTGGTTTGGTTGGATGCAACTTTGCAAAGCTACGCTATGCTGCCATATTCTTTTTAGAGAGAACAACCCTTCCAAACAAGCCATACCTTTTCAGTTTTTTTCTAATTGAACTTTATGAACTTTAACATTAAACATGCTAACTGAGGCCTGTAGAGTCTTAGATGTCTGTGGGGCTGAGACATCCACTCCTGGGAAGATTGTGACAATATGTTAATACACCTGAATGCTCCAGAGCACAAAAACTGCTAAAACATCTGCTTTTATAGAGGTGGTTGTACATGCAGAGATGCATTAATCCAGTACTGATTAGCAGCACTTGGCTACTTTTTACCCTTTCAATTCCTATGGAAGCAGTAAGTTAGTTTACTTAGTTTTTAACTTTTTTTTGTTTGTTTTTTTCTTACCATTCTGTACTGAACTGAACCCCCTTTAACCATCTCCATCACCTGTTTCTTTCACCTTGACAACAATAAAGGCAAAGCATTCATTAGACCACACATCTGACCTTTGTGTAGTGCATGTGCAAAGGGGGGTATTGCTCAGTGCTCACACTGCGACGTCATCATGGATAAGGATCTCAGTCTCAGGAAGAATCGCCATGGCCATACGTAAGCAAGTGCATGACAGTGAATAGCTCTGCTGACAAAAGATTTTTACTTGTGACATAGAGGACTGATGAATACTGTAAGTAACATCCAAGGTGACATTCTTTTGTACTTCCCCATGAATAATGTAGTACATAACTTTTTCAGTTTATAAATGATCCACGAAGAAGTAGGCAAGCTCAGTCATGTGCCCTTTTTTGTTACTTTTTATTTTATACTTGTAACATATTTAGATTGACAGTTATTTCTATTATCCAAACTAAATTTGTCTCATGAGCAGCTTGGCCGTGTAGTTCAATTAGTTCCAGTGTGAAATTTTCAGTAGTTTGTAGGATGTAGTTTTACCCAGTGCTGAACATCATAAAATCAGTATGTTATGATAATTATAATAGCAAAACTGTTTATTTCATGACTGCTCTTTTAATCATAAATCAGTCATTAATAACTCTTGTATCCCAAGATCCCAACATTCAATCACATATTATCTGTTTGTTTGACAGTATATTGCAGGGAAAGGACATAATTAACTTCACTTATATCAATGACCATGAAAAGTATGAGCATACTATATATTTAAAAATTTGTTATGAAATAATCTATTATTCCTCAAAAGAAACAAAGAAAATACATATCCTTTGTATATGACATACACTTATTCTTTAATTCATAACTGTGCATAGCAGCTACATATCATAGCTGTGGAAAGAAAGCCATAATGCCAAAGGGCAGCTTAGAAAAAAGGTAAAACAGAGCAAAGATATGTGGTTTATCTTTCCTCTCGTCAGCGTGCTTCTTGCCATTGGGGGTGAATGGGCTGCTTTAAATAGCTCTGATTAATTAGAGGTTTTAATTGTAAGGGTGTTGGTGACAGTCGCACTCTCTCTCAGCCACTCGTTCAGGGGAGTGGTGCCCATGTCAAAAGGACACCTGGCACTGTCTGACTCAACCCCGTCATCCAGTGTACTCAGCTTTTGCTATATCGACTTTACAAAAGCTTTAACCACCACTGCGTCCTCTTTGTATAGGTGTCAGTGACAGGGAACATGGCTTCCTGGAGGTGCCTGTACTTTGCTTTTCTCCCAGTTCCCCCCCTTTTTTTGCTCTTTCTACTCTGTTGCATCACCATTTCTTTCCTCTGTATTGTGAGAGATTAGTGCTTCCCTTTCGTCTCAGCTCTCATGGGACTCTTTCATTGTTCCTTGCATTGTTTTGCATCACTGTGAACCCCCCCTCACAGTACCTTCATTCACAATTGATCAGTGGTTTCTTGTTTTCTCCTTAATAACATCTTCAGGTAACTGATGTGTGAGTCACACACTGCTTGTATGTTTGACTGACCTTCTTGCGAACTGTAAGAAGTGATGACAATTTGCACCAATGAAGACACTGTTTTGTTTAAGCCGGCTCACTGGCAAAGACAGAGCTGCAGATTACTGAGCCAGTGCTTTCTAACACACCATCTCTTTTAGCTGAGTTGGCTGTGCTGCAACTTCCGCTTTTTATTGAAACAAATATTCACAATTAATCGTGCATTTGGTTTTCACCATTCAAGTGTAAATGCACAAAGATAGCCTGCTGCTATCAACAAGGAAATACTTCAGATAAAGATTAGGATATTCATTTCTGACCTGTAAAAAGAAATGGTTGAAATGTGTTTTTTTTTTCCTATTCTGCAGGTTCCTTCTTGGCTCAGCGAATGACATTGCTTGGCCTTTCCCACCTTTCGCAGCCTGCTTGGGTATGCACAGTAACCCGTTGTGATTGATGAGTGGGCAAGGGAAGACGAAATCTATCCCCAGGTTACAATGCTGCTTTAGTGATGGATGGCCCCTTAGAGGTCTTAGCAGAAGTGATGGGTCATGGGCCTTAGAGCTCAGAGCAGGGTATGGGAGCAGGAAGACAGAGCAAGGAGGGAAGGATAAGGATTCAGAGACAAAATATGTGTAAAGGCAAAAATGTCTGCTAATACAACAAATTGGACTTTTCCCCCTGTTTTCAAGATTAGCTGCAAGAAAATAGAAACAAACTTTTAACAGTTTGTAGATTTCTCTGCATTCGGTTGTAAAACCAATGAAAAAAACTTTTTTTGTGCTCATTATTTATAATGACTCCAGTCGTTCAGGAAAAACCTTCTTTGAGGTGACGCACAGATATTAACTTACAAACCTGGATTTAAAACCTTAATTGGTGGAGAGATCTGTGGATACAGTACAGATATCAAGAGGAAAAAGACCCAGTGTACCTAAAAAAACAACTATTTTATTTGTAATTTAAAACCACAGAACTAAACAGCGTTATCTTTGGTGTGTTCATTTTTTTTGCATTCTCTCCAGGTATGCTATTTTTAAAAGAAGTGCATGTGTTTTTTTTATTTGTTTGTTTGCTTGTTTTTTGTGACAGCTTGAATGTCAGCATCACCTTAAACAAGGTTTGTGTGGGAAACAGACTACCACTTTTATAATCTGATGATGCACCAGCTTTCAGGACACTTATTTGATCATCCTGCAGTGAATTACCTGAAAATCAATCATAGTGATACACAGGCAGTGCAGAGAAACTGACACGAAATAATATAATCTGTGTTTTTGTTGTCACGGGAGATGCAGATGATGCTCCTGAAAGCTGGCAGCGATTTTGAGGAAGTATTATATATGACACATTTAGCTCTCTGAATGCATTCAGCTCCTATTAGGCGTGGCTTCTTTTATAAGCAAGTAATGAATACTTGCACATTGGGGTTATATATATGATCATCAACTATTCTCTCAATGCAGCAAATATGGTAATGAACCTCTCAAGAATCTTCGTAATGCTCTTTTCCTCCATAGGCCACTGAAGAGATTCATTACTGTATCTCTTTAGAACAGCAAATTTGGACAGCTTCCAGGCAGCCATAAAAGGTGTAAACAATGGTTTCCTTTTTGACCATTCCCTCTTTTTACTCAAATATGAACAAGCTTGCCTCTTACCCCATGCAACACATACCACCCCAATGCACATCCAGGAAAAGGCATAAAGGGAAAAATGCTTGTCATTCGCTCTGTCTGTGCCAGAGGGCTCACTATGAAGTAATAAACCACCCAGTAGTATCTGCCGGGGTGGGCTGCTGTAGTGATAAATTGGCATGGATTAAATGTCAAGACTGAAGCGTAATAACATTCACTGAGGCTACATTGAATCTCTTCATACACTGTAAATTCCAATAGCTTTCCTGACTTACTTCATTGAGTAAGTCAGGCAATGAAAAATATATGCTTTCACTTGCTTTTATTTAGTTACTGCTAATTGCATGGTGAAAATAACAGTTTACTCATTGCTCCTGAGTAATGTTAACTTAAAGCAATCTAGTAACAACAAAGGAAACAATGACATTATTCCACCAAGTAGGAGGAAGCCAACTTCATATCTTAACCATCTGGTGCTCTCATGGCAGAAGATTGGCAGGAAGTCAGTGCTCGGGTTTTGACCACTTTTCGGAAGCTCGTTTCCTCTTTAGAAGAACAATAAGGTAAGTTCTCAAACCTTTGATAAGTGTGTTTAAATGTGTTTCTCAGTGCAGCTGACATTATCTAAAGTTTGTTAAAGCTAGCTTGCTACAGCTAACTGACTTAGCTAACACACTGCACAATTAGACTTTCAATGGATAAAATTTTACTGCATGAACGTGTTGAGACATGTTGACTAGCTATCCTTACCACTGTCCATCAAGTGCATGAAAGCACATTTTAATTCAACTTAAAAAACTTAAACTTAAAAAGTCAACAAATTAATTTTTCTATTTGCTGATTGTCTTTTTCTTATTTTACTCAGCTTGCACACCTGAACAATTTCTTTATTTGAGTAAAATAAGTAAGTTGTAGTCATTTGCATTTTTAAAATGCTAAATATTTAAATGTAGATACACCCAATCACATCATCTAACATTTTAAAATACAATATAGTATAAGCACAAACTGTAAATCCTGTCAAGCTTAAACCGCTATTTTAAAGTGATGAAAATTTACAGTACTTGACAGTAAACCTGTGGCGTTTCCCTTCACTGCAATTGGGTTGCACACTTTTTCTTATGACGGTTAACTTAATTAGAATTTGCAATGTATGAGAACTAGTGCAGGCACTATTCTTAGCTTTTCGTATGTTTTTGCATGGCAAGAGGGTTAAAGAGAGACTGACAGAGGCACAAGTCAGATATGAAGGTATATAGACGAGTAGAGACTAGCATGAGGCACTGGCATTATCCATTCAGACCAGCTCTGCGGCTGAAGTTTTACACCATGCCATACTGCTTCAGTAGATCATTAGGGAATTATGACTGACTAATGGGGCCCTTAAAATAGATGCCACGCTGTCTATAAATGGTACTAAACTGGCAATTTACAAACACAATCCCACTTGGGAATTAACCTATTTCAGCACAAAGAGATATGTTGCTCCAGAGAGTATAATAACATCAGTGACATTTAGCATTTAGTGTTGCGATAACAGTTTAGACCACTGCCGTCAGCAGCATGTTTTCCCTCCCACTATGCCCGGTCTTGGCCTACATCTTTGCCTTTAGCTAAATGTCTTTCTTGCAACATGTCCAGCATAGCAATCTTTCTCCAGTCTCATTACATCTCCATCATGCCCCTACCAGCAGGAACAACAGCAGTAGTGGCTTTCAGAAAAGGGCAGTTAGGTTGAACACTGTTTGGATTTCAGGAATTAATTTCCCCTTGGGCTATGTTTCAACCAAATCAGAAAGCTGAATGAGTGCTGTATAGCTCGATAGTGTAAGAGTGAGGGTGTGAATTTGTGTGTGCTTATATGTGTGTCTGCAGAATTTTGAGAGCATTGCTCATTTGCCCAACGGCTGAGTGATTTCCTATGTGAACAGCAATTAAACAAAAGTCTCCAGTGTAGGAATCAAATCAAATCCCACAACGTAAATCCCTAAACTGTTCTGTTTTTTTTTTTTAAGGCTTGCACTGTAGGTGTCTCTTGAGGAAGTCTTCATCATTCCTTTCCCTTTAAGCTTTTAAAATGTTTCCTTGTGCCTTGTCTTCTGGCTGAGTGCTTAAAGTGGCTGTGATGTGATTTATAAGAACCCTGGCCTCCTTTTGGCAAGTTCAGATTTGTATATTAATTTATCAGAGACCCCTGCACCATGCTTGTTCAACAAGCAAATGCTGAAATTGCTAGTTGCCTTCTCTGTTAGTGTATATACTACACTATGTTCTCCCACCTCTGGTCAACCCCCCAGACCTGCTGCTTTTCCATTATCTTGCTCTTACATAGGCGTGCAGGGATGTATGATAGATATAAGCATGAGATGTAGCTGCCCAGAGGCCCAAAGAACCATTACTGCTCTCTTCAAAAAACATAGAAACTGACTTAGCATAAATGTGTGAGCACTGAGGCATCAATCATTACCTCTCTCCACACTTCTAACTGCCTCATACATTAGACATTCTTCTTAACCTGTCTTTTTTTGGCCAACCCGGACTCAGTTATAGGTTGTAGAAGTTAAAAAAAAGAAAGCCTGTGCAGATATAGCATACACTCACCAGAGTTTTTTTTTTTTTTGTAATAGCTGTAGAGGACAGACCAGCTTGTGTCTTGGGATTGCTGGTTTGTCTGGCAGGCAACCAGGCAAGAGATGAAGGCTTGGGATGAAGCATGCTGGACAAAATGGCTTGCTCCCTCCTCTCTGTTTACTCTCTCTCCATCTCTCCTTCTCACTTGTGTTGGACTCTGATGGACTACTGCCCAGGACAAAGATGTCTCTGGGAATGGGGGATTTGGAGTAAGAGCACAACGCTTGTTCAAAGCAGGGGGGCGGTGAGGCTATTTTCACATTCTAATGAACACAGAGAGCAATCATAAAATATAAACTGCTTGGCAGGCTGGGTGCTGAAAATGCTTCAAAACATAATCATTAGTGCAAGAAGGCAGTATGTAAAATCAGCAAGCAGCATCACACTGCAGTTCGCAGACTGTTGTCAGCTTTCTCTGTTGCTACTGCCGTCACCTGTCAACAGCTACTTAGTTCCTCTGGATGGGCAGCTGATTTATAATGCACCTGCCTTTTCCGTACTGCCTGCTTGACTTCTGTGATGTGCAGCAGGCGCAGCACTCATTTGGCATTAAACCAGAAAAGGTACTGCAGTGGCAGAGATGTTCCATTGAGGTGGCTAGTAATTGATGTATGAGGCTTCAACCATGTTAGGGCTGTGTAGAGCAAAGGAGGAAAGCAATTTGTGTCTCGGCTAGGGGCCCTCTCAACAGCTTCAGTAGGCACTCCAATTTTGCTTTTATTCTTCCCAGCGCTTTTGTCTGAGGATAAATGGCAAGCTGTGAATTTCCTCTCATCACATGGGCTTTCTGTTACTCACACACAGTTATAGAAGGATTGGGCTTTTGAGTGTTTTTGAGGCAGAGTGAATATGAGTGGATTCTTTGCTTCTGATGTGTGAGTAGGACTCATAATGTCCACACAGCAGAGGAAGAAATGGGTGTGTTTGGGTTTTTAGCAGAGAACTGGCTGAAAGACTGTTTGGGCTGAGAATGACTTGGTTACTTTTTTTTTTTTGTTACTTTCAGCTGCACTACTGAAGTGTTTCCATGTGCACCTCTGTATAAAGACCCATCTTCCTCAGTAGCATTAACAGTAAGGTCAACTTTGAAGAGATTATTTACATATTTATTTATTTATAGCAGCTGAACACTTGGCATCTGATTAATATAATATGATGACATATTTTTTAGTTTTTTTTAGTTTTAGCATTAGAGATATTTTTTTCTTTATGACATTAGTTGCAGTGATTGTAATTGGGCACCATACACCAAAGTATATGGAAACTGAAAATGCTGTCACCTCTCTTGTTAACCTAGCTTCAGTAACTCTTTCCCATGTCTTTATGTTACGGCTCATCAGCTTTATCCCTCTGTAGTTGCCGCAGTTCTGCACATCACCCTTGTTCTTAAAAACTGGTACCAGTACACCGTGTCCATTCCTCAGGCATCCTCTCGCTCTCCAAGATTGTGTCAAATAATCTGGTTAAAAAGCCCATTACCCTCCCTCCTAGACAACTCCATACCTCCACAGGTGTGTCACCTGGACAAATTACCCTTCCACTCTTGATCCTCTTCTTACTGTAGCTGCCCTCACTTCCTCCTTACTAATCCTCTGCTCTTGCAGATTCACTAACTTTCCTTCTTCTTCTTCTGTCCTCCTCTTTCTATTACTTACTTTCTATTTAATTTAAAAAATACTTATATATACTTATAAGCATGTTAACTGTCATACAATCTTACCAAAATGCAGAAATATGAAGTAAAATATAAACATAAATATTTTTGCTTGTAATATCAAATTGTACATTTATATTTTACATAAATACGCATATATTTTCTGTCATCACATGTATACATTCACTGCCAGTTTTTTTTTTAATTTATGCTGCATGCAGTTTAAGTGAATATTTTTGCAGTGCCTGATGGTTAATCATAAGCATTTAGTGTAGATGAAAAGCCATGTCAGTGTTTATCTACTATGTTCAATTTTCCCTTAATGCGAGGAAATTAAACTCTGCTGTCAGTTTGTGTTTCCAGTGAGGTCCATCATGTTATGACAGAGAGGGTATAGCATTTTTCTCTCCTGTACCCTCTCTCTCTCTTTGCTGCACACATGCAAACACATGCTCTAGTTTCTGCTTTACTGCAATTGCTTGGTGTTCCATACCACATACATCATTTTATTTCCCAGACTTGTACGTGATGGATGTCAAACAGGATGTATAATAACAGGAGTAATGCAAAGAAGGAAAAAAAAAATACCCCAAAACATGTCCAGAAATTGTGCCTTAATAAAACTTTACTTTTTGAAATTGTTCATATGTTTTAGCTCCTGCATTTTTGCATAATTGCATAGATTTTAGTTCCCATGGTAATATGTTTCATCTGTGCTATCTGTGGTTTCTGTGGCGATGCTACTTTTCCCTGCTCACTCAGAAATATACGTGATATGGGGTGGGGGTGGTGGTGGTGGTGGTGTGGGGTGGGGGTGGGGGGCTGGTATAACTCCTTGGAGAGTTTGGACTGCTGTCTTAATGGTCCTGCTGAAATTAATGTGAATCATTGTAGCACATCTGAAAAACCTCTTGACATTAATTAAACAACCCTCTGCTGAAAGTAACTGCTGCTTATCCCATGAATTAATCCATAAAACCATATGCAAATTCATCTCTTCATCCCCTCAGTTTCTTAACTGTTGCTACTTTTGTGAGATGGTTTAGAGAGCCAGTCACCCTCCTCTCTATCATTCATAATGCATAAGCCAGATCATATCAGTTGGTGATCAAAATTCCCTCTTTTTCATGCTCTCTTCCTTCAAAGTCCATATTTTCTTTATTTATTCTCATCTTTTTCCCCCAAATTCACACACACACACACACACACACACACACACACACACACACACACACACACACACACACACACACGCGCGCGCGCGCGCGCACAGCTTTTTCCTTGAAACAGATAGCATGTTTTTATTCTTTTCATTTTTGGAAGTTATGAGCATTTTCTTCTAATTCTCTGCCCCAGTCTTCTATTAAAGATAATATGCACAGACTGAGTATGAAAATGTCAGCAAAAAAACACAATATCACAATTTAAATATTAAAACAACTATAGAAATTATTACAATTGATTACTGGGCCAGAAATTATTTGGTAATGTCTAGAAATAACAGAACATTTTTCAAGTTAATTACTTGTAATAGGCCTTTTCTAATTTGGTTTAAATCCTGTATAGTTTTAGATGATTTAGATGACTGGTGCTTACTGAATAATCTCTATAGAATGTTAATGGATTCTACACTCTGCAATTACACTGCAGACATGAAGGGCGCTTGTTATTTTAAAAAATATATTGGGATGCTCTGGTAAATCTGTTTGGCTTTTGAATTTTAAAAGAAAGCACATCGTAGCTTTTAACTATATTTCTCATTTTAAATGAGTCAAATTTATAACATGAACAACTGATGAATTTACAGGTTTACACTGCATGATATTCTAAGACTTTAGATCAGTGTCCTTGAAAAAAACTTGATTATTATAAAAGTTAAGCATTTTATAACAAATCAACAAAAAGCACCAAAGTACTTTTTGATGTAATTATTGGAAAAACACATTATTGAAAAACACTTATATGGTCCTGTTTTTAACATTTTTTATGATATGACCGAGCAGCAGTTTATTTGGTCAGCACAATCCCAACTTCAAATTAGAACATTTTGTCATTTTTTTCTGTTTTATTCCTGTTCTCATCATGTCTGGAGTTCAGGAGTCGCTGAGACAAATGGAGGCGATCCCTTCTACTCACTGTCTGACTGCTCTTGGTTTTGTTTTGTTTTTGTTGTTTATATTATTGTCATTATGGGTTTTTTGAATATGCAGGGGCTGCTAAGTAGAGCTGTACCCCTTGTAACCACATAGCCCAGGGAGTCATAAAGGAACAATAAGGAGAATAGCAAAGGATGAGCAAGAACTGCAAAAGACCTTTCTAAGCTGGTGAATGTGTATCTTCCTGTGTGTGTGTGTGTGTGTGTGTGTGTGTGCGTGTGTGTGTGTGTGTGTGTGTGTGTGTGTGTGTGCGTGTGTGCGTGCGTGCGTGTGTGTGTGTGTGTGTGTGGACTATACTCTGATATGAATAATAACTCTTTTCATTCACCAGTGGCCCTGAGTGTCAGAGAAGTCACTGCAAATCCTCATTTTTGCAGACAAAGCAGAATGCCAAGGGGAAAGAAATGAGTTTTATTTTAGAGCTTTGTCTCATTCAACAGATTACATTCCTCTCCATCTTAGGTGGTTGCACACAGCCCAGTTATCTGGCTACACTGACAATATGTGGAGACTGTTGCCCAATTTTACAGCCTGACTTAGAATGCAATGTTATTACCATGGCAATTTACTCCAACTCAGCTTTTGCGCTCGGAGTTATTTTGCCGCCTGGACCAGAGTGTATTCATATAATATCCATATATATTATTTTGATAACACCTAATCCCCATATTTGTATTTTATGTTCTCTTCCAAAAGCCAATTATATATTGCTTGGAGCTGGTGCTAATTGAGAATTTTGAAGTGCTATTTACAATTTCAAACATAACGGTAATTTATATATTTATATACATGCATGCACAGTCCTGATTCCCCCGGAGTTACAGTACTATTATAGAGGAAAAACAGAATTCCCTAATTCTCTCTGTAGAGAATGCCAGACCTTTCTTTAATATGAAAAAAAGAATTCTTTAACATTTTATCAGTCATCGCTAAATTAATGGCTTTTCTTTTTGGAACCTCCATTTTTTTCTTTTTTTTTTTAATGGCAAGGGCAAATAACAAAAAAATTCAAGACTAATATAACAGGCCAGAATGAACAAAATGTTTGAAATGAATCAAAAAACTCCATATGAGTTAGTCTAGCGTTTGTATGTTTTAGAAGTCCATGTGCCGTTTTACTTTTTTGTTTTCGGTTCAGTTCATTTTCATTTAGTTTTCAGAGTCTGTATCAGACATCCCAGTCTCAAAAAACATGCGCACCAACGCCTTCTTTTGCTTGTGTTGCCAAATTTGACCAAATGGACAAACAATAGAACCAGTACACAATATGGTATTCTTGACTCCATTTTTTATTTGTACTTCAGGTATCTAAAATGGGTAGTTTTAGAGTGTGTGTGTGTTTTTTTTAAAAACAATTGACTATAAAAACCCTGCTCTGTACTTGCAATCGCTGTTTTAGAAAAGAGGACATCAAATATCCTCAAAATAACACATTTCTGTGAAGAGTCTAAACAGCAGGCTAGACACAAGGCAGTTGCCAGACTTTCCTAGGGTGTAATTGGGCACCGTATGAGTCAGCAATTTAGCCGGCGCTAACAGTTAATTTACAGCAATTCTTTTCTCCTGGCTTTCACTTTCTCCCTCTCCTCTTGTTCCTCTTTCATTCCTCTACCCATTTAGGTTCATATATGCACACTTTATGCTAATCAGTACTCACACATTCACATAATGTGTCACGCACACAAATATAAACGTAGGGCACAATTGCGGCATGCAGTTATAAAACCCTTTGGAAATTGCATTTTCTTTGTTCTTTTTTTTGTTTGTTAGCATCCATAATGACATGACTCACTTGTGTGTTGAGAAAGTGTGGAGAAATAAATAAAAACCCTCTCTTTTCTCTTCATCCTCTTGGACAATCCTTAGCTTAGCCAGCTCCAGGGAGCCCAAATCCTTTTTGTTGCGTTTTCATCCTTTGTTTACCTGTTATTTGTTTCCATAATGCTCAATACTAACATGAATGGGAAAAGCTGTGTTTATAGGTTTCTGAATGACTTTGACAGCTTCTGTAAAACTCGGTCGGTACATTTTTCACATGACCGCTTGTCAAATTCTGTCTTTTCAATGTGACAGGCTGAGGCTTTGATAAAATCACAGGAACTGAATCTATCAGTTGTGACAGAGTCCATATGAGAAGCTAAAACATCAATCTTCATAGTCTTAGGTTTACATTTTATATATATATGTTGGGGGAGACAGAGAGAGAGAGCGAGATGTTTACTCACCTATCCAAATCATTGAATTCAAGGGTTCGAATCATTGCCATGGCCACAGGTGAATAAAACCAAGCACCTAGGCATGCAGACTGCTTCTATAAACATTTGCTAAAGAATGGACTGCTCTTAAGAGCTCAGTGAATTCCAGTGTGGTGCAATGATAGGATGCCACCTGTGCAACAAGTCCAGTCATGAAATTTCCTTGCTACTAAATAATCCAACTAAGCCACAAAGTGGTAGGCCACGTAAAATCAGTGAGTGGGGTTAGTGGATGCTGAGGCGCATAATGCACAGAGGTCACTAGCTTTCTGCAGAGTCAGTGCCTGCAGACTTCCAAACTTCATGTGGCCTTCAGATTAGCTCATGAACAGTGCATAGAGAGTTCCATGGAGTGGGTTTCTATGGCTGAGCAGCTGCATCTAAGCCTTACATCATCAATGCAAAGCATTGGATGCAGTGGTGTAAAGCACCCCTGGACTCTACAGCAATGGAGACGCGTTCTCTGGAGTGATGAATCATGCTTCTTCATCAAACTGCCACTTAGTTCCAGTTCCAGTAAAAGGAACTCAATGCTTCAGCATACCAAGACATTTTGGACAATCCTATGCCCCCAGCTTTGTAGGAAAAGTTCCTACATGACTGTGCACCACTGCACAAAGCAAGGGCCATAAAAACATTGATGAGCAAGTTTGGTGTGGATGAACTTATCTGGCTTACAAAGAGTCCCGACCTCCCAGTAGAACTGAAGCTGGCATACAGTAGCTGCAAAGGGTGGGCCAACATCACATTAAACCCTATAGATTAAGAATGGGATGCCGTGTGCTTGTGAAGGTAGGTGAGTGAATATTATATATATATATATATATATATATATATATATATATATATATACTTTTTTTCATTTTTGTAGAGGCCTTTGCAGGCACACTTTACTGTGTAAACAGAAATAAATCGATACTTGCTCTGCGTCAAAGCAAACAGTTAAGGAACAATTGAACTGGTGCCCCTCAGACTGAGACAAATGGCTCTAATCTATGAGTGATTGGACCTCTTGCTGCCTCGCCCTTCGCTGCCTTACATTTCTCCCGCTCTCCCTTCTTCCTGTTGCCACCAAATTGAAATTTAAATGAGCCTCGGTGGAACGACAGCAAACAATATTTGTCTGCCAAATTATCTTGTAGACACTTTTGACGCAGACATTATAAAAGCTAAGATGAGATCAAATGGAAGCTTAACACCACATATCCATATTAGTCGCCTGGAGATTCTTGTTTGAACATTCAGGTGTATTTTTGCTTCATTACCATTTTATTCCCTGTTGACATCACAGCTGATGCCGGCACAAATTGACTCGGTGAGAGTCTGGCAGTCCAGTACTTTAGAACAAAAAGGGATATAGAACCCAATTATAGATATAGATGTCTGGTTTTATTTTTAACAATATGCCCTGAAAGCTGGGTAAGTGGTCTTTGTTCTGCTTCATTGCCAAGAATATTCTTTGTAGTTCTGATTTTACATTTGCGGAGATAGGAGATCTTTTTTTCTAAATTTTTCTTCTCCGTGTATGGTCTGGGTTTATGGCCAATGTAAGAGGAGGTGTAGCTTGTCCTGACAGGTGCAGAGTGCCTTATTTTAAATTTCTCCATCATTTTTATTAACTTTAGCTGCACTCAGCATGACAAAAAAGTGGAATTTTAAAATTCCACTTCCATAATTTGCAACTATATTCAAGCACATTTGTCCAAAGTCTTTTTGTGATGGCTTGACCTTGTATTCTACCTTTTTTTCCTATTTGATCACTTATTCTTTCTTCTGCTGTAATTTTTTTTTCAGGCAAATGTCAAAAAAAAAGCAAATTTATTTGTAAAATCTCTGTAAAATCAGTTTCTCTACAAAGATTGTGTTTTATTAGCAGGGACAGCTGGAAAGAGTACTGTGAGGGACAGATGAAGACATTACCTGCAGTAGCACCAGGTATCTTTATCCCTGTTAGTGGGGATGCTATTTTGTCAGAATTGGTGTGTTCTTGCATATATACATAAGCAACACTGTTATATGTAGAGAAAATAGGCCAAAACCTATTTAAAGAGCTCATGTTAATCAAAAGCACAGGCTATAATTAAAAATCTGAGACAGTAGTGGTACACCCTTAAAGTTTTTATTGGTATGCTGTGGTGAATTGTTATGCGAAGTGTCTAATGCTGTTTTCATCACTGACTGGAAAATAAAAAAATGAAATGAATACAAGCAAATGGAAAATCCTGAGTAGTCCACATGAGATTTACTATATTTTCCTTAGTTAGATTTCAACTGCAAACGCATACAATCTGCAGTCTTCTCTGTTAAAGAAAAATGATGTTCAGAGGTCCAAAACAAGATTGTTTTTTCACCTCATTGTGCTTTATGGAAGTAGTCAAGAACATTTTTGTTTTCTATGATGTCTGTCCCAATAATGTCACCCCCCCCCCCCCCCTTTTTTTTTTTAAACCTGTGTGGGAGAGTGGTGATTAAATAGCTTGCTTGACTTTATGATGTGACAGCCTTTGGAAAGACCTAAACCATGATCAGGATGCAGGATGCAGGATGACCTCAATCTCTCACTCATCATGAGAGCTCCCCATTCACATTTCACTTTGAGCATCACACAAATTGCTTGTATTTCCTCTCTGATGTAGACGTGACACATTCCCACCATATACAGCATTTATACAAATTAACAGGAAAAAGCCCCTTGAATATATGAATGCGTAAACAAAACAAATGCAGGTTCTTTCACAGAGGGGAACTTTTAAGAAATTAACATCCAATCACATTTGTAAAAAGTGGGCAATAAAACACCAAACAATGACGCAGTCAGGAACAACCTGACTTTCCAATATTTCCATTGTTTATCTAAAGGTGTCTGCAATAGCTCTTAAAATGGTTCCAAAAAATGTAGTTCATTGAACAGTTTCCGATGCAGACAACCAATAAACAATGCACTGTTTTGCTCCAAATCCTCATCCAGCAAATCTCTTGGCTATGAGAGGCTATGCAGAGCCCCACATGCCTAAGAGTGCAACCTGATTAGTCAGTCAGTGAAATTAACCTTTTAGTGATGCTGGAGACTTTTCCGTCTTCAGCCTGTGGCAGTAATGCTGTGTGGTTTGTGAGCAATCGATGGTTTCTTGCAAACCTAGAGAGGTTTTTATGCTACACGTAAGCATTTATCTATTTGCATTGTTGCTAAAATACAATCATTCAAAGACTTGAAGATGTCATGGTTTGAAGATGTCATGGTTTGACATCTTCAAGTTAAAAAAAGTAAAAAAAAAAATTAATGAAAACTTTTTTTTTTTTTTGCATTTAGAAGTTTTGAAATTTTAGGAAACAAAGTAAAAAAAAAGAAAAAGTTTTCATTAATATTTTTTTTTTGGTTTTTGTATATGTTAACTGTGACATTCATTGTGGTGGATAGAGTGACCCTTCCCCCCTAAAGCCTAGATTTTACTCTTTTGTTGACACAAACAGCTGGAGACCCAACTGCAAAGCAGTCATTCCTGTTAGACTTCCTTGAAGTCCGCTGCCTCAGCCACATGTGTAGCTGCTGCATTGTAATGTATATTCTCAGTAGATGAATCCATGTGGTCACAAGAAGCAGGCAGGCATGTGGATGTCCGTGAGGACCCTCGTGCTTATAGACTGATCATTAAAATTCATGTCACTCGGCCCTGAGTGGGCCCTAGCAGACTCAAAAAATATAATCCCGACTTAAGGGGACAAGTGGACTTAAACCATGCCTGCAACATGCACTCACAGCATAACAGAGACCCCAGATACCCTCACTCTAGGAGTCAAGGGTTATTGCTTTGATATGCTAATGATAGAGCACATTTTAAAAGTTTGATGGTTCTGACACACGTCAGGATTCTCTTAAGAGGCAAACACACAAACAAGCAGTCACAACATGAACTGCTGTGATGTGCATAGGTCAGTTTGAAATTCAAATCAAACAAAGCTTCATGCAAATGAAGTCTAATTATACATCACACTTGCAGATTGCTCTAGACATGCCAGCAGCTGTAAACCCTATTTCATGCATGGATGTGCACATGCAATACATATACAAGACATCTGCATAAACAGCATGTGCTGTGTGGTCTTCTGTATTGCCTTCTGCTGTAGAACCTGTCAGCTGCTGTCAGGCACCAGTTTTTAGTGCAGTGGAAGGTTGTAAAAGAGTGGGGAACCCACTGTGGTAGTGTTGTGTATTCTTAGAATGGCTGTCTCTTTTCTCTGTGTAAAGACCTCAGGTCTTCTGTGAACCTCCACCACCCGCCCATCCCTGCTCAAACCCCTTGCTCTGCTCTTGCATTCTCTCTGTCTCTGTCCTCCCCTCCTATTGAGCATGAAAGAACCCTGTTTCTTTCTCTGCTTTCCATTTGGCCTTCCTTTCCTTCTGTCACACAGTGAGATGCAAGTTCAACCTCAAGCAGTGACCCGAGGAAGGGTTGCTGCATTCCTGACAACATTAGAGAGCAAATAAGGCAGTCAGTCAGAGGGATTGCCAAGTAGGGATGAAATAGTGCGTCACGTACTGTGTATGGGGCGAGAAAAAGATGACAAAGAGAGCAAAGAGGATGGGGGGTATGGGAAAAGGAGGCACATGAAAAAAAATGTACAGCATGTTTGCCTCCTTGCAGTTGAGTTGCTGCTGTTGAAGTCTGGTAATAAAGCTCCAGAGATTCTCTTCAGTGAAACAATATTAGAGTTTGCTGGCTGTCTTACATCTTGCTCATCTTTCTCTCTCTCTCTCTCTCTCTTGTCTCTCTCTGTTTTTTTTTTCCTTTGGCAACAACTAGCAACACATTGCACTGCATAATTGTAATAATTCGGTGTCCTACATATATACTAGAAGTAAAATTATTAGTTAGTTGGGGAACTGTATGCCAATGGGAAATATAAAAAAAGACTAATTTTGGACCTTTTGTCATCTTTGTAACATCTGTATAGTGACTGCCCGCTTTGAGGTTTTTCCATATCACTGATGGTGTTGGTAGATGTTGCAGAAAAAAAAAATGTGTTTGAGGAGAAATGACTGTGAAACCACTGATGAAAAGAAGACAGGTTGCTCAAAGTATATTGTTGCAGATTTCTACCACTAGAGGCTGAGTTTTTGAATAAATGTAAATAAGCAGACGTTCTCAATGATTGCAGTTGGTTCCATGGCTCTTGATAATGAGCCCATATCTTGTCTTTTTCTACTTCAAAACACTCTAATCATTTCATCAGCCGCTCTTCTTTTGCTCAACTGCTCATCACAACCTCTTCATCCCCTCTCCTCTTGGCTCCACATTTTCAGCACTGATGAATTTTCTGCTGCAACAAAGCACTTGTTTACACTTCTGTCAGCATCTGGTTTCTTTAATGCAACTTTAATTTCAGCCACCCACTTGTGTGAACCGTTTTCTGTGCCGCCTGACAAAGTCCAACAAACTTCTGATTTTCAAACTACAGAATTAGCCTTTGTGGCATGGTTTTGTGGTGCATTTTAAATGAAATTACGCTGTTGTGAGTTATCCACCTTGCTAATACACTGGTGGACCTCCGTTTGCCTTCAGAACTGCTTTAATTCTTCATGGCATAGTTTCAAAAAGTTGCTGGAAACATTCCTCAGAGACTTTGTTCATATTGACATGACAGGATCACACAGTTGCTGCAGATTTCCAAGTTGTACATCCACAATGTAAATCTCCTGTTCCACATCCACCACATCCCAGAGGGGCTATATTTAATTGAGATCTGTGGAGGCCATTTGAGTACACTGTGCTTATTGCCATGTTCAAGAAACCAGTTTGAGATGATTTGAGCTTTGTGACACACACATTATCCTAGAAGCAGCCATCTAAAGATGGATACACTGTTGTCATAAAGGGATGGACACAGTCAGCAACAATACTCAGGTAGGCTGTAGCATTTAAACAATGCTAAGGGACCCAAAGAGTACCAGGAAAATATCATCACACCATTAAACCACCACCAGCATCCTGAACCATTGATACAAGCTGGTATAGATGCAGGCTTTTATGTCATTTATGCCAAATTCTGACCCTATCATCCAAACGTCAAAGCAAAAATCATGACTCATCAGACTAGGTAATATTTTTCCAGTCTTCTATTATCCAATTTTGGTGAGCTCTTGTGATCTGTAGCCTCAGTCTCCTGTTCTTAACTGACAGGAGTGGCATACTGCTGCCGTAGTCCATCTGCTTCAAGGTTTGACATGCTGTGCATTCAGAGATGCTCTGCTACATACTTTGGTTGTAATGAGTGGTTATTTGAGTTACTGTTGACCTCCTATCAGCTTGACACAATCTGGCCAGTTTCCTCTGAACAAGGCATTTTCACCCACAGAACTGATGCTCACTGGATATTTTCTCTTTTTCGGACCGTTCTCTGTCAGTCGTGTGAGAAAATCCAAGTCACTGCACATCAGCAATTTCTGACATACTGAGACCAACCTGTCTGGCTTTCTTCCCAATTCTGATGCTCAGTTTGAACTTGACCATGTATAGATGTGTAAATGGACTGAGTTGCTTCTATGTGATTGGCTGATTTGGATATTTACATTAACAAGCAGATGAACAGGTGAAGCTAATGAAGTGACCAGTGAGTGTATATCTCATGGAGAATCCCTCTCCTAACACTGTACCAATGATTTATGCATTTTCAGTCTGGATGGGTCAATAATAAATAAAGGACATGGTCTTTATTGCCAATGTGAGAGCTTATTAGCTAACCTTAGCAAGCTGTCTAACATTTTGAAAAGCTTATGCAACATACATCTAATCAAAACTTCCAGTTTCAGAGGGAGGCAAACAGTAGAATCTGGAAAAGTCTAGGGATTCTTTTGAGTTTTGTAAAGCATTTTTATCTAACAGAATGTCAATCCGAGTGATTTTTGCCGCAAACCATACCAGGTTTGGTTTGTTGTGTCTTTTGAGTTGACACGGGGAATTTGTTATGCGAGCTTGGGTATTTTGTTTCCTGTACTTGTGGATTGTCATGTTTGGATTGGGAGGACAGCTTTGTTGTTTTTTTCTGTTGTTTTCTCTTTTTTTTTTTCCTTGTCTGTGTTAATGCAGTTTGTAGTAATAAATAAAACAAAAACTTTATTGGGGAAAGAAAAACTTCCAGTGCCAATTTAAATGACTCACTATTCACGACATTGCATGTGTAGCCACCATTGAAATCAAGGGTCACTGTGCTTAAGTTGACCTTCACCCTCACGCCTCTTTTTTTTTTTTTTTTCTCAGACCAAGGATACTGCATACAAATTGGTCAGGTGGACATTCCTAGATTGAGCAGCTTAAGACACACAATAAATACATACAATACCGCAAAATACAAAGAATGGAGGTAAAAGCATAAGAAGGTTTCTTCACCCTTTTTTGTGAAATGTGATGGGTCTGGCTCACCGTGTTCTGGTGTTCTCTTGTTGCCATTAAATCTACATTCATGAATGTGGTTAATGTTCATTTTCCACAGTGTGTCAACGGTTACGTTTTTTCAATACTTTCATTGTTTGTTCTGAGAGACATTACTGTCACCCTTTGCATCAGCACTGCTAAAATGCTTGCTTAATTGAGTCATAATGGCATCCCTTATGGCAATCATGTCTGAAGGATCATTACAAGATCTGATCAATACGAAAGGTTTGAACTTTTAGTGACCATTTGACAGCTTTCAAGTGAAGTTTGTCTAAAATTGGGACAGGCAGAGGATGGAAACTTTAAATCTTTTATTTTGTTCAGGTCTGTGGGTGTCCACAGACATCCTTAAAGTCTCTAGTCAATTTTAGATTTCTTCTTTGTGTATGTCGTCCTTTCCTCAGCTCCTCCTATTCATCCTCCACTATTTCTTTATCTGCATCTGAGGGTGGTTTGGTGTCTTTGTTGCAGAATCCTCTGTTGAAGTCGGCATGCTTTTTGATCCTCTGGCTGGCCTGTATGTATATTGCTCCTCCTCTCTATGAAAGTCAAGCACACACTGATATGAAAGATTAAAGCACCGGGGAGAGGACGCTTCTTCTCTTTTACAGAACCCGACATCCCGACAGTGTTAGCCTGTTTGTCTGAGCACTCAGGCTTTACTGAATCTGTTTGTGAATGGGTTCTCTGATGTTCCTCCCTTTGTTTCCTCTTGAGATCAGCTAGAGCTTAATAACTGGTTACAATAATGCTGACAGGAAATTAAGATTTTCTGGGCCACTGCAGTAACCTCTAAAGTTTCCACCCTTCCCGACAATTATCTCCTGACACTTTTCCTCCTATTTTCTTTCTTTTTTCCCCTCATTATTCTACCTTTCTCCTATTCCCCTTTGCTGAGATTGGGGGAAAGGGCAAGAGGAGCCTGGCTGTGATATGAAATGTTCTGATTGCGGCTTGGACTCCTGTGTCCTTAAGGAAATTGAATTGACCGGCGGTTATGTCTCAATACAGTGAGCTCAGTGACCTCCTCCCCCTCATTCTTATCAGCCAAGCCCCAGACTCAGCCTGACCATGTCACCAGGCCAGCTCGTTACCGCTCACATCTGGCAGTGTGGGCAGCTACACTGGTGACACAGAAACATTTGAAATTTATGCCTCAAAGGACCATGATGCTGTATTAGAAATCCAAGTTATCGCAGGTTCTGGAGATTCGAGAAGAGCTGCTGGCTGTTTTGCTCCTCCACTTTTCTCTCTACTGTTGTTACAATTACACTTCACTGAGTACCCTTCACTGCCATTCAAATACCTCTTCTTACCTTTTCGTCATCCTCTCACACACCTGACTGCCGATCTCCTTCGTTCCGCGCTGCTTTTTTATTATCTCATCCTGCACTCTTGCTGTTCTACTTGCCCACAGCTCATTTTTTTCAGTGCCTGCTCTTCTTCATCTTTTCTCCCATCGCTCTCCTATGCTGGATTGTAAACACAAAGCACATAATTGCTCCCCGTGGCCCAGTGATTTCCTAGTAATTGCCATAACAATGCTTGCTGGTTTGCTAATGTCCCCATACTCTAGTCTTTGCCCAAGGTCACTTCAGATACAAATAAAAGAAGGCAAGCAAGACAAACAATCCAATTGTTTCCACACGTCTCCCAGGAGGAAACTGTCATTTCACCTGCTCTTCTTTTTGCTGATTCGATTGTTGGAAGTCAGTGTTTTCATGTTGAGGAAAACTGGTTTGAAGGAAGATCATTTTGTCTGGAGCAGTTGCCAGAAGAAACATTAACCTGTCATTTTCATTTCCTTTTGGAAAGTGTCACTGCCCGACCAGCGAGACTGCTTTTTGTCCATTCACATGCTGTGTTCAACCCGCACAGTGTATTTCTTTGTAATTCACACTGAATTGCAGTCTGCTACAATCACCAGCAAATTTAGTGGTTTGACACTGCAGCTCCTTGGAGACTGCAGCATTTTGGCTGCTGTGTAACATCACCTGTTGATGTCACTGAAAAATTCGATCATGTCATCTCAGTCTGCAGCTGTGCATGCAGTCCCAGAAGAACTGAATGGGGAGAGAGGCAAGATGATATGATCCCGGTACCCTTGTGTCCAATGGCTGCTGTGCTGATGGACTACCCTGTGAATGACTGTGACTGCAAAGCGAGGTGGTGTGCCACAGGGGAGGTGGTGCCATCGTGCACCGCCTCCTCCATCTCCCCTCCCCCCCATGATGAATGTAAAATTGATAAAGACTCATTACTATGCGCAGAAAGAGGGAAAACCCATTGACTACCTCAGCAGCTCCTGCTGCTTGTTTGGGGGAAATTAATTTAATAACTGGATCAGTAAAGCACCCTGATCGCAGCCCTTTCTCCAATTTGCATATTAATGTGGCACAATGCGTGCAGTCTGCAATGTTTATGGATGGGTGGGGCTGAGGCAACTGTTTTTTAATTACCTTTACTTTGTGCTGCTCTGGAGGTGTCTGGGATAGGGCCCTGCTGTGTCGCAGTGGAGGCAGGAAAAAAGCAGCAATTCCCTAGTGGAAACTTTGTCATGCTTCTGCATATTTATTAAAAAAGGTATTTTGTCTATGGGATTTTCTTTCTAATGCAAGTTGAAGAGAAATAATTACACCAATATGAATCCAAACTCCTGGATTTCTCTCTTCAGTGATTTCACTCTCAGGCCTTTGTACCTCCCCAAATAAATGAATATCTAAACTCTTATTAAACGTCAGACTTTGGGACAGAAAGTGTGAAGTATTGGGAAATCATTTTATGAATGTGTGTGTGCATTATGAAGATTTGTTGGATGTTTGGAACTGAATACATATTCTGTAAATGCATGAATTATACAACAGTTATATGGGAACAATATGAACTCGTGGGTCTCATCCTGGGGGAAAATTCGGCACACACTGTGGGCAGAGAGAAGAAGTGAGGAAGAGAGGGAAAGAGAGAACAGTTCTCCATTTGAAGAGGCATCAAATGACACCTGAGCCACCAGATAATATAAATATAGTTTTTAAAGGTTGTGAAAAGTTAGAATTTATCATAAACCTCAACTAATGAAATAGGGCGACATTAATCAAATTGCTGCCTACATATCTATTTTAAGTATAGCCCTGGTTATGTTACAAACGAGCAGATATAACCTGCATGAATATCAGAAAGAAGAAATTTAACAGTGCTCAATAGATAAAGGAAGATAAAGCAGTATAAGAGATTCTGAAAAAAAATCTTGGGGTAAAATCTCTACATCCACGCTTTCAACAGCATGTCATACATACTGTATATGTAATGGGATGTACATTAAAACATTTTTAATTAATTATTTTTGCTGTGAATGATGACTTTGTTTTTTGTTGTTGTTGACTGTGTGTGTGTGTGTGTGTGTGTGTGTGTATTACTGATAATTGGATCATGTTTGGATCATGTCAGGTAGCTGACCCACATGGCACACCTGATGTTCAGCTACAGTTGCCAACAGAATATAACCCTGGTTCTTCTCTCACTGGATTGTTAGACTGGTAGTGTAACTCATACTTGTGTAGTCATCTAAATTTGAAGCTTTGCTGGCATAATCCTGTTAATCCATACCTTGTACTTACCTGATCTGTCCTCTTTCACCTGCCTGCTCTCACCCACTAAGACATACCTGAGCTTAAACCTGTTCGTTTTGTGAATATGTAACTGCACTCAAGTCCATGTAGAAACTGATTATTCTTACCATCCATGCATCCATCTTGCATCCATGCCTGTAAAAACCACTGAAGACTCATCTGTAACCTTCCTTGCAAAGACAATAACTACTTACCTGGACCACCAGCCTGTGAGAACAGAACACTCTTACCTGTCAAATCATCTGGTGGTAACTGGACTTCAGCCAGTAAAGAAACAGAGACTTGAAACTCATTACTTGAATACCTGTTTCAGTATATGCAAATACTTTCTCATTATAAATTTGAAAGTGTTCATTAAAATAATTGAACTGCATCTGGCGTTTCCTGTCATTCAGTTCTTTGCACAAGCTGTGACAGTTTAGTTTGTGAATTATGTGAAGCGAAATAACCTTGTTTACATCACATCATCAAAGTTCCTTATCTCTACAACTAAACATTTACAACAGTTATGACATTTAAATTGTATTCAGTTCTTCAAAGATGCTGTTGTTTACATCTTCATTAGATGAGGCTTGTATTAAAGTACAAAAATGTCACAAGGTCAAAATGTCAAATTGTGCTTTGTGTGTATAAGTGACTGTGTGTTGTTTGTAATTATGTTGCTCTGATGTTGAGTCAGATGGATTACTCTGGGGTGAAGTCATCTGTTGTCATCATCTGTTGAGGCAGGTGTGAATTAGGAACAGCAGGTTCAATTGTGAGTTGGTATTATCTTGCAGAAAGTCAAACTATATTGGTTCACAAATGTATTATGGATAAAAGATACTGTACAGAGAAAGTATATTACATTGTGACATGAGCCAGTTCTGATGCACCATTAAAAAATACACTACTTAACATTTGCCACTCCCAAAGTATGAGATCTTGGAAATACTGGAGTGATGTCCTATGAATTTGGCCACTTTAGTCTTATAGTTCTACAGTTCTGTGTATTAGCAGCTTACAAGTACAGATTTTTAAAACGAGGGGCACTTATGGGCACTGCTCTGGTGTTTTCTGTTGCACATTTTTTTTCTCCTTTGGAAAACTTTCTAATTTGTCACAGGAAAGAGGAAGAGGAAAGGGATTTGTTGCTTCAGAGAGCCCTACTCATCTCTTTTGATCTTCTGGGGGGAGAGCACAGCATCTTGTCTCAGTGACATACAGTATAGGAGGCCTGCTTTATAAGACATAAAGCAGGCCTCCTATACCTAACCTGGATTTCACTTTGCTTGTCACTCTGCCTGCCTCCCTCACAACCCTTTACTTTTCTTGCCTGAACTTTCTTATTTAGCCTGCCATATTTGAAGTTTCCTGTATTTCATTGCTGCTCATGAGCCACCCTGCAGTTCTGATGCTGAGCATGTTTCATATAGCTACACAATGTTTGAAAACAGAAGCTATTTTAATAAACACAGCCATCATCTTTTTACTAAGTTTAAAGAGTAGCTTGCAACCAGTGCAAAATACTAGCAAACAAACTTGTGGACTCATTGACAATGGTTCCTTCAAATGTATTCAGTTTATTTTTCTTGGATTACAAACACTACTTATACTCATTTTGGTTAATGGGATACAACTCAATATGGTGTTAATTGGGTCAGACCAGTAAACCAAAGCATAATAACCCACTGTATTAGAAAACATGTTAAAATATTTGCCTTTCTTTTAGCACAAATAAGTACATTGCAACAAAAAAATCACATTTGATGATCCATCCATCCATCCATCCATCCATCCATTTTCTATGGCTTATGTGGGGCTGGGTCATGAGGGCCTAAGTAAAGAAGCCCGGACCTCCCTGTCCCTGGCCACCTCCTCCAGGTTTTCTATGGGAACACCAAGGTATTCCCAAGCCAGCTGAGAGATATAATCTTTCCAGCATGCCCTGGGTTTACCCCAGGGCCTCCTCCTGTTAGGAAATGCTTGAAACACCTTACCCAGGAGGCATCCTAGTCAGATGGCTGAACCACCTCAACTGCCTCCTTTTTGTGGAGGACTAGCAGCTCTACTCTGAGCCTCTCTTGAACGACTGCACTTTTCACCTTATCTGTAAGGGAGAGGCCAGCCACCCTTTGGAGGAAGCTCAGTTCTGCCACTTGCGTCCACAACCTCATTTTTTTAGTCACTACCCAAAGTTCGTCACCCTTTTATGCTCAGCTCTTTACCATGACAGACTGGTGCAGCATCAGCATCACTGCAGCTGCAGCCCAAATCAGTCTGACAATTTTCTACTTCTCCCAAGATATTTAAACTCCTTCACTGCAGCAAATCATGCCTGACCTGGAGTGGGCACTTCACCCTTTTCCAGCTCGTTCCCACTGCTTAACGCTCAGCTGTGAACCACTCTGGTGCTAGCTGGAGGCCACCACCTTATGAAGCCAACAGGATTATATCATCTGCAAAAATCAAGAGATGAGATTCTGAGGCCATCAAGGTAGAAGCGTACTGCTAGTTTGCTATGCCTGGAAATTCTGTCCATAAAGATCATGAATAGAATTGGTAACAAAAGGCAGAGGCCCTGGTCCATGAGATCTTCAGCTCACACCTCCGGTAGAACTTCAACACCATTTGAAGGGAGGCTGAGTACATTGAGTTTGAAATGATCATGTTCTGCACTTCCATTGCTGAGGCTGCTGCACAGAGCTGTAGCTGCAAGGTGGTTGGTGCCTGCCATGGTGGTAATCCATGAACCAGATGGTGGACACCGGCGGTGAAGAGAGCAAATAAGTTGAAGAAGGAGTCCTGTCAGGCTTGATTAGCCTGTGGGATGTCAGAGCCAGCTGATGGGTGGCACCAGGCCAAGTGGAATGTCGTTTGGGCGGTGGCTGAAGGAAAAACTCAGGTGTGGGAGGAGTTTGATGAGGCCATGGAAAAAGACTTTAGTTCTGCCTCAAAGCAACTCTGGCAAACCGTCAGGTGACTCAGGAAGGGAAAGCGATGCTCAGCTCATATGATGTATAGTGCAGGTGGGATTCTGCTGTCTTAAACTGCGGATATAATTGGATGGTTGAAGGAATACTTCGAGGACTTCCTTCCTCCCACTGATACATCTTCTGTAGAGGAAGCAGAGTCTGTGGATGAGGGGGATGACTTGCATGGGGGCAAGGTCACTGAGGTAGTTGAACATCTCCTTGGTGGCAGGGCCCCTGGATCCACCCTGAGTTCCTTAAGGCCCTGGATGTTGTAGGACTGTTTTGATTTACACTCCTCTGCAATGTTATGTGGAGATCTGGAGTGGTGCCTCTGGATAGGCAGACTGGGGTGGTGGTTCCCATTTTTAAGAAGGGGGACCGGACGGTGTGCTCCAGCTATACTGGGATCACACTCCGCAGCCTCCCCGGGAAGATCCATTTATCAAACAAATGAACTAAATTCTGTATGCTATCTGAAAATAAGTGCAATTTTACCGTTATGCCTTGGTTTTTCAATGTGTAGTCAGCTACTGGCATTACAAATAAGCCCATCAATTAAAGAAAGGCATCAGTGTGGGTTGTGCTGGTCAGTTAGTAAGCTGTAAAAAGTGCCAGTGATTCAGACCTCTGGCTAATAACAATCCAACTTTCATTCTTCACATTTTTCAGCACAATGCTTCCTGGTTCAAACTCTAAACACAGAAATCAAACCCTGCTGGCCCTAAAATGGGCCAGCAGGCTATATGTAGGTATCCCTGGACTAATAAGTGCGCACACACACACACAATAATAAAAAAAAACAGGTTTAAGAAAACAGTTATTATCCCTATGATCCTACTTAAAATTATTTTCCCAGTCTGGGAGGTTTCTTGATTTAAGTAGGTTAAGCAGTGCTTAACCTGCGTTAAAGAGAACATATTAAGTGATTCATGTTTAGGGAACACTTCATAAGGAATTAACGAAGGCTTTTGGTCTGTGCTGGTGTACTGTTTAAAAAGATATCAGTTATCACTTCATGTTTTGAACACTGCAGGCTTGATAGAGCAATGCCTTGAGAGGAGTGTGCTCATACTGTTTGCATCTAATCTAAAACCAGTTTCTTTCTCCAACCTCACCTCCACATTCACCATTAACATGTAAGCTAAAGGGAGTTTCTATTACATCATCACTCCTTGACAGTATTCTGTGCGTGAGGAGCAACAAAGTCAGAGCGTAGATGCTAAATATAAACTTCACATCAGCAATAGTCAGTTCCAGCAGGTTTCCTGAAACTGTAACTATACTGCAGTGCGTTTCAGTGAACACAGTATCTACTATCTGTCAGCACAGTATCTACAGGTTGCAGAGACTGATGTGAAACCTTCAGTAGGCTAGTAGCTTATAGTTAACACAGTGGTAACTACTAACTATACCTGTAAAACAAACAAATGGCAGTGCATGGGAGCACCTGCAAAGGTTGCTTTTCTTCGTGTTGGCGCTTGTTGATCACATGGTTTAATGAAGAACTCCCAGCAGCTTTTTCCCCAGTAAGGTTTTAATCATTTTAGGTTTTGATCTTTGCAAGAATAAGCTATAGAAATGGATGCTACAAAAATATTTTCTTTCAGAGCTCACTATATTGGTAAAGGCTCCACCCCTTTGCACGTCGCTGTATGTGTAGACAAACTCCGGCTCCATGTTAAACTGGGATATCATCGTCTTCAGTGCTGCTGCTGCTGTTATCAGTCTTTTTGTTGAAAAAATAGGGGCTGCGTGGACTTAATGTTGTAAAACTTTTTATTCACACGGGCACTCCTATATACATTTGTATTGCAGGTCTATTTTTTGTCCCAAATGTGGGTGAAACTGTTATGGTCCTGCCTGGGTTACTTTCCCAGTGTTTTTGAGTTTTTTAACCCTTTTGGTATTTAAACATTCTGATGATCCCTGGTTTGTTTTCGGTTTATTCTCTTTCTTGTATTCCTTCTGCATTAGGCTGTTCCTAGTCCACTCTTGGTTATTTATTGTTTACATTGTTTCATGTGTTTTCTCCTTAAGTATGTACAGTATACTTAGTTTGTTCCTAGGTTTCCCAGCGGCTTTAGAATTTAGTTCTCTTTGTGTTTCTCCCTCAGTGTTCCTCCCTCTTGTGTCAACTCTTCATTCACGTGTAGATTTCCTTGGTGTGTTGTTTTCTTATGTTCATTCAAGCATCTTTTTAGATTTCCTGTGTGTCTGTCTTCTTGTGTTGTCAAGTCTGTGTTCCTGTCTGTGTTCAGTTGTTTCCTCTTTTACTTTGATGATCTTTTGGCTCTTGTGCTTTGTATTTAGTTTATCTTCCTTGTCTCGTCTTCCGTGATTACTTTTAGCTATTACTTCCACCTGTTCCCTGCTCCCTAATCATTCCTCTCTATATATTGTCTTTCTCCCCTTTGACCTTTGTCAGAGTCTGTGCGTGTATACCTGCATTTACTAACATCAGTGTTCCATTTACCAGCGTTTTCATAGTTCCAGTGTTTCCTTGCCTTAGTGTGTGCTCCCAGTTTAGGTTTCCTATAGTTTAGCCTTCAGTATCCTATGTTTGTGTTTGGTATTTCTGTAAGCTTCAATAAAGGCTCGCTTTTCTTTACCCTGTCTCACTGCCCTGTGTTCTGCATTTGGGTCCTCACTCCTCCCACGCTCCACACGGTGTGCCTCTGTGGACCATAAGAGAAATGCTCGCTCATACATGGTGACACCTGAGCACTACAGAGTCATGAAGCATCAAAGCAAAAAAATTGTGTTGGAGGATTTTTTTATAATGGAGTTGTTCAAGTTACTCAATGGACTGTTGCAGCCATCGACTATTCTACTGCAAAGCCATGCTACTGTAATAATTCAGTATGCAGTTTAACATTATCTTGCTGAAATATACAAGACCTTCCCTGAAAAGGAAGGATGGGAGCACATGTTTCTCTAAAACATGTACATACCTTTCAGCACTGATAGTGCCTTTCCAGATGTGAAAACTGCCAATTCTATAGCCACTAATACACTCCCTTATGAGCAGAGATGCAGGTTTTTGAACTGAGTGCTGATATCTTTAGTCTGGAGGACACTGGATCCGTGTTTTCCAAAATGAATTTCAAATTTTGTTTCCTCTGACCACAGAACAGTTCAGATATGGCTTCTTCTTTGCATACATTTAACCTGCATTTGCACACCAAACTGTGTTCACAGTCAATGATTTCTGAAAGTGTTTTTGAGCTCATACAGTGATTTCCAAGACAGAATCATGCCTCTTTTTAATGTGGTGCTAATCATGAGGCAGACTTTCTATGTTATCTTGTGAATAAAATATGCATTTATGAGATCTGCAAAACATTATATTTATATTCTGCTTTTATTTACATCTTACACAGTGTCCCAGTTTTTTTGGAATTGGGAATGTGCTGGTACTTTAAACAAAATCTGGAACTGCTCGCACAAACACATCAAATGATAAAAAGTAAACATTGCAAATTTATACATTTTATTTAGACTGGGAGGAGAATTAGCTTTTGGAACAGGCAAAAAAGTCAAATTGCATCTTTCTTAACTGCACCAACAGGGGCCGGTTATAGAAGGGCAATCTGGAGCTGAATTGTAAATGCTTTTAAAATTGTATTTTTTTTATTATTATTTTACTGCGAGTGTATCAGTTTGTCATTTTAGCAGGTAAGCTCAAGTTTACAAAAATATGAGCAACTTTTAAGTAGATCTTGACAAGAAAATGGACTAACTCTGAGTGAAAACCTTTTGTAAAGTTATGAGGATGTTAAGCGGCCCAAAAGTACATTTCATTTACATTTCAAAATGACAACAGCCGTATAATAAAGAAGTTTGGGAAATGTGTGAAAGCCTGTGGTGGCTTTCATCAGTGGCAACCCATGATGCTCCCCATCCAGTCTGGGTGACCTTGAACAATTTTGCTAAGAAGAAATTGGAAAAAAAAAGAAACAGTTATGCCAACAAACAGTGACTGAATGTAACGATTGAAAATAGCTTTCTGAAATTCTACACTCCATCATTACTGATGACCCTTCAAATAAAAGGTTCTCTCTCTTAAAATGACATCAGAGATTTTAGTACTGCTTTATTTTAGAGTCGCCTGTTGTTACCAGTGGTAAAAGCAAATGTGGTTACCACCGATCATCAATTCTGGCAGCAGCAAAACAGATTGTTGTCATTTTAATGGATGAGACAGACAAAGATTGCAATTTTTTCCATTATTTTGGTACTTCATGCTGCATGTGGAATCAGTCTGTGAAGAGTGACCTTTGCTCAGAAAATCTGCAGCCTGTTGCCTGCAGCTCTTCTCTCTTTCTTCCATTACTCCCTGTAATGTTTTAAAACTAATCTGCTGTAACAAATTAGTTTTCTTATTTGGTAGACACATTACAGAAATACATGCTAAACTCACTGACAATGATCTTGCAGTTTTTGGATAGAATTCATAATAAAAGTCAATACATATGATAGTGACTTAAGAGAAATGCATGTACATTCAAATCTTTGTGACTTCTTTGTGACTTCAATTGACTTGGTAAAAAATTTATATACTTATTAGGCCCGAGCCAACCAGAGGGTCGGCGAGGAGCCTATTGGGACGTGGTCGCAAGTGACCCCAGACCTCATGGGGACGTGCATCAGGCCGCGACGTTTCCGAAAAGGTATATATGAGGAGCCTAATTGGAATTGTTAAGAGTTCTTCATTATTTTTTTTCTTTATTCTTCTTCCTTTTTTTCTTTCTTCCGCTGTCATCACTAATTTGACCCCTTGAACATATACGAAAACTCACCAATTTTTCCACAGAGGTCAGGTCTGGCGAAAAATTTATTTATTTTAATGTCGCAAAGAGCAAACTCTAAAAGGGGGCTCCACGGCGCCCCCCAAAAAATTAAATTTTTTGGCTTCCTATGGGAGAGGCCATGATCAACTTTGTCGTAGAACAACGAAATTCGCATCACCCATAGATCTTGTCACGACAAGCAAAAAAATCCTCTTGGAGCATCCCCACACAACAAACAGGAAGTCAGCCATCTTGGCCTGAACTTTGCTCTTTGGCAAGTCTGCAATATTCCACGCCTCGTATTTGAAACATCTCCTCCTAGGGCGTTACACCTACAGACACCAAAATTGCTCAGCATAATCTACACAAGTAGGGCATCAAAAAATATTTGTGGTTTTATAGAATATTTAAACGGTCTTCCCACAAGGTGGCGCTGAACTTGGCCTTCGTTTTGGCCTAATTTACCCTCACCTTTTCTGTCATCCCTCATGCATGCCTGGTCCAATTTGTCCCAAACTTTAATAAGTCCCAGCCTGTATCCATAAATGAAGACACAATGGCAATTCCCGCAATAGCGCACCCTACATAATCAAAATAAAATTTACATGGAGGTCAAATCATTTAGTTACTCCTACAATTATGAAATTTGGGTTCCACATTCTGTATATCACCTTGATCAAAAAAGTCAATCAGACCCATGCCTCATTTTGCACCCCGCCCCCGTAACCACGCCCCCAATTCCCCATTGGTTTTCAATGGAAAACCTAACATTTCTGCATGACACTTTATTCACATCTTTTGAGCTGTATAATGACCAAAAACATTTCCAGTAAAGCCCTTGATGATGTTACACTGCAGAGGGGTGTGGCCCTGGCACCATGGCGAGCTTCGATCCTTCGCCATGACATTTCGATTGCATCTCTTTCTCATATACTTTGTCTGATTGCCCTCAAACTTCACAAGTGTAATGAGGACACACCCCTGCACACATCCAAGTGACATTTGATGACAGTGACAGCGCCACCTAGTGGAAACAGGAGGTTGCTTAAATTCAAACACTCATTGTCCAATCTGCACCAAACTTAACAAGTGTGATGAGGACCCACTCCTGAACACATGCACATGAGATTATTCAATGACAGCCGCAGCGCCACCTATTGGAAACAGGATCCCAATGACACATCGAATCTGCATCAAACTTCACAATTGTGATAAGGACTCACCCCTCAATACATGCATATGACATTTAATGCCGGTTGCAGCGCCACCTACTGGAAACACGTACAATAACAGCTCTAACTCGGGTTTTACATTCGGCAGAAGAAGCGGCACGCTGGGGGTTTGCGAGGCTTGCATGCGGCTCTCTGGAGATTTGCAGGGCTCGCAGGTGGCTCGCTGGGGGTTTGTGGGGCTCGCAGGTGGCTCAATGGGGGTTCGCGGGGGCTCACAGGCGGCGAGGGCCTTTAATGCTGCTTGCGGCTTTAATTTACTTTGTATTTGGTAGTTTGTTCCCTGTGACATCTTTCATTTTTTTTTGGTTGGTGAAAAGTGTTTGTCTTTCTCTAAAATCTTTTTTTTTTTTTTTTTTTTTTTCAGTTATATTGACTTACCAGCCTGTTATTGCTCAGCTTGTGGCTATATTATGATGTTTGTATTTATGTATCCTGACTCCTTTTCCCTTCTGGCACACTGGAGTTGAAATTTCATCTCTTTTCTCCAACAGCATCTTACTGTAATTACAGAAAGAAAAGAGACATCCCAAAAAAAGCATTCAGTTCTATGGTAAACCTTTACTGCCTCAGCGAGGAGCGCACTGTTTTGACATCAGGGTTATAAATGGAATGACCCGTGTTTGCAACCTAGAATGAATCTACTGTCCTTCATAAAACAGCACTTAATGAGATTAGGGATGCAAGTGCTGAATCAATGGAAGTTTAAAACACAATTAAAGAGGACAGTAATGAGGAAGAGGTGAGTAGAGTAAATTAGCCTCTTCCCCTGCTAAACCCGCTTGACACCTGGCACCTTTGCATGCCTTTTGAGTTCAAACATGACTAGGGAGTGTGGAGAAAATAAGCAAACTGAGTGTAAGTTATGTTCCAAGTGTGGCTGAGGGCACAGCTAATGAGGAAGATGGTGTAAAAAGGTATAGTGAAGGGATGAATAATACAAGACTGGGGCGATTTGAAATTTTTCCTGTCAGAGGACAGAAGTAGCTATATGACCTACTGTATGAATAAAAGGGACAGAAAGCAAATATACTCTACTTGTACTCTACAGTTTAATCAACAAGGAGTGTCTCAAGGCCAGCTGCACTCACAGATGATTGTGTTTCCATCAAAACAAACCCCTCTTCCCGAGGATGGCTGCATGATTAAACTGGAACTGCTTTTGCTTCTTAATTCTTGGGCTGCTCTGTATCTCTGCCCCTACCAGTGAATCTCACTCCATGCACTTTATCAAGCCAGTTCTGTTGCTGCCACCTGCACTCAATTAGTCCAAGTGCATGTGCAAATGCATGTTCATACCCACTTTAAGTAAATCAAACCAGCAAAGCCACACTTTCACCCATTGTTCCTTTTGGATTGCAGCTCTGCATTCATGGAGGCTGCTCATGCTGAGAGATTTCTGTAGGGTAATACGTGCTGTCTTGATTACTTATTATTCACACCAACTTTGAATTTAAAGTGGATTCTTTTGTTTTTCCTATAGGGTCCTGCACAGCTCTGCGATGAGAAAATGTGCAAAGTTACAGCTAACTCGGACAGCAAAGAAAAATGTAACTGAGGTTAAATAACATAAAATAACTTCCATATTTTAATGCACATCATTCGATTCAACAGCTCTGCTTTAAAGTTTTTAATTTTGCCATTAAGCCTGGAATGATGAAATAATGTATGAATAGCACAACAAGTCATTTTGTGTGTTTTACCTTAACACTAATCCTAAGATAACATTTGAAATATTGTCATTGTACAATTTTCAGTTTAATATAGTGTTTAAATTGGTTGTAGATGATTCAGTTAGATATTAATTTACAGTACTGTGCAAAACTCTTGAGTCACCCCTTATTTTTCTATATTTCACTTCCAAGGAGACAGATTTTCCTGTCATTTTTAAAGTGGTCTTGAGCTTCTCCGGGCTTTCTGAAGGGCTTTGAAAGTTTTTCTCTGGACTGCGGCTGATTTATCACTTATTTTCAGTCCAATCGTTGTACCTGAGGACATTTCAGAGGAATGTGTTTTGTTTGTTAAATCATTTAACATTGACCTATGAATCACTCAAGCGCAAGAAAAGCAACAGAGATCTTGGCAATGAATTTTATCTTTAGGCAGTTTGTTATTAGCAGCCTGTCACAAAACACATAATTTGTTTCCATATCTTTTAGAATAGAATAGAATAGAATAGAATAGAATGCCTTTATTGTCATTATACAGGATGTACAATGAGATTGGAGGACCACTCCTGTTCAGTGCCATGTAACAGAAAAACAAACTCTCTAAAATAAAAATATTATGAAAATATTATAATCTAGTATGATCAATATAATCAAGAGATATACAGAAATAAACAATGTGTAAAATATAAAAAAAATAGCATGTATAAAAATATATACATACATTGGTGCATCTGTACATTGTAAGAAAAGTAAATATGTGTATACATATAATAATGAAGATGATGAATATTGCACTTGGTGAATGAATATTGCACTAGTGAATGAATACTGGATATTACACAATATAGGAATGTCAGATATTGTTCAGTATGAATAATATAATATTGCACAGTTACAGTGGGTGAGTGTGTGAGTTCAGGGTGGTGATTGCTCTGGCGAAGAAACTGTTCTTGAGTCTGTTTGTTCTGGCTTTGATGCACCTGTAGCGCCTGCCAGAGGGCAGCAGGTCGAACAGGTCAAAGCCAGGGTGTGAGCTGTCCTTGATGATGTTCCTGGCTCTGCTGATGCAGCGGGAGGTGTAGATGTCCATCAGGGAGGGGAGAGGGCAGCCAACGATTCTTTGTGCTGTCTTGACTACCCTCTGAAGCCTGACCCTGTCTGCCTCAGTGCAGCTGCCGTACCATACTGTGATACAGTACGTCAGCAGGCTCTCAATGGATGAGCGGTAGAAGGTCAGCAGCAGGTTTGAGTCCAAGTTGTTCTTCCTGAGGACCCTCAGGAAGTGAAGTCGCTGCTGAGCCTTCTTGATAACAGCTGTGATGTTATCTGACCAAGAGAGATCAGCAGAGATGAGGACACCAAGAAACCTGAAGGCGTGGACCCTCTCCACATGCTCGCCGTTGATGTAGAGGGGAGCTGGGTCAGTCCTGTGCTTCCTGAAGTCGATGATGATCTCTTTGGTTTTCATGGTGTTCAGTACCAGGTTGTTCTCTGAACACCAGGCTGTCAACTTCAAGACCTCTTCTCTGTAAGCTGCCTCATCTCCCTTCGAGATGAGTCCGACCACTGTGGTGTCGTCAGCAAATTTGACGATGAGGTTGTTATTGTGGGCCGGACTGCAGTCATGGGTGTAGAGGCAGTACAGGAGGGGGCTCAGCACACAGCCCTGTGGGGAGCCAGTGCTCAGTGTGCGGGTGGAGGAGAGATGGGGGCCAAGTCTCACAGTCTGGGGCCGGTTGGTTAAGAAGTCCTTGATCCAGGAACATGTGAGAGGGGGGAGGCCCAGGGTGTGCAGTTTGGTGGTGAGAATGTCCGGGATGATTGTGTTGAACGCTGAGCTGTAATCCACAAAGAGCATGCGAGCATAGCTCTGCTGCTGCTCCAAGTGGCTCAACACAGAGTGGAGAGCTACAGCGATGGCGTCCTCTGTGGATCTGTTTGCTCGATATGCAAACTGATGGGTGTCGAAAGTGGGGGGCAGGTGGTCTTTGATGTGCTGGAGAACCAGCCTCTCAAAGCACTTCATGATTACCGGTGTGAGGGCCACAGGGCGGTAATCATTTAGGCTGGTGACAGATGACCTTATGGGCACGGGGATGATTGTGGCTGTTTTTAGGCAGGGGGGGATGACTGCTTGGGCCAGGGAGCGGTTGAAAATCCTGGTGAGAATCAGGGTGAGCTGGTGGGCACATGCTCTGATCACCTTGCCAGGTACTCCGTCTGGTCCGGTAGCCTTCCTGGGGTTCACTGCCAGGAGCACGCGCCGTACCTCATGCTCCTGGACAGTGAGTGGGGTGCAGCCTGGTGGGGGGGGCAGGACTGGAGCAGATGGGTGGTCCTGAGGCATCTCAAAGCGAGCAAAGAAACAGTTAAGTTCCTCTGCTAGTGACACACTCAGGTCTCCTGCAGTCACATCACAGCCTCTGAAGTTTGTGATGTTCTGAATGCCCTGCCACACCTCCCGTGTGTTATTGCTGGACAGATGGGACTCTATTCTCCTCCTGTAGTCCGTTTTGGCTTTTTTAATTCCTCTTTTCAGGTCAGCTCGAGCAGCACTGTACAGAGCTCTGTCGCCTGACCTGAAGGCAGCATCACGGGTTTTGAGGAGTGAACGGACCTGGCTATTCATCCAGGGTTTCTGGTTAGGGAAAACCCGGATGTTTTTGCTGACAGTCACATTTCCGATACAGAACTTAATGTAGTCCAGTACCGTCCCTGTGAATGTTTCTAGGTCCTCGTGTTCGAATAAGTCCCAGTCTGTGTATGCAAAGCAGTCCTGTAGGTCGGAGAGTGCGTTTTCAGGCCAGGTTGTAATGGTTTTTACAGTAGGCCTGGCTCTCCGTCTGAGGGGGGTGTATGCTGGGGTGAGCAGCAGGGAAAGATGGTCGGACTGGCCGAGGTGGGGGAGGGGTTTGGCTCTGTAAGCGTTCTTAATGTTGGAGTAAACATGGTCAAGAGTGTTCTCCCCTCTTGTGGAACATTTGACATGTTGGTGGAATTTCTGGAGTACAGTCTTTAAGTTGGCCTTGTTAAAGTCTCCCGTGATAATAAGAACACCGTCGGGGTAGACCCGCTGCTGTTCGTTAATGGCGTTCAGCAGGAGAGAGAGCGCCATGCTAACGTTAGCATCGGGAGCTATATACACAGCTGTGACGATCACTACTGTTAGCTCTCTGGGTAGAAAAAAAGGGCCGACATCTTACAGACATGTACTCGAGGTCTGGGGAACAATGTTTGTCTATGATTGTTCCGTTGTTACACCAGTCCTCATGCACGTAAATACAGAGACCCCCTCCCCTGCTCTTACCGGAGTCCTTGGTCCGATCTCCGCGTAGCAGAGTGCGGCCTGCTAGCTGCACGCTAGCATCGGGAATGTGGGGGTTTAGCCAGGTCTCGGTGATAATCATTACACAGCAGTCACGAACATAGCGATTTACAGCCAGCTCTAACTCTAGGTTGTCCGTTTTATTTACCATGGACCTGGCGTTGGAGAGATACAGGCTCGGCAGAGGAGGCCTGTGTGGTTGGCATTTCAGCTTCAGCATAGAGCCGGACCTGCAGCCCCGCTTCTGCTTCCTCTCCCTCCGCCGTCGGCGGCGCCTTCCAGACCCGATAACAATCCACGGAGCCCCCGGCGGTCTCGCTATGTTGTCTGGGATGTTATGAGTATAGTGAAAATCACTCGATACTGATATCTTGTGCCGGTAGCCAATGCCCACAAGATCCTGGCGTGTGTAGCAGTTGTTTGCAGAGACAAATGCACCAAAACTAACAAATATGAAATACAAAAAGTACAAAAAAGAGCACCGAAAGGAAGAGCCGTGAGCCGTGAGCCGCTGCGTCTGTGCGCGCCGCCATCTTGTTGAATCTATAAAAAATGCCAAATATAACACAGTTTGACAGACATAAAATAGTATTTTTGCACCAAGAAGGGTATTCCCAAAGAGCTATTAGCCAAAAACTTATTTGCATATCTTTGCATGGTGTGTAGTGTGCCCTTAGAAAAGGGAACAAGTGGAAGAAAAAAGAAGACACTTATCTACAGCAGGTAAACAGTACTGTACCTGAAAGGTTTTAAGAAATGGGAAAAATTTTGCCAAGACCTGAATAGGACCTGCTGGTGCTTCAGTTGAGCCATCTAATATTTACTGAAGCCTCATCAGTCATGACCTCAGTGGAAGGGTGGCTGTCAAAAAGCCACTCATAAGGAGGGGAAACGGAGAGAAAAGGCTGAGTTGTGCCATTTTACACAAGAACCTGATTGAAAATCAGTTACAACAGGTGCTATGGAGCGATGAATCCAAATGTGACATTTTTGGTTTAAATCATCATCAGTATATACAGAGCAGGTCAGGAGAGAGGTACAACATTTGTGCATGCCTACATTTGTAAAACATGGTGGAGGCTCTGTTATGGTTTGAGGCTGCATTTAAACCAGTGGTGCTGGGGAGCTTGTCAAAATTGCTGGAATTATGACTGCAGAGAAGTACCATCAGATTTTGATCCCACATGCAATACCACGTGGAAAATGTATGATTGACAGTGGCCTTTTTTTTTTTCAGCATGACAATGATCCTGAAAAAAAAAAAAAAAAACCCTCACAATGCAACAAAAGCATACCTGGATAGAACACTATCAGCCATGCACTGGCTTCCCCAGAGCCTGGGCCTCAACATTATTGAAGTAGTGTGGGATCATCTTGACAGAGAATGGAACAAAATGAAGCAAAATGCACTACTAAAGCAATGCAGGGAGTTTTTTAAGGCCAGAAAGTGGAATATTCTTCAGTAGCTAATCTCATCCCGACTGAGCATGCATTTCACTTTCTAAAGACAAAACTAAAGGCAAGAAGACCCACAAACAAACGACAACTGAAGACAACTGAAATAAGGGCCTGGCATAGAATCACAAAGAAGGAAAACCACTCCTTGGTGATATTAATGAGTTCAAGACTTCATGCATCATTGCATGCAAAGGAATTTTTTTTTTTTTTTTAATGATTAATACTTGTGAGCTCCTGCAAATAGGGGACTGTGTTTCAAAGTGGCTGTGATTTCTCAGTGGTTAATGCAGTATTTTTGTTCAGCTCCTTAAATTAAAGCCGAAAGTCTAGCCCATATTCATCATATAACTGTAACTTTAATATGTTTTGATAGAATAACAAAAAAACGAAACAAAAAACCTGTGGTAGTGCACCTAACTGTAGATGGCATAAAAGCAACATCTTTCACTAATTGTTATTTTCTAAAACAATTCAATCTATCTGCTCAACTGAAACCTCTCATACTAGCTTATAATTTACTTTTTAAAAACACGTTTGACATGCCAGCCCTGAATCTACAGCACTACCTGAATCACAGCCACCATTTTCAATCTACTGTCTTTAATCCTCGATGATCCTGAGCAAAGACGACACACAAGTACTGTTGCTCAGCAGCAGGGGGTTGTACCTGGCCTTAGCTGAAGATGATCTATTCTGACACAGATGTGATCATACAATGCTCAAATGGGGTCACCCATAATGATTTGGTGCTGTTCCACATACCCCTGATCTTTAGCGTTGTTATTGCCACACCTACTGGCACTTTGTCTGAGCACTGGCTGGCACAGCAGCACCCACGCTGGTGCTTACAAAGCTAATATTTGCTTCATACCTGCTGGAGACTTTGTTTCTTTTTAAGAAACATGAATTTGTAAGGAAAATTGATCAAAAGTAAAGAAAACATTCTGCTTAAGAAATGTTGCATTGTGTGGAATGGATAGATATTCCATTCACATTTCTCAGATGAGTCCCTCTTTCCGGTCTCTTGGCTTTATTCTTCAGCTTAGCATGGGCACTCATTATTTCTTTGCTTGCTTTCGCTTAAGAAAAAAGTTTTGTTGGCTTGAAAGTGCAGTCCTGTGTTTCCACTCATGGCCATAATTAGTTATGCCTAACTTCAAATACCATTTCGTGCTTGTGAAACTGCAAATTAGAGGGGTTTTTTAAAAGGTGAAATTCTTTTTACTATAGATAATATTTTGGTGTGTTTTATAAGGCTGGACTGTTTTTAAACAGCTTTTGTGTGTGTGTGTGTGTGTGTGTGTGTGTGTGTGTGTGTGTGTGTGTGTGTGTGTGTGTGTGTGTGCGTATGTTTATAATACCTTGTGGGGACAATTTTCCTGACATATACTACGTTGTGGGGACCAATTGCTCCTTGTGGGGACTGGAACCTTGTCCCCACAAGGGGAAACCCTGTTTTTGGGTCAGGGGTCAGAGTTAGGGCTAAGGTATGAATTGAGTTTAGGTTAGGGTTAGGGTTAGGTATGTGATGGTTAGGGTTAGGAAAAGGGTAAAGGTAAGGTTTAGGCTGTAGAAATGAATGGAAGTTAATGGAAATTCCCCACAAAGATAGCAAAACACACTTGTGTGTGTGTGTGTGTGTGCAGCTGGAGAGCAGAGAGTGGTGTACCTGTTTTAAATTCAGCCTCTGTTAACTTTTGTTGGTTTCTTTGTTAATCAGTTACATTTACATGTGAAGTCAAATTATCAAAACTCCAAAACATTTATTTTCCCCTTCAACACTATTTCTGTTTGATTTTTTCAGATACTTTGTAGCTTTGTTTATTTAATTGTGCTTTAAATGTCAGACACTACTGTGTATCAACTCATTGGGGTTCTCTTCAGCATTGCACTCATTGATAGAAAGGTCATCCGGGATAAATCCACCATTGTTACGAGGAAGAGGAAAAAAAAGTTGAACCTCCTATATTATTTTATGTTGCAGCCCCCACAAAGCACGCACAAACCTTATAAATGAAAGCACTGAAATGAGGCACAGCGGGACGCTGTCTTTTTCACCACTCTCCTCTATGCAGCACGAAATGCCAATATGGCTTCTGAAATATTTCAGTGGTAAATAATGACAAAGATGCAATAAAAGGTCTGCAGGTTGAGAATTTCGTGTGAGCGGTGTGCCGCTGCGTGCTTTGTGTTTTATCATTTCTCTGCAGAAAGCGTGTGAGAGGAACTGTGGGACTAACAAGATTAAAGCAGATTGGAGCTTGACAAGCAACAATAACAAAGAAGTGTCATCTCTAATGTAATACCTTTTACATTCTGTCTTTCATTTGCTGTGTATTCTCCTCGACCCTTTGCACCACCATCTGCTCCTTTTATCAGATGTTTTGCTTGCACTTTCAATTCACCTTGAAAAAAATTGGAATGTAAGTGGTTGCTGTTGCAGTTAAATTTAACACTGTCTGAGTATATGGAAGTGTACAGTTTTATTATCCTGCATTCACAGAGTGCTGTGCCCCCATGTTTTCAGATGGAAAACCTTGGGTGAGCTTTTCAAAGCTATGATTTAATGCAACCATAGATATTCTCTTGTCAGTATTCTCATGCTGCCCTCATCATTTTATGATTTAGCAGAACGGAATAGAGTTAATTGATGCAGGATTTTATAATTATTTTGAAATTGTGCCATTTGGCATATATTGTGTGTTTTAAGGATTTTAGGCTGGAAAAATAGCTTCAATTGTATTCTCTATTTTATATTTTTTATCTGTCTGAGCTAGGTTTCAGAGAAATAAAAGAAGCATTGATAACACCTTAAAATGAAATGCTACTCCTATTTAAACCTTTCAAGTTTGAAGCCGTGATTTCCCACAGCCTTGTTTGCCTCTTTCAAAAATTCTGTTACGGTCTGCTTGAAATAAAAGTGACAATGAAGTACAAAGTCATAAGTGGTAAAGAGGATATTTATTTTTCATCACAAATAAAAAGAACCATGCTTACTCATCACAGAAAGAAAGAAAAAAAGAGAAGCGCTCAGTCTTTGTATCTTTACCGACCTTACTGTCGGAGTGTTTTTTGAGAATGTGGATAATAACACTCTATGAAGTTTGAAATTCTTAAAAAAAAAATCCAAGCCTATGCCCACACATTAAAGCCGACCAAACCCACACCTCCCACAGTTTGTGCCCCCCCCACCCCGACACCCCCAGAACAATGATCACAGCATTATTTATGTGGGTCAGTCTGAGGGTCCTCAGTCCCCAGAAGTCTTGATAACCTGGAAGAGTGTGACATTGTACAGCACCTGATGTCCGTTGTTCCAGGTATAAAGGACCCTCTCCCTGGGGTTGTAGTCCATCATGGAGATATGGGAGTATTGATTGTGGAAGGGGATGTCTGTGTATTCATAGCTTGATGTGTTAGTGTAATAAGCAAAGTAGATCTTGGCACCAGCCAGGTGGGAGTTGGTGACATATAGTGTGCCGCAGATCATAAATGACTCTCCAGCACTGCGTTTAGGAAAGCCTGTGTCCCAAGTCTGCAGCACCTCCAGACTCTGAGGCTCCAGGCGGCTGATCACGATGTTCCCAGCATTCGGAATGGTGGTGTAAACAGCCCATAGGCCATTCTCATCCGCCATCAGGTCGATGTCAGAAGAGCCACCCCAGGAGTAGGGAAAAGTGTTGTTATAGCCGGCCCCACTCAAACTGCGTTGCACCAGCACACTTCGAGAACGGAAATGGTACTTGATGATAATGTTGCTCTGGTACTTGTTGTAGTACAGTGAGCCATTGTAGACCACATGGCCAGTGCCAGCCCAAGGGTGTGGCAGCAAGTGCTGCACAAAGTTCTGGCCCTTCATGAAATCATTCATTGTGCGATATTCCAGGACCCGGCGTCCCTTGAAATAACCGTCCATGGACCACACCTGCGGAAAAAAAATGAAAATAAATCACAGAGGGAAAAGAGGTCAGAAAAAAAAGGAGTTAATGAGAAGATCTAAAGATTACTGCAGAAAAATATGTCATCACTAGCTGCAGTGCCCCAAAATAAGAATGTTTAGTGTATATCATGACTCTGTACTTCTTTGAGTGTTTGTATATTGATTCCCAGAGTTGTGCATATGTGGATGTGTGTGCGGAGCTTCTGATCTTTCCTGCATGTGGGAGTGAAGATGTTGCCTGCGCCTTGCAGTCAACCACTGCTTGTGCTCCCTGCCCTTTCCAGTCCACATTTACAGAAAATCAATCCATTTAGCAACTCTATCTTTTTCCTCAAGCACTCTCAGCGGATCTCTCTACTGACATGGCCCCTCACTGGCTGCATCTCCCATCTCATTCCCTCAGTGCTTTCACTGAGGCACAGTTCGGCTTTTAATTGATTCAATTAAACTGCAGTTGGCTCACATACTCTTGAGCATTTTAAGGAAAAAGATCTACCTTTTTTTCTGCTCCTGTTACCACCATTTTTCTTTCTAGTCCGTTATGGAGTAGGCATTTTCAAATGGACTGAGGAGAAAGGAAAGGTATGGGAGGAGTCGAGGGTGGAAAACCACAGCAGCTGTATTATGTAGGAGGGGAGATTATAGAGCATTAAGCACTGGTTCTCCTATGGTTGCTAATTTGAGTCAGAGCAGGAATCGGGAGGCAGGAACTGCGTAAGGGCAAATCTCTTGCGCACTCAGATTCTTTCTGTTTTGCCTTTGGCTCATGAGCAACAATGAAATTTCCCAAAAATGATTATGATGATTGCTGCGGATGTTAATGTGGCATTGCTGATGTATCTGCTTATTAATACTTGGGGAGATTGAAGTGATTGAGCCAGGTGATTAAAGACAAAGATCAGGACTTTCAATCACAAAAATGGACCTTTTCTCTCTGCAACATCTATTTAGGCTGTTATGATTCATTGCAGGAAAGAAAAAGGCCAAGCTCATCTCTCCTCTTAAACTTCATCAGTTTCCATTCTCTCCTACACACGGCTAATAATACAGTCTTCCACTTCTCCCACACCACCATTTCCCTCAATCACCATAACCCACCCTTCATCTTCCATATTATTCCTCCCTCGTCTCTTTCATGCTGCTTCTTGCCATGTGCCTGACCAAAGCTGCATGTCATCTATGATCAGCTGAACCCATTACTGTATCATTTGGGTCCAAAGCACACGCCTGGTAATTACCCAAGTGATTTAGAAAACCTTAGCCCAAACAACTAATTCGTTTCTCCACTGATCATGAAGTGATTAATCAGCTGGAGTTGTAGTGACAGGGGGGAAGGAAAGATATGCTATCCATCAGTGGCACAGCTTTGGATTCCCATTTTTCTGACTGTCTCTCCCCCTTGAACGCTCATGAGAAAACATTCTCAGACAAAACAATTCATCAGTCACTGGAGTGCCATGACAGCACTGCTGTGACACATCTTTTTTTTTTTTCCCTCATTGAGCAGCTGATAGAGTTTGGTTAACTTTTATCCTCGCTGCTTGGTTATCCTATAAAATCCTGTGTTCCTGTGTTGGGCAAATGTAGCAGGGGTTGAGAAACTCACTCTGTTGTCGGAACTGGGTATCATGGTATCTGTCATCCAGGAGCCAAACCTTGACCCTGATGCACGTACTGTGATGGGATTGCTGACACCAGTGAGCTTCCCACAGCCTGAGGATCAAAGAGGCAGAAGAAGAGCACATGTATTCCTATATACTCAAGAGGATACACACACACATGCTCACAGATGTTTTCTTTATTGGCTCACACTCTTTTCTGCTGCCCTTTTCTAATTCATCAAATATACTATTCCATTTGGATTGGTTTCAGGCCCAATTATTTTCACTGTAGAGAAAATGTGCTATTTTTACTGTTAACTCAGACAAATGTGTAGATTAATATTATGTGCAATCGTCTTCAGTTTTCTTGTTTTCAGTTGTGGGTCTTCAGAGTGCGCCCTCTGTTCGCTTTTGAAATATGTAATACACAAAAACTGCTTCACTGACTGATACTTGCATTTGCAATTTATATTTGCAAAAAAAAATATATTTTGTGGTATCATCTTTATATTTCCATTACTGTTTTAGTGTCCTGCTTTTTACCCAACACTTAAAAAGTGAGCATTATTTTTCACAATTTTCTCTTAGTTAATTTTTAAATCAAATGTAAGACAATAATAAAATGCCAATTAGCTAAAGGCTAAACTGTAACTGCAGTCTTTTTTGTTAACTCATCAATTTATATGTGTGGGGTTTTGTAAAATCATCAGTTTAAGCTAACACATTACACATGAATGCGATCAATTATTCATTCACTTTTTTCTAGGCCAGTTTTTCTCAATTTATGCAGATAATTTGAGTTCAGAGCAAAGTGGAAATGTTAACAATATGCTACACAGTTTTGACCAGTGATGATCCTAATGTAATCATTTATTCCTTACTGGACTGCTGTTGTCAAATTGATTAAATGCTGTAATGATAATGAATGAAACACACACACACGCTCATTTGCATATATATACCAAGTTTCTGCATGCAGGAGTGGAGTCTGGTTTCAAGTAGCAGGACTCTTTGTCGCAGCTCCTCATAATCGTAGGCCCCCATCTCCTCTTGGATAGCCATAAGCACCAAGGACAGATTCCTTACTTCCTCCCGAAGACGCAGGATCATCTTGGCATCGGCCTTGTACTGTTCCAACACTGGCAACAAGGGGAGCAGCTGGTTCACCTTGTCTTTTAGCTCCTGTGATAGTTATCACAGAAAAGGAGGGAAGAGGATTACACCCTTAGAGAATAGTGAAGACAGGAGATGAGGTTGCCTGTGATAGTACAGGAGAGTCAGTGCAGTCTCACTCTTTCTGGTTTATAAAGCTTACGCCTCATTCGGGAGCTCATGCGGTTTGTTTGCTCTTTGACTTACCAAGTAGCTTGGAGCTGGTTTATCTGTTCCTCCCTATAAGCCTTTGATTTTTAATAAAATTTACAAAGAGGATTCCTAATATTTTAGGTATATACACTGAAATGAGATACACTTTAATCTGCTTTTACTGACAAAAGAACTGTTTTATCCATTTAAAAAACATATTTTTGTTTTTTTTTTTAAATCTGAATGTTATTATTATTCTACTTGTATTATTTTTAGCCTTTTCCCTCTCTGTAAATACATTTTTACTTCAGATCAAAATTCATTTTTACTTCTTTGGACCTAAATGAGAACTTGCTTTCAAATTGGCCAAAAATATGTCTTCTGTTTTGGGTGATGAAACTTCACCTTCTTGCTGCAGTTGCGGTGCTAGTTGTAAACTTGGACTGTGACTCATCATGTGTTTAGAAGTTAAAAGAACAATGTGTCCTTAGGTAGGAGTACAGGAAGCTGCAGGAGAACCAGGCTGCCTACGTGGAAAGTAGTGGGCTCAAGAGAGAAATGGGTGTATCAATAAAGTGTGGCCGCCACAGGAGGGGCTGTTTCCTCCTTGTTAAGGTTTATCGTAAATCTGGTGATGGAACAGCTCTCAGCCCTGTGGCGCCACATCATAAATCTCATTTTCACTTTTTCAAGACGAGAAAATTCACTCTCGTTAATCTCCCCCACTCTGCCATCGGCAACTTTAAGCTGCATGCATTCATCAGCCAACCTGGTCTGGACAAATCCAGCTTTTTACCTCATGTTGAATTAAGATAGATCAGAAGATATAACTCATTTCGTTCTGCATATTTTAGTCATCTCAGGCAGTACTGATGAATTGGTTAATTTTCTAAACATCTTCATTACCTTCTTTGGAATGGCTTTCATAAAACACACTGAAAGCAAAACACAACCATTCATGCTTGTCCTTGTGCTGCAGTATGGACCCAGCAGTAAAGCACACTTAGCATTTATCAAGCCATCTTTTAATCAAACTATTTTATGGTCCGTCTAATATCTGTAAGAGTGTGAGAAATGTGAAGAAAGCCCCAGTAAGACAGCCTGCTGACAGGAAGACAAAACGGCCCACTAATAATGGCAGCTAAGCCTTAGCTTGTAGAGAGATAAGGTAGAGATAAATGGGAATATATGTGCCTGTTATCTGAAAGCAGACAGCAGAATGTTAAGTATATCAAGTAATAAGCTCAATGAAGATAGAGAGCAAAAAGACGCAAAGAGAGGAATGGAGAAAAAAAAAACATTCTTTTTCTAGGTCCAAGAATTTAATAATTCATGAGATTTACTCAGATTTCCTCTGTGCATGACTAAACAACTCATATAGTATTGGAAATGAATTTGTGTACCTATATTTATGCTGCAGTGTATCGCGAGTCATACAAAATTTTATTGTCTGTGAAGAGCAAACGAGATTGCAATGCATATGTCAAAGTTTGGAGAGCAGTGCCAAATGAACAGTATCTGCATTCACTTAATAATACACACACACACACACACACACACACACACACACGCACACACACACACACACACACAAACACACACACACACACACACGCTGTCTTTTTCTCCAATCTTGCTGTGTCTTGTCTTCAATCAAACTCAACACACAACTTGATAGAGGGTGTTTATACACACACACACACACACACACACACACACACACACACGCACGCACACACACACACACACACACACACACACACACACACACACGCACACACACACACACACACACACACACAACCACACATACACACACTCGCTGTACAGGAGGAGACAGATAGCCAATTACCTGAAAGCCCTTTGGATTGAGGCTGCGGGGATTTTCAGAGGCCACCTTCAGCTTTCCATCTACCACTTTCATTAGACTCTCTGTGTTTCTGACATACTGTAGATCTCTGTATGTTCTTAGGTCCAGCACCTCCATTGACTGGCTGATGTTCTGAACCTGTGCCGCACAAACACACAACAACACTAATGATCACTGGTTATCTTAATATAAGCATTCTGATTTTTTTTTTCTCATTTTATACTATGGTAACAAATCATTTGTTACAAGTTTCACATTTACAAATGTTACAATTATTTATTTTAAATCAAAGTAAATGTATCAGATAAGAAAAATAAAATGATGCTTTGCAGTCTATCATAGTGACAGCCACTCTCCAGTGATTACCACAGTTACCCTACAGAAAGTAGGTTCACAGTTTGGGTTTTTCAGACATCCAGGTGAGGTGAACTGAAAACTTTGTGACTTCAGATGTGAATGTGATGGCCTCTAAATGTGCTCTTTACTCATCTATAGACTCTTTTCTTGTTGTGATCAGGTGCAGGTATTAACAAAATATATATCCCATTAAAAAATACTACAGGCCAGAGAAAAATTGTGTGTATATATATATATATATATTAGCAAACTGCCAGTTTAAAAAATATGGACTATTATGTCCATTTTTTTTCTTTTTCAGGTGTTTTAAAAATAACACCCGAAAAAGAAAATTAGTAACAAAGGACAAGAAGCATAAAAGAAATAAAGAAAATGCAGTACAGTTCTTTAAAATCTGTCAGGATAACACAAAAACAATACATTATAACAATACATTATGCAGTAAAAGTCAACAAGTTTCACTTTGGTGGTTAGCAAATAAAAATGCCATGGCTAAGAAAATAAGGATAGTAAGCTCATGATTATGACAATGTACAAAAGTTAATGGAGCCTTTCAAAACTCAACCGAATGAACCTGATGGAGGAGCAAACATGCTGTTAAGTAGGTGTTTATTGAACACTCAGTTTTGCACTATGTATGATTTTTTCCTAAGTACTCAGCTTATTCACTTTTGACAGCCCACTCTGTTTCTGCATAACCAACCTACTGATTCATGCACCCCCTCATCTCCTGCACGATGCACTGAACTGGCCAGAAATCATTTGAACATTGATAAATATTACCGGGCTGTCGTGCATACCGGAGGCGTACGGGTACACATGTATAGCTACCCACAGCAACAGACGCCCACCCACAAAGACATGCACAATCAAAACTCCAAGCAAACAAAATATATTTATTCATATCACTCCTAATATAAACAAAAACAGACCCAGCTCTCAAAGGTCAGTGTTTGGCACAAAGTCTGTTTTGCACCAAATGCTTTGCCTGCCTACTCTCTGACAACCCACTCAATTACTTTGTGTCCAGCCTCAAGTTTTCTACACCCAGCTCATTTCACACATGCTTCATGAACTGTCCTGTATGTATTTACTCAGAAAAATATTCCTTCACTAATTAAAAGTGGTTTGACAGAACTACATATGCAGTAGATGGAAGAATGTGCAAGGTTAAAATGTTCCAGCAGGCTGTGGTCTAAACAAATGCGGTGTCACCACCCTCCAGGGCAGGTGGCAGCTGAGACCGCTCAGTCCTCCGAGCTGTGGCATTTCATGCTTTCCTTTGGCCACATAAGTTTCTCCCTCTCCTCACCATCTCAGATTAATCAGTCACAGGTATGTCTGCTTCTTGCCCAGCGTGATGACTCACTCTGTACCAAATACCACATTTTTTCCCCCTCTCATCTCAACTCAGTCAGTCACATAGAGAGGTCAAAAGGGTACGAGGTGTTTAAAAGTCTGTTGTGAGCACCGCTGCACGGTGTTCATCAGGGTCAGCTCTGTGTTGGATGGCATTTTGTCTGGCTTCACAGAAAGCTGAATAGAGATTTTGTACAAGGCTACTTTGAACAGAGAGGCTGTTTTGACATTGTTAGTGTATCCTTGGCTTTCTGTGACAGGGAGAGATTTTGTGGATCTGGTCCAATCAAACAATTCACCCACATGCTCTGAGTTCAAATGAGGATGTCTGGTGGGCCTGGAACTATTATGTGCTCATGCACACAGAATAACATGTAGTTTTTTTAACTACCGGCTTGTGTGCAGCTCAAACAGCACTGACCCCAGGTGTCCTCATTAAGCTGGGCTGTGGACAGTAGTAGGTGGGAGTGTTTGGCTCTAATAACTAGCATCTTACAAGTAGTGTGCATGTTGAGAGGATACAAAGTAGCATAAACACCAACACAAATGCAGTATAGTGTAGTATATATTTCTAAAGCTTGCAAAATCTGCTTTAGTTCATACGGTGTCAGAGGTGTTATTTATTATGGTAATTTCTAAAGCCTTAATTTATATAATGTATTGTACTCCAAGTGTTGACATGCAATACAATTAAACAATACAAATAGTTCCCTTAAAACTTATAGGTGGTTAATCTAAAGCTCTATATCACAGACGTAATGAACAAATGAAGGTTAGGTGTAAGTTCAATAAGGAAGATCTGAAATCACTCATCTGCATTCTTTCCCAAGTGTTTGGCCTCTTCTCTTTTGTCATCACCTCCACTTTCCCACGCTGTCAAACTCAATACTGACTCATCTCTGCTAGTCCAATCATCTTTCTACCCGCATTCCTTGAGCCAATCAGCATCTGCTAACTCGCGCTACTTTAAATTTCACTGCTCATCTGTCATTCTCCCTTCCAGATTCATTCGTGCAACCCACCACCTTCCACTCACCTCCCGAGAGCTCCCACCAAGCCTCCATGTTAGTCTCCACCACCATCAGTGTCTAGACTGCCTAATTCCTATCTCTACTGGGATCCCCTTTAGCTTCGATGGGCCATCGGTGTCTAATCGCCGAACAACTATTATCAATAAATCTTGTTCAATTTCTCCTAATGAGCTCTCCTTATTGAAATAACATTATAGACTTTACAAACTATTATGGCTTATCTTTAGACATTTAAAAAAACCTGTCTTAAAATATTTGCAGTGTGCTGTAAGTTTCTTTTCCATGTGAAAAAGACAGTTTTCACAGGACTCTAAAGCAGTCCTCTGAACACCCCATGATTCAGTAGCTTGTAGAACCACCTCTAGCAGAAATAACTCAAAGCAATGATTTTTGTAACAGTCTCTCACATAGTTGTGGATGAAGTTTGGCTCAGTCTCCTGTACAAAGTTGCTTCATTTCATCTGAGGTGTGTCACTTTTCTTTTTCAGCCATTCTGTTGTAGATTTGCTGCCGTGCTTGGGATCATTGTCCTGTTGCATGGCCCAGTTTTAGCCAAATGTTAGCTGTTGGACAGATGGCCTCACATTTGACTCTAGAATACTTTGGTAAACAGTAGAGTTCATGGTCGACTCAGTGTCTGCAACATGCCCAGGTCCTGTGGCTGCCAAACAAGCCCAAATCTTGACAGTTGGTATGAGGTGTTTGTGCTGATATGTTGTGTTTGATTTTTGCCAAACATGCCACTGAGTATTAAGGCCAAACACTTTGGTCTCATCTGTCCAAAGGATATTACTCCAGAAGTCTTGTGGTTTGTTCAGATGCATCTGTGCAAACCTAAGCCATGCCACCATGTTCTTCTTAGAGGAAGAGGCTTTCTGCTGGCAAACATTCAATAGTTTTTTCCTAATTGAACTTAATGAACTTTAGCATTTACCATGCTAAATGAGGCCTGTAGAGATTGGCAAATGCATTTTCCACTTGTGAATAATTTCTCTCACTGTAGAATAAAGGACTTCAAATTGTTTGAAACATGGCCCTATAACCCTTCCCAGATTGATAGGCACCAGCACTTGCTTCTTTGCTGGCATTGTTTTAACACACACCTGAATGTGCCACACTAGCAAAATGCCAAAAAAGCTTAATTCCTGTAGACACAGTAATGGCATACTTAGTTTTTCAGAGGACTGCATAGAGTCCTGTAGAAAAAAATAATTTGCAAATGATTATATGACTCACTTGAATCACTGAGAAAAGGTAAAAATGGGGAAAGTAAGCCACTGTTATCCAGTTAAATTTCTGTCAAATTTTAACTAAAAGCTTCCTGTTATTCTCTATTGGCTGCTTTGTTGGTGCAGTGAAAAAAAAAAAAAAAAATTCCAGTGTACAGCCCTGGCTCTGGAAACAGGGAAAAAACAAAGTGCCCTGGACTGATTCACACTACTACTACTCCAGCCAGTCAGCAACAGGGGGTGTTTGTGCTTGTGAACAGGGCAGCAGGAAGGTGAGATAGGAAAAAGGACAGTGGTGTGTGTGTGTGTGTGTGTGTGTGTGTGTGTGTGTGTGTGTGTGTGTGTGTGTGTGTGTGTGTGTGTGTGTGTGTGCGTGTGGCTGGCACACGTCAGTTGTACTGAACTCCAAAACATATCTGTAAACAACCAAAAAAATAGAGGGTTAAAAAAAAAAAAAAACACTGGAAGAGAAGGACTATGATCAGGTAAGGATCATAGCCTGATTGAGATCAGTTCTGGAGATGTTTAGCATAATTAGTATAATGGCATATGATGACTTTTGAAGGAAAAACAAAAAACACCTACAAGTTCATTTTAATAAAAAAGGGTTAACAACACTGGTGCAGCTGGCTGTGAGACAAGTACTCAGGGACTGAGTACACAGGTACTCAGGAACTGTGCACAAAGTGCAACACCAAAAAAAACAGAATACATACATAGTTAGAAATGACTGATCAGGTGTCACCTCATGTTGGAACATGGCACTAAAGGAAATGGTCAGACAAAAGAGGGTGATGAGGAAATACATATGTTCACTAAATCAGTGTGAAATTATTGAATAAATTCACTAGTTTGAAAAACATGGTATGGCAGTATGATCCACAGGATGCTGCTGATGTGTAAAGTAATTTTTTAAATTGGAATCGTGAAGCATTATTGTTGCTCGGAAAAAAAAAAGAAAATAAAAAGAAATGAAAAAAGACATTAAGCTCATCACACATGCAAACAGACTAAAGCATGCCACATTTTTAGATAATACAGAACTAAAACCAAAGTTTTTATTGAACTAATAGCTTCTGTGATAAAATGTAAATTTTTATGGAATAACTGAAACTATAGGAATTCAATTTTCATTCGTTTTGTAAATTTCAATTATTTGTGCAGGACTGCCTTTACAAGAACATACAAACACGTTTTTATTAAACATTATTGTGGTGTGTGTATTATAAAACTGAGTCTGCAGGTTTATAAAAGATGCAAACAACTAATCTTTACACATCCACGCTGTTAGAACGAATATGTAGACTATATGTGAATTTATATACTGCACATACATATTTAGGTGAACTTTTCTGACTAGCTTTACCAATTTTGTCTGTTTCTGTCCCAGGCTCTTCCTTTTCTGTTGGAATATGCTCCTTTTAAAGTGTGTATGAGTGTGGATTTTGTTAGTATGTGCTATGTGCTTTATACAGGAGCAGACAGAGACTGTCGAGGGAAAAGTCAAGCTTCAATGAGAATGAATGCAATATGTGAATTCAGGTGTCTCATTGATCCATCAGGGCCTCGGAGCCTATTCAGCATCTCAATTTACCACCACCTCTCCTCGCAAGACCACATCAGTGTCTTTCCTTTCCTCCTCCATTCTACTTCTTTGCTCCTAGGCTTTCACTTGCTCTGTGGAGCCAGCCTCTCTTTCACCTACTCACTGGTTTTGATTGTCCAAGAAAAAAATCAACTCTACTATGAATGAGCTGAAGAGCAGAGCGCAGGCATTCTGTCATTACCCATCAAGCAACTGAAAGGTTTTTCTGTTGTTTAAATCGGCATGTGAATACAAATGAAAATAAATAAAAAGAAATAAGGGTGCTGTTTCTAGATCTGGAGACCTAACAAGCTGCTGTGGGTTGCTTATGAACCTACCTGCTGTCTGACCTTAGTTCTGTATTTGTAACTAGCTACTAGGAAATTGCATTTGCATTTGCATGCACTACTTGTCAGTCAGTAATGCTTTACTGCATGTAAATAATACATAGATTTATTCTCTGGCTGTTGAAACATTATGCATACTGCATATTTTGAACCTCATAATATGTTGTCAATATCACAGGTAAGCACAAGAGTCCTAAAGCAATGTTCTAATGAGCCCAGATTTGATGACACAGCATTTAATTTACAGCTCCCCACACAAAGCACTTGCAGTCTTCGCTGATTAGTTAGTCAATATTATTAAATTTCATCTCGTAAATGTATATTTCTAAAAGAAGCACTGCAAGGCTAAGGTTGAGCGAATTCAATTACATGGGTAGGTTCTGGATATTTTTCATCAACAATTCATGATTCATTAACTTTCAGGTACTCAGTTGCTCAACAGCAGTCTTCTAACTGATGACGTCTTCATAAGCGCGACTGATCAACTGTGGGGTAAAAGAAGACTGTTCTCTTCAGCAGCCTGTACGCAACAGACGGCGTAAGACACGAGCGCAGTGTGGCAGTTTGTGTTTGCATGTCCGTGTGAGTAATACTCGTGTCTCAGCGTGGGTGTGTTATTGACAGCTGTCACCTTCTCCATGAGCTGGCGAAGCTGCCTGCTGCGTGGGTCACGGTTACACATGTTCTGGGCTGGTGCAACCACGGTACAGATACACTTCCCATCTGCGTCCTGTGCTGAACTGTAGATCTGCCAGCCCTCCTCTGGGCTTGGGTAAAGAGCCTGCAGAAATACAAAGACACATATATCTTAGACGAAGCACAAAAAAAATAAAATAAATAGTTGTTTCTGTCTGCAGTTGTTTATTTGTGTTACTACTAAATTGGCTTTTCAAAATGCATGAGGGCAGTCAAGATATTTTATTCTGCCAGCGCGCATCAACAGTAATCTGAAAAGTGTTCCACCCTCATAAAATGTGTCTAAGCCAATAAATTTATCTAATACTTAAAAGTGTTGCATAAAAGTCTTTTGAAGAAAAAAAAAAAGACACTTTTATACAATCCCATATCATGATTAGTCGAGCCCATTCTGTCACCATAAGTTAGCTGCAAAGTCATAATTTCTCCATTGCATTGCGTTTTTTCTTTGTGACTCTGTCAGAAATGACTCCTCTCCCAAGGAAATTAATGACAATTATTCAAGCCAACTATTCAAAATCATTTGCAGTGTAATTTCAGCATTAACTGGAGATGAACAGAGTGAGGACAGAGACTGACAGAGCTGGTAGTCGCAGGAGTAAAGACACCAGCAGGGAGAGATAAAGGATAGAAGAGTCATCTAGAAGATAATGGAGAGGCTGAAAGCTGAAATGGGTGTAGATTAAGATAAGACAAGGCACACTGGTGGAAAATACAGAAAGGCATGGAAAACACAGTGGCATGACAGAGATAGAGCAAGCATAGGGATGAAGAAAGACAAAGTTAAATTGGAGGAAAATGGGGATTTCAAAGAAAAGAGGAAGAAAGGGGGATCGGTGCAGGCGGCATGAAAGCAGAGCATCTAATAAGTTTGGACACAGAAAGGAAATGGAGCTGTTCAGGATCGATAATGCCCCTTACCAGTGGAGGAGGGGCGAGGCTAAAAGGATGGATGTCTTTCTCGGGCTAATCCAATCAAAAGTACCGCTGTGTGCTTGCAATCATATGTATACATTATACAGTTTATGCAAAGGTTTGTCCATTCTCATCTATTCATTCATGCATAAGCTGTAATGAGAGAAGAAAGAGCCTCTTTGGAGATGCCATTAAAGACCCATCCATTCAGAGAAAGGAAGAGTCTAGAAATAAAATGTTGCGTCTCAGTTCTGTGCGTCTCTCCTGCTTTCTTCTGAGCAGTGTTATGCTGTGATCTCGTCTCCTTGGGTCGGGGGATCAGATTAAAATGTCTTCGGGGATAGGGGGGCTGTGTGATTGGAGTGTAAAGTAGCAACCACCCTGCGAGCCAATGTGCTCACTGTCACATCTTGTCATTCCTGCCAATCCCTTGGCACTCCACCCCCTTTCCACTCTTTCTGCTCCCTCTTTCACTGCCTTCTTCTCCCCCCACAGTCGCAGAATGAATGCATCTTAAATCTTACTTACTTTAAACTGAAGGGTAGCAAACAGAATATATCTATGTGAGTGACTTAAAAACCCTTTGCCAGTGACAACAATGAAATTCTACATGTAATTCTTTTCCCATTTTCTCTTTTTCATTATATTCAATGCATACTAAATAGACTCATGAATTTTTCATAAAAATGCATCTAGATTTAATTAGGCTAAGTAAGGAGAAATATTCTATTCATATAGTATTAAAAAGATATATTCGTTATATTTCAGGATGACTGAATATCTACTTTCCCTGTGAAAGACTCACTGTGGAAATTATTGGCAATCTGGTTGAATTATCTTTACAGTATTATCAGTATTGCTGAGGTTTTCTCAGTCCCTGTAATGACTTGCAATTTTTTTTTGTTGCTCGGCGCCTTTCTTATCATTTGTCTTCCTTTTGACCATCAAAGGTTGATAATGTGGTGATGCAGAAACACAATAGCCAAAGTTAGAGTTAAGACAAAAGAGGCAGAACCTTTCAGCTTTGTCTGATGGCCTGTTTCAGTGTCCCATTGCCTTGGGAGTTGGGGGAGTTTGCATGTATGTGTGTGTGTGTGTGTGTGTGTGTGGGGGGGGGGGGGGCATTGGTGGGGGGCTTCTTTTCAAGCATCTATTTCCCTGCTCGCATCTCACTTACTGTAGCAAAGGATTGTGTGCTCATGTGTGAGAGCGATCATCCGTGTTACAGTCTTTTTGTCATATTGCCTCTGTATATCTGTCCATGCAAGAACAGCACATGTATGAGGAAGCTTCAGCATGCAGTACTTACATAAAGTCTTGTATAATAATACATGCATTGTGTCATGACAATAAAAACTACACAACTGATCTACACCCTCAAAATGCTTTGGACATTCCTGCTTGCATACAGCAGAACTATCAAGTCTATATAATGGCTGATATAATACTGTGAATGTGTGTAAAACACTGGAATGTGACGCCACAGCTGGTTACAAGCACCGTCACTATCACTGGTACCCTGCAGTGTTAACAGGTGGGTTGCTAGAGACAAACTGCAGAATATACATAAGCTGCTTATTCTTAAAGTGTGTGCAGTCTTCAGTAAAATTGTCTCATATCCATACATGTAGGGGTTGTCTCCCTGTGCCTCAGATATTCACTTTTGGCTTACATAGATTTTTGCCAATGGATGTAGAAGTGTGCATTAATTTTTTATATTGCTATCAGCTTCAAAGGGAGCCACAGTTGGTGTCACACCAAGGTTTTTTTTTTTTTTTTTTAATGAAAACTTACATAGTGGGCAGTAGAAATTCACTAGATAATATCAGAGGCATGTTGGATTGCGTCAGGAAGGGCATCCGATGTTAAAACTCTGCCAAATCAAACATGTGGAGCGAGCTGCTGTGGTAACTCCTTGGGAATAAGGGAGCAGCTGAAAGTAGCTTCTTTTAATATTGGAGGCATTTTAGCCCTATTATCATACTTTCTTCATTTTCTCCATCTTTAATATCATGCTGTGCTCTTTCTCTGCTTTTCCAAGCCAGAGAGTTTTCATAGCAACCAATCTTCTCTTCTCTTCATTAATGTTTCATAAATGCTGAGCTTAAATTAAGAGCTTATTTGAATCACTTCCAGTTTCATTACCACCCACCTATCCGTTCAGCACTAACTTCACCATTCTCATCACAGTGGCAGTTTAGGGAGCGGGAGGGAAAAGGTAATTCCTAAATGCAAATGTGTGTTGTCCCTGTATGCTTTGTGAGTTGACTGCAGGGAGAGCTATATATCAGAGCTCATAAGCTAGTGATTGCTTATGTTGAACATACTGTAGTAAATTCAAATATGTTTTGTAAGACTGGTTTATATATATATATATATATATATATATATGATATAAATATGATTAAGCTAAGAGATTGTGTCATCGACATTGGTCCATTTGAGGCAGTAATGCAGCCTATCAGATATCTTATTAAATTTGAAAAAAAAAAATCTCAATATCTTCTGTTATTCATAATTATGCTCAAGATATGCAGAGTGCAATGAGGTGTTTGCATACTGTAGGCAGGTCATGTTTTAGAGTGCTACGTTTCAGTAGAGATGATAACATAACCTGTGCTGTCATCATCGTGCTATCAGTGGCGGCTAGCTGGAGCACCTCAGGTTTAAAGGATAATCCTCTTCTCCCAGATGCAGACGGTGGTTTCAACAGAGAGGAGGCGTTTAGTTCACTGTCACAGAAATGTATCCATTAGATGTACGGGATGAAATAGAATATGTAACGGATAGATTTGAAGCTGTCATGTGGCTGCCATGCAAAAGCCCGTTAAGGGAGAAGACAACAGCAGTGAAAACACCAGGAAACTGCAGAGGTTAAAAAAATCAATTGGGCTTGCTCACTAAAATGAAAATTACTCTTCAATATTTCTGGATTTCTCCCTTTGTACCACCCTAGAGTCTCCTCCAGTTCCGTGACCTTATATTGGACAGCCTCAGTGCATGACGTCCCATCATCATCAGCTGCAAGCACATCTTCCAGCCACTAACTCACATCCTCCCAAGGGAAAACTTTAAAGGAGGAGTTACTGATGCTTTCATAGATGGAAACTGAGAAGTTGTGCCTTCAGAAAGGCTGACACTGAGGAGAGAATAGTCTCTAATTTCCTCCAGCTTTGTTTAAACACTGCCCAGTTACAATGCTGAATGACAACTTTAGGAGACTCTCTGCTGAGAGAGGTGAAGAAGAGATGCTTCTGTATGCTTCCTGTATGCGGCAGAGAAATTAGATCTGGTTTCCCCCGTAGTCAAAACTAACCAACTTGTGCCATTATCTGAGTGATTCTCTGCAGCACAAAGAAACTTAAAGTGCTTGGTGTTGTTAGTGATTATCAAAGTTTAGAGGTATTATCCAATTAGACATTTGAGCTGGTGGTATCACTGCTGATTTGCAGGGTGGACTTCCTCTGGCGTTTCATTAAACCAACCCTGGAGCTTGCTGCTGTAAAGCCAAAGTTAAATGAGATCATAAATCTACAGCTCCCTACTTTATGAGCATGACAGGAAGTCTATTATAACTTTCATAAGCAGCAGGCAGAAGGGGCAAACAGGCAGAGGCAGGGACAAGCGGTGAGATATGGCAGAGAGCTGACCACGACACTGTGAATTGCCATCACGCCTGAGAAACTACAACACTGCTGAGGATGGACAGGTTAAGAACAGGAGTTGTACATGGAGAAAGACAGAAGACAATAAGATGAGCTCCAGAAGTCACTGAGGAGAGGGAGTCTTAGTTAGGAAATAAAATATGATCTTTCTTTCATTGCTATCCAGCAGTGAGAGCTTTCATAATCAAAGATATTTTGCTTCACTCTCTGTTTCCCTCTCTCTGCAGAATGATGCTTTATGCCAGACATTAACATCCCTCAGTACTTGTACCCAGAAAAGCAGAGACATCTGTCTCTGCTACACAGCGCTCAGTTTTATCTATATTATATTCAAACAATCAGATCTAATTTTTCAAATTTGCCAGGTATTGCTGTAATTGACTGTATCTCGATAAATATGCAAATGCACACCCGGACTCTCCAAATAAACAATCAGTCAGTCCCCAGTGCACAAGCCAGCTGCGGGCCTTTAAAAAAATAAAACTCAGTGAAGACACCTAGTGAAGTCAATTGTCTCTTCTGCTCCCAAGGAAAGTGATTAACACAACTAGCTCAGCATGGTTGCCAGTCAATAATATGATTCATAAACCCATCACGGCCCTCTCCCTGCTGCCCTCATCCTTACTGCCTTTCTCTCCATCTCACTCCATCATTCCCACGACTGCCACCCTTCTCAGTGGTGTCCTGCTCACTTTCAATCTGCACCCGGCTTGTTCGAATTCACCTCACACTTGAGTGACAGTAGGGGTGGGCGTATGCATCGAGTATTTTTTTTTTTTTTTTGAAGAGAGGGGCTTTCTTGGAGAGCTCTTGGAGAGGTGAAAGAAAATGACACTCACTAGAATGAAGTACGAGTGATGAACTGAAGCTTTACACTTTTTGGAGCAGACTGCCAGCACCATGCCAGGAGCCATGGTGAAAGGCATTTGGATTCTGCTCTACTATTATAGGGGCACAAGATAGCGCTATCATGTCTGGTGCTAAACAGAAGCAAGAGCGTGGCAGGGTGGCTTATGTGAGAAAACACTGCATAAACTGTTAGAACACAGTGTTTCATTGGTGGAAATATGGATTACAGAATAGTGTGAATTGTGTGAATCTGTAAACTGATTTTAAAAAATGAAGGACTTAAACAGGCGTAAGACCTGCAGGGTGGAATTACATTCTTATAAATGACAAATGAACCATGTCAAAAGCCTGATTCCCTTTTCTAGGATCAATGCTGCTTTATACTAGAGTACCACATAATTAATTAATGTATCAAAACAGTTGAAAATGATCTTTTATAGATTGGCTTTCACTGAGCTTCCATTAACTTGATGTTAGAGTATGCTTGTCAGAGTCCAAACTGAGATAAATTTCATTGAAAGCTGAGCAATAAACGTAAAAAACAACGTGTGGAAATAAAAACCTGCAGTCGTATTTGATTTTTAATCCGTGGCCGACAATCGATTTTTACAATATACTTTATTGGATTCCACACTGGAAGTGATAAAGTTTACAGTCTCACATCCTGACAGAGGCTGCGTGACCCCAATCAGATTCAGTGTCCTGCCTCTTTGTGCTCTGCCATTTGTTGTTCCGTACTCCTCTTTGATGGTGAGAATATTTTATTCAGACTTCTGCCTCACAGCTTTCTTATTTTAGATATCAAAGGGAATGTCACCACATGCACATACAGTACACGCAGGCACCCTGCTGTTCTGTCTGAATGCAGTTTTATTGAGAGATACAGCTACAGTGTGATTTTGACTTATGTATGCCAGTCTTGTGCACACATACTTGTATTTATTAAAAAATACATTTAAAAAAATCTATAATGCGGCAGTGATCCCTGGTGTGTGCTGCGTCCTGAATGTGCCGAAAGATTCAGTGATAATTATTATTAATATAGGAAAGCAGGCATTTTCTACCTCAACAGATTTTTAACTTTTACTTTAACTTAGAGCACAGCAGGGTTCAGTTCTTGGACAAGCCTTGTTTTTATTACATGTCTCACTTATGGATGTGTCTTATTATTTCTATAACTCAGGACACACAACTCAGCTTTTCAGCACCAGTTTTTAAAGGATGAACACACTAAAATCAGCAACACAATATAGTTTCTGAATCTTTTATTTTACTGTGTATATATTTTGTTTATATTTTGTATTTTGCACATGTTCTGTTGCGTACCATGCATCATGGGAAACATAATTTCAGTTCTTTGTCTGTCTTGTACATTCAGCAGCAATTGACAATAAAAGTTGAGCTGAGTTGAAGTCCAGCACCCTGAGAATGTACTCTAAGGAGGTCGAGGACTAGTGAGTGTCAGAACCAGGATGAAACAACAAAAATCCATGAGTGAATCAGGAAGATGGCCAGAACTGCTCATGTGCTTAGTGAATACTTCAGGAAGAAGCTCTAAGCACAAATCAGTAGAGGGTAGGCTCTACCACACCAGGCAAGGCCTCAGGTGCAGGCTGTGCAGAGATGCCCCTGAGACAATCCAGTGCATAACAGCAGGGTGTGGCTGGCATAGTATACAGGAACATCTGTGCTGAGTATGACCTGGAAGTCCTGAGGTCAAAATGGGATACACCCCCAAAGTTGGTTGCGAATGACCGAGCTAAGATCCTGTGGGATTTCCAGATACAGATGGACAAATTGATAATGACTAACCTACCGGACATAGCAGTGGTGAACAAGCAGAGGAAGACGGTCATAGTAATAGATGGAGCAATACTGAGTGATAGCAACATCAGGAAGAAGGAACAAGAGAAACTCGAGAAATACCAAGGTGAAGGCAACGGTGGTTCCTGTGGCAATCATAACATTCGGGGCAGTGACCCCCAAACTGGGAGAGTGGCTCCAGAAGATTCCAGGAACAACATGGCAGAGGACCCAAGCTTGGAGGACAAAAGACCACCCACAGGGCGAGTGTGTGTGTGTGTGTGTGTGTGTGTGTGTGTGCGTGTGTGTGTATGTAAAGGATATGTATCAGACATCTGTAGGTGAACTAACTGGTTTTAGCTATCCTAGACTGATTTTTAACTAATTTTTAATCCATATTTTTATTTCAATACTACTTGACCAGAACCTGATAATTAACTGCAAAATTAGTGCAGAATTTTATCATATATACACTTCATAGCTGTTGTATGTGCACACAAGCCTTTGAAAACATTGCTGAAAAAAGTGTAAATCTCTTTATAGAATAATAATTTTTTCATTATATGATTATAAAAAAGATGATTTAATGTGTACACTCAGTCTGGCAAGTATATAGCTTATTTTGTCTTGGCAGTGCTGCACTTGCTTTATGTAAGTGTTTCCAGGGTCTCTTCTGCTCATTAAGGAACATGCTTTTGCACTACCCAGATGTGTACAAGCATCCAGGCAGTGTTGTGCTCAATGCCATCACAGAAAGGCCCATATAAATTCAGTCAGCTGTGTTCTTGGATCAGCTGGTTAGAAGACGGGCACAGAAAGCAAGTGAAGCAGACTTTGAAAATAGCTCTGAGCTGGGAGAACATGGAGTGCAGCATGCATGGGTGCCAGGGTGGGAAACAGCCTTGCAACAGCCACTGGCATGTTAGCACCAGAGTGTCACAAGACCATAGCTAGATTGTCTTTGATTCAAGCTCTAAACAATTTGTGAGTCATGACTGCTTCTAAGATCATCAGAGGCAAAAGTCTCATTAATAGTGATGGGACATTGAGGCAAGGTTTTACATTAAAGTTTTATTCGCTGCCATTGTTTATGACAGGAGATCATCCTTGTCTCAAAGAGAAGACATTTCCCATCACAACAGACTCTTCCACACTAATAATTTGCGGCACCATCATACTGGCTCATCAGTTTTGATAAAACTTTGATGAAATGAACTTCAGTAGCAAGATTTTTTCTTCCTCTAGCTGTGAATTAGGTCTGCCTCAAAGAAAATATCCACTCATGACTATTTATCATATTTTATTGTATCCAGTCTTTTGAAATGCAAATGATTAAGCTTCTGATCTTAAATCTTGTTTGGAAAGAGAGCAAAAAATAAATATATATATATATTTTTTTTTATCCCATTTGATCCTGAGCAGGATGAGTGGGTACAGAAAAGAAATCAATGCTTATCCAAACTGTAACCTCCAAGGAAAACTGGCCAACAGAATCATATAAAAGTGTTCAACAGGATTATAGACTTTAGAGTAGCAAATAATCCAAACATGCCTTCTTCTGTAACATTCCTGATGCCTTTACTTCTGTGGTTCACTCAGTATTACCAGAGATATGTGGAAGTTGTCTGAAACAAAATTAGAAAGGGGCTTGACATTTTCACAACGATAACACTGTGCTAAGGTGTTCTTTAAAGGGAAAACATTTCAATCGGCATGCCACTGCTACATTAGGGAGACATGAAATGGTAGATTTATGTTTTAATAAACCATTTTACATGCTAACACTCCTCTTACCACAGATGGACCTTCACCCTTGAGACAAGAATGTCTAAGCATCCTGTGAGTATATATCTGAACACACAAACAGAGTCATACACAAACATGCACGCAAAACCACATATCCAGATGGTCATAGACCTCTTGGGACTTTCAATTTCATTCTGTCACTTTGAACAGACCAGAACATTTACTTAATGGGTAAGCTGCCATAAAAAGACACTCAGGATAGAGGAAAAGCGATCACTTACTGCAGATGAGCCAGAAAATATTAAATTCATTTTCTCCTTTCTATTTTTTTTCCCCTTGTCTGTCTCACCTCTTATGAGCACTGTGAGAAAAAGACCATTAACTGTCACGTTATGCAAACATTAACCAGTTTAAAAAAAAAAAAAATACACCTGAAACATTAAAAAAACTGCTAAACCGCTATTTTATTTACAAAACACCTGGATTGCCCGTATGACCTTCCAGGATGAGGGCAGTATTTAATTTGAGGGGATGACAAGTTTTAAAGACAGACAGAGCAAGGGAGGAATGAGACATACTCAAAGCTGTAAAACTGTCTTAACCTCTCGGTCTTCTTCATAACCTCCTTCCCACCCTGGAGGTGAGTGACAGATAGGATCAGCATGAACATCAGTCAGGACAGTTCTCTACCTCCTGTCACCCTGGCAAAAACATATGGTCCACCACAGACATCATGCTTGGACTCTCCACCACTCACCATCACTCACAATCACAAACCAACAATTCCACTTCATATGACTCTCCCACAAACATTTGCATTATTCATGCTTCACTCAAACGTTGTTCTCACATGCATATCTATCTCCATCATCTCTCCATTAACGCAACACGAGCTTTCTTGTCCTTACTCCCATCTTTACATGTCTCTTTGAAACCTTTCGTCTGTTTCTTCACTTTCTCTCTCCGTCTGTCTTCTGCTGTGTCACTCTCTGCAATCTGTCACATTCTCTCTTTTTTTTCTTACATTCACAGCAGCATGCTCAAACAAAAACAGTGAACGCACACGTGCAAAAAAAGCAAAAGAATTCATACGCACGCTGACAATCCTTTCTGAGGTGCCCCCTCTGGAGATGGTGGTCCCGTTGAGTCCCACCAGAGAGGGCAGAGTCTGAGACATCCAGTTGGTCACCATAGCCATGGTGCTGAGCACTGCCCCGATCTTTAGCATAGGAACGCTCATGTTTGCTTCCTGTGGGGCCCTGGCACAAACGGCCCTACAGCCAGCCCTACCCTGCCCTTCCCTAGACCTCAGCTCCAGTCAGTCCCACTCTGCTTCAGATACCCTAGACAGGGAACCAGTCAGTCAGCTTCTGCCTGAGCCTGAGCAGCAGCAGCACCCCCCCCCAAAGCTGGTAAAGCACAATTACCAGACTCGCACACCACTGTCTCAGTCCAAGGGACGGGCAGAGACTGATTAGAGGAGAGCAGCTCACATCCAAAAGCACCACACTGGAGCCTTCTCTCTCACCACACTGGAGCCTTCCCTCTCAGAGCCTTAGCTTCACCCCCTCTCTCGCTCTCTCCCTCCCTTTAGCTCTCTCTCTCTCTCTCACTCTCTTTCCATCTCTCTCTTTTCCTTACTCTCCTCTTAGCTCTCTCCCTCTCTCTTCCTCAAGATGCAGAGCTGCGCATTGGCTGCCTCTCTGTCTCATCCCCTCCCAGTCAGCCTTTCCTCTGTTCTTTCCAGCCCTGTTTTGCATGCATGTATCCATTCTTTTTCTTTCTCCTCTCTTTCTCTGACATTTGCCTGTTCTTTTATGACTCACATCTTGATGTGTGTGCGCGTGCATGCATTTCTTAAGCAGAGACCTCTGAGCGAGACTGATTTCATAGGACTGATCTATGCTCTATGTTAAGTGACATGTGAATGCCAAGGGCACCTGAGTGTAATGCTAGGCACAGTAAACCATCCTGCAGTTTCGTCATAGTGTTTTTACTAAAGACAGGACAGAGAATGTAGACGGGTGGGTGTGTAGATTAAAGGTTGGCTAGGGGCTCATGATGAACATGGGCAGGTGGTTTGGCAAAGTGGGAGATGTGATGTGGGAGAGATGCAGGTGCTCCAGCCCACGGCTGCTTCTGACAGCTCATCTTTCATTCTGCTTCATGACATATCCTAAATTAGCCTGTAGCTTGTACTTTTACAGCATTTACCGGCCACACTATGCCTGAGTCATAAGACAATATTTTCTTAATACTCACTGTGTAAATTCATTCTGATGTTATTTAGTGTAAAGGCATACATAAGAAATGTTTTTTAAATAAATTATAGAGTTGTGGTTCTAAGTATAATATAGCTTTTAATAGTTTGGATATAAAATCCACACATAAACCTTTTTCCTCATGAACATGTTGATGTTGCCTTTCTGAAAAATAAATTACTTTTTAAGTGAGTTTTTCCATTGTTTTATTGCTGTAATCTTACTAACTTCAAAATCACAGCAGGTAAATCAGTATCAGACAATCCACCAACTGTTTTCTTATTCTGGTGTCATGTCTGATTTCAGCAGGACAGACATGTTTTGAAGTCTAGACCAATTTTGTGGAAAAAATTTTTGTCTTTGAAATCAAAGCTGCTTGAATTTTCCACTCACTCCCACTGCAATGGACCAAATGGAGGGGTATGAAAATTGAAGCATGTCTCAAATTTCTCCTTGAAGCCTCTGCTCACAGCAATTATTGGAAAGATATTGGACTACTGGCCGTGTCATTTTATACCCTAAAAAGCCATGCATAATGATGACAAAATGGCCTGCTCAGGCAAAACGGCCAGGTCATCTCCCTTTCTTGCTTTCTTCCTGGTCTGCTGACTTATTCATTTTGTCAGCCATGGCTGGGCCCCCCTTCCCCAAACAGTCACATTGGGTGAGTGATATGGGCTCCTCTGTGTGGGGTGTACAGTGAAGTGATATCTGAAGAGACAGCTTTCTGAGCCCCATCCAAAACACGTCGGTCATCTCAGCTCACCTGCTACCGATTAAGTCAGTCCTTCTGGTTTGTGTCCTCCATTTATGCGGCAACACTGCCCCCTTGTGGTAGCTATTGAAATTGCAGACAAAAGCTGTCAGACAGCAGGTGATGGCCACTGCCTGTCGCTGCTATTGAGCAAGACTGAATCTGGTGACAGGTAGCTGTCACTTTATGGAAAATCTTCGAGGAGATATGAGGGTGAATGTGGCAGCACTGTATAGAGTCACACTTTTCAATGTCTAACAGAGGTTTTAGTGAGAAAAGAAAAATGTAATGTGCAGGATAGCACACACACACACACACACACACACTTATATGCCTGTTTTTTTAACAGGGTTATGTCAGCGGAGCCCAGGGGCATGTTGAAAATACACTGCTGTATTTACCTTTTATTACCATATTAATAATATAACAGTTAGCCTCTTATATGTTTTCTAGCAATCCAATTATATCTGTAGTGATCTCAGGATTATAATGCGCATAAACAGGCTTCTCATGTAATTATATTTTTATAGCTGACTGTTATGATTGGGGGTGTTTATATTTAAAAGGTTTTGCTTGCTAACTTAATGAGGTTGAGGGAAGCAATATTTTGTAAAATCCCTTACTGTGGGCTTCCTTTAACACATCATCTGTAAAGAATGCAGTATTTATCATATTCACAGGGTGGCAGCAAAGATTTAGCCATAGATACAGAAATTTTCTACCCTTTATTCCATATTTAAACAAGCTCCTTTTCTCAGGTTTCTCAAAGAAAACCTGGTCCCAGAGAAGGATGGGAGGATGGAGTGAAAAGGGAAATCATTCAGGATGCTTAATCTAGTTGATTATAGAGACCAAGTGCAACTGTGGCCACTGTCAGAAAGTGAGCTACATTCATTTTGATTAGAAGACTAAATCCATTTTTGTTTGTTTTCTTTGTTTTGTTTTGTTTTGTTTTATTTATTTCCTCTGTGGCTCCAATTTGTGCATTTTGACTGCTGAATAAGTGCTCAATAATGCATTATGCAATAGTAAGACAGCACAGAAAATGCTGAGACGGTAAAAAGGACACATTGCTCTATATTTCCAAGGATATTTTGACAGATTGCTTTTCCTGGCCCCTACTCCACAATTTTCATCATCAGAACGATGGGCTGCATGCCAACCTAAACTAAAAACAAACTTTTAACCCCTACTATGAGTGAAATTCAGGCAGTATAGCTTCACTGCTTCCACAATGCTGTACTCAAAACTCAAACATGCTCTCACAACATAGAAAGACGACAAACACAGTTAGAAGAAGTTTTGATTTGTAAGCCTTCTGTTTGTTTGTTTCTTTGTTTTGCTTTTTTTGATTAGAATAATTAGTGCATGATCTTGAAATAGCAAGTTTTGAGCTCTCTACCAATTTTTAGATCTCAAAATAATCCAAACTGTCTCTTTGGGATCATTTCAGTTAGTCCAAAGAAGATTGTTATTTCATTCAGTTGAAATTTATATTTGTCAGCATCACACTCTTCTGAGACTTCTCTGTCCTTCCACGTACACACTTGCAATGCTGGAGGTGGAGAACGCAGCAGCAAGACCGATGTGAAATTGATTACCTCAGATATGGAATGAAAGGAGGAGCCGTGGTGATCGTGGGTTGCAGAGCAGCTTGCAGATGCACAGTAAAAGTGGGAAGGCTAAAACAAGCTGAACAGCAGGTCCTTTTTGAGATTTGCCAGTTGGATTTGTAGACAGGCATCAGCTGAGCTGTCAGCTGGTGTAGGCTGACACAGGTTTATGGCTGAGCTCCACTCTTTGGCCTGCTATGCTCAATTAAATAAAATGAGCAGGATTTTGATATAAATATCTACAGACAGTGGCCATAAAGTAGTCTGTACTAGTTATGTCATGTCTAACATTTGGGCACATTCAAGTTTATTGCATCAGCAATTAAACTTGAGTCTGAGACATTTTCATATAATGTTCCCAGAAGTACTAAATAGATCAAACTAGCCACAAAATATTGTATCCCTGTAAGGTTGTGGTGATGGTTGTTATGGTGTGTAGATGTGATATAAATAACCTCAGACAGTGAAATCATTCATGCTTCAGAAGCAAGCATTTTCTTCAGATGAAAGATTATGACCCTATCAAACCAAACCTTAATGACAAGTTTCACACGGGAGGAATTTTCTCAGTCCTATTTATTTCCTGCAGCCTGATTTTATAATAGCAGTGCACACAATTATGTATTCTCTAGTTTGATGAAAACATTTTTTTTAATGAGACTTTTTTGTATTTATTTATTTTTACATAGATCTATTTGACTTTTGCACTTTTATCTTTTCAATCATCATTCAATCACAGCCCATTGTTGACAAGTAATATTTGAGCTGTTGATATGCAGATTGTGTTTCCCCTTAACTCTTTAAAATTCCAACCACAGAGTGTCACAGGTCTTATGCCATCTTTTGTGAAGAGATGGACTAAATAAAGGATGTGAATAATGAGTGATGAGGACAATCTGTTACACTTCAAAGAATTCCAGCCTCTGCCAATCAACTGTCTAATCACAAAGTCAGTCGGCAGAACAAGCTTTTATTAAATATTAGCCAAAGAGGAAGTCAGCCATCTAACCTGGATTAATTTAATCATTTCTGATTAATTTTCACAGCCATTCCATATGATTTTCATTTGAATAATTGGCCAGCCTTATTTTCTCTGCAACTCTGCTGTGTCATTGTCTGCAGTTCTTTTGTCACTGCCTTTTGTTCTCCTTCACTTTAAATTTTATATAGCCTTTAACTACCCGCACTGTCTCCTTTTTGTTTCTCTTGTCCTTTTAGGCACTCAAAAAAGATGGTAACACATCATGTGTTACTCTTGTCTGTTTTGTTGTGCAGGGCTGTATTCGGATTAACAATATATACATTACTATGGAGAATCTACAGGCATGCATGTTGTGTAGTTTTTCAGTGCTGCAACACAGTCACAAAAACATGGCCTTGATTTTATTATAAACCTCAGGAAAAAAAAGCCATTCTGCTCCTGCCTGTGGGCGTGCACTATAAAGGGCATTTTTAATCAGTTCAAATGGTGAAACTGCCCACCAACTGCAAAAACGGCAGCATTTCTGCACACCCATGGATGGCAGTAGAGCGCCACAAAGCCCAGAGGCTATAGGGACAAACTCTGGGTGAGACAACAATACAAGGGAACAGAAAGGGCCAGACACTAGCCACATTGTCACCCAACACAAACACACAGCCAGCTACAGATTCATAGCTAAAACACAGGGCCAAATTACACCTCAGCTAATTACACAGACCTCTATCATCCTGATGCAGAACTGTTATGACTGAGGCAGCGAGGCTTCGTAGAAACCAAGCCCCCGCCTGTGCTCTGAAAGATGCTGGACTCTCTGACTCTAAGAACCCTGGCTATTTTTCTGAGTCATAATTCATTAATTAGCTGATGGACACGGAGGCCCACTGCCTTCTAAACGTATCAAGATCAAAATCAGCTTAAACAAAGCGTGACCTCATTACCATGGCAACTATTTAAATCCCATAAATAGGTTGCACCCCAAGGTTGAGGCCAGCAGACACACTGGTGTTTTCAACATGGAATGATTAATCTATTAATGGCTCCTGCAGGCCGTTGATTGAGGAAATTCATCTGGAGTGTTACATTTTACAGTAGTGACAGAGACCATGGAAGGACTTTGGTGTACACAAAAATTGAGACTCGCATGGATAAAGTACAGGCAACACACCCTATTCTTCAGAATATGGTCAATAATTCAAGTAGTAAGCAATCACTACAAATAAAGCAGGGCATTTATTGCACTCTGACTGCAGAGGTGATTGATGATGAAGAGTATGAATAATGGCATGATATATGATGCTTGCATAAAGACCTCGCACGGGAGTCTGTTAATCTTCAGTTTGCATCAGCGCAACTTTAAGCTTAATAAAGCCAAAGACAATAAACTAACCCCAGGTGTGTATTACTAATGGGAGGTACAGTACATGTGTTGTGTTTTTCCATCATGTGTTAATTTTTTTTTTTTTGTGTGTGGGCGTATTCACATTTGCATGCATAGTTTTGTGTGTGTGTATGTCAAGACTTTTCCGACATTTGTGTCCACTTTTATGAGCAACACCACTTGTTCTCTACTAAGCTGTGAATTTTCCTGCATTACCCTCTTCGGGTGGTTGCGTGACAGTCCTGGTTAAGCCATGAAATGTGCATTAGTGTATAAAACAAAACCAAGGAACACAACAGCATGAGTGCCCAAGCATTAGCCCAATAGTGCTTAGGTAAAATAATGGCTATGAACAGGTGAAAATTTGTTCTTCTAGTGGGAATGTGTAGTAAAGAAAATCAATCTAGCAATATAATCTGGCTATATTGACAGCAACACAATACTCTTCTGCTGAAGCCATTCACTGTCCTTACAATATAGCCTGTACAGTCTGTCTAATCAACTCACAATGAAAACAAGAAGATGCATCCATACACACAGCAAGACTGCAGATTGAAGACACATATCAGGCCCCTTAAACTTTAATGTTCTTTATTAATTTCATTAAATGGTATGGCTGAACACAGAAATTTTTGATCAGCTTATATTCCAGTAAGAGTTAAAGAAATATTGTGCAGAGAGTGAGTGAAATATTCACACCTAAGCCAACCTTAGTTTATAGCTGTGTTATTACACAAGTAACGATCTCTGTAATGTCTTGAGCCACAAGAAAGTCCTGTTATAATTTAGGAAGCTAAATAGCCAAAAATATTTCTTCTTTGACCCAACACACATGGCATGGGGAAAAAAATCCTTGTACACTGTACCAAATAAATTCCTGAATATACTGCTGGAACATGCATTCAAATTTATTCATAGAAGAACTGATTGCTCCTGATTGCTCCCTTGATTACAATCTTAACAGTCTATGGGGGTGTATACAGTATTATTTGTAGGATATGATAAACTCTATGTGGTTGAATCTTAGATAGCTCAATCAGACACAAGCAGCGCAACACATTTTGCTTCAGACTTGCTAAAGAAAGGCCTTGATCAAACCAATAGACAAGGACTACATGTGGCAATCAGCAGCCATGCATTCTGCAACGCAGCATGGCTCTATGTTCTGCCCCTTCTCATGCCATCATCACCAGCTGAATGTGACTCAGTGCAGCCCTTCCTGAGGCTAATATGCCCAGTTAAATTGCCCCCACACACAAAGCCACTAACACATATGCAGATGCATGCAGACATGCATTTACACACACAAATACTGCAGTCCTTTTCTGCATACACGACCTGCACGCACCAAACCTTTTCTGGATCCAACAGCAGAGAGCCAGTGCCATATCTTGACCTTTTATTTCAGCTAATCAAGGATTCTCTCTGTTACACAGGGAAAACTATTCCTGTAAATGGAGCAATTACTGACAGCAAATTGGAAGTCTTCTTCTCAACAGAAAGGTAGCTAAGGCTCAAAAAAGCCTGCTAATTGAGACTGCCCCATAGCTCCTGGCCTCTTTAAAGCAGCCTTTACTGAGCTTGTGGGTCTAACCTCATGACTATCATCCAGTACAATTAAGTTTTTTCATCCAGATTTTAACTTGTCTTCCATTGAGTGTTAGAATCCCCCAGGTAGTGACCCAATTTAAGACAGCTCAACTGATAAAATACATGTAATTGACATGATAAAATTTACAAATTTCTTTATACGGTTTTGCTGTTTAGTTCTAAGAGCATTTTCAAATCTGCTTTGGCATGCAAGATGAGTGCTATTCCCCTGTCTTATCATTCAACTTTCAAACTGCTTTGTTTCATTGATGGCCTATTCATATTTGTTTGCAGTAGAGTGCTGGGAGCTATTCTTAGATAGCATGTATCTAGTACCTTGTTAGATGACAAAGAGATAGCCAGTGGACAAAGTGGCTGCGTTTGGTCTCTGTCTGAGTCATTCTTTACAAATGTCACCGTGTCACAAAGTGAAGGTATCACAGTGATTAGCTAAGCACTGTGGTAGGTTACACAAGAGGAAAATAAGCCAAAGAATAACTCAGGAGACAGACATAAAGGTTATAAAGGAAACTGTGATGTTAATGAGAGGCAGAGAGAAAGACAGCAAGACAAAGCAAAAAAAGAGGAAAAAGGGTGTAAGATGTATTTTGAAGCTCCCTGAGGTGATGAATTTACATCTTGTCGGTTTTCTGCCATGTCTGCAACAGTGAAACTAACAGGACCAGAGAGGAGTGGTGAGGTCTTGCCAATTATAATTTGGTTTGCTGAGAGTTTGCAGCAGTCAGTCACAAAAAAAAAAAAAGAAAAGAAAGAAAGAAAATCATAAAGCACTGTGCTTGACATGGACAAGGAGCAAACAATGACCAGAACCCATCAGCTATGTACTGTATATTAGTAATTAAGGGACAGAACCAGCCTGCAGTCCAATCTCTTTGTCAGAGCTCACATTGAAGCTTCCATTTGTATCCTCTGTCTTCAGGTCATTAATGCTCACAGAAGCTGTAACATTTAATTAGGGAGACATTATTAGTACAACACAGGCCCAGTGTGCAGCGGAGAGAAATTCTCAAACAGCCCCTAACTGAATATTACATTTACAGCCACATGGAGTTATGGGGGGGAAAGGTTAGCAGAAACTTGTAGATAAACAAATTAGCTTGTCCCTTTGTACTTTATTTGAGTTTTGGAAAGACTAGAAGAAAGGCTTATTAGAATAAATAAACAGTCCTGTAATAGCTTGTGTTCCTCCTGTGCCTTCCCCCCAACTCCCTGCCGATTTCAGCCATATACTATAATCTGCAGCGTCTGCGCTGCACATCAGAATGAGGAGCCACTGATCCATTCAGTGATTACACAAACAAACAGACAGGAAAATATCAACAAACTGCTGAAAATTACAATGCAGAGAAGAAATGAGAAGTTTGTACAAATATTATAAAGAGGTAATATTCTGTGGAGTTAGTCAAGTGTGAGATGAGAAGATTGTGTGAGTTAAGTGAGTGGGAAGGTGTCGGTAGGAGGAAGGTAGAGAGACCTTAATGGTAAAGAATAGCCATGGAGTCTTCTGCTATACCACATGGACATTAGTCTGGATAGCAACAGATGCACAGTAGTGTTTAGCAGTTGCAAAGCAGTAAACTAATAATTGTAGGATTTGTTATGTTACCGTTTCTATCCAGTTCTTCAAACATATGAATTACATTGCAGGATTTATGTGAGTTTATGTGTGTGCTGAACAAAGACACACAGCTTTGCGGATTTGTCTGCAGAAATTCAGTTGATGCAAGATGTTGTGCAGCCTGCTTTTCACAATGAAGACACTGCAGATCTGCAGTGCTTAATAATGATATTTGTGAGTGAATATCTGTGTGCAGATAGGATATGAGAAAGGTCATTCTTTGCATTAATATTCAATGCAGCACGAGGAGGAATGGAAGATGATTTTTCCCTTTAGGAGGCACTTCCTTTGCTAATCGTTAACATAATTATTTTCATTGGTGGTCTTTAAGACATGGCAGTCTGCTACTCCACTGCTTATTCCTCATTGTTGACTTTTGCCTGACTGCCATGGGTAAAATGGGTATTCAAAATAAGATCCACCCTTTAAACAAAGGAGATTCTAATAACAGAGAAAAAAAACCCTCTTTCATAATAAGAATTCTGGAGACATTTTTCCCCTCACAGATTAAATCATTAATTTAAATTTTAATGACACCCACGCAAGGGCCAACCTCTGAACAACAAGTGAGTGTTTGTGTCATTTTGAAAAGGAAAGGTTTATGAATTTCCATGATACAGTCAAGAATAATTAAATTTTCAAATGTCCTTGTTGATAATTTCCACTTATAAACAGTTACCCCAATCCAAATAGTTTATGCTTAGACTTTTTCTTCTCATTTTAAATGCTTTCTAAATGGCTCAAATTGGTTAGTTTTAGTTTGAAAGGGAGTCCCACAGTTCACATGTAATAGCCTTGTTCTGGGCTGTTTGGAAAAGATTAACACTGATTTAAGCATGGCAGCTGCAGATATTGATCCAGACATACCAAGTAGAAAAATGTGCCTGACATGGAAGATGTATTCTTCCCTGAAGATCCCTGCACCAGCTCATTGCAAGCTGTTACTCTCACTGAGAAGAGTAAGAGATGAGAGCTGGGCCAAGAGGGCCAGTAGCCTGAGGCACTAAGGCGTAAAGAGAGAGACCTCTCCTGAATACCTATTCATCACATCGCCATTAGTGTGGCTGAAACACTCAGCTCTCCTGCTCATAACATATAACAAGAAATACTGCATTAGATCCCATTTCATAGTTTGACATGACTATCACCGCTGCCTGATATACAACAGTACTTCAACCTGCTTGCTTTTCTCACCTTGTTATGCAACGAGATGCAGACATATTTATCATGCAGCTCATCCACACGCACGCATGCACGCTCACACGCATGCACGCACACAAACTCAAAAGTAGATAAACAAGTGCGGACTCTAATCATCATGAGAGCAGGTTTTTATCAGAGCATGGCGCTTTTTTCCCTCCTCCAACAAAAATGCCACTCTACATCATTTTCTTCTCACATCTTGTCTGTCAACACTCATCCTTCCATCCTGCTGCTTCCTGTGCCTCTCCCTCCCAAGCGACAGGATGCACATGTCGTTGTTTTGTCATGGTCATGGCCATATTGATTAGGCAATGTGAAGCTAATTAAAGACAATCTGCAAAAGAGTGTCATTGCCAGTGAGGGGAATAAAATCACAATGACAAAGTGGTAGTTTTCTAATTATTATTCTCCTTCTGGTTTAAGATGGGAGAGATAAAAAAAAAACCCTGCAGACACAGTCGGAAGGCTCTCTCTGACTATTTCTCTCTCTATCCCTGCTCAGCAACTCTACTCTGTCTTTCATTGTCTTTTCACTTTCTCTCTCTCTCACACACTCACTTACGAGCCATGCTGCCCTGCTCAGCTACTCCACTGGGCACTAATTCAAACTCAGTTCACATCCTTTCACTTTGTACTGATACTGCCCACCAACCCTGATCAACACAGCAGCTGCAGTTCACAGCATCTGTCTACAGTGTGTGTGTGTGTGTGTGTGCGTGTGTGGCAAAAATTATGCTCCATTGTGCCTGCATACTGTATGGTCTTGTTTATAGCGCAATAGTTTTTGTAACTGCCCCCCCCCCCCCCCCCCCCCCCCCCCCCCTCACACACACACACACACACACAGTAACTTTAATATAATCCAGATGCAATATGCATACCCATTGCCAAGAGTACTGCTAAGGGACAAGAGGGGGAAAGGATGCTTTCTTTTCAGTAGGTGAAGTACATCTTGTCCTTTGTACAGGATGTCTTTGTGTGTCTGAGGCTGCAATTATTTAAAAAATGGTGAATACATTCTTGTTTGAATACTCAGGTAACAATCCAAAATATATCAGAAGCCATGCATTTGTGGAACTGACTCACTAACTTAAGAAAAGTTGCTTTGCTCTAATAGGTTTATCTAAATCTGAGCTTTCTGATCTATGACAAATGACTGCAAAAAATCCCAGCTTTTCATAATTTTTCTACAAGCTTGTGCAATCCATCAATCCACCATATTTATTTCAGGACATGCCAGGACATGTAGAAATGCATTTTACTTATTATTTAATATGATATATACTGAATTTTCCCCATTCTATCTGCATACAAATGCAGATACTAATGTATGATGGTCTCTACTTCCAGATGTTGCATTCACGTCCATTACTGCACAGTAATGTGTCTAATGTGTCCACATATGTTTTGTGGATTTGGAGAAATCCCGGGGGTTTAGACTTGACTATCATAATGTAATGCAAGCTGGAGTTCATCTTGTTATCTCCCCCTCTCCTGCATGTAGTGTCTTTATCAAAGGACCTCTCTACCTTGCTCATGGTGAGGCTGCAAAGAGCAGTGTTGCCAGCCTGCTTGATATGCAGCAGTGTCTGGTCGCTGCTGGGCTCCCACGCCTCCCTGACTGGAGCCTTTAAGCCCTGGCGCAGTCAGAGAGAGAGCCTTCCTCATCAATGGCCCTACTGAGTGGCTGTGACAGTGCCACGTGGAAAACACATCGATTTAATGGTTCCTCCTGCCTTCTACTTCCTCCTCTACTGTGCTGCATAGCTCTCATCCTTCATTACCCAAAATGATCACCCTGCAATTGAGTTATCTTTCAACATGGGAGGCAATGCTGCCACAGTCACACATGGCGGTAAGGAGGCGATTTGATGGAACAAAGGTAGCAGGGATCATGTGAAGTAGAAGCAGGAAGAGACAATGAACAGAAGAGATGAAAGGGAAGCGAGGGAGAAAGCGAAACATAGTGCAGTTCATCCAACATTTACTGTCACTTGTTTATCACCTCTCACTTAGTGTCAGTTACTGCTACAGCTCTCTGCTTCATGCCATGAATGTCAGCAATTAACTGGGACGCTCAAAGGAAAAACAAAATATACGACTAAAAAGCAGACATGAAAACAACCGCTTTTTAAAGGAAACAAGTTTCCCTGAGAGTATTGTATGTTGCCTAGCCATATTAATGAGTAGGTAGAGGTAAAACCTATGACTGGTGTTTTAGAATGCATAACACTCTCTGATGTGTTTCTTCCGATAAAAGTAAAGAGATGTGAAGAGCAACATTCAAGTAGCAGCTTGCCCAATCTGCTCAGTCTTATGAAAGCTTTTGTATCAGAGCGGGAAGAGGAGCTCTAGGCGCAACAGCCATATTTATATTCCAATCTTCTACACAGAAACCCACATTGCCAGGCTCATAAAAGATTCATCAAGCAGGGGAAAGCAAGGTCGTACAGAAAACTGGTCAGGAGGTGCCTACTGCAATGCAAGAAAAAAAAAGAAAAGAGAGAGCAGATGGGCACCCACACATACACACTCACGTACACCCAAAAACACTGGGAGACTCCCATAGTGACTGTTACTAGGGCTACATGTGTTGTTACCCTTATTACAGGCAGCTGTGTGCTCAGCACTGACCAAATGATTAAGCATATCTGTGCTCTAATTGGCACCTGTCACTCAGACCATGCACTTCAGTGGCCTTAATAGCTTTAGCCACATTTATCTGAATCGATTCCATGCATTGTCTGGCTCTTTGTGTATTGTGGATCCCACTGCTGACATGCTTGGAGACTAGAGAGCAAAGGCGAGAGAGAAAAGAAGACAAAGACAATGTGTATTTGTGAGAAGAAAGAGTGTGCGTGGAGGTGCATGTGTGTATCTGTGCTGGGTGTTGTCAGAGAAATGTCACTCTTGCTTAGAGTCACAGACATAAACCTCTGGGAGTCCTGCACCCTCCAGCATACTCACACAGAAGGAAAGAGAGAAAGTGGGGTAGAGAATGCGATATAGGGATGATATTCATCCCACCAGTCAATCCAGTGCTTCTATACACTGTTGGCAGCAAGCATACAAATACTATCCTATGCATTATATTAGCAGGCAGAATGTTTTGAGAAATTATTTATGCATAAGATAATACATCCAAAGCTACCTTCTATGTCTCCTGTATGAACTCAAAAAAAAATCACTCAGTTAGTTGTTGGTTGGCTGCCAGATTGACCATAAATGTACACATGATAAAGCTCTAACAACTGCACTTACAAAAGACCCTAAAGACCGCTATGATTACAAGCTGCCCTAGAGTCACCCAGGTCCATGTGAATGCTAATGGTTGTTACAGGCTGCAGGATTTTCAACAAGACAGAAAACAGCAATAGAGGTCATTTAGGGCCCACACATGCCTTGAGCATATGTAGTGGACAGTCTGTGACTCGGAATGAGTAAGCGGTCATTTAAAGTGAAACCAAACTAAAATCTTCCATCTGATACTGGGAATCCCCTTTTCAAGTAATATTTAGATGTCTGCAAAATGTGGGGAGGGTTTTTCAAAATAAACATCCAGTGTGGATCACAATTGCAAAGACAATCTGTTGTATTAATAAAAAAATAATAACAAAAAAAAACACAAAACAAACAACATGTAACCCATGAAAAAGGTTATTCCAGCTGAAAAGGTATGGCCATGCTTATGCATGCTCTACCTCTGAGGGCAATCATGACAGGGACACAGTGTTAGGCTGAGAGTCACTGACCTCACATGCTCTCAGCAGTGCAACCGTTAACCAATTACCATGCAGACCACTGCCTGCCTGTGAGCCTCATCCAAGGCACTGCAGTAGTAAAATCAGCTACCCATTTCACTTTGTCATTGAGACACACCTCAAATAAGCTCACTGCAATCATCACAACCTAATTTCACCCAAGTGTGAGTTGTGAACAAAATGATGAGAAGCAAGTTAAGCCATTAAGAACACAAAAATCTCCCTATCCTTAAAAAAAAAAAAAAAAAGCCCACGTTAACCTCCTTTTATTTGCCCCTGCACAGTATTACTTGATCTAATTCCTAACCTTAAACATAATGTTTCACACCTGTCTCAACTCTCAACTTTAACCTTAAAGCCGAGTCTTACTGCAAAAAAGTATTAACCTTTTCGGGTCCTGATTTCGGTTCTCAGATGTGAATCCATACAGTGTCGGTGCTTGTGAAGATTATTTGTCCCTACAAATGCACTCACACACACACACACAGAAAGGCCTCTGATGATGAAGCAGCAGGCTACATAAAAGCACATCAAACATTAAGATAAGGGAGTGAACACTGGACAGCACAAAGGCTCAATAGCGCTCAGTGCCTCAGCCCCTTTCTTAACCAGTATCTCTTTTATAAAACAAATCTCTCACACAATGTGGCATCATTATCGTGCACTAATTCAAGCTCTACCCTAATCAGTCATGACACAAGCACATACTATTCAATATCTCCAAGCAGCAGTGAATCAGATATAATGCAACCTCATTATCGGTGGCTGATTGTGAAGGAGCACCTTTGTATATTGATGGGGAGTGCACGAAGGTGGATGCACAGAGGCTAATATAACCCTGCCTGCTCACTTACTCACCCACATCATGCTAAACATGATTGCTTCTGACTCAGAGGCAACACAGATATTAGTTCACATAGGTAATTATGTGGTATTTTACTCTAGAGATGCAGAAACAGATGAAATTTACAGGAAGCTTATGTATTGTTCCCATATAACAGAAAATATGTGGCTTAAGAAATATACATTTCATTAGCAGAGAGTCAATTGATTAATCAGTTCTGTGCAAGCTGTGCTTGCACTACGTCATGCTCTTGGTCTATGAAGATGTATTGGTGTTGCTGCTTGACCTTCTAATTACATGGGCTTGTGTGGTCATGCAATGTTAATAATTTATTCAAGCTCTGGAGCTGTCTAGTCCAGCAAGGTGATTTTATCAGCTGTGTATCTTTGCCTCTTGCTGGCAGATTTACACCCATGCTCCTGCAGCTTTTCATTTGTTTAATTCTCTAGGTGGAGGTTATGATGAAGCTTGGCAGAGCACATTCTGTTCAGCCTGCTACTTAGTGTCCTTCCTGGAAAACATAGATTCACATTTCTATTCTTAGGCTGTTATCCAGTTGTACTTCTGATTCCTCAATATTTATATACACCTTTAACTAGTGGGCTCTCTGGTAGTAAATACCATGGCAGTGTGTTTATAAGGAAGTGTTTCTGACATGCATGTTTTTTGGGTTTTTTTTTTTTTTTAGATTCCTGGGTGGCTTTTTGCACAGAGATTTAACACAAGTGGGTTGATTACATTCATATCTAGGGAAGGGCTTTTATTATGATCATGTAGCTTTGTTCTCATTGGGCTGGCACCAGGAAAAGAGTCTTTTGGCCAAAGGGTCACTGCCAGGGTAGTGGACTGTTTAAAGCTGTCTCATGTGGACATTAGCCAACCCAGCTGTTTGCCCTGCCTGCCTCTGACTGAGCAACCGTCTGTCCTTGTTGTCCTCACGTGTGGAGACACTGTAAACAGCTTTACATGAGGTCAGCTTTACAAAACTTTGGCTGTCAGAATCCGATCTGATGCACAGCTTGTTAATAATACATGCATCTAAGAAAGTCTTCTCAATAGAGCATTATTATCAGTGCTTTTGCATTTGTGTTACTAAAAGCATCTAGTTTCACTGACACTTATATTGCAACACTAAACTACTGTATAATTAGCTCAATGTAAATAAATTTAATGTTTGTGCCAAATGATGTTTTAAACAGCAGCATAATTTACAAGTGCTTGTTCTGTTACAGTGCTCGCCTTTCAGCTATAAATTGGCCCTGGCTGGGCAAGTTCCTGCTACAATCATCACACCAAACTAGAATGAAGGAACACAATTTAACAAGGTCCTACAGGGTAGTGTTTTCAAATTGGTTGCTTATCATGATCACTGGTGAGAGAAGGGATCAAGTAAATTACTGAAAAATCTAGCCAATTGTCACACAGGCTCCTGGCTCCCTCTTTAAGAGCAACAAGGATTTCTCCACCACTGCACTTTGTATCTCAACAGAAAAAAACAAAAACAAAAAACAAAGCAAGTGTTCATTTCCATCAGTCTCAACTGCACTATTATTGGCAGGCTTCAAGGCGAGGAATCTTAAAACCAATAACAGTATTCCTCTGGCACTCACTCACTCCACTGGGACAGCAGTAATTTTTTTACGAGAAATTTTTAAAATACACAAACCAGTCGCTACATCTTAAACAGTAGTTGTGTAGCTGCAGAAAATGAAACAAATAAATCATCTGTTTCATTGGAACAAAATCACTTCATGTTTTCATCAGGCCCCTGCGTGCTTTTCAAAACAGCTTGATTGTTGAGCAGGAATATTTTTCTCAAGTCTTTGGTCTTAACATTGAAGTTATATTTATTCATGAAGAAGTCACCTCATTTGTGATGAAAAGGATATTTAGCCAACACGCAATTTTTCTTGTAGTTTTTCTTGTAATTAAATGTGTTCAAAATTTCCTCACAGTTCGTTGTTTTAATTTATTACATTAGTGTTCTATTCCAAGTTAAATCTGCTGCAATACATCACACTCCCCACCTTGTTAAGCTTGAAACTAACAAAGTACACAATGTAGTGCATATGGATGCATAGTAAATGCCCTACATACAAATGCACACAAGCACTTGTGTGAGTGTATTTGTATTCTGTCATGCATCACTTGACGTGCACATTATAGCAAGACATCTGTGCCAAGGTCAAGCAGGTGCCCATTTATATCAGTAGCACTAAGGACCCCTGGGCTTTATGTGTACTTAACAAACACACGCAGTGAACGAACAAGTGCATCTGTCTCATTAAAGCTGTCTAAATATTTCATAAAAGCCTGCGTTGAAGCTGTAACTGAAGCTATGTGGATATCAGCTCTGCTGGTAGGGAGTGTTACCCCCCCATTGCAGTACATATGCAAGAATTCATCAATACTTTATGTTTGCAGTGCAATCTTAAGAAGATGGGTGGTGTCATATTTTCTTTCAGACTTTTCAATATTTAATGTAAACACTTACAACAAATTGTCCCCCAAAGGCAGCGACTAGATAAACCCACTGAAGAAGATATTGAGACATGAAACTATATCATCAGCTACATTCTTAGCCTCACATTTGCAAGTGTTTACCACTGTCATGCATCCCTCTTCATTTACTGAAGCACATCTGTGATGCCGTGTGAGTATTTGTTGATTAGACAAGTTGTGTAATTTACAGTTTTCTTCAAATTTTGTTGAATTTGTTGGATTGGATTAGGATTTTTAAATATCAGTTTTTACATGTGGTTGACTTCATAATTAAGCAGTGGGGAAGTTAAATCTCATATGTGAGAAATAGGCTGGGGTTCTGTTAAATAATAAATGAGAGTTTTGAAAATTCTTGCACCTTGTTACTGCTCGAAGATACACACAGATTTCCTCTAATCCCATCTGTGCTGTACATGCTTTACTTTAAACCTACCAAACAGGTGTATAGTTATCCCATCATCTGCTCATTCCTATAGACTGAAAACACACAGTAGTTTCTGTTTTCTTTTACAGGTCAGTTGCAGTGTTTACTCAGCTTGTAAACACATAGCTTGAGTAAATGCAACACAAAACATTATTCAGCCTGATACAGTGTCAACAATATGCCACATATTGCAATGATAATCAACAGCTAAATGGAATAATAGGCTGTGGTCATGTGTGGGATGAAAACTCCACTCATTCCACAGCATACATTTACTGTAAATAACTAAAATGTTCAGGAGCCACATAGGTTAAACAGCTACTGTAGGTGTCTTTATTGAGAAGAACAGTTCTGGAAAAGAAATTCTATTAGAGAAATTGATGTAATTGTTACCCATGAGTGACGGCCATATATATCATTCACTGTTATTTTTCATCTTAAGGTGGGATATTTCAGTAGCCTTGTAAATACACAGATACTCCATTTGATTTGATCTTTGCTGTTGTATCTGTAAGGCCCTGCGGCCTGTCGATGGCCTTTGCCAATTGATGATACTCACCGCCAACGTACAAGGAGGCGCTGTCTGGGGTGCTAAATTGACTCAGACTGCTGGTTTTAACTGAAGGCGCGACACGGCGCTGTCTGTGGTACTGAATGTATTTTGGCGTGCAGGTGCAAAACGGTGCAAAACGGCCGTGACCTACAAGCATCATTGGCTAGTTAATCCAAGTAATTATGGAAACTGTAACTGCCACTTTTGCAGACCTTACATTTTCTAATCCGTCTGAGTTACGCTCAACGCCGCACGTATGCTGACCAGCTGAACCCCTGCAAGTTCAAATGCTCTTGCCTTGGCTGAAAGCTTTTCTGGGTCAAATAATTTATCGTCCTTCACTTTAATTTACAACTGTCACATCAAAGCTCGTCATTTTTACCAAACAGCCACGGCTTATCTCGGGTGTCATGCACGAGAGCACGCCACACAAGCAGGCACACATCTCCACAGGAACTACAACCATTTGTTGGCGCTGGTCTGGTACAGTATAGTAATTATTCATGTCTTGCATTCACAGCCACAAATCACACTTCGCTGCTAGCGCTCAAACAACGCAATATCTGATTGTCGGTGAGCCCCAGGAACCCTCTGTCAGTGATGTAGAGGTAGATAGGAAGATCTGTAAACAACGACCTCCAGGGCATCAAAAGCATCAGAGCGGCCACAAATCATTTAGTATACTGCCAAAGGAAAATGTTACTTTATGAATTCTTACCCCCACCCCACCCCCACCCTTTAAGGCACCCTCTTACAGTAACTATGAATTGCATCAAAATTGTTTTTGTCGGTCTTAAAATGTGTAAGGGCTCAAGTTAAAGTGGATATGCTGTCGGCTATACATCTTTACTCACTGTTGTACTTGAACTTTCTTCCTATGTTTCAGTAGCATGATAGAATACACGCATGAATAGAGAAATCTACGGATTAATAGGTCTTCACAGTCATTTAACATATTTTACCTTCTTTTAAACTGTGATGCAGTTCTAATCAAAGCGTTGGTTCTCACGTATCTTATCAATTTTGAGAATCATATACAGGCGGCAGATACTGCTTTAGGAACTTTTAAGCAATGCTTATTCATAGTCTGAATGCGTCCTTACCTCATTGGGCATGACAGCTAACATCACAAGTAGGAACATGGCACTGAAGAGATGCATTCTTGTCGAAATGATCACGTCCCAGCCGACACCAGTTCCTGCAGCTGTCCCTCCGTTTTTGACCGTTACTGGGGCGGTTTCTTCGGATACAGAGGGATTCCTTCAAAGCTGTGTCGGCTGTGCGCCACCAGCCTCATCACCAGGACGCAAAGCAGCCTTCTCTGGTTCGGTAAAGCGACCAGTCGCGTGTCTTTTGTAAGGCATAGACTCTTTTGCGGGAAGCGAATGCAAAAGCTCTTATCTCTGAGAGAGAGAGAGAGAGAGCGAGAATGAGCGAGCGAGCGAGAGAGAAAACTAAGATGCTGTAATGAGGTAAAGTGAACAGACAGCGGTCCCCTCCGTCCTGCAAAATAACTGCGACTGAGCGCGAAGAGCTGGGGGGAGTCGCAGAGGTTGGAAGGTGACTGCTGTGCTTGCAAGGTGCCGACGCTAGGAGCAGCACGTCTATGTGCCAGGAGCCAAGTACCACTCTTTGATGCAGCCCGGCTTGCCCGTGTGTGTGTGTGTGATAGATAGATAGATAGATAGATAGATAGATAGATAGATAGATAGATAGATAGATAGATAGATAGATAGATAGATAGATAGATAGAGCTGACATTTAGCATTAGTAATGCCTTCCTGCTCATTATGAATGATAGGGACAGAGGCTGTCATATCACCATTAATACCATCAATTCAGTGCTGACATATATCCAATTATAATATGCCAAAACAAAGGGATTCTCTTGGGTTTAGGGAAATGATAAAGATTATTCTTGCTTCAGTTACAATGAAGATAATGGATGTTGTAAGCTCATAGAGTTAATTGAATGATTTTGCTGAGATTCATTTACCTAATGTCCAGGTCAGGCGAAGATTAGAATGGGTGTGTGCACAGTTTCTTTATGGTTTATTCTGTCTGTGTGTGTTCCTGTGAGCTGTGACAGGCTATGTTTTGTAGTTACTAGCGATGCTTACTTGGGTATAAAGAATATTGCAACCTCTTTTGCCCATTTTTTCACCACCTCTTAAGGATGTTTTGGCTCTAATACATTTTCAGAGATAAATATAAAACATGTCACCTGTGGTGAATCTCTTGACTGACCAAAGCCAAGACAGCTAAAGCTGCAAAGGCAGGACATATTTTTTTTTTTAAATTGTATTTCTACTCATTGTTTACCGTTTTTCATGCCTGAAACAGCTTATTTACAGTTTCCACTGTCCAAACCACATAATACAGCAGTGTTGTTCTGCGTTTTATTTATTTTTCTTCTAAGGTCACAGTAGCTAATGCCATAAAACATTATTCTTGAAAACAAACCCCTGTGGTTCATGGTTTTCCAAGGCTGGGATTGTGGTTAGTTCATATAAATTCAGAGAGGATATCAGCTCAGACAGTGTGATGACTTGTTTCTTCTATCCCCTTTACCCCTGTATGGTTCAGGAGAGGGTTGACTTTCTCCACCCCCGCTGCTGCCCTCAGTGGCATGGTGCACACCCCTCTATTTTCCCAGCAGGGAAAAACACAAGAAGGTGAAATGAGTAGCTGGAGGGGGGCAAGGGAATGGTGATATGTGAGAAAGACAAAAAGAGAATGCACAAATGATTCTTCCTTCTTGTGGTGCTTTTTCACCAGTGTTATTGTATTTCAGCGCTTCATCCTGGGTGCTGTCTATGCTCATACGTACAGTAAAGCATGAGAAGCCCAAGGTTGCCAAAGTGAGTAAAAGTGGTGATGAGTCATTGGCCAGAGTGCCATTGTTATTACTGAGGAAATACTGTACACTCTACTAACAGACTCATCCCTTCTCCTGGGTGCGCTCCTCCATCTCCATCCCCTGTCATGCTTTAGAGTCTTGGAGCACTGGGGAAACTGCAGGAATGCTTCTGGGGTAAATGCAAACAAAGCATGGCCCATTTGTCAAAACTGCATTATTGTTTTCTTGTTATTCTCAAGTTAGTCCAAGAAGGCCAAAGGAAAATAGAATTAGACCTCCAGGGCTACTATGTGTCTTCTCAGGCAAGCAGGCATAAAGAAGATGTAGCACTAAAACATCATCCCAGAGTTCCCCTCGGTGATTATGTTAATGTTGACTGATCCAAGATTCAGGATTCAGTTTCCTTGTCACTGTGGAACATAAGACTGTAAATTAAATATGCAGTTCTTTATCCTACTGACAAAAAAGACAGTAGGTATATTTAAATAAATTAATCAATAATGATTTAAAAAATATTTCACTCAGTACTGTGGTGGAGGAATCCTGTAGTCTCACAGTCTGAGGAAAGAACATGCTTTAGAGTTTGGTGATGTGACAGATAGCTCTGTATTGCTTGCCAGATACCAACAGGGTGAACAAGCTGTGGCTGGAGTTCTTATTGTCTTATAGCATCCTTTATGCTTTGCTCAGACACCTCACATAACCAAAACTGCTGATTCAGCCATTGTTAGTTTTCTTAAAAAGAGCTATGTGATGAACATAACAGGTTCTTTGTGATATTGATTGCCAATAAATTAAACTGTGCACCCACTCTACCTCAGCTTCACTTAGGGGTGTGTGTCTTTACCTCCTTTGTTCTAAAACAAACAATCAACTCCTTTTTTTTTCTTTTTTTTTTTTAACTGAACAGTAAATTGTTCTCTGTGCACCACACTGCAAAATCGTTCAACTCTGGCTATTGTTTGTGAAATCCAGCAGTCGACTAAGGCGTCACCTAGAAATTTGACAACAGAATTCTCTCCCTATTTGGGCAGTGCAGTTATGGGTATATAGTATGAATTTGCTGGAGGATGAATACACAACTAAAGGGAGCTTCAGTGTGGAAGAGATTTGATATGCAGTCTCAACTGTCTGGAATTTTTTGTGGAGAAGTCCAGTATCCACACCCAGGGAGTTACACTTGCCAGTCAGTTTCATGGGGGAAATTCTATTGAGGTGTTGTTATTTTCCAGACAGTGTGAAGACGAGGATGCGGTGCAAACTGGTGGGATGTTGTCTTTGATGTCCTGGAGAACCAGCTTATCAAAACTCTTCATCAGAATAGAGCTGATTGGTTGTGTGAATGTATTTCATGCTTTGTGGTTCGAGCAACCTGCGGCGCTTTTCTCTGAGTTAGTGTGTGTATTGCTTAAATATTTGTAGTAATGCAACACACTTGAAGTGGCCTAAGGCTTATATTCAACAACCACAACGTCTTGGTCCTTAGGTGTGTGTTGTTGCATGTATGTGTTTTCATGGGTGTATCTGACTGCCTGCAGGCACTTTGCTGGTCAAAGCATTCATAAGCATTAAAACGCAGCTGTGCAGGTGAGGCCATTTGTATTGAGCAACTGTTGCCAAGCCTATCATTATATAGATTTTCAATTTCAAAGACTTGACTCTCTTAAAACAACTAAAAAGCAGGAAGAACATTTATTCAATTTTATTTATATAGCACCAAATTACAATAACAGTTGCCTCAATGTGCTTAAACATACTCTGAGAATGCACTGTGATATAGAAGCACTATTTTGTAGAAGTGAATCTAAGACATGTGCATGAGCCCAGTGAGTGACTAGATTGTAGATCACAACATAGGCATACACAGACACTCTAATTAGATTGGGTGATGTTGGAGTACATGAGTCGCTCTATCCATCTAGCAAACATTGGAGTCTGTCCCATAACAGAGCTTGAGGTTGTCATTGATCTTCATAATGTTACTGCTGTTGCTGGTGCAACTAAGTTATTATGCAATAATACTGAAAGACCATATGCTTCTTGAATGTATCCAGAATCTTTAGTCTATATGGTATGTTCAGCTGGCATGCAGGAAAGTGTAATGTTTAAGACAGAGAGTTCTTAGTCTCTGGCTTAGAATGAATACTTAGCAGACACAATCAATAACACAACACCAACTTGTCAATAATTATACAGATAGTGAAGTGTTAACGCTGACATTCCTGCAAACACAACACAGATATCTAACAATAAAAAAAGCTGTGTGCACAGTTTACTAGAGAATGCATCCCACATTCATACTACCTAATTAATCTCTAATACCTAAACAGCATGAAACATCTTATTCAGCAGTCCCAAAAGTGTAGTGTCTTTGTACATCCAAAAAGATTGCCACTGCTCACACTCAACTGCCTGCTGAGTTTTCCTTTCTACTTCACTAATGGAAAGTCATTGTTAATCTAAATACTAAATTTTCAAATACTTACATACTTAAATCTCATTTCTTCTTTCACAAAGGTGGGGGAGAAACTAATACAAGGTGAAATAATGGTGGTGGCACTGAAGCGGTCACTCGGTCAGAAGATTGAGAGTACACTGTGTCCAGTGCAATACTCGGCTGAGTGCCCAAAGGGAGAGGTGTGAAACCTTCAATGTCTGATGGAATTAAACATGGTTTTTCACACTCATCTTAAGCTACTTTACTTTGCTACCTGATCATAACTAAGACAACCAAGACAAGGACAGCTCAGGCTAAGTTGGATTTTCTGCAAAGAGGCACTGCCATGCCTCCCATCTGCACCTGCCATAAATCAGCAAACATCATCAATCATTATCTAGAGAAGCTGCATGGCAGTCTGCTCATGTTGCAGAATCAAAGCAGTGAATTGCTGGCTACCACAGACTCACAGAAACATAAAAAAAATGAAAGGAGACACAAGCTGACCTGTGAAACATGCAAAGGGATTGTCTGCCAAGAGGTCCATCCTAAAGTAAAGCTATGCACAAACACAATCATATCTTCCTATTGTTTTTATCTTGAACCATCCTTTTTTTCTTTCATTCTTTCAGTGACACATCTTTCTCTGTTTTGCTCTGCTTTTTATTTCTCCCAGAGCGAATAGTACTAAGATGCTCCCTGAGTTGTTCTGTTGCCTGTATTTGTGTTTAATTGGATGAAAAGATGATGCATAATGCGGGAAGAGAGAAACATGGGGGAACTGAAGTCCACATTGCCTGTGGCAACAGAAACCAGCAGCTATTTGTTGTTGACATTTTTCTCTACTGTTTTTTTTTCTGCTCCATTGAAACTGTGGCAGCTTCCTGTTTTTTCATGCATTTAGGGTTTGTTCTCCCTTTGCAGCCTGTCTCTGCTCTAAAGTTCCTGAGCATCACAAGATTTCACTCTTCACTGCCACACTCTCAAGGGTGAGCATGTGTTTGTGTGCATGCAGCTTGTACACAGCGATGTGGTGATCTCTGATGCACTGTAGAAGGGGAGCTTGGATGTAGGTCTATCTAAAAAGGAGTACAGTCAGGTTATCTCCATTAGGGACAGAAAGAATGATGTTTACTTTATTGCAAATAACCTGCAGCACCCAGCACACATCTTCACGTCCATCGTGGTGGAGCAGGAAATGCGTGCAAGTGAACTTGAAAGAAAGAAGATATGGAAATTACTTACACATTTCTTCTGAGCCATATTATTCTTTGGACTACTACTTAGGACAGGTAACAATAAGGTCCTCAAAATGCTGAGGTTGCTAACTCACAGTATGTGTGTCCTTTTCTACTGCATTTTTATGACTTTATTGTGCATTACGTTCAAAATATGAGACCATGATAGAGATTGAGAGGGAGAGAAGAAGAGATAAAAACCTAGACATTAGTAGGATAGAAGAATGGTTTTACATAATTAAGCAGATAGAAGTGATTACAGCAGCTTGTGCACAGAGCATGAACTGTGCACATTCAGCCTCATTATGATGTCAAAGACTCCAAACTGTCGATGATGACTTAATTACAGTCTCACAGTGGAACAAATGCTCTAGAGCCATTATGGTGATTCACAAACCTTTCTCCTGAATACAGTCATCAGAGAAATCAGAGAAGGTGCTTTCTTTCCACTCTACTATTTGTTTTATCTTTCTTCTTCTTCCTGCTTTTCTCATCTTTGTGACCAGTCCTCTCCTACTGATGTGCTTTGTCATTCTGGTACCACTGTGACCACTAATAAAGAACAAAGAGGATGGAAAGACTCGCTTTTTTCCCCCCGCTTTTCCTTGTACCACTAGGACCTCTTGCAGTCATCTGAGTTGTGGTTGTGGGCTGATGTTGTCCCTCCAGCTTTTACGCTGCTTTGCCAAGCTCCACAGAGGAAGGCCGACAGGCAGCTAAGTGTGGACTCAGCACTTCTCAGGAGTTAGTGTCTAAATCCAGGCACAGGGCTTCTTATTCTCTAGTCTGCTTCTGCAATATTGAATAAGTGAAGTGACTGAAGCATGGAACTGGACACAGCTGAGCAGCAACATGCAGATTTGATTAATCAATATATATATATATATATATATCTATATATATAGATATATATAGTCCTAAAACACATATATATTGCATATCACACCTGTGTGTACATACAGACACATACAGACACACACACACACACACACACACACCACCACCACCACCACCACACACGTACAAAACACTCACACAGATACAAAACACACAGACCCGTGCTCCTTCCCCTGAAGGCCTTCATTAGATAAAAGGAAAACAGCTCTTTCCAGAGCTGCAGTGCAATTATTCAGTGTAGTCAAGCATGTCTCTGTGTGACAAAGCAAATTGCTTTTTCGGTTTGCTGTTCCTGATACAGATAGGGCTTTCAAAATCTGAGAGGAAGCCTCACGCCACTGCTCTCGATGCTGCAAGAGATACCAACAGTTATTTACCCCACTGTGTGTGCTTGTGTTTACAGATGACTTATACATGCCTGTGTGCAGTGTATTTGTGTGCAGACGGCAGTGTTTTGCTGTACATAGTGATGTGTGACAAACATCTTTACTGCATTTAACTGAAATCTGGCGTGGTGTATCTATGTAGAATAACTTAATGCCATGCACACTACTTAAATAATTAGATAAACAGAGACACCTGCTTTTTCTACTTTGTAGTTTAGGATGCTCAGTGCAGTGAGGCTTATACCCATAATCTTTGTAGATGCACTCTGTTTTTATTTCCATTTTAAAGAATAAAGCTACAGCTAGTTTCATTTAAGAACTATAGTACAACCATTAAATATAATATGACTGAGATGGCATGTTCTATTCTAAAGTCCATAAGCCAACAGATTGTTGCTGAATGTAGTAGTTTTGAAGGCATGTAAGGGTTGACACTGAGAATCCAAACGTTGAGGCAATTTGCATGAAAGTAGCCTGAAAAAATGCATGGCCACTTCCTCGGGTCTGCCAGATGATTTTCCTTCCCTTCATGTTAGGGTGAGTGAGAGAGCTGTTCATGGCCACTGACTCTTTATTTATCTTATCCCTACACCTTCCAGTAGGGTCCCAATCAATAATCTGGGACTTGAAACGAGGGAGGGAGACTGAGGACAAGTCATCTGGAGAGAGGCAGAGAGAGGGAGCGCAAGGACAGAGCAAAGTGTGGAGATTTATTTCTGCTGCCTGTTGGATTGTGGCCACACACAAGGAGACAAATGCTTCTGTGAAGCTTCAGGACTCTCCCATGTAATCATGGAGATCATCAATTGATTTTGTAATGATTTTCATCTATGTACAATGTTGACTAGCTCTGTTTTACTCAGAATTAATTTTAGCTTATGATGATACTTGCAAATAGGAAAAATAGAGCAGTGAAAGTTTGGCAGTTATTAGGAAGATTTACTTCTTATTTTGTCTACTAATGTTATACAATGAAATGTTAGCTAGCAAACGCCTTGATGTCTCTGTAATGCATTACTGCGGTGATGAATGTGCCTGTGAGAGGAGGGAAGGGCAGGTTTAACCCCATCCGGCTCAGAAGGAAGTATTGATTATCATCTGCTGGCCTGCCACCACTGGACCAGGAAAACATTTGAAACAACACAACATGTTCAAACAATAATGATTCGTGTTGCTGGCTGGCCTGTTGTCATAGAGACAAGTTGCTGTAGTGGTGCCAAGCTAGCCCGCATATAAGGGACAAGGTTAGAGGGGAGACCATCTTTCAGGCTGTGAATGCACACAGCTCAGGCATGGAAGGTTACATCAGTATTAACACAGGATGTGAGGCTCAAAGAGACAGAGTCTAGAAGCCTGTTGAGGTAGAAACTACACTTTGTAAAGCAAAGTAAGACAAAGAGATTTGGCATGAAACTAGAGCTAGAAGGGGAGGATTTCATGGACTGGTTCCACAGAGCTTTGGCTGCTCACTATGAGTAGTCCGAAGAGCCCTGCACAGGCACTTCAAAATACTCATGATTTATGACCATCAGCGCTGTCCATTTGTGCCTGGAATATCTGATCAATTCTACTGATGTAGCTCCACGCCTGCTGGGTGGGGGAGGGACAGAGAGGTGGAGGGATGCAAAAAGAGAAAGAGAGACTGTTGAAAAGGGTGGCACGGGAAGTACATGTGGAAAAGAACAGGATGGGCTGAAATAAAGAACAAAGGAAGTGTGATATAGAGATAGAGAGAGAGAAGGGCTTAGGCTTGTATGAACATACAGGCATTTGACTTGGAGATGCAAAAAAACAGGCTATAACAAATGGAGAGAAAGTGAGTGAATGCAGGGAAGATAAAGAAAGAGTGAAACTGAATGGTCTTGGGCCCAGTGGAACTCTCTGACCAGTCTAATTATACTCTATTTTCTTCAAAAATAGTTGGATTTATTGTGAGTCAGTCCCCTGGGACCAGAACCAGTTCCTCATTTTCTCTGAGATTCAATTCCACTTCATCCTCCTCTGTCTTTTACATATAAAACACTTTCTTCAATTATTCCTCTGACGTTCATATCTGTATTATTTGACGCCTTTGCCTATTCAGAGTGACTGCTCATTTTGCCCCACTCTAGTGTGACTAGAATCAATCCCAGACTCATTCCAAGATGGGCAGAGTGAGTGTGTGTGTGTGTGTGTGTGTGTGTGTGTGTGTGTGTGTGTGTGTGTGTGTGTGTGTGTGTGTGTGTGTGTGTGTGCGCCCTCTATCTAGCTGTGTGTTGAGTTTGATTGAAGACCAGACACAGAGTAAGATTGGAGAAAAAGACAGACCCGGAGAGGTGGGGGCTAGGGGTGAGGGAGGATTTAAGGAGAGTGCAAACGAGTGTTTGCGTGTATGTGTGTCTGTGTGCATGCATGGAAGTAAAAGTGCTGGAGTGTGTGTGTGTGTGTGGTGTAATGAAGGTATTTCCAGCTTATCCTTGTGCTGCTCTCTGCCTTGTGTAGGACAGCATGGTTTATTTGAGATCAAATGAGGCTACAATTACACGGTGGATTCCTTTCTCTCTCAATCGATTACAAACAAAAGGAGCATTCCATCAGAGTCTTTTAACCAGGGGTGCAGCTGTGTGCATGGTCATCTATAGCTTACTGCCTCATTGTTCCCCAGCTTTGAATCTGGGGGGCTGTAAGAATGGTGAGAAAGTGATTTTCAAATGGATGTTTTCTGCCCAAATGGATGTTTAGCATTAAAATGAAATTGGAGTAAGCAGTCTTTTATGTTTTTTTTTTTCTCCTGAGGAAAGTAGATGCTAGTTAATCAAAAGACCTAAAAAGTGTTCAGGTGATATTGTATACTAGTCAGAACTGGAATATTTAAGGTAAATGCTCCTTTTCTGTACTGTTTTGTGTATAATAGGCATAAGACAAGGAAGGAAAAGAATTAGACAAGCAAGTAACTTGGACACAAAACACACGTGTCACATGATGGGTTTTTCTGTATTTTAACCCCAGGTTGCAAAGCTTTGACATCACAAAACCAAGACCGGTCAGTTGCAAAGTCAGCCGTGGCCCAACACAGCAACATGGCAATACAGAGAAATCAGATCGTGCTCCTGGGGTCACAGAGGACTCAAGAATTGAGAAACAGGAGTCCTTGTAAAACCAGCATGACTCGAGTTAGCCTTTCAGCCAAACTAACAGAGAGGTGGTCAGAGAGGTGACCAAGAATCTACTGATCTCTCTTATAGGACTTCATAAGTACCATCCGCTCTATTAAATCAGGCATTTATTGCAAAGCAGAAAGAAGCCACCCTACCTCAAAGGAATATGACAGTCAGCTGGAAGTTACACTTAGCAGACTCAGAGAGCATGAGGAAAACGATTCTTTGCAGTCAAAAACTGATCTATTGGAGCAGGTCTGCAGGCACTGCTAATAACATTACAATAACATAACAACAAATGAAGCCAAAAACATAAATGTCCTTTAGGAAAACCTGCTCCAGAGTGCAAACAGCTTGAGAGCACAGCATACAGATAATACAACACTTTACTGACTTCAGGGACAAATCTCTGATTTTCCTTAATTAACCATACCAAAGTTCATATTAAAACCAAATTTAACATCTGTGGACGCTTCCCTTCTGGTTTGAGAAGCTTGGTTGGATCTGTCAAAGCTGAATGTGATTAAACAGCCCCAATCCACATTTGTACAGCCAGCAGCATCTCTGGGAAGCTTTAATTGCTGCAAAATGGATTTCTACTAAATTAATGGTTTGAATACTTAAATCAGAGGTTTACATTTGTGAATTTAAGTTTTAGGGTAGCATGGTGGTGAACAGTTGTTAGCACTATTGCCTCACAGTAATAAAGTTTGGGGTTTGAGTCCACTGGCCAGTTGGGGCCTTTCTTTTTGGAGTTTCATGTTCTCCCTGTGCCTGTGCGGGTTCTCCCTGGGTATGCTGGCTTCCTCCCACAGTCCAAAGACATGTTTGTTCGGTCAATGGGTGATTCTAAATTGGACGTAGGCGTGAACAGTTGTCTGTCTCTCTGTGTTGGTGCTGTCAAAGACTGGCGACCTGTCCAAAACGTATCCCGCCTCAAACCAAATGACAGCTGGGAGAGGCTCCAGCCCCCCCTGCCACACTCGAGTTGATAAGTAGAAGAAAAAGGATGAAATTTTAATTTCATCTAAAAATGTTATTGCTTTGCACTTCTAGGTTATTGAGTGTAGATTAACTGGAAAATGCAAATAATTATGAAAGCAACTGCTTGTTGCAATAATGTGGCATAACAACATCCAGTATATTTGGGTTTTGAGTTGTACAGTATATCAGTAATATTTAAATTGTCATGTATAATTACAACTTCAAGCCATCATTTTTCACCACAGGCAAATTTAATTAACATGATATCAACCATACAGTCCAATCCAGCTGTCTTCCTAGCCAGATTATTTCTGTTATTTCTGTGCAATGGCTGTTTTGTATTTTGCCAAAATGTCTATGGTCAACATTACAGCTTACCTGTTAGATTACGATTGTCTTAGCCCTTGTGATTTTGTCCTTTGTCTGACTGCCTGCTAACATGGAATAAACCTGTTTTTGAACATGGTTCTAAGTAGACTGTAACTGCCAAGTCCTTTGAAATCATTTGAGTCCAGGCTGTGTCCTGTTGCCAGTTACTGTGGACATCAAATGAAGGACAGAGCAGCATGGACATCATTGAAGTTCTCTCTCTAGTCACATCTAAGATTTAAGGCTAGTGGCATTTATGGCCTGAAAAAATATGTATTGGCATCTTTTATTTCCCAATGGACTCATTTATCTGATAATTATTCACTTATTGAGTAGTTCATTTGAAGCTTTTACTAAATTGTTTTGGTTTCGGGAGCAGGTTTGTCTGAGGTGTTCAGCAGGTATTAACACCCCTTGCATGTTACTGATGTCTTTTGATTTGATCTCAAAATCTGGTGAAAATACATTAACTGAAATATAGAACTATCATGCATATGTCAGATAATGTCAGATAAATAATAAACTGTCAGTACTGCATGGTGCATAGTTTAAAAAAAATGACAGATCAGCTGTAGCTATAATTTATTTTCACCATTCTACCAGGACAGGCAGCATTTCATATTTGTTCAGTTTAACTGTCTTAACTGACAGTGCCACTAAAATAAGTTCAAAACCTGAACCAGTGCACTGAAATCAACACATTTCACATTTTGTTTTCCACACATCAAGCATTAGCTCAGTCAAAGTACAAACATAAGCCCTGGATTACACAAAGTTATGCAATGGCTGAGTAAAGAACTGACTCCTATATAAATAATAATTTCATGATTGTCACCGTAAACCCCTCAAAGCTACACAGGGTGAAAGCAAGCAGATCTAAGATCAAAGACCACACGTTACATGTACAAAATTAGTTCAAAAGAACAGTTGAGGTACAAAGAGTTGAATTAGGGCCAGGAATGAATGGGTGAAAGGGGCTTAAGTGAGGGGGTGAAAAGAGAAGGGGGAATAATGGGCTTGGAGGAACACATAGAGAGAGAGACTGTTTGGGTGGGTGCATGCTCACTGAGCAATGACGTCCTCATCCATCTATAGCTCCTGAATTATAAGAGCAGGAATTAGTGTTTTGGGTTTTGAGAAGTAATATAATAGAAAAACAAAAGTCGTAGCACACAACCAGATTCACACACACACATATATATATATATATATATATATATATATATATATATATATATATATATATATATATATATATATATATATATATAGCACCTCAAAGTGCTTTATTGTATGGTAAAGACCCTACAATAATAGCGAGAAAACCCCAGCAAACAGACGAACCCCTATGAGCAAGCACTTGGTGACAGTGGGAAGGAAAAACTCCCTTTTAACAGGAAGAACCCTTCAACAGAACCAGGCTCAGGGAGGAGCAGCCATTTGCTATGACTGGCTGGGGGTAAGGGAAGGGACACAGGACAAAAAAAACACTGTGGAATAGAGCCAAGGTAACTAATTGTCAGGGTGCCTGTCATGGACCCAGAATTGTTGAGTTTCGGGATGTTTGGGGAGTTCTCCCACTTTGTGTGATTTGGATTGCCTTTTCCCCCCTTATTTCCTCAGTTTTGTCATTGTCAAGTTCACATGTGTAGGTCTGTTAAGTCACTTCCTGTTTTACTTTGGTAACCCTTTGCATTGTGAACTTTGTATTCAGTTTTCCTTCCCTATGTCTCGTTAGTGTGTTTTGCTAACGTGTTCTCCCCGGCTGTTTCCACTTTCCTCATTACCTCTTGTGTATTTAGTGTCTGTGTCCTCCTCCTGTTCTTTGTGTGAAGTACTTGCAGAAAGTGTTTGTTATTTTTTGTTGATGCCCTGCCAGCCATTTTTGTTGTGTTTGTTTCTTTGTGGAAAACTCCAGTAATAAAAGCTGTTTTTGAGTTTCATCCTGCTACCGCGCCTTGCATCGGGGTCCAATTTCTGCCTGTCACACAGCGGTCTCCTGACACTAATGATTAATTGCAAAGTGTTGTACAGTATAAACACAATCTGTGAAAAAAAGGTGAGTGAAGCTCCCAGCAGTCTAGGCCTGTTGCAACGTAGCTAAGGGAGGGTTTAGGGTCACCTGATCCAGCCGTAGCTATAAACTTTATCAGAAAGGAATGTTTTAAGCCTGATATTAAAAGTAGAGATGGTGTCTGCCTCCCAAATCCAAAATGGAAGTTGGCTCCACAGAAGAGCAGCCTGAAAGCTGAAGGCCCCGTTTCCCATTCTAATTTAAATACTAATTAAAGGATCCATAATTAAAGTCTGAAAGTAAAGTGCTCTGTTGGGGTGGTATGTTACCATGAGGTCTTTAAGATAAGATGGTGCATGATTATTCAAGACCTTGTATGTGAGAAGGATTTTAAATTTAAATCTGGATTTAACAGAAATATGTTCTCATTGCAGCATTTTGAATCAACTGAAGGCTTTTCAGGGAGCTGTTTGGACAACCTGATAATAATGAATTACAATAGTCCAGCCTAGAAATAATAAATGTACAAACTAGATTTTCAGAATCACCCTGAGGCAGAATGTTTCTAATTTTAGTGATATTGTGCAAAGGCAAGAACGCAACCTTACATATTTGTTTAATATGTGCATTGACGGACATATCTTGGTCAAAACATGACTCCAAGATTCCTGACTGGAGGCCAAAGTAATGCCATCCAGAGTAAGTATCTGGTTAGACTTCATGTTTCTAAGGTTTGTGGGGCTGAGTAGAACAGTAAATTAGAGGTCATCCAGGTCTTTATGTCTTTAAGACATTCCTGCACTTGAACCAATTGGTGTGTATCATCTGGCTTCATGGATAAATAAAGTTGGGTTTCATCTGCATAGCAATGAAAACATATGCCATGCCTTCTAATAATACTTCTTAAGGGAGGGATGTATAATGTAAATAGAACTGGACCTAGCACAGAACCTTGTGGAACTCAATTATTAACCTTAGTGTGTGAAGAAGACCCCCCCATTTATATAAACAAAGTAGAATCTGTTCGATAGATATGACTCAAACTACTGCAGTGCTGTACCTTTAATACCTACGGTGTATTCTAATCTCAGTAATAAAAAAAAATTATGGTGTCTATCAAATGCTGTGCTAAGTCCTAGCAGGACAAGCACAGATATAAGTCCACTGTCAGAGGCCATAAGATCATTTGTAACCTTCACTAATGCTGTTTCTGTACTGTGATGAATTCTGAAAGCTGACTGAAACTCTTCAAATAAACCGTTCCTCTGCAGATGATCAGTTAGCTGTTTTACAACTACTCTTTCAAGAATTTTTGAAATAAAAGTAATGGTTTAATTACTGACACCCGAAGGCCCAGTTTCCCGTACAGGGATTAAGTCTAATCCTGGACTAAATGTTTTTTCCTATTGTGGTCTTCATTGACTTTTTCCTTTTAGTCTAGGACCATGCTTAATCCATGAACGGGAAACCGGCCATAAAGGTCTCTGGTATGTAATCCGTTACTAGAGATAGATTGAAATTATTTAATATCCAAGCATTAATTAATGGTAGGATTGGAGAGAAAGAGTCTAAATAAATATCAGTAATATTGAAAGTAGCTGCACATAATACATCTGTGGGAAGGCTATGGCTATGAATTTTTTGTTTTTTATCTAATTTCATATGGGAAGAAATTCATGAAGTCATTACTAGTTAAGAATAAAGGGATGCCTGGCTCAATAGAGCTCTGTCAGCCTAGCTACAGTGCTGAAAAGAAACCTAAGTTCTTATTTTCCTCAATTAGTGATGAATAGTAAGATGTCCTAGCTTTACAGAGGGCTTTTTTTAACAGAGCAGCAAACTCTTTTTCCAGGCTAAATGAGCATCATCTAAATTAGTGAGACGCAATTTCCTCTCCAGCTTACAGGTTATCTGCTTTAAGCATTTGTGAGTTATACCAGGGAGTCAAGCACTTCTGATTTGAACCTTTCTTTTTCAGAGGACCACAGTAAGGCCCATTAACAAGATAATGGGCCTGTGTGGGAGCAGAGTTTAGCTAGCTGCTCTGCATTGTGTTGCCACATGGCACTGAAAATAACAGTGAAGGAATTATATTCTTAAACTTAGTTACCACACTTTCAGAAAGATTTCTGTTGTAATGAACTTTATTCCCTACTGTGGTATAATCTATTATTGCAAATTTAAATGGTATTAAGAAATGATCAGACAGAAGAGGGTTTTAGGGAACACTGTTAAATGTTCAGTTTCTATACTACATGTCAGAAAAAGATCATTTACATGTTGAGAGAAGCCAGTTAAGTCTAATAATAGATTAAATGCAGTCTTGATCCTGTCATTTTCAACATCTACGTGCATGTTAAAATCTCCCACTATAATTATTTTATTTGAACTGAGGACTAAATCAGATAAGTCTGAGAAATCAAAGAGAACCTCTTAGTAAGGGCCAGGTGGACGACAAATAAACTGGTTTTTCAATTTGCCAATTAGGGTGGACAAGGCTAAGAGTCAGGCTTTCAAATAAATTAACATGCTGTCTGCATCTTTCAGCTACTCCTACTTGACCTGTGCTTTGAGGATTCTGACAGTTAACATGACCTGTAGGTGTTGATTTGTTTAAACTAACATATTCATCCTGCTGTAACCAGGTTTATGTAAGCAGTTGAGGATGCTATATTGTTCTTTCTTTGCTAATTTTTGTGCCTAAATTATTTTTTGCTGATTTTAAGTTTGTTTTTTAGGCAGTCTGGGAGCAGAAGGTTTTCAGGAGATTCATTTTTGTGTCATTGAGGTCTCAGGATCTTTTTCTATCTTACGTTGTTGTAATGCATGTCAGGTGAAAATCCAAAGGCAGGAACTTGTAGCTGTTTTGCTTGCTGATAGAAAGATAGAAAATTGATGGAAAGGGTGGTGACACCTTTTTACATTCTGGCGTTGTACTAATCGAGGCATAAAAACTGCCTCCTACATTTCTTTTTCCCCACCAAGGAAACTAAATGAATCTTGAAAACAGACTGACAGTATTTCTTTTAAAAGTGTTAATTTTTAATGACAGCTTTCGGAAAGGTTTTTTTTTTTTTTTAAACAAGCTGAAAAGGCTTACTTAACATTTGATATTCCATGTCATATCTCACATCATGCTTACAGTGTCCTCCTGGGTTTGCCTTCTGATTTCAAAGAACTCCAGTTTCACACTATTATATCATTAAGAATGAATTATTTGGAAGAGCAACATGTCACCATCAGAACGGTAATGAAACATGAACATATGCCCATATCTAGGTCACCTTGCTATAGAATTTTACTTTCTTTCCAGGCTGTTAAAATGAAAGAGGTGTGGAGGTGGCAGACAATTCTCCATAAAAGTACCGCAACTCATATCTTCTGTCTTAGCCTTAATGTTTTGTACCTTTTGCTCTCTGGACCTCATTCAGAATTTACATCTAGCAGGTGTTTCCATATTCAGCAAGGGTCTTGCCCCAGTGGGAGTGGTAAGAGCACATAGGTAATAGCACACGGTGCTCATGCTGTCAGGGGGAAAGGTATGATTGGCCTCCACTCGACAGCAGGCACAGGGGATCCCAGATGAAGGGGATATGAACTGTAGTGTGCGTCTGTGTATGTGCTCATGTTGTTCACCAAATCTCCATCGGCTTGTGCATGTGTGTGTGTAATTTCATACCGGTGTGTGTTTATGTGCAAACATGTGTGCAAACATAGGGGAAGGGCTCCTTTTCCAGTCTGCCGGCTGACAGACAGTCTCTTGGTTAATGAGCAGCTGTCGGCCATCACTATTCATGAGCCCTGTCACTCACCTCCTCTCTCAGTGCACCAGCACCAGCACCTGAAACCCTGAAACCCCTAGTCTCTCATTAGTACTGCAGTAGCATAGAAACACATCAAAAGTCTCTATATCACAAGGATACATTCAGTCTACAGCATGACTGTAATATTTGTACTTGCATATAAAAAAGAAACGTGCATAATGCAGATCATAAATGGAGCCTGGATCTTCAGTAGAATTCAGATTGAAGCATTGTGCTTTAGAAGAGCAGGTTCTGGTTTATTCAGGAAGCAAAGCATTCAATTAGAACATCATTGCATTTCTGTCTGATGCTGAAACAAGCATTCATATGATGCTAACTGTAACTAGAAATGTCTGTTTCATGTTCCCCAGAGGAAATAGATAGAGAACTGGGGGCTTTAAGTAAAGACTTCTGTTTGTGCTCCTTTCATATGTAAAAATATGTTAAAAAAAAAAAAAAAAAAAGTCAGCGAGAGTGAAACACCAGCATGAAGATTTTTATTTCATATTTGTGGTTTTATTTGAACATTGGCCTGTTTGCTATGTCTTTATATTTGCGAGTTATATCCCAGTGAAACAGGTCAGGATTTATCAGTAGCAAAGACTGAAACCTCTATCTATACATGGTAAAATAAAATAATCTTATCAAGAACCTTTTTGATATGTTGGATTTCATAGAAGACTTTCTGGAACAGCTGGAATTCTTCAAGGATTTCTTTTGATTGAAAAGTGTGAAATGTAACAGACACTGTTTCTGTCAGAAAAAAGAAATTGCTATTCATTATCAACTTTTTCTGGTTACTTTTGTGGCTGAAAATCCCCACTGCAGCAATCAAAGTCACCAATGCACTCTGGTTTGACCATTCTGTGTATGCATGAATACAATAAAGTGAGGGCACAGGGCTTTCAAGCTACAGTGTTTGATTATATAGTGAACAGAGGGAATCAGAGTTAGTGAGTAAGACAGACAAGTAAAAAACACAGTGGCTGGAGGAAGAGTAATTCCCAACTGTAGACTCAGAATATTGCTTCATGTCTCAGGTTAGTTTTAAATGATTGAAGAGCAGCAGAGTCAGGCCCAACTGTATTCATTACTGTGAAACATATGAAAGCATAATTCAACGCTGTCAGTTGCACCATCAAGCGGGGAGAAAAAGATGCTTTATATCTTCCCAGAAAGAGTATTGATTACTTGGACTTATCCATTTAGCTAGTATAAATACAGAGATTACATGACACCGGCAATTTTATACAAGTAACAGGGAAAATGTTATCTCTAACCACTGAACGACTTTCAGCACCACCACACTTCAAGTAGAGTATTTTGTCTTTGCAGTTCACCTCTGCTTTGCGAGATTTATGAAATGTGTCCAGGTGCCCATGAAATGCTGCCACTTCTGATTCTCTGTGATAGAATAACAACCGTGTTAGTGCCACTACTGATACAGGACAGGGTGCATTGATCATTTAGAGGGGAAGAGAGCAAGAAAGGAGGGAGAAAGACGGAATGGGTGTGACTGAGTGAGAGCTGGAGGGAAAATGAGGATTTCTTTGCATTCAGGACCACGGACAGGAGACAGGACTCATTGAGGTGAATGGAAACAATTTGTTTCCCCAGCTCTTCAATTGAAGTCTGAGCCAGTGTGCTCTCAGAGCTGAATCACTCAGTCTCCGTCTGTCCTTTTCGCTCTTTTGCTCACTGCCTTCTGTGATTTATGGCAAAAATCATTTGTATTGAGTGATGGGGTCACACGACTACCACTCTCTCGCTTTCACTTACTCTCACTCACTAACAAATCAGAAGCACACTTACATATGCACACACAAAGCTGAATACAAGCCCCCTCTGATTATTCCTCTTGTCGTTCTGATCAGGGCTAAGTTTGTTCATTAACACTGTCTGCCTTGGATTTATGAACATCTGTTCATGTTTAAATTGGTCTGAGTAATTCATTCAGCACAGGCCCGTCTAGTGAATGACTACCACTCTCTTTCGCTCTCTTCAATCTTTCTGATTTTCTCATCTCTCTACTTCTCTCTGTGTCTTTCTCCCAATCTGTTAAATAAGACACACTGATTACCTTGGCTGTCAGGGGATGCTAGCAGAAAACTTTGTCTTCCTTTTACTTAGAACTAAGTTAAGTGAGGCTGGCACGGCGGTAGCGGTGGTTGAGGTTTTAGCTGTGGTGGTGGATGCTGGGCGCTGCAGCAGACGGCAAATTACGAATAGGATGTGTGTGTTGGAGGTGGCGGGGGCGTTCTCAAGCTGTGTGTTTAAATCTGGGCTCTCCGTCTGCCAGATAATCATCTGACACTCTCAGACACACAGGGCCTTGGGCTTCCAAATCATCACTGAGCTGTTTGTCCACTCACCCAGGGATTTCTATTTCCCTCCCTCGCCTTCAAGTCATTTTTTTTTTTTCCAAACTGCTTTACTAATGTTAGCTTTGTTGATAAGCGCTTGACGGAAAAGGCATCAGTGGAAATGATTCCTCCAACCCTTCGTGAGATAAAGGAGCTGTGGATGGGACCTGGCAGGTGAGGTGCCTGCATGCACACTAATAAGAGAACCCCTGCTCAGCAGCAAATGCTCATGATTTTCACATACCCACACAAAAACACACATCCAAGCCTACGCATGAAGGACCATGCTCATCACAGGCTCGAAATGATCCAAGTTATTCCCCACCACATGTACAGTACAAGATGCTAAACTGAGAGCAGCATGCTCACGCACACACACATCAGTGGGTTGGAAAATAATGTCTGCTGTTATCTACTGTGATACAACATCCAGATTTGGCTGGACGTGTTGAGACCAAGGAAATGTCCCCATTCACCCGGAAATGTAGATATTTCCACTGACTCCATCTAATTAATCTGAACATCTGTTTAATTTGTTCATTTCTCGCTGTGACTTTGTGACACGTTCAGCTTAGTTAGAATCAGTGTCACAGGAGAGGAGCTGAGGGACCGGAAAACTAGAGGGGGAAAGTGGGACGACCAGACAGTCCAACAACAAACAATAGTGAAATATCTCTAACATTTTCAGCTCCAGAATAATGGGACAGAGATGTGAGCGCAAGAGAGAGGCAACCACAGGGGAGAGAGCACAGACAAAAAAAGATGGATCAGGAGATGCCATCATCTTTTTTTTTTTCTCCAATATGCAGCATGTACTGTAAGGATCTTGCAGCTGGGTTTACAAATGTAAACCAGAGTCAACTCATTAGTAACGGCTAAAGAGCCACAGTTCTGCTCAAATCCTTGATGTACTGTAGTATAAAGTACAATGCAGAGCTAACCACGACCAAAGCTTACAAGGCGATTGTAGATATTTTGTGCATAACACAGATAATGTTTGTTGATCAGAGTTCAGCCTTAATTAAAAGACACAAGATCACTTAACCATCTTCTGGAAATCTTGCCCCCATTCAGTAATGCAGAGTTTATCGATATGTCATATTCAGTTAAAGAATTTAACTGATGTTACAGTTCACCAGCATGAAATTAAAATGTACTATTTAACTAACTATTTAAACAATAGTTTACTTATTTAAGGAAAGAATGATGAGAATTAATAAAATGCCTCGTTTAGAGACATAATATAGTTTCAGTTTTTTGATAATGTTATGCAAAATTATAATTATAGAATTACCTACACGACAATTTTACTTTTCTTCCTCGCAGTGTATTTTTTTATATCGGTAATTTGAAACAAGTCTGAAACAAAATAAAATAGTAAATCAGTATTTCACATTTTCTTTTTGCGGTTCACATATTTGACAGAGAAAAAAAATCTTCACCCATCCACATTGTTAAGCATTGCTCTTTGTATCGTGTATGTTCATATCTGTAAGTATAACATGCCGATTTCCTCACATGAAAGAGCAATTCCATGGTTTTCTTACAGGCTTTCACAGAGCTGAGCTCCCGGATCAGTTGGATGTGGCTCTCCTCTCATTGCTCTGTTCATCTCTGTGCAATGGTAAAAAAATAAAAATAAAAAAATCACAGTGCTTTCCAAATGATTGTCAAGTTTGACAACTCAATTATGAGGATTTATTCTGATATATTAGCATGTCATAAAGATTTTTCATCCATCGGCAGAGATGGTAGTTGTACACAGCGCTAACAAACGTTTGGCACACAGCAGAAAGAAAACTTTGGGGACAATGTCACAGAAGAGGTGGGACCTATAAGATGGAATGTGAACAAAAGAAAAGGGCACAGTCACACTGCTCTTCTGCTTGATCATTATTCTGAGGTAGTGGAAACAGATGACATTTCCTGGGCAAAAGCTTAGTGTTGTTAAAATTCAATTAAGTGGAAGAGAGCAGAAAGGAGAAAAACATGGTAACCTTTATTCTGCAATTGATGCTAACCTTGAACAATGGTCCCCAAGAGGGGATGGGAACCTTGTAGTCTAACACGTGCAACAGAATGGGCTTTAGAGTGTCCACATGTGTGCGCTGTGTATCTGAACGAGTCAGTGAAAATTTTCCAATTATTTGAGTCTCTTTCACATAAATATTCATCTGCACAGCTCCCACTTTTTCACAGAAATGATCACATTTCCACAGCTTATCATCTGCTATTTCTTTACTGACCTCGTCTCTTATTCCCGCCATCCACTGTTTCATTATCCCTTCACTGTGTCTGCTCTCCACCTTCCCTCTTGAGAACCAAAAGAGCGCTAATTGAAATAAATGAACTGGAGAACAAATCAGAGTAGATTGCATCTCCTCTGTGAGGATTCTTACTGAATGCTTGTTAGGTGAATGTTGCAGAACTAGTTTGTAATGAAGAGCATGGTTTGTTTTGACCAGACATTGCAGACAGTGACATGCAATCACTGGAGGGGGGGGGAAAAAAAACAGAGGGATTTTTTTGTTTCTTTTTATTTGGACATCAACTTTTGACAAATGCATTTGTTTTTCATTCATACAACAGATTATTGCTCAAAAGGGCCTGTACAGTATATAAAATTAGTACAACAAATGCTATACATAGGAGGGGCAGTGCATGATGGGACAGGAGGAGAGGAGTAAATGACGGCACTGTTTAAATGCTCAGAAAAAATACAACAGTAGGAGTGAATTGCAAAGTTAAACATGCTGGATACAATTAGTCCACTAATAATGTTAGAAGAGGTATTGAGAGCGTTAAAAAATGTAACCTTTGAAAGGAAAAACCAACAAAACTTGCATAGAAATGTAATTTCTGTAATGTTTCACGGCTCCAATTGTTAATTCAAAGAAGACTGTTTAAGCCAACATACAGAGACAGACTGTAGCAATAAAAGAAATCCTGCAGCTTCTCCACAGACTATGAATAATGGAATTACACTTGTGACACTATAAGAGCACCCATGGTAATTTTACTGAGATGTCACCATCTCTGATTCACAGCTCTAAAATAAAAACGACTTTGAAAAAAAAGAAGTCTGTATGGAAAATGTATGTTTGCTCTACTTCTCAAACCTCTGCAACACTATTAACTCCAGTTATAATTTCTAGTTTAGGGGGGGTGTTAAGAAAAACTAAACCTACTATCTAAAATCACTGGTACAGCAGAAATATCAGTGTGGTTTAAGGTTGTCTTCCCTTTTAAGGCAATCAACCACAGTGCTCTGAACTGTTCCTAACCTCCTTTTGCTGGCCCTGTGACACTGGCCAGACGATGTGCAAAAAACAGGAGACTAGTCCCCATCCTCTGAGGATGTTTCTTGCTGCTGAAAGAGCCCTCTCACTCTCTAGTTCTATAATCCTGCCCAAAGATACACACAAACAATATAGTGACACAAAAATAACAAAATTGTCTTTAGCACCACTGAAGAGCGAATCGTTCCAAGTGAACAGCAATGTACTCTGTTCAGATAGCAACATATGAACAATACAGAGAAAGAAAAACCTCTGAGTAGGGCAGAAAAATGAAAACGGGTTAGGTCAGCAATTCTTAAATGCCTTTAAGAGATGCTTGAGATGTCTTGTGGCTGGAAGGACTGAAGTTCACACTTTAACAACACTTTAACAGCATGTTCTCAATTCTTGACTTAAAATATCCCCAATCTAGGTATTGAGGTATGTCACAGCAATTATACAGTATACCACAGCAGAAACAATATTATGCTGACTTAGACACTACTGTGGTCTGTGGGAACATGGAGAGCTCAAAAAACGTATTATCAAGCCCACGGGAGAAGCAGTCCAATAAAGGAAACAACCTTATTTGTTCAAGTAAGTGTCGGGTTCAACAACTAGCTACGCCAGATGAATACAAATCAAGGTAATTCACTGAGCAAACTGCAGTTGAAGGGTAAAAAGGACAATTTATCATTCCCGCACACAGGAAATTAATTATAGTGCTTGTGTGGAATTAATATGCAAGGCTAGTTCACAACTGCTATGCAATTGTCATTATAATAAAATCCAAGCATGCAAGAATGGCAACGTCTCTGATTTTATTTTTTTCAGTCTCAGTCTTTGTAAAACATGAGATACAAGCACCAACCACTCAAGTGACCATTACCAATAAAAGACTGACTGTTCCTTTGTGTGATTGGAGAGATCCATCTTGCTGATAAGTGGTCACTGTCAAGTGGCAAAGTCTTTAAAATTCTAGAAGATCAGTTACAGCATACTGAAACAGTGAGAGGAAAAAAACAAAACAAAGAAACAAGAACAAATTAAATATATTTAACTGAAATAATTCCCTTTGGTAAATGTGCTTTACTCCCACTGTTGCATATCTTCTTTCTTACTATTCTTCTCACTGTTGGAAAGCCATAGAAACCATTTCATTGGCTGTCGAAGAGTCTTAAATAAAACCCACCACATACAGGAACATAATATAATAAATATTTTTGGGGGCAGCAGTTAAAGCCCAGTTTCTCTTGCTGAAAAGTTGCTGCGCAGGCCTTTGTATGGGTTTGTTGTTGCCAAAATGTTAACCAGTGAAGCATACTCTTCCAACCTGGAATCCAAACTTCTGGTTGCTGTTGCCAAAGTCTGCCGGAGCAACATCTATAATAGGAAGTAGTTCTGCTGAGGGTGACTCAATCTCTAAGACAGTCTTTTCCTGACCTTTGCGGAACTGAAAAAGAAAAATGGAAGCAATTACTGGAATTTGCTTGGCTTAAATCGACTGCTAGCTCTCTCCACTCCCCTTTTAATCCTTATTCAAGTCAGTGATTTGATGGTTAACCATGTACTGAATCAAACACTAGCCGACAACAGCAACACAATTGACGAACACATTAGCTTCATTAAGGTTAATTCCCATTTGTGCTGCTAGTCCCTTTCCCTGGCACTGCCACTGCACTGACCTGGCATCCATCATGCACTGCATTGATGAAGGGGCTTTTGGCTTGTGTCAGCTCCTCATTATTGCTCCCTCGGAAGCGGAGGGCATGCCGGTAGGAGCGGGAAGTGCTGTCAAACCAGCCTGCTGAGTTCTGGCAGTTATAGGTGAAGGACTGCTTGGCCGTGGCACTTAGTAGTTTCAGGAAGGTCAGCTGAACTACATGAACAGGGTTCCCATCCCTGTCATTGTAGGAGAACTGAATGCCACAGATACACATGTATTAGTGTCCAAACCAGACAGAAAAATAGTTAAAAATTCACTCAGATCTCACAGAGCACACAGAACCCTCCACTTTCATCCCACTTAAAAGGATACATTTTATCTCACTGAGATTAAACCAAAGTGGGGGGGGGGGGGGCAACTAATTGTTCTTAGAGTGTTTATATAAATACAATTTAAATTTATGATGAAGGAGTTTACATGTGCAAGTGTGAAAACGTCAGTAAAAGAAAATTAGAAAGCAATGTCATTAAGGGAAGAAACAAAAAACCTAATCTATTCCAATGACCTTGTGCGAATGAGTCAGTGAATTACAACTGGCAGCTCTGTGATTATCTGCGAGGGTTATGAGACCTCTAAATAGGTGCACACGAGAGACCACGAATGCTAGTCAATGAGACACAGCTGCCAGTGACTTTCTGTGAGTCATTCTGAGTGCTGAAGTCAATGGCTGGCAATATCAAATTAGCTATGACGTTGCATGTGAGCTACTAAATTATTTTAAAACTATAAACAGATTTACAAAGAAGCACAAAAATATGCATGCACCCGGGTGCGCTTGGATGGACACACACACATGCATGCCTACAAATTCATATAAACATAATATTAAGCATTAATATTATTCAAACACTGCGCAGTTCTGATAAGTAATTTACCTGAAAAAGATTGCCTGGCATTTGGAGCTACCTAAGATTAATGGTAGGAGGTGAGGTTGATTTATTTTATTTATATAGTTATTTATTTCTTGTACCTGCTTGCCTTTCCTGTATTGGCTGTACCAGCTTCCTGGTTTCTCTTTGTTCCATGCTGCTAATTTCACCTAGATACACAGAGGAACAGAAGAAGTACTGTTTGTAGTGCAAAATTATAAAGATCAAGGGACATAGCGGGTAATTTGTCCTCTGATTTGTGCATTTCAAAGGGTTATAGCAAGAGATTGGAGACTCACCATCTCTGCCTTTTTGTCAGGATAGAGACAGGTCTCCCCATCAGCTGTGAAGTTACAGAACACCTTGATGGAGTCTCTGTGACACCCCTGGTTAGGATCTATCCAGTAATCACCTACAAAACCCACAGAATAATGACATCAATCAGTTACACCAAATACTGATATAATGAAGATATGTAAGGTACAGTAACAAAATGGTAAACAGCATTTTGATGTAAATGTTTGTTGGCAGCAAGTGATGAAATAAGCATTAATTATTAAGCATATTTTTTGCTAACCATCTTTGTAGCTAGGCTGAACCATCATGAGCTCTTTGCATGTCCGAGCAGGGCTTTCAAAGGTTCCAAGAGGCCTCCTCATAAGCTCCACTTCATTTTTCATAGAAGAGAGGGTGGCAAACACTTCCTCCATTCCTTCAGCTTCCTCCAGAGGCTGATCTCTCTGGAGGAGCTCCTCCATGTCCAAATCTGTATTATCATCCCTAGGTGGGGGTGCTCTTCTTGTCCGATCTGAGTGCCTTCGTCTCTTCCGCCTGCCCTCCATGATAGGGAGGGGCTCAATAATTGTTGCAGGAAGTCCCTGAGGGTAGCACATAGATGTCAAAAAGGGCCCAAAGGAAAAGAAAGATAATAAAACCAGAACTGAGGTCATGAAATGGATCATTCCAGGTACTCACTGGAGGGCCAGGGGGACCAGCAGGACCTGTATCTCCTCTGGGACCAACAAGACCCTAGGGAATCGACGAGGACAAAACTTTATGTCAATCAAGTCTCACCTGGAGCCTCTCTGGCACCTCTACGCTAAATTCTGACTTTATCCGGCCAGATATAGCTGCCGCTTTAAAGGATTATCCAGCTGTGCGCATCAGCACACTGCGGTCAAAGCCTTGCTGCTCAAGACACACTATAGTAGTTTTCATAACACCATACAAACCAGAGCCAAATCCTATTAAAAAAGGCCCAATGGAAAAAACTCACACAGAAGGAAAGCATGGCTGTACAGCAGGCTTTTAGTTCCAAAGACATGTTGTAAACACAGTAGAGTGTTATGATTATGAAGCACGGTATATTTAAGCCAACAAAGGTACTTTCTCTCCCCAGCATATGTTCCTAGCAGCTGCTTATGAAGCAGAGGTGTGAATACAGGAAGAGCAATGTATAAATAAGACAAATTACTCAACTCACCGTGTCTCCCTTCGATCCTTTCTGGCCAGCTGCACCCTAAGAAAGATGATGAGTATGTCAGCACTAAAAACATACATAAATTTTTAACAGCTCTTAAAGATTAGAAAATGATCTAATTACTCAAGTAAGTGCTGCAAAATGCTAATCAGCTATTCACCAGAAAGTCAGGCACCTGCTCAGCAACAATAGCCTGTAAGCCAGCTGCTATGTTAGGTCATAATAGATGCCTCTTATTTGCGCATCTTAAACTTGTTTAGGTGTGTTTTATATGCATTAGTTGGAAATTATTTTATGCAACAATATAAACAAGACAAAATAAAATGTATTAGCCTCAGCAAAATTGTATGTATGCGAGCTGGAAACAATTATTTACACATGCATACTGTAGGAAAAATAAAACAAACAAACAAAAAAAAAGAGCACATTATCATAAGGGTATGGAACTTACTGCAAGTCCAGGTGGTCCTGGTGGGCCAGTGGGACCAGGAGGACCGGATATACCCTGGATATAAACAAACCTGTATCATACATTGTTTGCATATTGACTTTTTTTTGTGTGTCTATTAAGTGTTTCACGTGGCAACCATATATACCAGATCTCCTTTAGGTCCTTGTGCACCCTGATTTCCTGGCAGGCCTCTGTCTCCTTTCTCACCTGGTTCTCCCGGGGGGCCAATTAGACCAATCAACCCACCATGACCCTGCAAATAGAGAGAGGGTTCATCGGTATTGTGTCATTAGGTTTACACTGGTGCACATTGTTCACTCTGTCAAAAGCTAAAAACTCACTTTATCTCCTTTGCTTCCAGGATCTCCTTTTAATCCTGGGAGTCCTGGTGGCCCCTGTTTACAATGTCAGATATATTAGTTACACCAGTAATGTAGGCTCTGTATGAAATATGTTTTATTTTGTTGAATTTTGCATTAAATTATGAAAACAGATTCAAATACTTTAACGATCTTACTATTGGTCCTGGTGGTCCTGTTTGCCCTGGTGGTCCATTTAATCCTGGTTCACCCTGCAAAATAATCACAAAAATTAAAGATGTGTATGGTATAACCTTCAAAGTAAAGTCTAGTTCCCCAATATTATGCCAACTTTGAATCAAAGTAGCATTTTTCATCCACATACCCCTGGACCTGGAATGCCTCGAAACCCGTCTGGACCAGGCCTCCCTGGCCGTCCTTGGGGTCCCACTGGTCCCATCTTCCCCGCTGATCCCTGGGTTCCACTTGTGCCCTACAGAGCCAGGAGACAGACACAAAGAGCAAAGCATTAGTAGCAAAATAGATCAAAAAGGAATTATTCAGAGAGATGACTGTTTTTGAATTTACCTTAGCTCCCTTCATGCCTTGCTTTCCTTCTTTTCCTGCAGCACCAACATGACCCTGAAAGAAACAGTAGACAATGGCATGCACTACAGCATTAGCTGCAAATAAACACATAATATACCTATACATGCACACTAACATATACCATGTACTAAGCTTACCCTCCGTCCAGGTGGTCCTGGAGGACCAGGCTCTCCAGAAGCTCCTGGTGGTCCCTACAGAAATGAAAGGAAACAGAAAAAAAAAAGACATTGACCTTGACTTAATGTCACTATGTCAATTAAATAATAAGATTTCAGCTAATCTGAACCAAATATTGAAAATATGATGATTTAGGCAAAAATAAACTTTTTGTTAAAAATGACTTAGGCCATTATTTTAGTAGGATGACGAGATGTAGGAATTCAATAAAAAAAATTGCTGCTTACAGCTTTGCCAGGATCTCCACTATCTCCTTTGGGCCCTGGTGCACCATCTACTCCCTGAACAAATAAATGTCATGTAAGAATAGAGATAAAAAAAAAATACAGATATGACAAGAAATGAAAACATTAGCTCTCACATTGACACCAGGTTCACCAGGGGACCCTGCATCTCCAGGGAATCCAATAGGACCCTATGAGCAAAAGCAATGAATAAAAAAACAACAAAAAAAACCCATCATGTATAGCATTAAAAGACCAACTGGCCTAACAGCAAGACAGCAAGAAAATGTCACTGAACCACAGAGACTAACAAGGTTGCCTTTGGGTCCGTCTTCTCCTGGTGTTCCTCTGAGTCCAGGGGGGCCAGCTGTCCCGGGAGGACCAGAATCACCCTTTTCCCCAACATCCCCTTTGGGACCCTGGGATACCAGCAAATGAAATGACAGTCCTCAAAAGGTTGAAGAACTTAAAGGAAGACAGAAGCTAAGATGCAGGAAATGTGACTCACAGAAATGCCAGACTCTCCAACTGGCCCAGGGTCTCCAGCTTCTCCATCATCACCCTGATTGCGAAGGAAAATTTGGTAATATTCTATACACACTGAAGCTCTACACACACAAACACCACCATTCTACTGTATGTGCACATGTAAACATAATGCATTTCCTAATGGGAAGTGCCGACCTTCTCTCCAACAAGTCCAGGCTGGCCAACTCCACCAGGCATTCCAGATGGGCCCTGTGGCAGGAGGAGAGAGAACAGCTTGAACTGCAGCATCATAAACAAGGGCAACGTTGAAATATTCATTTGATTTCTGAAAAATCAATTTTTGCAGCATTCTGCAGTATTTTTTGTTTGTTTGTCAGCAGTTTGCCCACAGAAGGCAGAAACTGGAACATCATTTTCACAACACAAGAAAATACTGTCAGTTTTGCTATGTGGATATTGTCTAAATCACAGAGGGTGGATTCTACTTCCTCTCTTTCTATCACTTGGTTTGTTTGTTTGTGCGAGTGTGTTAGTGTGCACACGCATATGTCAGTGCATTTTGCCTCGTGTCTAGACACAACCCCAGGAAAAACATGTCTTCGGTAGAGGGCACAAGCATGGGAATTGAATAAAGCTGCGCACTACAACTGAACTCCTGCTGCCAACTACTTTCCTCACATGCTATCTCACCCCACTTCACTCTTTCCCACTATTCCTGTATCAATCCATTTATGGATCCATCCATCTCTGCACCACTGTATTTCCAAGCTTCATGTGATGAAGCAAAAGTGTTGCTCACACAGCTTTCTACAGCTCACTGCTAAATAATTGACCAGTATGAGAGGCTGTAGAGGGACGGCCATTACTAGAGGTAAATATAACTGCCTCTCAGGGATAATAGTCTAATACTTCTTAATGATTCATAGAGCAGTAAATATAACTCTCTCCCAGGGATTATATCCTAATTCTATTTAATAATTCAAGTTTCGAAGGCAGTGTGGCAGGAAGTGCTCAAAAGAGACTGTATAGATGAAGGGCTGGAAAATACAAGGCGTGCTGTGTTTAGTGCATGAGCTATTACGCTGATGTTTTTGATAATACTGTGTCTGCTTGATTCTAATGCTTGCATAAGGTGTGCATTATTTCAGTATGACATTTCCAGACTTTCTATTTTCAAAATGGTTTAAATGAAAAAAATGAATAATGAAACACAGTGAAATCTTAATGATACATTTTCATAAAGAACAGATCAAGAACAAAGAATAAATATTTTCAAACCTCAGAAAATTATCTTAAAAGTTAAAAGAACGGGGTAAAATATGACAGACAGTAATGATGACAAATTATGCATATCTATTCATCATGAGAGGCAAATTAGAATATCTGGTAATGCTGATTAGTATTACCAAGTCAAATAGACTGTGATGGTGCATTTATTGTTTTAACTAATTTAATACCAGCTTCTACAATCTATGCATGTTCAATTCTATGCTTTGGCTAGGAATAACAATTTGGGGTTGTACAAATACATATGAACAGCTTTATAGATCTATGGGAGAATTCTGTAACAAGAAAAATATTTTAACTTCCAGGATAAAACACCACTGAAATTAATTTAGGGGATGCTCCAGGCTATCTCCCCAAATAAGTGCCCTTGAGATTTTCCAAGATTGCGGCCAAGCGGTGGGACTTACAGAAGGATGTCTCATTTTATTTACATGTGCCCTCTTTATTTGTCCTTTAGTGAAACTATCTCTGTAATATATGTAATATAGTAATGCTGCATTTATATTTAAGCATGTGATTAAAAAATATATTTAAAAAAACACACTCTACCTCTCCCCCAGTGGGCCCTTGAGGCCCTCTTGGACCTGGCTGTCCTGGAGGCCCCTGTGAAGACAGAAATGACATGTTTAATCAAAAAATAAAATCAGAAATATAAGTTGAATGTAAGCAGTGTGTTAGCTAGTGATTCTAAATTAAATAGGAGTTAGAAGCCAGCCCATGGTGAATTGCTTATGCAATGGCCCAAGTATCTATGATTGCTACCGTAGTGACATGATGAAGACATCCAGACAGGTCATTACCCTCAATATGACATAGGTTCTGATTCTTTTTCATTTTCCCCACTCATCCTCTCTCATATTCTCTCTTATTAATAAGAAACCTCTATCCTGTGATGTGCAAGACCATATTCTTCAAGCCAGGAAAGGCATGCGATTTGACTCTTCTGTGCTGCTCAAGAGAGCGCCAAGCAATTAATCCTAACTATGCTTGGCTTCAGTTTCAGTTGAGTAGATGCTTAAGTCTTGGAGGGAACCTTGTGTTGTAAAGACACTGAAACAGAAAGACAGACAATCTGCCCAGGGAGAGACTGTGTGGGACTAGAGGAAACACATATCCTTCTAGCGGAGAAATACTTCAGCATTAGAGAGGAGAATCTGTGATCCGCAACACTCACACATGAATGAAACTTTCCCACTGAGTCCTCACCATCTCGCCTCTCTCTCTCCCTTTCTCTTGTTTTGGTTCCATTTTAATGCATTCCCTCCCTAATCTGGCTGTGGAGAAGAGGGGCTATAGAGAATCTTGTTGAGCGTGTGTTCATGGCTGACAGCGTTGTGAGATGACTGTCACAAAGGAGGATGCTCATTAGACAGCCGAGGCTGAGGCTAATCTGATTAGCAGCTGTCACACTGTCTTCCTGCTCACAATAAGGGCCCCGCCTCTTCCTTCCACTCCATTGCTCCACTGCCTCCTTTTTTGTCACTGCTTCTTTTTCTTTATTTTTTTTTTTTTAATTTATCTTATTTATTTCTTTCACATTCAGAATGAACTATTCATTTCCTGGGCTCATCTTTCATGCGCATAAAGCCAAGGTCTATTCAGTACTACTACTTCTCAGCCTTGAAGTTCCATCACACATTCAAAGAGATGCAGTGAGGTTACAGATTTAAGTGTTTAAACTGCTTTCTTTCTACTAACAATAATGAATGTAAATATCATCTTATAAAATATAACAAAATGCCCAGACACAAGGGACAGAATCAAGAGAGTAGCTGATTTACCTGACATATTTTTATGGTTGATTTGTCAGCATAACACTGCCTGTTATGGAGCTAATGAGGGACCACAAAAAGTTTAAGAATTATTCATTTGCTAAGCATGTCACTATGCCATTGCTCTGATATGTCTCTACTATAATATTTTGCTCAGTTATGTTGTGCATGCTGGCTCTCTGGCATGGCATGCTGGGATCATTACTTGAAGCGGAACCATATTTAACATTATTAGTTTCACTTGTACTTTTTCTGTTATGACAAGTCACACTGCCTGTTTATCAAAATGCATGTCACTGGGAAAACACAAATTTAGCTAGGTTTTCATGAAACCCTCAAGTGTTTTCAAGGCTATTTTAATGGAAACACCACTGGAGGCATTTTCATAACCGCTTGTTAAACCACGGTCCACCCATTGCAAGACCAAACAGCCTTATTTCAGGATTTAAATTACTCTTCCAAGACTGGGCTTTCTTCCAATATCAGTCTTACACCTCTTTCCTCAAATATTTGGACTAATCACTGACCTCAGCAACCCAGCCCCCCCCCCCCCCCCCCCCCCCCCCAACAACCTCACATCCTAGAGTGTGAGGGCAGTAAAAGTTAGTGATTATCAGCAGAGGAAAGGTTGGCTCACAAGTTTAAACCACAGCAGCAGATTCAGCACAGCTGGTGCTAATGAACTAAATAGGTGGTACTAATTAAAGTTTAAAAAGCTCAGATGGGGTGTCTGTGTACCAACTATAGACTGCTGATACCCTGAAAATTTGCAATACAAACACCAGATCTGACAGAGTCTTAAAAATCGTCTCCTCCACAGTTGTCTCATTATGAGTCTTTCTTCCCATAATAAGCAATTTAAAGAAAATCTATATCTTTACCAAAAGAACTGACATTATTAATTTTTTTTCACTGGAGCTATAACTCTGAAATAAAGATGCATGGTGTTGTATTCTATTATACCATAACTGGATTTCATTACTTATTCTTTCTTTTTCCTTCTATTCCCATAGAGAGGGGATAATATTTGTTGTTCTGTGTGGATTGTCTACGTGTGTCATGTGCTGTAATGGATTAAATCAGACTTTCATATCATAATGCTTCAGAAATTTCCTAATCATGAACAAAAATGTAAATTTACAGCCTCTGCAAACACTAACCATCATGCTCTAGTATCTTTCTTGCAAATAATTAATTGTTTTCCATTACTAAATACATACATGTTTGATCTTCAAATATGTCTGTTAAACTGTTCTTAATAAAGGGGACATTTTTAAGGAAACATTGATGTATGGGGGGTTTTTAGATGAAATGAGAAATAGTCAATGTTCAATATAGGAAAAGATTACAAGAAGTCAAATAGATAATGATGCAAGATGTCAGCGAAGTGATGAGTCAGAAGCAACTTGAAACCATAATGGACATGAGATGAATGATGTATGTGCTGAGATTGCTGAGCTGTACTCACCATTGAACCAACATGCCCACTCTCTCCTTTCTCCCCTGGTGGCCCTGGCATTCCCTACAAAGGCAGGGAAGTATAGTGAAAGGCATGAGAAGGGAAAGGAAATACTCTAGTATAAACATGGAGATACAGACACTGTTAAAATTGATTGTATTTTTTTTTAACCTGTAGTCCAGAAGGACCCGATGCCCCCTTAAATCCTCTAGGTCCTTCATCTCCTTTTGCCCCGTTCATACCCTGCTGCCCACGAGGACCTGGATCACCATCTGCGCCCTATAAGAAACACAGACAAGTCAGCATTGCACAATTGCACAGTCCAAACCAACCTCTCATGTTTTTCTGTTTTTAAATTATAGTACATACAGGCAGTCCTAGTTGTCCCACAGGTCCTTGAATTCCAACAGGTCCTGGGGGTCCCTATAAAAGAGCACAGCACAGTGGTTCAGTATGCATTTACTGATGGGATATGATTAAAGGCAGCTGCTCATTACACCAGATAATGCACTGTCCAGATGATGAAATATGACAAATCATTTATAAGCCTTTATCACCTACCTCCTAGTGATTCAAAATCATGCCAAGTCACACCTATTTACCAAAAAAGCCATACTCACAGCTTCTCCTTTGTCTCCTTTGCTACCCTTCTGGCCCGGTCCTCCTGTCTCTCCCTATTGAGATAAGTGCAAACACATAAAAACACTGAGTCCAAAAGTCAGCAAAAACAAGTGGTGCAGTCCAATTAGCTGTTCACTACACCTTGTCTCCATCCTCCCCTGGAGGCCCAGGAGGTCCTGCAGACCCTGGAAGCCCTCTTGGTCCCAGTTCCCCATCATGTCCAGCTGGCCCTGGGGGCCCTTTCTCTCCCTAGGTGGAAAAACAGCATATTTAACAAATACCATTATATTTATTATCCTCATAAAGCAGCATGTCACATAGATTAATGTGTCAAACCAGAAAAGAAACCCGTTTTTAGGAAAGCAGACTTGATCACACTTATATATTCTCTCACTGTCTCCTTTTCCTTTCTCCTGCTCTCGGGTTCATAATGACACATTCCAAAGTGAGAGCACACGTTACTTATTACCCAGTGGTAGGAGGTGATTGTGTCATATGTGTTACTGGACACTATTGCATGAGAAACAAAATTAGCAATGTTCCAGAGCTTACTGGCTCGCCTTTCTCTCCCATTGGCCCAGCAGGACCAACGCCGCCGGGGCGTCCTGGCTGGCCAATAGCGCCAGCCGGCCCAGCGGGACCCCTCTCTCCAGTGGATCCCTGAAAATAAGAAGAGATAGAGAGGTGAGGGAACTATATCACATGATTCAGTCTTTTATTTAATGCAACGGTCACGATCACTGGTCACCATGGAAACAGCCTCCTGCTTCATATGTCCTAGCATTCGATAAAACATAGCGGCTGAAAATGGAGCAGGGAATAGGATGGGAAAGCAATTTCAACAAATTAGACGTACAATAGGTCCAGCGACACCAAGCAGGCCCTCTCCTCCCTTCAGACCTGCAGGACCCTGGAGACACAGAAACAAACAGCCTTCACAATCACGGGACAACAACATCCATGAAATCACAGTCTTTTTACAGCTTTTGCAAAATTCTTACAGAGTCTCCTCTGCTGTTACTATCTGAAGTTAACTTGTGATCTAATTGCAAGCTGCACATTTCAAGAGGCTCTGCTGCTGACAGTCAGAGAAGTACAGCTATTAGATATATGAAAATTTGTTTTACCGTTGGACCAGGGGTTCCTCTGCTCCCTCTGAAGCCTTTAAGCCCAACAGGGCCACTCTTCCCAGGGGCACCTGCTGGACCTGGGTCTCCCTAGAAACAATACATACACAAAAAACTATTAAATATAAGGGAAATAGCCAGCAGATAATAGGCCTTTATGCAGTCATAAATCACACAACCAGAAAGTCACACCAAGAAAGAACATTTATCCTTTATGAGCCATCATGCACTCCACCCTGTGAAGTTTCCTGTGTTATTTATTAGCAAATTAGAGGATAGGATGAGATCCAAGAGATAAGATATTCTGGCAGCACTTGGAGAGTCCTTGGGCTTTATATAGTAGAACAGTAATAAGGTAATACTGGTAGGTGATTATGATCCTGCCATTATGATGAAAAGTACTCACCTTGGCACCCTCTTTTCCAGCACTTCCTGGTAACCCATGCTCACCTGGTGGTCCTGGTGCACCTGGATGACCTCTATCTCCAGTTGGCCCTGTCTCACCAGATTTGCCCTAAAAGCAGCCATAGTGCACAACACATACCAGACACCAGTTATTTATTATGAATGCTATTTGTAATAAACAATCATGTGATTAAAAAGCTAATTAAAACAGGCTGATTTTCTTACCTGTGGTCCAACAACACCTGGGGGACCAGGGGGGCCATTCTTTCCTTGGAAGCCCTACAGAAAAAGATAAGTGACTGTTGTGATCCTCAGTTAAGAGGTGATCAGAGGTGAAAAGGCATGATGTTTTACTAGATTTGGTACAGGTCTCCTAGCTGAGAAATATAAGTACTGCAATTCAGTGCGAAAACCTGGCTTAAGAATTGATTATAGTAGATCATATTGAAGCTTATTTCTTAGAATTAAAGTGACTCACTGGTTCTCCCCTTTGACCTGGATGACCTGGTATTCCATCCTTTCCAGGTGGACCCTGAACAAGAAGAATTTTCTATCACTATAATGAAGTAAACATCACTTAAGGTGAATATAAATATGAGATGAAGTTACAGGACAAACATTTCAGCCCACTCACATTAGGCCCTTTAGGTCCTGGTTCACCGTGTCGTCCCTCTGGTCCTCGGGGACCCTAACAGACAAAACAGCTTATCAAAACTCATCACATCCAAGATATTATTTAGATATTATATGTAAAAAAAAAAAAGGTTACCAGTTCTCCAGGGGACCCTGGAGGACCATCTTGTCCAGCAGCACCCTAATATGTTGAAAAGGCAAAAGGCAAATGAAAGCACAGTTAATCAGATGCTCAAAAATGTTTAGTTTTCTGACTGCCAACAAATCTTTAGCTTTCTCAAGTTGCTCTTTGAGGGTGAGAGTATAAACTGAAGCATCCACTGCCAGACAGTAGCATGCCAGATGGCCCGCCATCAAGAAGTTAAAAGCAATAACCAGTTTACACTCGGTCAACGCATTAATCCATACTTTATGAGTTAGCCAGGTGTGTAAATGTATGTGTAATTGTATGGGCATATGTCTTTGTTTATGTCACTACATGCACCTTTTCTCCAGGCTTTCCAGTTGGTCCCTTTGCTCCTCTTCCCCCGCGGGCTCCCTGTTGGAAAACAAACAGCAGGCTTATTAGCACATTGATAAATTATCAGGAGGTGGAAGATAAATATGTGGTGATATGAAAACATTGCGGTGATGTAACAGCGTGAGTCACAAGTTGTCACAGCTGTTGACATACTGTATATAATTAGAGTCAACAAAATTTAGGTTTATACATTAACACAACATGGCATGTAGGAAAGGCACATATAGTTGTACTCACAGTAGGACCTCTTTGCCCCCCAGGGCCTTGCTGACCAGCTGGGCCCTGTATTGTAAAAGGTAACAAATATTCATCGAGTTACTTTAAACTATAGCCTCTACATACAAAACTGAAAAGCATATTCTGAGGAAGTCTGAGTGTTTTGTGTATTAAAATGTCCGTATAGCTCTGACCCTTCGTCCTTTCTCTCCTGGGACCCCAGCCATAGCAGGGAAGCCAAGTGATCCCTGGAGACACAAGAAGAGGTTAATCAGCCTCAGCCCTCCATTTATCAGACATCACCCACAATGTCTCATTAACTTATAATTAACTACTTTATCAAATTAAAGCAAATCTAATCCATGAGCTCAACACAGTCTTAAACACACCATTCATCAACATGTAATGAATTGATGTCACTAATGAACTATAAATAAAATAGCCTTTTTTAATATGCTATTCATCATCCTTTATTTTTAATCAGGCAGGAAACAGTCCAGCCAGTGACACACATCTTTCTACTTAAAGCTCTGATAAAGGGAACAGGGGATACATTAACAGATCATAATAGCCCATCAACACTAAATCACCTTAGGACCTTGTCTTCCTGGGTATCCTGGCAAACCGGGCACACCGAGTTTACCCTGGAGAGAGGAAAGCCAAAACAGAGAAGGAAAAGGAAAATCTATAACTAGTCATTAAGATTTTTATAACATGCTGCACACTAGTGATGTGCAAATGCAGCAAGAACAAGCAAGAAAGATTAATTAGTGATACATACACTTGAGCCCAGTGGCAATTTTACCTCAGGACTGGGCTATAACTGGATGCAATAAATGCAAGGGCATTAAAATCCATATGTTCAGTATTTTAGTGAAATTTTAAACCATGATTTTATAGGAAAGCTTTGTCATAACATAACTGAAAACTAAGCAAAACAAATATAACTTCACTACTTAATTTTATAATGTCAGCAGCGCAATTGAGGTTTAGATAAAAGTTTTACTCATTTGGCAGTCTGTGTTGAAGAGAAATGTCACTTTTTTAAATAAATGCACCTTCTCGCCAACTATGCCAGGAGCACCGGAATCTCCCATGGGCCCAACTTGGCCCTTTGGCCCCTCTGGTCCATCCTCTCCACGAGCACCAGGAGCTCCATTATCACCCTTAAGCCAAGAATGAGAGCAGAAAGCAAATAAGGAAAAAATATCTCATCCAAAAGACAATAACTCAGAATAAAATGACACAGAGGCTTGTTATTAGATGGCACTCTTACTCTGTCTCCCTTGACACCCATGTCACCTTTGAACCCAGGGAAGCCATCTTCTCCCTGCCATGCATTGCAAAGAGGTAATGGCTGGTCTCAAATACCTTCATGACGATATCATTTGTCAAGTGTCCTTAAAGTTACAACCCACTGTTTGGCCACTAGCAGAAAAATAAAATCTATTTCACTCACCTTCTCGCCTTTGCTCCCCTTTAGACCTCGAACTCCATCTGCTCCCTTTGAAAAAGAGAAACATCCAGTTTAAGAAAACTGAGGATCTTTGGACTTCATATTGTGTATTTCATCTGTATTTTCAGAAATAACTCACATTAAAATAAAACCAACTCTTTACATAAAATTGCTTTGTTATTGGACAATACATTCACTTCCCCTAGAGGACTTTGCCAAGAGGATTTAAAAAAAAAAAAAAAAATCACAAGCAGAAAGTCATTATATCACAACTTCACTTTTTTTTCACTCTTTCAAAAGCATCCTCAGTCACGATGGACTACTCCACTGCTGTATGTGACATTTGTCCTATCCATCAAATGTTTCTCATTTTGCTATTGACAGGTCCCTGGAGAACCAAGGTGCTGGCCCTCCACATGTCACCTGTCAGTCTCAGACTCACCCAGCTTGTCTATCACAGGTAGACATACACACATGCACATAGAATGATTGAGTATATATATATATATATATATATAGAGAGAGAGAGAGAGAGAGAGGGAGAGAGAAAGAAAGAGAGATATATTACACAGGAAGTCATTATGCATTTATGTCTCACCTTTACTCCACGAATCCCTGGGTAACCAACTGGTCCCTGAGCCCCTGGTAAACCCTACATGGAAACAAAACAACATTATTATAGTATTTTAATTTTATTAAGGACCAGCCAGCAAAGAGGCATTTCTCTGACCATAAATGAATACATATTGCACTCAATGACTGTGTGCCATCCATTCTTGTGAGAAATAAAAGGAAACAGTAGAAGCAGATGATTCTGATTAGTGTATGTTGCTTACACTAATGGACTTGTATGATGATGACATTGTTGGGACACAATGATCATAATAATGAGTCTTAATGTTAATACACAGTTATAGATTGGGGAAAAAAACACAACATTAGCATTCTGATACCCACTTGGATGCCTTTTTCTCCTGGGGGTCCTTCTCTTCCTGGGTGACCCTAAGCAGGAAAAAAATGCCAATTTGACTTAGCAGTGCAATACATCATTGTTATATCACTTCTTCATAGGAATTTCTAAATGAAAAGTGAAAAAAACAATGTCCCATCAGTGCTGAGAGTGAAGCATCATAAAATATCACAAAACTTTGCAAAAAAGAAAATACAAGAAGCACTTTCAAAGTGGTTGAAAATGTAGGTTAGTCAACTTGAGCCTTGATTACTTTTGATTTACATTTCTGGGTTGTGTTTTTATCTACATATAAACCGGTGTATGCATGCACAGTTTGTTTAATTGTATAGCTTTACTGGGGGACCATGTCCTCTGCTTTATAAGCTAGTATCTGTGTCTAGATATCTATTGAAAATGGATAAATGGCCTGATCTATTACAACCTCTACAAAAATGTCAGGTTTAAACTGACTGCAGTATCAGCTGATGGTGACTGGTGAATTATCAGCATTCAAATTCTGTGTATATATGCAAAGATACTGGACATGCACAGACATGCACATTTTTGTGTGTTTCTGCTTACTTACGGGAGGACCATCAATGCCTGGTAGTCCCTGCATGCCTTGTTTCCCCTGCGGACCCTGTATAGGACATAAAGAGGTATCAAAACTAGAGCTGAGCTTCAGATACATAACACCTCAACCCATCCCTGAGTGAAAAAAACTCCCCACTTTGCTGCTACATATCGTATTTGTGACCAAGTCCTTATTATTTCTTTTATCAGTCTGACTTCACAACGTGCACAGACCAAGGTTGTCCCAGGTGGACGTTATGGCTGTGTGTGTTTCTGGTGTATTGATTTCCTGTCTTGCTCCACCTTGTCTGAATAGGAGCCAGACGTGACTTGGTCATACTCCCCTGTCCAGCATGTCTCCCCTGAGTGTGCATTGACAGGGTTCAGAAGGTCACAGCTTTAATTTTGAAATTAAGTGAGAGACATGATACCTACCTTCTCTCCTGGCAATCCAATGGGACCCTGAGGACCAGGCAAGCCCTAGACCAAAACAA